>NC_088981.1:42927396-43527396 GCF_963932015.1 Anas acuta | reverse complement strand
TAATTTTCTAGATTTCCACTGTCCCTGTTAATGCCTGTTTCTGCTACTGCTGGCAGTCTGTAAGAAAGCTGTGAAGTGTTGGGGACGTGCCAGGTTACAGCATTTTGCAGTTATTTCCATCTGTCCTTCATGTTTCAGCATTTGACCAGTTCAGCAGCATTGCAACCAAATTCTTCAGGCCTCATTGGGTCAAAAATATGACAGCCAACTAATCTTCTGCCACTTGTCTGCAGGAACTGTGCCACAGGCAGGGCATTCATTTCCAGCTAAGCAAGAGTCCAAACCAAACCCTTGGATTAACACCTCTTTCGCACTCACCCCCACCCCAAAATGTGAGCCAAGAAACAGAGTCAAGAAATGGTTCCAGTTTTTTTGGTGAATCAGGTTAAAGCTCTGGATCCAAACAGCCCCTGAAGGATGACCATTTTAAGTCTGGGTCTGAAATCTGAGCCTTGACACCATCCTGTGTTTCCAGGTCAGATTTATTCTCGCTTCTTATTTCAATGTCCAGCAGAATAAACCAGAACAGCCCTTCCCTCCAGACTGCTTATTTTGGGGTGGAGTTGCTATGGTTGCTTTCCCAGCCTGCTCCTCTTCCAAGCATGCTCCTGCCCAGTGCTTCAGGGCCTGGTCTGCCATGTCCCAGGCAGACCCCTTGCCACCACAGAGGGACTGATGCTGGGGCTCCCCGTGAAGCTGGTGAAGCTCTCCTTTCCTTAGAGACGGGTCATGCTCTTGTCTTGTTTGTCCCCCAGCGTCCATTAATTGTAGGCTGTAGCGGCAGCAGATTACCTCACGACAGCCTGGCAGATGTGCTCTCGCTGAACAAATAAACTCATTTATACTGCTGTAATGACTGTTGCTTCTGTGCTCTCATCATGAAAACTCCAGCCTATCTACAGCAGTTTATAAACAAAGCTGCTTTGCCTTTATGGAAAAGCAATTTGTGGCTGAGGAGCCTCAGCAGCGACTCGTGCCAAATAGAGCTCAGGCCATTTCTCGGGGAACAGGTGTCCGCATCATTAAAGCCACCACCCCCCTTGGCATTAATTGCTGTCCCTGTTGGCACACTAAGAAAAGAGACGGGGGTTTGTCTGGGCCATGAGGACTTTCTTTCCCGCTCCCTTCTCCAGGTAGCCCTGCTTGTGGTGGTGCTGCCATGGTTGAGTGACTACCTGCCTTGGCCACTGCTTGCCTGGTGCGTGTCCTACAGGCCGTGCTCCTCAGCTGCTTGGGCAGGGAGCACTGGGGAAATGTGGCCAGCACGGGCTGGTGAACAAACAGCATTCATGGGGGGGGAAAGAAGGAAACTGTTTATTAGGCAAAGCAAGTTCATTAACTTCCCCCTTCCCCTCTCTATTTATTTTAGCTGTCCCCTTACTTCCCTCTCTTCTCTTTTGTTTCTTCCCTTTCTTCCTTCCGTGTTACATTATTATTGCCAAAAGGAAAGAAAGCTTCACCCTTCTTGCAGCTTTAAAGCGATAAACTATGACTAAAAAACACATTGTGTCCCAAAAGGCGGCAAAGCACAGAATCATGGAATGGTTGAGGTTGGCAGGGACCTCTGGAGGCTATCTGGTCCAAACCCCTGCTCCAAATCAGGAGTTCCAAATCCCTGTTCAAAGCCCCCTCCACAGCACAGAAGTGCTTCCTGATGTTCAGAGGGCCCCTTCTGTGGTCCAGTTTGTGCACAATGCCTCTCATCCTGTCACTGGGCACCACTGAAAATGCCTGGCTCTGTCCTCTTTTCACCCTCCTTTCAGGGATTTATACACATTGATAAGATTCCCCCGAGCCTCCTCTTCCCTACGCTGACCAGCCCCAGCTCTCTCAGCCCTTCCCTATAGGAGATATACTCCATTCCCTTCTTCAGTATGCCCATGTCTCTCTTCACTGGGGAGCCCATTGCACAGGCATGCAATCCTCAGTTGTCTCACATCTTATGTCAGCCCTTGACAGGCTGCTGAGCAAAACACCCAGTTGGGTGGGCTTCTTTCTCATCTGTTAATCACCCTTAACTGTCTGAGGTGAGACATCCCTCCCTGCCTGTCCCCCTAACCGGGGACTGTACTCCACCTCTGCAGCCCTGCGAGCCAGCTGCACATTGCCACGAGCACCGAGGTAGGTGGAAAGATGGAATTTAGTGGCCCATCTTCCCTGCAGACAGTCATGGTGGTTAGCCCCACACACATCAGCCTGCCGTGGTTGCAGCGACTTGCCTCTGCTCCCTGTGGTAAGCTGGGAACATATTGATAGCATTTAGGAAGGTTAGGTTATATCCACACTACAAAGTAAACGGGCTGCGAGTGATGCTTTAATTTAGAACCAAAGAAGGGGTGACTGGCTTAGTTAAATGCACTGGCAACCTTGAGGCAGGGGGAAATAGGGGTGGGGTTCAGTACAGATGGGAGCTGGGTTAAAATAGACCAGGTTTCATCTTGAAACAAAGATCTGCTCCAAGAGGAGGCATTGCTCTCTGAGCAGGGTTGGTCTCAGATCCGCGTTAAACCTGAGAAAGAAATGAGCAGGACAATGCTGCTCCAACAGCTAGGAGCTCTTGGGGAAGTAGCCATGAAAACACAAGAG
Organism: Anas acuta; assembly: GCF_963932015.1. NCBI lineage: Eukaryota > Metazoa > Chordata > Aves > Anseriformes > Anatidae > Anas > Anas acuta. The sequence continues at coordinate 43,524,810 of NC_088981.1, read as the reverse complement.
CACCAGAGATGCTGTCTGGGGCTGGAGCAAGGAAAGCCATCCCCAGCAGCTGTGGGCGAGCCATCCACATTGCACTACCCACATCCTGACGGCCGCTGCCAGGTCATTAGCAGGGCTGTGCCATTTATCTGCCCCTCTATGTGGTGGCTGATCAGTACAAGGATGGCCAGCAGGCTCTGCCCTATGCACTGGCATGGGGCACAAGCTCAGCACCTCCTCCCTGCCCTCACCCACGGGCTGATGGCAAGTACTTTTGCAGCTGTCTAAACCATCAGGAATAATTGCTTCCCTTTCCATGTGGCTCCTCTCCAACTTTGGGCAACAGCAGCAGGGTGAGCACTGCCTCTGTCTTGCAGCAAACTCAGCACAGGCTCACCCTGGGCCCTGCTTGCCAGTTCTTCATGTTTGCTCTGAGGCACAGAGAAAGAAGAGTCAGGGACTAAAATGATATTTAGGGACAACCCCAGCAAGTGATATTTTGCCTTCCATTACCTCTGCTGTTTTTACTCTCTGCAGAGTTAATTACAAACCATTTTAATTGTTCTCTCACTTGATAACTTCCTAATCTCTGTGGGCCTTGCTGCACAGCAGGCTGTAAGGTTGTATTTTATCACTTCTCCTTCCATTAACCTCACCACGTAAGTCTGTGGTGTGTTTCCTCCCACTCTTCCCAGAACCTTAACAATTAAATTGATTAAAGCTGACTTTAGCAACGACTCCATTGAGGGCCTCCCCTCTGCTGCCCACCAGCCATGACGGCTGTCACACCACTGGGTCACTAGCATCAACTCCCCCCCCTGCACCTTCCCTCCCATCACAGCACCACACAAGGCAAAAAAAACTTCCAGCAACACATGAACAGGCAGGGAAATGAGGGAGAGGTACAAAAAATCACTCTTAGGAATGTGCTCACTGCCTGGAAAAAAAAAAGAAAAACAAAACCCCTGGCAACCTGCAAGAAATTATAAAATCACCCTGTGTCTGCCAGGAATTCAATCTTGGATGCCTTCCTAGAGACTACTGACTGGCATTTCCCTGTTACCTCTGCCTTTCTGACCAGACTGTTGGGTATAGTATTAACAGTAGCTGCCTCTTTGGCCACTGTTGCTGGATGCAGCATAGAGGTGAGAGGGAAAGTGCTTAGATCCTTCTCTTCCCCTTCCTGGGCTGTACTTGGGTTAAACAGCATGCAGATAGCACTAGCAAGACATAGATGAGCTGGAAGCCCTGCAAACACATAATGAGAGAGTTCACTCTACTTCCAGCAGTGAACACTATTTGCTAGATTTAAGAAAGATTACTGTTTCTTTATGAAAGTAGATAATGCAGTGTTCTCTGACGGCATCTTCAAACACAACTCCGAATCACTGCTCTTTGCTCTGGACTGTCCCAGTAGCTCACTGACTGGGCTCCATGTTTCAACTTGAATGTAGTTGCATACACTGAGCTTGATTTTAACTTCCACCAAAAATCCCTCCCCTGAAATCTCAATCCACTACAACATTGCTTCTTTCAGTAAATGTTTGTGCAACAGAAGCTACAGATCTTATACAGAAATTAATGAGTGAAAAATTTTCACTCTGGAGAACTCTTTAGGCATTCGTACTAAATGAGAGTAATGAGCCCTTCCAGTTGTCTTGTGTGTGAGCCTGAAAACATTTTGCTGGTTAACAGTTGTATATGCACATAGCCTGCAGTAGTGTGCTGATGCTCCTTTTTTTTTTTTTTTTAAGTTAGTATGTTACTTTAATCCAAATTTTTCAGTCAAGTAAGTAATTTAAATGGGCACATGGCCTTAGGACATGTCAGATCTAAACTGTCCCACACTTTCAGAAAATCTGGAACCAGATCTCAACCTCATTAGTCATCATGATAATTGTAAAAGATAAAAAACAGACCACTGACTTAATCATTCCTGAAAGTTGTAACTATGTTTGGATCTTGAACTCTGACTGGTATTTTCAACAGTGTTATATGGCTTGTTTTTCAGACAGCCATTTTTCAACATTTCTGAAAATCAGGCCTGAAATCAAACACCAATTTGACACACAGACACAATGCACCCCGAGCCACCCATGCTTTTTGAGAATCTTGATTTCCACTTAATTCTCAAAACATCAGAGAAGAAGCATTTAATAACCTCCTTAGAAATAGTACTCAACATAACAGCAACAATTATTTTCTTTGATGTCAACTGTATTTTTAGAGAGATACTTGTTTTTTCTAGGATTTCAAACTGTTGAAGAAAAAAGCTATGTGAGTTGGTAAATCACCAAGACCTTCGAAGTCTCAGGAAGCCATTGAATTAGTTAACACATATTTTCTTCCATCCTAAAAAAATGCACAGGGATCAGTTGCCTGTCAGCTTGTACCTAACTTCTATATCATCCCAAGTAGCCAAATCCATTTTACTCTAGACTACCTCTGTGTTTTCACACCTGGGAGTCAGTTTCCCAGTCTGGGTGCCACACCAAGACCACCTAATGACTCTTTTGTGGTTGAGCTTTGAGAGCTAGCTGTCCTTCTTGGTCATGTTTCATTTGAAATGTGCACTCTGCACAGCTGGAAGTGGCCAAGACCCCAGGGCACACTGAACAGAAGGGCTAAATGGGACAATATGGATTGTAACCTACTCATATGCCTAGTCAATCCAGAGGAATTGCATGTCATGGATTAATTCAAAAAGTGTTTGGGGGTATTTTTGACATCACTGAATTTTTCGTTTGTCTCTGATGACAGCTTCAGTAACCATAGAGATGAACATTTCAATTTGCAGTTCTTGTTACTGTTCCAGACTGGGCCATGCTTTACACCAATATCGGTGCAGTTACTGGAGAGGCTACTTCTGGAAGCAGTGTAAACTGTTTTCTACCTTGCTGAACTTAGCATCACTTCACCATCTGAACTAGAACCTCTTACAAAAAGAAAGCTATAAAAGGTCCAAAGTGACCTTTAGCTTATGAGTTACCATTCGTGTAAGATGAAAGCTTCATAACATACTTACCTGCTGATATCTGGTCCTGCTTTCCTAATTTCATGTTTAAAACTGTAATTTTCACCCCATCTTCAGGCCCAGTTTTTATGCCTCTGTTCTGATTGAGAAGGATCTAATATTGCTCATATTAAAAGGATGAAAGTGGGTGAAAAACTAAAACCCAGGGGAACTGCTGGAATTAAGGACATAGATCTGATGTGAAGGTCTCCTAGATTTCTTCCTACCTAGAAAGTTGACCATCAGCCACGCTTTTCTCATTCAGCTTGGAGTAAGTGATAATTATGGTTGTTCTGCATTCCAGAGGAGTTTATTAATCTGCTGCGTGCAGCAGCTCACAGCTGAAACTACTGTCTGACATCCTGAACTTCCAGCTGTTTAAATTTTCTATGCAGCCTTTTTGCCAGCTTATGATTGAATGACAGAAATGTCAGCACAGTGCTAGCAGTCATGGCAGCCACCTTGAGCTCTGGCAGGAATACTTAAGGGAAAGAGTCTGGAAAAAATGTCTCCAAAAATGTACCTTTGTGAAATTGTTTTCTGGGAAAACAGTCTATTTTGGGCTGACTGGCCAACATAAATGTCAAGGAGTAAATATTCCTTGTGGTGAATATCTAGCCAGGAGTATTTTTGTACTTTCAACTTTTTTTTCATGGGTCGTATTTATTTTTTCTGGCCACCTCTATTAAAAAATAGTGGTATAAATCCAGAATAACTTTGCCGGTGTCTACTGAGCTACACAGATTTAAAACTTACATAGCAAAATTGGCATGGTTCAAGAGTTGAACAGCACAGCCCTAATGTGGTGAGATTGCACAGCCTCCAGGAATGAAAAAATAATTTACACCAACAGTGACTTTTCATTTCAAGTCTAATGGGTGCAAAGTCAGTCCTGGCTCCTGACTTCACTACCTATCTTCGTCCATAGCCTGCAAAAACAGTTGCGTTAATGTAGTGTTATTCCTCACATCCCTGGTTGGCCATTTGAAGGGTGTTCAACGCTGCTCTCACCAGGATTCAGAGGCTCCCATTTGGTGATTGCTGTCCACATTGTGGTGTGTCCCTGCAGAGATATCTCCAGTTTAGTGTCTGCTTAAGTGGCCCAATTCCTTTCCAGTCTGCAGACAATTTTGATTATGCACCAGCATTATTTCCTTTCTTTATGTTTCATATGTGACGACTTTTACATGTGTCCAGTTGTGACTTGATGCCTTTGTAGGTATTCTATGACGCACAAAAGCCAAAAGGGGAAAGAAAAAACCCCACCCACTATCAGAGTGTCTATTGAACTTTGTTTTCCAATTACCTAACAAATTGCTGACTAAGGACAGGATAGGGCGGTGGAAATACAAGACCTAAATGCACTGTACATTCCTCATCTGTAATGACCAGAAAAAGTGGGTGTTTGTTGGTGGTTTTAGCCAATTTGCAATTTATCTTGGTTTTAACCCAAGCAGGCTTGAAACCAAGACAAACATTCTTTGATGTAATCTAATTGTGACTAAGACCGTTTGCATAAAGGTTTTAGAGCTAGGATAGGAAGAGGAAAAAGACCTTGAAAGCATTCCAGTGGAAAAGTCATGTGCACTAGTACTTTGGTTGAATCAATGGCGTCCAACAGCCCATTGTTTTAGTTGTGGCTTAAATTAATACCTGACAGCAGAGGAATTAAAGCCCTGCTGAAGTCATGTATTCACTTATTCTTGTTCTTTCCAATCATGTTTGTGCAATGATAGCCTCAGGTGAAGAACTAATAGGAAAAAATGCACTTTCCCTGCTCTCTTTCCCACTCTGTTCCAAAAATGTACTAATAATCTAACTCAAAAACAGGTCCCAAATACTTTAGCCAAACCAGGCTAAGCTCACAAATTAATGAAACTACACGTTGTTGGAGAGGCTGGAGAAAAAGTCTGGAGAGTGCCATAAGAGGTCCTGAAGTACTGCAATGCAGGTACAAGCAGTGCTTACTTTTTCTCCTTACACAGAGCTGTGAGTCTCACCCTTGTGAGACTACCCCAAAAGCAGAGTTAATGACCCCAACCAGGCTGTATGAAGCAGGAACATCATGTTTGGATTCTGATTCTCCTTTCCTGTGTAACCCATCATCTCTGAATTACACCAACACCATTTAAAAAAAAAAAAAAAAAAAAAAAAAGTCTGACCAAAGGATTTGAATTTTTTGTGTCACAAAATTGGGAACATGATGCCATATCACTATTTTACTTGTTACAGTAACCCATTTGCTTCTAATAACCCATTATGGTTTATTTCCCAGTCTTTGAAACACAGATTCCTCCAAATTCCAACTGGAGACTGTGGAAGTATGGTATAATAAGCAATCTGTATACTAGGTACTGTAATACAGCTTTCAAAGTAGTCTAAAAATTTACCAGCCCAGGCAAAATATCTGCTCATTTGACCTTTATGTTTAATGATAATGAAAACATCCACTGATATTTTGCCCTCCCTGACAAAATACCCTCTCTTCCTGGCCTGTGCTTGAGTCATAATTTGCGAGACAGCACGTGTGATTTCCTAGGAAAGCTTATTGCTTTTGTTATTGCTTTCTCCTTGCAAAATTAAAGGCTTGGAAAATCAAAATTTTAAGACTTTAAAACTCATCCACATTGTTCAGAGGTGCTGGGCCACACTGTAATGAACACATGTTATTCTGGTTACAGGACAGAAATGTTTCTTAATTAGATTGCATTTTGCATTTCCTTGTAGAGCAAGAAATTTGAGTGTTGGACGATGCCTAAGTATCCCTTATCTTTTTTCAGTACACTAAATAAACTTTTTTTTTTTTTTTTTAATTTCAATCAAAAACTCATTCTCTTTGCCTTCTCCGTGAAGACCTATAAACAGATGAATTACTTTCCTTGGTATTGGCTTGTTAACCAGATGGCAGCATGAGGAGGTGTGTAAAAGGATATTGGGATCTCCACATTCTTAGTTCTTGTGTCGTTGTGAAATAAGCCTATAACTGGCTCAGTGATTAGTTCAGGAGGATTTCTCTGAAGATCAGTGGATGGTTAATATATACACTGCATCGTCTAGGTCAACTGAAGTGATAACTGAGAGGTAGTATGCTAACAGAACAGAAAATTACAACCCAAAAGAAATACAACGCTAGTTAAATCCAAAGGATTTTCTAGGTGCTACTTTCTTGTAACATTCTCAGCAACTTCTGAAAAGCTGCTAGTTTTTGGAATAATGCCTCCATAGATTAATGCCGCTGATTAATAAGAGCTATTATTTATGGTGAAAATCACACAACTGCTGGGTCTAAAGGCTTCTTTTGGGCTGAAAGCTTTCTGTACAGCAAGTTGTTGTTGGGAAACAAGGGACTGGTGTGTTACTGTAAAGGATAGGTTGTAAAAGGGATGCTTAAAAGGGGCCCAATATGGTTTGGATTGCAGCCAAGGTCTTGCATAACAGGATGCCTCATAAAAGAAAGGCTTAGAGGGGTATGGTTAAAAGACAGACGTTTCTTTTGAGCAAAGATGTGCCAACGGGAGGATCACTGACAAATCTTTGTTCACTATTATGTGTACATATAATTAAAAAATGTTGGTGTTTGCAGCCATTCCCAGATGATGTTGACTTGTTTAGAGAATCACGGTTTAAAAAAATAAATAAATAGACTAAGATATACCAAATGCAGTTCAGCCAGGGATATTTTTTTGTGTCCAGATTTTAATGTCCTTCAAGGAGCAGAAGTAGGAATGTCCCCCAAGCCTTGTGGTCAGGAGCACTGCATTCAAAGCTAGACATAGCTATTAATCTGGGTAACTGCCTTGCAAAGGCTCATGGTAGGATGATATCCAGTCCTGGGTAGTCTGACAGCCATTTAACAGGCAAGCCAGGGAACTGTTAGATTGGTTACAGAGACTTCACCGAAAGCTAGAGAAAATTATCATTCTAATGACAATAGAGAGAAACTTTTAACTTCAGCTTAATTGTCAGGCAAATATTTGCATTAATCTGTTTTACATTTAGAATCCATTAATTGTATGCTAGAGTAAGGTGTATAAAAACAGCATTTTAGCTTCTTTCAATTTCTACAGGCAACGCTTGGTGTTGGTCCCCAGAAACCACCCAAGGCAAGTGTGACAAGTTTGTTTTCCCTATTGCTAAAATGCTGAGTACAAAAAGACAGTCAGCCATGGCCCTCTGTCAAGATTCCTGTTCCCAGAGTCTTAGAAGCAGACCAAAAGGGTGAGTCTCCTGGGATTTCACTTGGATCACAAATAAATGCCTCTGGAGCTACTGCTACTAAAAAGACGATGACTTTAAAGAAGAAATAAAATAAAATGTGCAGCTGGGGACAGACAGATGTGCTTAAGCAGAGCAATATCAACAACAGATGTACCTATGGTCGACTCCTGGACAGTGCTCCCACAGCTGTTTGCCTCTGCATCTGTGGGAAGTATCCACCCCAATAACTCTCCGTCCCTCACGCTACCGAGCATGGTCTGACATTCTTCTTGGAGGAGCAAGTTGAGAGCTCATTAACAGTTGTGTTTACTTCACCTCTCTGTGGAGAAATCAGCTGTGAGCCTAAGAAAAAATTTCCACAGACATTCAAAGTTCATACTTGGCATGGTTCTGCATGTGCGTGTAGCACCAAGACAGCAAAGACCCTCCCAGGACAATTTCTCTCTCAGTTACAGTGTATTAAATCTAAATCCAAAGTAGAAATTCTACTTTCAGTGTCCTGCTCCATATTTTCTGTCAAGAATGAGAGAATTAGGTTGTCATGGCCAAAGACTTTTCCTCATTTCCCAGTGTCTTGTTGTGAGGTGAAAATGTAATTTTAATTTTGCAGTAGCTCACTTTTTGCATATGTGCTATGGATTGTATCAAAGGAGAAGAAAGATGGGGCCACATCTTTAGACAGAAATTTGCTGAGGTATTGCAAAGAAGCAGGGAGAAGTCAGGTTGGTTATTGCCCTCCAGTGCTCATTTGATGCTGCAGTTCTGGTTCTGGAAGCAGAAAATGTTCCTCTAAGCTCCAAGAAGCAACAAGAGCCCTTTGGTAGATTAGAGCAATACTTAACATGTATCAAAAAACCCTCTTCATATTCTGGGCTTCCAAGAATAACATGAACCCAGTATTGTCACTGCTCTGCTATGTAATACAAGTTTTTTTGTTTGTTTGTTTGTTTTCAGTTGTGTAAATGCTTATATCTAAGTAATTATACCACAGAATGCAAAACACTCTTTCTTTATAGAACAGTATTCCAAAATGGTGAGCTCCCATGCTATAGCTTGATTGAATATTTTTGTCTGTTTGTATATTTTTTGTTGGTTTGTTTGTTAGTGAATAGCCAATGCTGTGATTAACTGCTTGATGAAATAACAACTTGTGTGGGACAGAAAGGATTTATCAGGCCTCTTATATGGGAAGGAAAAAGCACACAAACTGAGCCATCAGATCTGACAGAAAGACAGAGTGAGATAGCCTCCAATAAGTATTTTCAGACCTAGCTATGAGTCCTCTTCAGCTAGACATCTGAACATAGATCTCAGCCAGGCCTGGATCCACACACTGTAATTATCCACCTTTGTACACTGCAATTATACCACCTTTAATATATTGGACCCTGAAGCTAAATTTACAGATGTCTCATTTCATTGACTGCAATAGGTTCTAATTCCAGATTTAAAAAAAAAAAATAGCAGAAGTGGAACTTGTGATAAGTAATGAGAGGGAAAGAGGGGAAGGAGATCCACATTGAAGTTTATGTTGGTGGAATCCGAGATTAAAATGTTATCACCCAATATATCTGCCAATATTTTGATGTAGGCGTGCTATTGCATACTGGTGGTTTCATGCCAACAGAGGCATTAAAAATAAAACAAAATCAAGACTTGCCCCAATATTAAATGTAACTAAAATTCTGGCATTGCTATATACTTCTTTTTTTGCTACGTATGTATATATTTGTGTATAGCTTGGAAAGTAACCATAGCATATTCTAGCAGGAGTCAGACAGGTCAATCTCTGTGAATTCAAGATAAAGCTGCATGCCTTGAAAAAAAAACTAGGTCTGGAGACCAGGCTTGAGATAAACAGCCATCTGAAAGATAATAGATTTGCCTGACATTGTTGTGTCCAGTAAATCATAACAAAACTTCAGAATACTGGAGAAAGGCCAGGAATTGGTGACTTACATTATTGTTTTATTATCACATTTTGGAAAGGTAAAACTAATAGTGTTGTTTACTTTAATTAATATTAACTAATTCTTAACTCATGGCTGCCCAAAATCCTCCTGCTTCAAAACACAACATCCTCACTTTTCAGCTATGCTATTTAAAAGGTTTACCAACCACATCAGAGGAAAAAGTTGCTCGGGAAGAGGGGAAATATCATTTTGGAGGACAAAGTGCACCTGCTCAGACTGTGTTTCAAACTCATTCTTCTTTGCACTTTTCCTGTAATGGAGGGATTCCTGCAGAAGCTTTTTGCCTTGTTAAAGATGAATATAAGTAACACTGCAAGGAAAAGTAAAAAGGCAACTATTTTCACAGCCATGTTTCAGAGCTTTTTCTATTGTTGAGCTGTATTTCCCAATGTGCACATGGTGAACACATGAAAAGTCTGCAGCAGGTGATGTGTAGTGGGGAGCACATGTGCAGAACTGAAATACAAGCTCAGATGACACAGAAAACAGAGACATGGACCAAGCTAAAGGCCTCTGGCTGATTTTTTTTTGCTGCCAAATTGCTCTGACAATTCAATCCCTTCAAGAGGTAATGCCATAAAAAGGGAACCAAGGCATCTCAGTGGGGTTTGTGGACATCCCACCACAGCCAGGTACCTACCCTGAAGGAATCGGACTGTCTGCATAGCACAGATCAGGATACCAGTGAGCAGGGGTCTCCTTGGTGAGACCTCTGCATTCCTGGCCAGGTTACCCTCCATGGTTAAATATACCTTCCCTGCAGCAAACCTCAAAGAAAATTCTTCTCTTGAATCTGTTGCATAATGGGAAAGGGAAGAGTGACTAATTCTCGAGTGCTGATATTAGTATGATGGGGTTTGTATCTAAACTCGTAATGAGCAGACTGTAAATATTTGCTTAGAGCTTCTTGCTCTGCAAGGCTAGACAAAACTCTCCACAAACCACTTTGTTTTTAACCATACTTTTGTTCTGATATCTTGTTTTAAAACATTTTCATCAAAGAGTTTCTAGAGGTTAGAAGCATGCTGCTGTGTTAGTCCACAGGATCAAATTCAAAGGTGGGCTGTGAGTTAACTCCCTACAGCTCAGATCTCACCAGAACTGCTAACAGCTGCTCTCTCTGTGCAGGAGGAGGTAGACTCTACAACATCTCTGCAAACAGGCAGAGCTGAACCCTGTCCGGCACCCTTGCTGATGGGGTATGAACCAGTCTGGACCTGGACCCTGTTAGGGTTCTGTGAAGACCTAGCTAGTTCTGCCTGTTTTATCACCAAGCTCACACCAAATAAAGCCTTTTAGAAGGCTCTCATTCTACTCCCATTTTGCTGTAATTCTTCCTCTCATTTTGAGTCTTCTGTACTTCTGCTTCTTCTGCTTTTTACTTGAAGAAAGAGCACCAAAATGCTAGGAAAAGTAAAAAGGCTATTCTCACAAAATTTCAAAGCAAACAGCAATGTTTTGCAAATTTTGCAGGGAAGCTTTTACTTGAACCTGACAGTTAGAAAAGACTGAGTGCGATTTATGCAAATTAAATGAAATAAATGTGTTTTTGTCAGCTTAATCCTGAAGAAAAAAAAAAAGTGTGTTTCTTCTGATAAAACTTCAGAGTAGTATTGCCTGGCTTTTCAATAAACACTGACTCTGTGGTGCTTTCCTTACTTCTTTGGAAACTTGACCCTTTTCAAGGCAATTCCTTTACCTGGAAAATTTTACCAAGGGCAGACCTCAGAAGAGCCTTAGAGATCTCAGACCAGATACAGCAAATGTACCTGGCTCTCTGTAGCATATACACAGGACAGCACCAAACTTCATACTTTTAGTCTGAAAGTACTTGAGCACATACTTACATCAACAAAGTGCTGTATAGTTTGGGGGTTATGTGCCCAGAGACTAAATGCAGCACTTCAGAGTCAGTTGTGTACTCGTGTTGAACATCTCTTCAAACAAGCCTTGTACTGCCATCATCTTACAGGGTCCCTAACGAGAACCAAAAACTGCTGCACAGTTTAATTAGGTGCATTGAAAAGGAGGAGATAATATAGCTGTGTTCAAAGAGTATACCTTAGCCTGAGCTGGAGAGAGGGTCACAGTTCAGTACAAGAACCAGAAAGTAGTATTGTTCTCACAGCCTCAACAATAAGACAAAAGTAAGCTCTCTGGTACTTTGGACCAGACTTCCCTTTGGAGTTAATTGGTACAGCCAATGACTCAAGGGGAGCTAAAGTGATTTACACAGCTGAGCAGTTGGTCTATTATGCTAAATTAGCATTATACTCCAGATGTAAGTGGACAAAAGGGCATGCCTGAGAAAAGCAGTCTCTCCTCTGGACTGCTGCAGGCTGGAAAGACTGAAGGTTGCATAGGCTAAAATGCCCCAACCATGGTCACGGTGATGAACCCAACAGCATCTGATAGGACCGAAAGCCCTGGGGCAATAGAGGCGAACCGTAGCATCACGTGCAGGTAGACACTCGTGACAGATTTGACTATAGCTTTACTGAAACAGTGTCGGGTTAGTGGTGGCTTAGCCACATGCTGTTATTTGAATTGCTAATAGCAAACAACACCGATGATTTCATCATCTGTCTGCACAAAAAATGAGTCCTCTGTAAGCAGCAATGTTCTGTTAGCAAGTTCCCATTGAAATGTACTATTTGCTGGCTCTTAAAATGAAAAATCAGGCCTTTATCAAGGAAGGTAAGGAGTAGGTGATCTACCGAAATCCTACTTTATGTTTTGGAGTAAAAATAAGTTAAGTCATTTGGGCTTCACAGACACTGACTCAAACAATCCCACTTATAAGGGATTTCAGTCTTCTACTTTCCAGGCAAAGAATCAATGTTAGACATGCAGGTGTTCAGGTTGTACCATTACAGACAAAGATTGGAGTGTGTAACCTGATGCAATTCAAAGTTTTAGGAATAAAGATTAGCAATTAGCACTTAAGTCCTTCACAACATACTGATTAAGTAGCACTGAAATTCTGTAACTGTTTATTACATACAGAAATTATCATAGCAGTAATGATATGATAGAAGGAGACCCTATTTGCTGTGAAGCAGTAGCACAGCACTGGCCCATAAAGATCTTCCAAACATTTCAATGGAAATATAACAGTTCAGTAAAAAGGACCAAGTTCTCAGTGCCTTCTTTAACTTTGAGTTCTCTCCTGTATGTTTGGCTGACTGCAAGATAAACTTTTCAGTCCTCATTCTCCGAATCTGTACTTCATGCAGATGATTTAAAATAGAAGTATTCCTGTGAAGTGCCGAGAGTGATTCAGGCTAATCTCCTTTCCTGTAATGGAAAATTAGGAAATGGATAATGACAGTAATTTAATTTAGAAATTCAGGTACTTTCATCTGCTGATGCAGTACCTTTTTGTTGGCAAAAAATAACAGGCATGGAGGTGTGCTAAGGAGAGCAACTCCGTAGCTTCAGCTTTTCCGTGTTTGATATGATTAGTGATATGAGAGAAGCGATGAGAGACAGGTTAAGGCATCGTTAGATGGTCTCTAACGTGATTGCTCAGAAATGAGATGCAGGTATAATCTCTTCCAGAGGTCAAGCACTCCTCACTGGGCCACATTTTGGATCACAACCTATATAGCAAGATCTCTGATTGTCCCAGGAGGACACTCCTGCACATTGGAAAATTAGTATGTTGGAGTCCAGATCCCCATTGCAGAACTGGGATAGTTTTCATACCAGGGATTTGCCCTCAAACAAGGCACTTGCTGAAAGGATCATGTTAGTTTGCAGTGAGATTAAAAGATGCACCAGCTTAACACCAGGGCAGAACTTGGCCATTCTAATAAGAAATGGAAAAAAAAACAAAAACAAAACAAAACAAACAAACAAACAAAACAACAACAACAACAACAACAACAAAAAAAAAAAAAAAAAAAAAAAAAAAAAAAAAAAAAAACACTTCACTTGATCTGACCACTTCCTTGCAAAAATGGGAGAGAAAATGTCCCATTTTCAGATGAAGTTTAGAAAATGATGAGAAGTCAATGAGGCCAAGCAAAAGATACAATAGATAGTGCTAGACTCTGTTTCCAGCTGGCTGGTTGCAGGAAGAGACATGATGGGGGAGGCTGAGCAGCAAGGCAGATATCTGTATAACCTCCAGCATCAGATCATAGGAATGACCATGCTAGATGAGGACAGAAGTCTGTTCTCCAGTCTCTAGTGACCTGCACCTTCAACAGTTGCAGATGTAGAGGCACTACCTTTTGCATTCAAGGTCCCAGATGTGAATATATCCCTACAAGAATAACAGGGGCTCTTTCAAAAATGCCTGATGGAGTCAAGGAGGGACTTGGGCAGTCCTGTGCTCCTAAACTGTCTGATTAGGCTAAAAAAACAGCTGGCTCCTCAGCTCCAACTGGGAGTTAGAAGGTCTACACCGACTCTGCATCTTTTATTTTCACGGGTCCATTGTCTGGAGTAAGTTAACAATTGACTCAACTACAAATGCCCTGGATGTTTTTGTTGATGCAAGTCATTGTGACACAGGTTTTGATGTTAGAGTGATTACTGGAGACAGAGTGCTTCCATGCCAGGCATGCTTACTGGTGCCTGGGCAATGCTGGACTTGAGAATCAATTAGTCAGTGATGTGTCCTGAATTACAATTATATTCAGTGACTAACTGTGTGTGCTGTGGTCATCCTTCCTCTCCTCTAATGTGTTCCTGCTAATTAAGGATGCCAAGAAGATCTCTGTCAGCCTATTAGGTAGATGCAGGTGGGAAAGAAAGCAGTTGTGGTGAGTTGAAGGGAGAGGGAGTCAGAAGAGTTTGTAGTACAGCTAATTTTTACCATTTGTTTAATCTGTTACTAAGGCTCATTTGTCAAACTGGGGCTGCTGTTCCTACTCCCCCTTCTCTTGTTCACAGTAATGAACAGCCTGGGAAAAAATTATCCCCTTTCCAAAGGATCAGCAAAGAGGAAGAGTTGATGATAATGGTCCTGGGAAGTGAGGCAGTTGTGCATGGATCACTTCCCAGGACACAAAGGCTGTCTGCATACACTGCACCCAGGAAATGAGGTTAATCAACACCTGCTCACAAGGACAGAGAAAAGAGCCTTCTTCGCAGTCATAGTGACACTGGGGTCTCTGCTACTTGTTTCCTGAGCCAAGTGGCAAGGCACAATACCTAAGTGATGCAGCAGATGACTGTTTCCGCAAGACTTTGTTGGTGGAGAGTTGCTTCTTCAAGGCATGGAAACTTGGGCTGTGCATTATTCAATGCAAAATTGTCTTGTCAGTTGGCCAAGAGACAGAGATGAGGCAAAGTGACAACATCACATAAAAGTTGAAGAGAAAATTTTCATGGTAGAAAATTCAAGTGGTGGGGAATGTGCTCCATGGGGGCTAATACCTTCTGTGCTCTGCCAGCAATAAGTGGTTTGTGGGACTTCTTGGTGGGAAAATGAATGAACTTTTCAGCTGTAAGACTGATGGTAAAGTAAATGGTGGTGCATGAGATATTTGAGGTTTGGTAGTTTGTCAAGTTTGTGGCAGCTTTGGAAAAAGCTAGAAAATAGCCTTATGAATTAAGTTCTATTTTCTCACTTTGGATCTAATTTTATGAGTACAACAGGCAGGTCTATCCTTTTGGAAGGAATGGAGTGGCATTGTCTGCAGCCAAATGAGGGATGTATCACTTAAATCTCAACAGAAAAACTAATTTTAAATGATCTGTCATATTCACCTGGTGTGATTTCACTGTAGACAGTAAAAGTTGTCACTGTTTTCTTTATATAAAACAAACAAATGTGTGTGATTAAGGATCTTTTGCCTTGACAGGAAAATAATCAAGTCAGGAAAAAGAACATTCATCAATGTGACATCCCTGAGAGAAAATAGTCTTCAAAGAGTAAGTCGTGTTAGTCTGCCAGTCAAGGGATCAGAGCTCTCCTGTGGTCCTACAAACCGTTGTGAATAGCAGTAAGGTGTTCAGTTTAATAATTAGTAGTAGCTTAATTAACAAAAGATTAGTCATTTAGCGGTTGGAATGTGTGTCTGTCTTCATGATAATAAAATGTGCTTGCAATGGCTTGCCTCTTTATTTATATGAAATATGGGGTGTTTTTCTTTAGAAAATAGGGATGCATTGACTATTAAAAACATAAAAAGAGACTTTCTGAACACTTTACTCCAGACCTGTGGTATCAAAAGTGGGACCAAGGTCACTGTACATGTACATTCTGTAGCACTGGCTAAACTCTCGGTTCCCTGAATTTCCAGGAAAGAAACCTGGCTGAGATGTAATGTGCCATCTTTCTTGCTTTGCTTTTTACTGGTGGTCTTTGGAGTCTTTGTTGACATAAAATGGGATACAAGGAGACAGGAGATGTCATTCACAGGAATTCTGACATGGAACTGATCCCAGGCCTCACCACTTAGTGACAACAACAGGCAAACCTCTTATTACCTTTCAGGAAATATTTAAACCCTGTCTTAAATGTACTTTGGTATTGTGCTTGTGTTTCTTCTATTGGAAAGCCCTTCCTTCTCTCGTTGTTTGTATCATTGGCAACCTACTTCTACTTTTCCTATTTTTTTTTTTTCATGGCCAGTTAGCACTTGTTTGTACATGTGCCAAAGTTACCTTTTAGTTTAAATAGCTCTTTTCCCCTCCCTCAGGTTTACTGCTTCATGATGTATTTACAGCCAGCACTTCCATCCCCTCTCAGCCATTGCTCTGCCAAACAAAAATAGCTGATTTCTTCTGCTCTTTTGTAAAATGAATTTTTCATAAGGACACAGAATTACAGAATAATAGTCATAGATAATTGCTGGCTCTTGCAGCCAGTGCTAACCACGGAGTCTTGTTGTGCTAAAATGGAAGGTATAACACACTTCTGCTCATGACCAAGGCTAGCATGTTCAAATACAGAGGCCTAAGTCTTTATCTCTGGTCAGGATTATTTGTAAATGGTCTCTTATACTAATGTGATGAACACTTCAACCATCCATTGACTTCAATGTCTAAGTACATTTCCTATTGCCTAAGGTCTTGAAATGATAAACATTAGCACCAACATAGGACAATGCTGCCCTAATTGTCAGCATTTTCTAGTGTATTTCATTATATCTACATTATATTTTACAAGCAACCACATCTCACTAGACCTTCTATAGTTCCTGACACCCAACTGGAATTTAAAAAGGAAAAAAAAAAAAAGTTATTTCCATCTCCATATATATTAACCTGAATCAAAGAGAAGATTCCCCTGTGTCAGAGGAAGTTGGAGGTAGGCACAGGAAGTGATAAGTCAGGGAATGAGAACTCCATAGTCTGCCAGTGATCTTGGCCTATGCAGTTTGAAATCAGAACAAGAAAACTAGAAAAGTAGTCAAAATGTTTTTGTAGATGGTTGCTGTTTAAGAGGTGTGGTGATGAGGTTATGTTTAAGATTGCTCTTTCCCTTTTGTCTCTGTGCCTAGATCCAGATAAAACCAGTGAACATTCTGGATATGTTTTGGAAGGTACAGTTTATTCTTTCTTTATTTTTGTGGAGCTGTAGACTAAAGGGACAGGAAACGTCCCTCTTTCATGTCCCATTTATCATTTTGGTTTTCAGCATTTTCAGTAGTTGGCATTGGATTGGCAGTTCCCTTGGAAAGAAATAACCTTTGTTTAATTTTGTCTGGAAATGGTCTGCTGCAGTCCCAGATTATGATTCATAAATCTTCCCCTCTATAAATAATACAAGTGTGAGATGTCCTAGCTCTTTGCTCTTGGCTTCTTTACTTCCTTCCTGTCAGTATCTTCCCCTAATTCTTTCTTCCTTTTTACTAATTTGTGATGAGCAAGATCAGAATGGGCCTGCCCTTTGCTTGTTGAAATATTCCAGCTCCAGTTTCTTCAATCTTCTTTTATATTTTGGATTAATTTATCATGATAATGAAAACTCTTAGAAATAATCCATACTTATTGTTTTAGATTTACCATGGATGCTCTACATTGAGTGCTATGAGCACTGGCCTTAGTCTATTAATCCTAGCTTCTCCAATTAAATGGACAAAACTGTAAAAAATATATATATCTCCTTAATTTATTATTGGTTTTATGCTTTTAGGTTTTCTTTCAAGTGGCTTCTCCAGTTTCAGAGAATGCAACAACAACAACAACAAAACAAACAAACAAACAAATAAAAAACAGGCCTTTCAATAAAAATTTCAAGAGGTAGCAAGTCATTGAAATGGGATTAAGAATTAGGTAGCAATTTATTTCATATAACTCTATAACTTTTCTAAGGTCTAACCCTTTATTTACTTTGGGTGCTACATTTTAAGATTTAAAATGTCTCTTAGAATCATAGAATCATAGAATATCCTGAGTTGGAAGGGACCCTTAAGGATCATCAAGTCCAACTCTTGACACCGCACAGGTCTACCCAAGTTCAGACCATGTGACTAAGTGCACAGTCCAATCTCTTCTTAAATTCAGTCAGGCTCGGTGCAGTGACCACTTCCCTGGGGAGCCTGTTCCAGTGTGCAACCACTCTCTCTGTGAAGAACCCCTTCCTGATGTCCAGCCTAAACTTCCCCTGCCTCAGCTTAACTCCATTCCCGCGGGTCCTGTCGCTGGTGTTAATGGAGAAAAGGTCTCCTGCCTCTCGACACCCCCTTACGAGGAAGTTGTAGACTGCGATGAGGTCTCCCCTCAGCCTCCTCTTCTCCAGGCTGAACAGGCCCAGTGCCCTCAGCCGTTCCTCGTACGTCTTCCCCTCCAGGCCTTTCACCATCTTCGTAGCCCTCCTCTGGACACTCTCCAACAGTTTCATGTCCTTTTTATACTGTGGTGCCCAGAACTGCACACAGTACTCGAGGTGAGGCCGCACCAGTGCATGCCACAGACAGGTTCTTCCTGCAAAAATCCTTTCTGTCTCCACTGGGGTTAAATCCTCCAAGACTTGTGAGGAACAAAGAAGCTGAACTTGTATCTTCCTCTTATTCAACTGTGCCCATGGAGCATAGCAGTAGGAAATGTTACTATAAGGAAACAAACAGGACAAAAAACATAGGATGGAGTTCCCTGGGATCTGTGCTCCCATCACTTTGGGCACACTTTAGACCACTTTGTGCCTGTTCACTCTACTCCTCTCTCTGTCTGCTTGGTTTGTTTCCTCTTAACCAAATATTTATCTGTGTCATCCCTAGGATCTTATGGCACAAATAAACCCCGCTGAGAACAGTCCCAAGGATGGAAAGGGTTGCTTTATCTGTATTCTACCTCTAGGCTATCATCAAAATGCCACTGAAGCACATCCAGGTCTTTGTGGATTGTGTTTCCTGCAGGAAAAACCCATGATATTGCTGTCCCTGGTCTTTTTTTGTCGCAGAAAGATTGGTCCCACTTTGTGTGTACATGCACACGCTGGAGTCATAACATGGAGGTTAGCAGGTTTCCCTGGAGCCTTTGAGCATCCTGAAGTAAAAGGAGAAGGGCAGAGGATATTAAGTAGAGAAAATAAAAGCAACAAATGAGTAATAATGCTCTGTAGAATCAGGTGCAAATCTGCTCATTATGGTTCTGAACTCGGGCAACATGCCAGAGCCCAAGATAGAGCTCACATAGAGCCCTGGGAGTTTATCCACCTAAAAATATGGCCATTAGTACATGATACAGTTACTGCCTCTCCCACAGGCTAACTTAAATGATACATATTTAATGTGATGATTTGTTCAGGGGTTGGGGACCCAAAGAGAAACGAGAGGCCCAGAACATCAAGTGAGCTGGGGAGGCACTCAGATTTGATTTCAGACATTAGCAACACTTGGAGTGACAGGCATGTGATGAAAGAGAAAATTTAACCCTGCCTTGCATGTTGGATTACTGCAGCACTGATGGGAAAAAATGTCCCATTTTCACGGCTTTAGACATTAGTACCGAAAGACCTTTCCTGCTCTCTGCTTGAAATGCCTGACTGATCTCTTAAAAGCCTGCATGGAAATGAATAATTTTTATAGTTCTTTAACTTTTGCCTTCACAGCATGTACATGTGGGTACCCAGCTGTAGCCTGCCTTCCTCTCACAGCTACAAGCACAGCCCTGCACATCACCTAACATCAAATCCTTGTTCATGCCCTGACCCCAGCCACTTGTGCTCGGCTGCAGAGAGCAAAGAGCTGGGGCAGACCAACCTCTGCTGAGCACTTCTTAGCACTGTGAGTAAACGGAGAAGACTCCTGCATCTGGTTGGGTTGGGTAACCACAAGGCCTCATGAGAGACTAGGGCTATTTGATCTTCAGTGCTGGGGCAAGGACATTATAGAGGGAAAGATGAAAAATTTATCTGTGGGCTTCTCTAGATGAAATACAGACAGTCATCATATTCATGCTAACTGGAAATAGGCAAAAAAAAATCTATTTCTTATCTCTCTCTTCATATATCTGTGAAGGAAATGAAGAGTTATAATGCCAACACAGCAGATAAGAGATGCCAAAGTGTTTATCCATGGTTGGATTTCATCAGCTAGCATACTTAGTTGAACCTTGATGCAGCAGAGACCTTAACCACGTGTAACTTTAAACCTATTTGTTATCTCAGTGATGTTATTTAGATGCTCCCAATGTACCAAGGAAGCAGAAACACTTTACTGCTTCAGAGATAAATGGCATGGCACATTTTGAATCGTGGACATGGGGCTCAGCTTCTATGTAATACCATCAACATTGCTGCCTATTGCTGCCTTGTTAGCTTAAAAATTAAACCTTGACTGCTTTTCACAGTGAAGAAAGGCTTAATTTTGCCAGTATCAGGTAACAATAGAAACTTGGTACAGGTTCATTATATGTTTCAGAAGTTTATGAACCCAGGTTGATTTAGGGTGCAAACTTACACCAAGCAAGACTTTTCCAGCCTAAATGATTCTATGATTCTATGAAAACTTTATCCTTGTGGCTAAGCTTTGCCCAATTTGCTGTTAAAGTAAATAAATAAAAATTAAAATAAAAAAATAGTAATTTTAGGAGGAGCAAGAATCTTCAGGAAAGGGATTTTAGAAGTCTACATGACAGGTTTCTAAATACATATATATTTACAAACTTTCGCAAAGTTTGCTCTGCTGTAATTTTATAAATATGTCTTTCATTTTAGAGGTAATTATGTGCAGAGGAATTTAAACCTCACTTACTTGACAAAATGTAAATGGAAAGACTGTGTTCCTAATGTGAAAGTTAAAGCCACAATAAGGGGCCCTGGAATGAGGTAGGAGGATATCCATAAGCGGTCCCAAAAACAGAGTAGATCCGGGAGTGCTCTGTCAGAGAATTATTCATTTTGAGACCAGAAACTTCACAAGCTTCAGTTGTGTTGGTGTTTCATATAAACAACTGAATGCTCATCCAGAAATTTTAATCTATTTCTCTCAGAGAATGTCTTTGCCATTCATGGGGCAATGGAAAGAATAAAATGCAAGTTCATACACAAGAAATTCATTATAAGAAGGAAAACAGGTGTCTGTGTTGCCCCAGCCTAGCAGGGATTCTCAGTCAATTTGTTTAGAAATATGCCTGCTGATAATTTAAGATCTAACATACCCAGCCTGAACTCATTCCCCAAATGCCCTACTTTTTGGAAACTCAGGAGTGTGCACGTATGCAGAAGAGAAAGCAGATTCACAGCTGTACATGTTTTTCAATCAGATTTTAATGTTTCATGTGTCACTCTGAAGTCTACTTTTAAAACTATTTTGTCCCCATTTGCTCACCCTTTGACCCATGGAGAGGTTTGACTCATGAATCCTTACTCCCTACAGTGCATTTCCTGGCAGAAGAAATTGAGTGTCAGGTCTTACGGGCCCACGGTAGCTCTGTTCAAATGAAACAAAAATCCAGCCATGAGATACATTGGAAGCAGGTCAAGCTTTTAATCTCAGCAGCGAGCAGAGGGCCGAGCAGAGCATCTATAAGTCATTAAATCTTCAATTTTCTGCCTCTCCTTGAGGCTTCCCCTCATTCCCCTTGGGACTGCCAGGCAAATCAGACTCACTTCAAATGCTTCATACAGTTGGAGTAGAAAAACTGCTGCAAAAAAAAAAAAAAAGGAACAAAACCCTGGAATTAATCCTCCCATGGACAGCCTAGTAAAGCTTGCAGAGAGACATACCTCTCATTGCAAGTAGACAGTAGTCCTGTACATGTATCAGAAGGCAAAAACTCTATTTTCATTGCCATGGAAAAGATTAAGAGAAAGCCACCACCTGTACTAGTGTCACAAATGTGGTACTACCCCTGTGTGTAATGCCTCCTGAAGCAGACACGGCTTCTCCCCACGATGTCTGCACATCACTTCCATGGTGGTGGTAATTCACAAAGACATTTCCCAGTGCCTTTGAAGCCTCTTGAGCACTGTCATCAATACAGCCATCCGGTAGGCAGCTAAATGCCCCTGTGAACATCCTGCATAGTTACTCTTCCTTTGCAGACTACACAAAGATCTCTTCCACCTGTTGCATTAGTCAGTTTCGGTATAAGGAACAAGAAGCAGTCATGGAGGGAGAGTAACCCACATATGATGGTCCTTGAGACTCTGTTGCTCTGCCCTGACCTTCCAGACCAAGCCTCTTTACACTCTCAGCCAGCCTCTGCTTCTACTCCTCAGCAGTCCCTCACAGTCGTATCCAGGTGCATGGAGAAGGAACTGAGACCCCAGAGAAGAGGGGAGAAGGGTGAAGGCATTGCCTCCTTCTCCTGCCTCTACGCCATAAGGAGGAACATGCTGTACCTGGCAGCAGCTCTTAATCAGAGAGGGTCCAAGCAAAGCCTCCTGCAGAGAGTCTGCGTGATGCTTGGCCAGACACATGCAAGTGACTCACCGCATATATTCTACTGTTAGGTTGGTGTGCTAACAAGTTGTATAAAGCCCTGCCACACAACCTGAAGCACTACTGTGAACCTTCAGTGTCAGTTTGGGCTGCCTTTGCCTTTTTCCTGCTTTGTTTTTCTGCCTGCCACTGCAGGAGTTTAATAGCTGAGGCACCTTGCAGGTATGTCTATCCCTGCTGGCAGAGACACTGTTCTTCAAGGCAGGGGTCAGACACATTTTCATCTCCCTTTTCACATCCAACATGAGAAGGACAGCAGTTTGCCCATTCTGCTGGGATATATTGCTAACTTGTGCTATTCCAAGCAGTCATTCTTCTCACTAGTTGCATTATTTTTTCTTTTTTCTCCTGCAGTTAATGCTGGAGCAGCACCCCAATGGTCTGTGATTAAAACCAAACCCCTTGATTTGTGGAGTGTGTACATAGTAAGGAGAGACTGCTCTGCTACTGTGCAGCAGATTTGTCTGTTGGAAAAAAAAAAAAAAAAAAAAAAAAAAAAAGACTTTTTGACCATTTAGACCATTTATCTCTGTATTTCATGTCAGAACTCAATGGTTTTGCCTCCTGAGCTCTCTTCTTTCTCTAGGATCTCCTCTTTCTCTTGCTGCTTCTCAGGAGGCACCATCTTTGCTTCTGACTTTTGAGCTTGTTGTTAACTTGGCTGTTATTCCCCTTTTTTTTTCTCTGCCTTCTATACCCAGGTGACTTCAGTCACACCTTGGACTGCAGAAGCAACCCTGTCTTGACCAACTCACCTCTCTGTCTTGGTTTCTCCTTTTGCATTCTTCTTAACATTCCTGCCTGTCCCTTCATGCTTCCATCTGGCTATGTGCAGCCAGAATGACAGGCATTGAACATTTTCCTTTGCAATGCTCCCCTTACCTCTTTCACAGTTTTTAACTTTTCTGTCATCTCCATATGTATCCCCACTGCCAGATTCAATTCTTTTCTCTTCTCCCTTTTCATCACTCTGGCTTGTTTCTCTCAAATGTTATTTTCTTCCTTTCCAACACTTTGTTTTTCTTCCTGTGCTTTCTGCTAAGTCCCTTGCCCAGACATTGATTAACTCGCACTTTGCTCTTTGCCATTTTCTCCTGTCCACCCCAGAAGGACTCCACACAGGCTGTCTCTTACAACACTATCTCTCCTTCTCAAACACATCACTCCCCATGTGAATCCCTGGCCACTCTCACTGGCATCCCAGGGTAAGGTCAGGTCTCTTTTGTCTTTCTCTTTGAAGCTCTACACAGCTCCCTTCTAGCCACCTTCCTTGATTTTGCTTTGTCTCATTCCTTGTCCCATCTGAATACCTCAGGGCTGGTCTCTCTTGTCTCTCCTCATTTGCATTACATTCTTCTATATCTGATATACTTAAGGCGTCTGAAAATTCGTGTGGTCAAATTTCTGTTTGGATTTTTGGCTTGGAAGCATACTTTCACAAAAAAATCTTGTATCACTATTTGTTCATATTGCTTCAGGAGAGAGGGACCCTTTCACATGGTTAGATTTCCATTTCACACCTCTGTTGTGCTGCTGATAACTCGTCAGGGAAAGACTGCTGTGCTTCCTGTCCCCTCACTCCAGATGCTAGGACAGCCATCTCCACTGCCCTCCCAGGGAAAGGGGCCCCACTCTGCTGCAGTTAACGATTGCTGTTTTTTAATGGTAAATACCATTCAGCTAAACCAGAAGCCTGAGGAAAAGCAATTTTAGGTTCACTTCCTAGATAAGAAAGAAAATTCCTTCCTGTTACTGATTCCATAAAGGAGAGCGAACCAACCTGCAGAGTCTGATAAAGTCAGCCCTCTATTTCAGCTCTGGCTGTGGGCTATGTTAGCACAGAAGACAGGCAGCTCACCGGGGATTAATGCAAGAGAAGAAAGAAAATGATTTGGCTCTCCCACTCCCCTGAGGGGAACTGTCTTTATTTTCCAACACCGAGGCTGCAATGATACTGTTGATGATGGCCCTGCAGTGACTGTAATTCATAACTTGCTGCGTATGTCACTTGGGAGAAAGAACTCCTGCGAGTTCAGATTTTCCTGACCAGCCCAGATGGCTTTTTTGCCACTTACCAGTGTTCCTGGAGCGACAGTGTCTGTTTGGGGAAGAACTCTGGGGACCCTGGCTGATGCCTCCACTGGCATCGCTGTGCTCGCCCTGGGTTGGACGCGTGGCGATGTTGCTCCCTAAGCACCAACCTGGGTCCCCATGGGTCTCACACCATTTGTGGTTTAGGCAAGCATGTGCTATGCTCCCTTTCTGTCACCGATGCTTGTGGCAGTGTTTTTCTTCGCTTTGAGCTTAATAATCGGCAGACCCCGGTGTGGCAGCTGGGCACGCTCATCGTGCACGGCGGGCAGCAAGGGATGCTGCCGAGCAGCGGTGCGCTGCTGTCAGGGTGATGGCTTGCTTGAAAGGCGGTGACAAGTGGTACAAGGGTGGGAAATGTGTTTTCCAGACACTCAGCCTTAACCACTTCCCCTCCTTTCCCTTTCAGATTTTCTTCCTATCTGGCTCATAGGTGCAGCCACGTCCATCAGCATCGCACACACAAATACAGCAAGCGCCTTTGTTTGCCAGCGTGGACTAACCCTCCGGCCATTTATTCTGAAAGATGAAGGGAAAATGTTCCCACGTATGGGTTTTGCAGGAAATGGGAAGTAGGTGACAGCGACCAGGGCCATGACCTGGCAGACCTCTCTGTCTCATGTAACTCGATCTGGTGGCGGGTGGGGGAAAACAGGGAAGAGAAGTCTGGCCCTGAAACTGCAAATCATGGCCTGTGATGACAAGAGGGGGCCTAATAAAACTCAGCACCCTTCACTTTTAAATGAAATGAGTGGGGAGGGGGAGTGGGGAAAGGATAATTTATTGCCTAAAGATATCTCAGGGTATCGCTTTCCTAGAAATGCCTTTCACTGCCCTGTAGAGCTTCAGTGATGGAAAATGTGAATACAGCTTGGAGCAGTTAAGGTCTTTATTTGAATTAATTATAACAGCTATAACAACAAGATTGTGGAGGATGGGGGCAAGAAGGTCTTGCATTACCCCCATCCTGTCTCACTGCTTCATCCTCTGAGTGCTGCCTTCCTGAAGGACAGCAGTTATGCTGGAAAGGGCAGGCTGGGGTGTCTGGGTGGCTGAGATGCCATGGATGCTCCTGCAGGGATGAAGACCCGCTACACACACTCGTTTGGCTGGCTTGGGTGCAAAATCCCCCACTGGTCTGGCACACCAGGATGTGACAGGGCTCAGAGGAGGCTTCTAGCTCCTTTTTGGACGAGTCATTCGGTCACTCCTGTTTTCATTGTTTCATTTTGTTGGATTTTGGGTTATGTACAGTATTTTCAAACAAAAACAAACCAACAGCAACAGAAAAACTTTGGAAGCTTGAGGAATTCTGCTGCTGTAAGCACTCAGAGGCTGACATCTCTCTGCAACCATGAAAATGGGCTGCGAGCAACAAAAACAGAAGCCCCCAAACACGATCCAGCACAAACTTCTTTCTGGTTGGGCTGCAATTGGATGTCTTTCCCAAAGGATTTTGATAGCTCTCCTTCTGGACCCAGAATTTACTTCTAATTAAATTAAATAGAAGGGAAGAATGAAAGGAAAATTAATTAAGAGTGTTTTTTGTTTGTTTGATCTTATTAAATGGTTAAGCTCAAATTTTATTGAATCTTTAGGCAGAGATTCTGGTTTGTTTAATCTATCTGTCTGATTATTATTATATTTCTGGTAGGGTGAACACCAAAGAATAAATGAAAGATAATGAAATAAACAGAGCCAAGTGCGGCTGTGCCCTAGAGCCATCCGGTCTCAATATACAAGTGCATGTTTCATCTCTCCCAAGCAGAGATTTCAGGGCTCAGCTGGCACCAATAAAGAGGCATCACACCAGGGGGGAGAGCTGTGGTTCTGCTGCACAGGGCTTGCCCCAGCACCCTGCACAGGGTGAGGGAGGAGATCTGCATCTTTGCAGAGCCTCTACCTCCCAGATGTAAGACGCCTAAACCTGCTCATTGCGTCCCGACAAGCTGGAGCTGCACAACTTTTCGCATGCCTCAGTAATAAAAGCTGGCTGGTTTCAGGGCTGTGCTGGAGGCATTTGGCACAGCCGGTTGGGCCAGCTGTGAAAAGCTCAACTGGTTCACAGAGCACCTGTTAAAATCTGCCCCCAGCCAGCCCAACCATTCGCTGCCACTGCTGCATCCCCTGCCACACACCTGGCCTGTGGCTGTCCTCCTCCTCTTCCTCCTCCTCCTCACTCCCCTCAGCACCAGCCCTTCCCCATCATTATGTGACCCAGTGCCCCCAGGCAGCCCTCATGTAGTAGATAACCAAATATACATCTTGCAGTCTCATGGAAGTGGGAAAGTTGCTGCTCCTCCCCTCACCCATCCTGATGTGACAATTTAAAACTTGTGCTTTCTGTGTCCAGCAGCTTCTGCACCTTGGGAAGCCCAGGGAAAGGGAAGGTCAAGGTGTCTACCCTGACACACTGGTCCCCACGGCCACCGCTCCCTGCCAGGGCTTCCCTCTGCACCCAAAGTCATTCACAAAGCAAACTACCCCTGCTTCACCTGCATGGCTGTTTGAAGCATCTTCGCACCATGCCTAAGGACATCCCGATCTTCAGCATGGTTTACTGTGCATGGTTTAGCCAAGGTAAAGCTCTGTGGGCATTTCCTTCAAATCCAGAATGAGCTGAGGACTTCCACACTTCAGCTGACATTGTAGTAGATTTTCTTCTCTACCCCTAATTTAGACCTTACGACCTTCTGTGCTATTGCAGCCTGAGCAGAATAAATACCTTCTTTCAGCTTTGTACATGTTAATTCTTAATAAATCTTCTTCCCTTCCACTAAGTTCCTGGGAAACAGCAGAAGAATATTACATGCATTTTACAAATGGAAAATGGGATGCCAGCTGGTCTGAAACAGCCTTGATCCAGTGCTGTATTTACCGTATTAACTTTCCCAGCCTCTGTTTCTCCTCAGATGAAAAGCAAACTATTTTTAGCTAAAACCCACTCTCACTTCCGATATCCTCCTGATACCAGAAATAAAGAATAGAGGCACAGCTCCATCTACTATTCTGCTTACCAACAGAGACTACTCAGAGTTAGCGAAATCATATAAACACCAAAATAGACAGAGAAAGGGAAGCAACAAGGCTTCCCAGAGGAGAGAAGCCACCTTACAAAAAGTAAACCAGGCCAAAAGTAAAAGTCCTTGTCAGGTTGGGTTGGTGCTGGTCAGCTGGGTTGATGCTGTTGAACAGGGTAGTATTTCTGTAAGAGAACTCTCTATTACATACTGTACTAATACAAAACTTGTATAAGAATGAGAAGGATTATTCCTGTCAGGTGTACTCCTAGCATTAACATTTAGTGTTGAACTGCTCTTTGGGAGTGGTGTATTACCCTACACATTGCACAGGAGAACATATTCTCCCTGCCCTCCAGGATATTCATACTCTGCACTGGAAATGCCAGAGCTGTGTTCAGAAACGCAGTGCACCTGCCGATCTGTTCAAGAGGTGGTATTCACGTGCTGCCAGGGTGGAGTTAACATCTGTTTAAACATTAACCCGGGGCTCAGTTCCATCCTTTTACAATGTGTAACATGCTGTGAGTAAATGATAAACTGCTCTGGGTGCAGCCCTGGTTGCCAAGTACTTAGCTCGTGTTTCACGTTATGCTGTTCGGGGCAAAATCAAATAACTGTCACAGGTAAGCAGAAAAGATGCTACATATTGATTGATTACTTACTCTGAAAGAGAAAAGGAGATGAAGATTACACTGGAAAACATGCTGCCCAGTACAGTATTTTCTACACTTTTAAGACAACAGCAAAAAATGACAAAGCAGAAGCAGGAGAAAATGACCTGCCACTGTGGGACAGAACTCATAAGGGACTGCCTCTCATTCTTCCAATCATGCCAGCATTTCTCCTCCTCTTCCTCCCCCCTGCTTGCCCTTCAGCTTCCAGTGCAAGGCGTTACAAACCTGGGCACAGAGCCTGGAGCTGCCAGCAGCTGGGGCCAGCCAGCACAAGTGCCCTGCTTGCAGCCCAGCCACTACATCTCTCTGTAAATTCATCACAAGCTGAAGTCACCGCCTGGCCTCCCCGAAAGCCCAGCAGAGAATTGTGCAATCATCCACATCCACCGCCCAAGGTGAGAGGGGAGGGCGTCCCCTTCCTCTGCAGCATCCGGCATCACCTCCGCTCGGCGGCAGGATGCTGGCTGAGGTGGACGTGGCCATGCAGCCAGCCACACGCCCTCCACAGAGCTAAAACTGCAGATGCAGCCTGCTGTGACCTCTAGCTGGGCTTGCCCTTTCTATGTGCACACACATGCCATGCTTTACCAACACCATTCAGATTCCCCAGCCCCCAAGAAGTCCAGTCTTTGGATAATTTCTTCCCTTGTCTACTTCCTGCAGGCCTCTGTGTGAATTTGTTGCCGTCACCTCCCATGAGTTGACCCTTGGTATTCAGAGGCTTTAGGATGCCAAGTTGGGCACGAGGCTTCAAAGCTGAAGAAGATAACGTACAGTTCAGCACAGCTGGCAGGTGCTTGCTTTCTGGCCTCAATTTGAGATGATTTCATCATTTTTTAACCCGTAGAGGTTTTACACAATTATTATGGTTCTTCCTTCTTCTTTTTCATGCATGCATTTTCAGCTGTCCTCTCCCACCCCGGCTTCTCCCTCCACCTCACACCCGCAGACACTGCAGGCTTCCTGCAGCACTTTTATAATCTGCCAGAAAGGAAGTGACCTGCTTACATGTCCAGCTCAGCAAGCTGCCTCAGCAATGCTTTTCCTCCCTCCCTGCTGCAGCACAACGTCCTCTGCCCCTCTGTGCATCTGAGGCAGGGTGGCTATGGGCTGCACCGTACTTCACTCTGCTGACAGCTGCCCTCCTGCACTCATGATAGCTCTGCTGCAGTGCCTGCATCACCAGCTTCAGACAGAAGTGGCAGGATAAGGTTATAACTCTGTTATTTAATATTATTGTTATTTTAATCAGAGTGAACTGCTCACAGTAGATTGCTCGCTGAAAATAACTCATTAATCATGGGAGTCGCCTGCGGGAGGAGCCGCCCAGAGCCTGATCCGGCAGCGCTTACGCAGCAGGATGCCCCTGTTATCAGTGAGGAAATCCATGCGCCTGGGTCTACGTACACAAGTGTCCTCACTAGTTCCTGAAGGCAGCAAAAAGAGAAAGTCCTACCCAGCCTAGCTCAACACTACTGGTAACTGCTGCAGGGAGATGGTCCTTTCTGTTTCTGCCCTGCAAAATAATGAGGCAGTCAATTTGCCCTCATCGAGATTCAAGCTGACCCTGCTGCAGTCCCCCCAAAAAACTTCATTTTTTCCCCTTTGATCTCTTTTTTTTCAAATGTCTTAGGTATATAAATACCTGTAAACTGTACTCCCGGATCATTCTGGTTCCATGTGAAGCCCAAACTGCAATTCCACAACTAAGATTTTAGGAGATTTCTTGCCACCATATCACGGGTGTTAGCAAAATAAGAGCCAATCATTCTGTCTGTTCCTCTGACTGATGTACATTTATATATCCAAGACCAGTCTATGTCTAACCACTTTACAAGTTAGCAGGGACATCACTTGGGAAGATGGCCTAATAAAGTAACAATAAGATGGTTGTGCTTTCTGGATTTGTACCTAAGTTTTCTCCTGTTAAATTTTATTTCCACTCACTCATCAGCCTGCAATCAGGAACAAGATAAGAAAGAGGACGTTGTTCTGGAAGTGCATTAAATATCTCACTCCCAAGCACAGTACAGGAATATGAATGGGCATGTTTATGAAATCAAGCATGGAAGTCTCTACTCAAGAACTATTGATTTAACCCAAGCCTGGATTTAGTCAGACAGGGTCCTCCTGGGTTAACAGGTTCTGCAGGAAATTGCTGGGGAGAGGATGCCGGAGCACGGCTGTTTCCCTGGCATGGTTGTGTGGGCTCGCTGCCATCTGTCCCCCACATCTGGGCACAGAGGTGCCCCCACATCTGGCCAGAATGTGGGATGCCATTCCCTGGCTGATGGAAATTTCACCTCCCCACTGCCAGATGTGAGGCCTGAACTCAAAATTGCAATGCAAACAAACCTGTTTAGTGAAAGTACCTGGTGAGCTTTCCAGTCCTACTGGGATTGGAGCACTGTCCTGTTCACCAACCTTTCTGACCATACTAGCTTTTCATCTGAATGCAGGGGAAGAAGAAGGGAGACCATTAGGACCGTGAGGCAGTGGATGGAAGTGCTCATCTCGGGCTGTGGGACCAGTCGGTTACCATGGAGAAAGGCCTGCCCTGTGCCCCCAGCCCCCTGCCCCATGCCTGTCCCAAGGCCCTTCCCATGCCACCCAGGCCTGCTTACCTCCAGCTTATTTAAAGTCCTTGAGGACAAAGGCTTTATCATCTGTAATAAGGCCAGGTTTATTGTTCTTTCTCAGTTCTACATTACAATTTTCTCTGACCCCTTGGCAGCCACACTCAATTCCCTAGAGGTCTTTGCACGTTATATTGGAAACTTACAAGCCAGCATTATTTTTGTGGATTTTTTTTTCTTTTAACCAAGGTAGATGCTAGTTACTAGCTACAGACATCACTATAGTCCTCTGTAAATCCCATCAGTCTATCATTTCAAGCTGTAATGCCACTCCAATTAATCCAGACTGATACTGATTTTTCAGCATGAAGGCTGTTTTACATGGTAACAAATAATGTTTTTACTTCCGATGATTAAATCCACTTACTGTTCAACTCAGACATTCTTTTCAAGGGCCTGATCTTCCATCACTAGTTTTTCGTTTTCTTAGCATACGCATCCTATCATTGATTGAGCTCAATGGAAATGGAAGATGCTAACTGACCCAGAGAACAAAGTCCTTTTTTGGTTTGTAGATGTTTTTTAATTATTGTTCTTCTCATGAAAAAGACTACAACTATCTTTTGAGTTTCTCAGTCAGAAAATATATCTTGTCCACTTCTTTTAGTGCCATCTAGAATGTGAGATCATGTACTCTGTATGTTCGAGCCAAAGGAAAGCACATTGCGCAGCAGACTGAGAAACTCAAAAGATATCCTACATTTTTACATTTTTATTTAATTGATTATTCCTGCACCTTTTCAGAAGTGTAACATGATTGATCTCTAATTCCTAAATCTTCTTTTTTTCCCCCTCTTTTTACAATCAGTTTTTCAATATACCTATCTGATTCATACCTCTTTCATACCTATTTCGTACCTGTCCAATTCAGGTGCTCACAGACAAGTACAAGTGGCCCTGAGTTTACTTCAGACAATACCTTAAAGACTGTAAGATAAAGTGCAGCAGCACCAGATAATTTAAAAATCTTAATTTACCAATATGTTATCTGATCTCTCTCTTCATTAATTCAAGCTTAAAGTTGTGTTCATAACCAGCAACACCTCCTTCATGAAAACTGTTTTCCTACAGATCTGTTTCTCATGGTTGTTTAAAACTGATGGCTAGGAAGATATCAGCTGCAAACCAACTTCTCCAGTGCTCGAGGACAGGTTAAAGCCTTTCTCCCAACCCCACTCACCCTCATGGCTTCTATGAAGTCTGCTGAATGCTGAGCTCATGCTGCAGCTTTTCTCTCCATCAAATCACTTAAAGGAGTCACATGCTGGGTGCCCCCCTGGGCTGTACTGTGTTCTGAAACATTGATGAATTTTACTGTCACAGTCATCTTTGTTATCTTCATCTCTCCACTAAATTTTGTTCCAGTAGAGAAGCAGTAACTTGTGCCCAAATTACCACGGGACACACACATATTTATACACACACACAAGCACATTTACAAATGCATGAATGTATATAAATATCTGCAGAAAACAATTGCGATTTTTGTTGTTGTTTTCACAGGATTTCAGATCAGGAATGACTAACAACATTTTGCATTTTTTAACCACTCGTGCTTATTTATTAGTTGCTTGTGTTCATTATACTTGCTTAGTATGTATCATTATTTTTTACTTGGAGACAGGGTGTTCCCCAGCAGACAGAGCAATGCTGCCATGAAATTTCAACAGACCCACCTGCAGCTGCACAGTGCTTTCACCAAGTGAGCTCATTTCCCTCGTGGCAGCACAGAGATGGTTTGAGTCCATCAGCAGAAGGTGCAACTAACAGGACTGGCATGGCTGTCACCCAGGGGACCACGCTAGTCTTTCCATACAGAGCAGGAATGTCAATTTCATGTGACCATGAAATAATTTTCATATTCATTTCATATCAATATTTTACTGCACTTCCCATCTTGACCCCAGGAGAGAAAGGAGCAGAGCAAAACCTTTGCCCTCATCTTGTTCACTTGCACAGTAAAAATATGTGGACAGAGGGGTCTGCCTTCCTCACCATACCCCAGGTACCATTTAGGCTGAGCACTGCTGAGGAAGGAGACTTTTATTTTTCTGCTCAGCAGAGCAAAACCAGGGCACAAACTAGCTCTCTGCAAGCAGAGACAGGCACTGAATTCATTGGATAATCTGCTGCAAATTATTTGCCCAGCTCTATTAATTAATGTTTGTGAAGCACTTGGAGGGTTAAATGCCCTTGAGCTGTCATTCACCTAAGCTTTGCCCCCAGACTGACATCAATGAAAAATCCTTAATGGTGTTGGTAGCAGCAGCAGCAGCACTGAATTTTCAAACTCTCCTGAGGCAAGAAAAACATGATTTTCCCCTTCATTTTATGGTCTGTTGAATCTTCTGTTTTTCTTGTTGTATAGGAGGAATAATGTTCATGGCCTTGGAGTATTCTTGTGGTTTTCTAAATGCCTCAGCTTTAATTTGGCATCTTCCACAAAAAAAATTTATTGCCTCGTATACTCCTTTGCTGTGAATGTTGTCCCATCCCCAATTCCACAGAGGGGTCCTCACATCTAACAATGGGCCTGCAGAGCTGCTTCTCAGCTGGTGAGGAGCCCTGCCTTGTGCCTTGGCAGGCAGGGATCGCACAAGAAGACAGACCCTGATCGCGGGGAGAGGTCAGCCCAGACCTTTAGCATTGGTCTGAGTTCAACACACCCATCTCAGAAAATAAATAAGAAAACATAATAAATGCATGCACAGGCTGTCTATTAACAAGTCCAAACCCCAACATGTAGGAATAATCTTTGTGAATAAGTGCTCTCCCAGTGAAAGGCGCCGCAGGGCGAGCGGCAGGGATGGGAGTTGTTATGTCTGGTGGTGCCTGCTCTCGGGCTGGGGCTGAGGAGACACTCCTGGAGCCGGGTCTTCATGTCTGAACCTCTCTAAGGGCTGGGGTTTGGGTTCCCAGCCGTCCAAAAGGAATGTGCTTGAATCGTACAAAGAAATAAAAAAGTATCCGGACTCTTCCAGCTTGTGCCTGTTACCCTAATGGACTGAGATTCAGATCCCTGAATTCAATTTCCTTCTGCAGAAATTACATTTTGCAGTTTCAGGGTTGATGCAACCCTCATCTAAAAGGAGAAAGGATTAGCTTCTGTCTCATCCACTCAAATAACGTCAGTTCAGATGGAGAAAGAAGGCAGACAGTACAGACATCCCCAATAAGTCTGCTCTTGCTACCCACTCCCTTCTCCCTCCACCCCTTGCAGTTGCCTTGTGGGTTGTCACAGCACCTGTGGTCAGGGGAGCACATGAACTGCAACTTTAGGGTGCTCTGCAGCTGAGGGGAAACACAGAGCAGAGCCACAGCAGCCCTTTTCTCCTTGCACAGCTGCTGCATAAGAGTTGTAGGATGTCCTACTGACATTGTTATTTCTTCTGCAGTAGCACATGGGAACTGTGGCTGTTAGGATACCACACATCATGCCAGTGCTTCTAGTTTGCAATCAAAATGCTTA
Organism: Anas acuta; assembly: GCF_963932015.1. Lineage (NCBI taxonomy): Eukaryota > Metazoa > Chordata > Aves > Anseriformes > Anatidae > Anas > Anas acuta. The sequence continues at coordinate 43,490,886 of NC_088981.1, read as the reverse complement.
AAACACACAATGGAAGAAAATAAATCGTACGGGACTGAGCGAGGAACAACCTATCTAAGGTCCTCTCATGTGGTAGAAGCAGAGCTGCAACCTTGAAGTCCTAAGACCTGTTAAGAGTAACACCTTGCAGCTCCATAGCCCTAATGAAGCCCATGACATCTGTCCATGCATGAAGCCCATGCTTCAGCCCATCTGTATGGTCCAAAACCCACAGGGATATCCACAGTGTCATACAACTCTTCATGTAAGGACTTTGCCCAAAAAATCTGGTCTGCAATATTTTCATGGCAGAGCAAAACTATGGCACTGAACTAAATGGTAGCTTGAATCCATGTCCAAGTCTTCAGGAAGACAGGTAACAGCTGCCAGCAGTTTTCTGCCATATGGCACCACAGTGTGTAATACAGGTCACTAGTTTATCCATATCAGTCCAGGTACATACCTGACTATATTGTGTTTTTAGTAGTTTAGCTCATTTTCTCATTAAACATCTGAAATTAAAGAAGACACACAACATTCCATAAGTGTTTAGCATTAGGCAATCCTGGTCAAGCCGATAGTGAAGAGGAATAAATTAGAAGACTATTTCCAGACTGGGATCGGGTCAGATAACAATCAGCTCCCTTCCTTTGCCTGACCTGCAAATTCCCCACCCCACCAACAGCTCTTGCTGTGGCTAGCAGTGTCCTTCACATGTTGCTGAGCAATGTGAAATGACAAGGGAAAGACTTCCTGCGGGGGACTTGATCTCCATTTCCAGGTGCAGTGCCCAGCAGCAAGGATGTCGGGCACGCCATGCCTCGCCTTTCCTAAGCTCCCCCGCCCATGGTCACTGCTGCCAAACTCCATGCGCTCATCGGACACGTGAAGGGAAAGCCGGCCTCTCCCTGACCCCCAACAACACGGACACTGCCTGCAGCACGACGCTGTACCTGTGTTGTTGGGAACTGGTTTTGAGTGAAGGGCATTGTCAAGTTTCCCAAGACAGGGGAGAGCAGCGCCATAGAATCACAGATTCACAGAATCATTAGGGTTGGAAAAGACCTCCAAAATCATGTGGTCCAGCCATCACCCTACCACCAATGTCACCCAATAAACCATGTCCCTAAGCACCAGGTCCAACCTTTCCTTGAACACTCCCAGGGACAGTGACTCCACCACCTCCCTGGGCAACCCATTCCAACACCTGACCACTCTTTCTGAGAAGAAATGTCTCCTCATTTCCAAACTAACCTCCCCTGGCACAACTTGAGGCCATTTCCTCTAGTCCTATCACCTGTGAGAAAAGGCCAACCTCCAGCTCCCCACAATTTTCTTTCAGGAAATTGTGTGTGGGTCTGTGGTTGCAGTCACCCCATATAATTGGTCAAGGAATGGCTGGAGAGCATTCATCTTGGTGGGCCAGGCCACGTATTGCTATTCCTCTTCATGTCTTTGCTAGGGTGAAGATGGGTTACATCTGATGGGAAACCCTATTAATCAAGACATGGCCTGTTCTCCAGAGACAGATGACCAGTGTGGAGATAAAAAAGGACAATTTTATACAAAATATAGACAGGTTTTCTATCATGAAGTGGCGCCTTTTGTTGTTGCAATGCCCTTACAGATGTAGCACATGCAGCATCTTCCTGGCCAACAAACCCTCAGTAAGCTCTATTTGACAAAAAGCCTGGGGGGAACAGAGATATTTTTCTCTGTGGGGATATCAAGATTGAGTAATTGTACTGGTTAAAAACCTGCTGTGGGAATTTCTATCTCCATGCAGAGCCTGTGCTTTACAGAATACTCAGCTGAGCCCCCCTCTGCCTCAAGAGCAACAGGTTCAACCCAGCACTAGGGGCTGCTCTGTGCCTGCACCCAGGTCTGACCTAAGAGGTATCATAAAATGTGTGGTGCATCCACATGCCATGTATTTGCTTTGTGTTGTGACTCAGGATGCTTATCAGAAGCAGCTGTTGCCAGATGGCTTGTGTTACCACCATGGAGCACTGCAGAGAGTTATTTCTCTCTGGCATATTCTCCATCCAAATGTCCGAAGCTGAATATGGACCTCTCCAGTATGCACAGGCTACCAGGGTGTCCTCACAGCCCTTTGATGGGAGTGGCAGATGAGGGCACACCAGGACTATGTCTCAGAAGCTGATGTAATTACTCTGCTTCGTGGAGTTTCATTTGTAGTGCCTGAAAAGTATTCCTTCCATTAACCACCTCCTTTGAAGTTCTATCCTCCAGCATGTTCTTTATGCTGCAGCCTTATGTGGTCAGAAATGTGTGTTCCCAGAAGGTCTAACACAATCTCCCTTTAACCCAGGAATATTCTCACTTGGGCACCATGAGCCCGAACAGGCTGGCCAGCAGCTACAGCCTTCCTCTTCCCTGAGTAAATATGGCTAAGAGAGAAAGAGCCGTCTAAATCTCCTTCTGCTCCTCTCATTTGCACACAAGGCTGCTGACTGAGCGTGTGCGTGTGTGCATGTTTGTTCGAGGAGGGGATCGGTTAATTAGGTGGTGATGGGAGTGAGGACACTCTCAAGGCCCTGGGTCTGCCCCCTACCAGATTCTACTGGCATTTTCTGAACATTTCTATTAGCTCAGTGGGCACAGCTTGTATGCAAATAAATACAATAATGCTCAGTAATTGTTTGGTATGATGGGAGCTTGGGATTTTTTTTTTAATTTTTTTTTTCCCCAAGCATTGTTTCTATTTGTCATTACAGCTCACTTTCTAATCTGTCTTTGTTGGAGGTTTGTCTTTTTTGACATTGTCATTTGCATGTAGGCAGAGCTCTCTTCTCTGGCCTGAAGAGGCATTTAAGGCCAACTGCTTTTTATATTTTTTTTCTTTTTTCTTCTCAGAGAAGACAACCAGAAAAGACAGGAAAAAGTGTTTGGTAAGAAAGACAAACATATAATTAGCATAAATAAATACAGTATTATTTGATGGTTTTCATGAATGTTACTGTTTCGACTGCTCACGAATTGTTTCACCCAGATTGTAAAATATTCATATTTATATGTTACTCAGAAAGAGATGCGATGCCCTGGAGAGGCTAATTCTTGGTTTGCAGATTGTTTACAAGCTGTCAATTGCAATTTGAATATATTTGCAATTCATAAGGTTGATAAATAACATAAATCACGTGGCATAATTTCTGCTCCTGAGCTGCAGTACATCCCTGTATAAGTAACACCAAGGTAGGCAAGCATTTGTCTCTCCATCTGCCTCTCAAATCACACATTTAATAGAGCAAGCAAACATAATGCCCAAGAGTACCTCTGGGATCTCATAACAGTGTTCTGCCCCGCCTGACTCCCTGGAAAGCTCTGATCCCAAAGTGTTGTGTGTAGCCACCTTTTGCTCAGTCCTGTCTCAGTTTCAACTCACACATGAACAGGACAAGTATTCTGGATGTCTTCTCTATATGGCACCTAGCGCACCATGGCACAGACAGCCAGAAAGGAACAAGAGGAAACTTATTGCACAGCAGCTTCAAATTTAACACAGGAGCGGATGGCTGGGAAGTTGGGTCTGGCGGGGGGGGGGGGGGGGGGGGGGAAAGGTTTGGTTTGTATCCCAGACACATGAGGGTGATTCTGTTCTTTGAAGGGATGATTTATGCAGTTATCAACACAAAGCAATTTGCAAATTGCATTTTACAATAAAAATGCCAAATTCAGCATTTATTTCTGGCTCCTTTTTTTTTTTTCTTCATATTTAAAATGAACTTTTCTAAGTACTTTCATAAAGAAAGAGAGAATCTTTGAATATTCCCTAGGTGTTGAGGTTATTATTTCAAACTATATAGTTACTTTTCATTTTGATTCTCATTTGTGCCAAATTTGCTTGATGAAATTGAACCAAATAATGACAAGCATCTACACTATAATGTCCTTTAATTTCATCTCCTGGTGGAAACAAAATCCTATTTCCTGTTCTTCTCCTAAAACCATGGATATTACATTGCATTGACTATGTGCATGAATAGGTGCAGCTACTCAAAGTGTCATGAATCAATATTTTCAAATTGACATTTTTCTCTACCTTTATAATAGCTTGAAGAGACTCTGTCCTTACAGCTAGATTCTTTTTCCAAATTTTGAATCCCAGTCTATTTCCTGTATTTCATCCTTATCCTTTATTGTCCTTTGCACTATTAAAAAAAAATAAAAACTATATATTCCATCTATGGCAGCCTCATTTATATTTACAACTTGTCAAGTTTACTTGATTGTCCCCTCAGTTTGCCTGACCTTTCCTGCTAGATGGCATTTTTCAAAACCTGTGATGATTCTCCTTGCCTTTTTCTAAACTATCTTTAGAGGGTTCACATCTTTCTTGAAGTCCAGTCCACAAAACTTGACTCTGTACCAGTCAGGACCTAGATAGATACTGGATACATAGGAAGTGTGTCTCAGATGTGATACTCATCTATTTCCTATAAATTTATCTTTTGTTACACAAGTGTGATATAACAGAATCATTTTTGCTTGCAGTATTCTGTATACTGTACACCATCTTTTGCTATGCAGATGTTGTCTAATGAATTGTCTCTGAGCTTGTATTTTTGCAGATGAGTTTTTTCAAATAACAATCACTTCTCTTTGTGTTTACTGAGCTGCATCTATTTTTTTTTCCAGATTATTTTGCCAATTACATAGGGATACTGATCAATTGCTTTTCTAGGGTAACTGTGTAAATCATAAGAATATTTTTGTTGCTATCATTAATCACTCCTGGTTGGGCTCCCTGGCCTATACATGGTCTTGGACATCAATCAGGTAAGATATATTGATGGATATTTACCAGCTAGTCGGTGAAGCATTGTGAAAATCTCCTATAACCCAGACAGTGCTAGAGAGCAGAAATAATGTCCTAGCTTGTTGTACTGCAAGCAGAGAGCAGGGGAGCTATTGAAGTCCTACTCTTCCTTTGATTTAGCAGCTCCAAGGCTGCCCTCTCTTTGTGTGTTTTTACATTTGGTGGCAGTTGGGCCCCCTGAAACCACCTTTACTCAGGGCTCTGTTGGGGAGGGTGAAGGGAGGCTGCCAGTGCTCAGGGCAGTTGTGATCTGGGGGTAGCCTCAAGACACCCTCCCTGAGCCTAAAAGGTGGGATGGCATACAGCAAAGACAACAGATGGCAAGGCTGTCTGGGCTGATGGCAGAGTAGCAGAAATGGGCTAACCAAATCTTGAAGCTGACAAACTCTCTAAAACCAGAGATACTGCTGTCATAGGGAGAATTATTTATTGCTGTTTGTGGTGCCAAATCACTTGCTTTAATAATTTTTCTGTGTGGAAACAAAATATTTTAAGGAAAATTAACCAGTTTGATACAATATCGCCATGTAGACCATCCACAAGTCTTTCCCACTCTCATTATGTGAAGTTCTTCTTTGAACTGTGTCAACCCACCATTAGCATTTGCCATGTGTACAAAGTCAATTGTTACCCTGAGGAATGGGACGGATGATGACATGCTTAGATAGTAATGCTTTAAATTAAGATTCCTGAATATGCCTCTGATGTACGGAGGTTAATTAAGAAGCTATTGTGAGCTGAATTAATACCATTTGCTTATTGAAAACATAAGTCATGAGAATTAACAACAAAGTCATAAATATATTTCCCTAAGGGCCAGATCCTTCAGCTCTTACTCATTTGATCAATTTTTACTCATATGAGTAGTCCCACTGAATTAATTGAGACTACATGTATGAGTTCATTTATCTGAGTAATTGGGGATTTGCACGATTTGGTCCCACCAACTTAGTGCTAATCTAAAATGAATATGTTTTTAATGATAAATTGGTATTTAGATGGACTATAATGATTGTTCATATCCAAACCTTGTTTTAATAAGATTAATTGAGCCTGCCAAGTAAATACATGCAGTTCATTATTAATAATCAAGTGACAGAGAACCAAGAATTACCAATTAAAAGCAGAATCCTGACATAGACAAAAAGCAAGTGAGAGATGTCATTAGTTTCTTTAACAATACATACATTTTCTCTGATATCTGAATGGAAAGCTGGTATATCTTCACCACTGAACTAAGTGCCACAATCCCCAAGTTAGTTCTGAGTGAGTTTTCTCCAGAACCAAAAGCAGGAAAGCTGGCTGGGTGAGAGGGAGGGATGCTTAGCCAGGAGGGCAACAAGCCAGCTCATCCTGCTGTTGCAAGCCAAGATGCTCATACTATGTGCTACTGCAATGTTATCTAAATTCACAGCCATGTAAAAATATCAGCTCCCACTATGCTTGGTCAAGGATCTCCTTCTGCTCTTCTGCAACACTCATGTTGTAGGTAAGCCTAAGAGTCTGAACTCACCCATAGCACGTGCTGGCAGCAATGAAGATTTGTACAGTATTTGTGGTAGCTGTGAACACAAAATAGCGTGAAAAGAGATGTCATTCCCTCCCCTGTGAACTTAGATGCGTATGAGATAAAACCACCTTTCGTGGTCATAAGGCGAGGACTGGTGACTCCAAAAACAGAATAATTGTGGCAGAATCTGATCCTTAAAAGTGCCATGAAACCTCTCTAGCTGGGGTCAGACACAACACAGCTGCATCTGTACCGCTAGTTGCACCAGAGCTTGTCTTCAGTGGAGACATTTTTGATTAGAATAATTAGTGGCAGTTTCCTTTTCCATACTTCAGGATCTGGAGAAAGTTGCAGATCAACTATTTGTACTGCTTCTCACAATAACTAGGAGGTTTGGGGTTGTTTTTTTCTTTGTTTGTTTTCTTGTCTGGCTACCTGTGTCTTCCACCTTACACTCCCTTGACACTGTACTACTTTTCATTGCAAAGAACTGCCCAAGAACATGGAGGGAAAGGTTGTCCTTATGCCATTTCTTCCAAACTAGAAGGAAGCACCACAAAGAGTGTTTCCAGAGACTCTCCCTCCTTCAGGACTTCCAGCTTGGGGTGGGGTTTTTTGAAAGATCAAGGAGCTCAAAGTCAAAACAATGTCTCATTTAAAGACCAGAGAAACCAAAGCAAATTGACCTCAAACCTTTAGTAATTTAACGATTGGAAAATGATATTAATGCACACTTTGATGTTTGATTTTCCATGTTGGGAAAACAAAGTTAATTTATCACTACACATTTTAATTCTCTGACTTCCTCTAAATTCCTCAGAGCTGTCTCAGCCACCTAAGGGATACCAACTCAACAATAAGTAAAAGCTAAAAAATTCCTGCCTTGATTTATAAGCCTCCATGCTGAAAAAGAAGGTTGTATTTTGGGAGAAACTCCTTGTTACTGGGCCTTTTGTGACATTTATTTTGCCATTCCCAGTAGTTACTTACATTGTAAACACTTTCTCTCCCTCTCCTACTTCAAAGGTATGCACTAAAAGCAACAATTTAATACAGCAAATTGAATAACAATAATAAAGGCTTATTAACTGGCTTGGGAAGCTCTATTATCCTCCAGGATTTGGTATGTAGCTTAAGGAGCATGATTTTTTATTTATTTATTTTTTACTGCAGTCAGCTGTCAGACATGAAAAGCTGGAGCTCTACAAAGCGTGGGTCCTGCCCGGTGCCATCGCAGCCTCTCCCTCGGTCTCCATGGCCACTCGCAGGGAAGCAGAAGGAGGAGAGGGGCCGCAGGCCTCGCTCAGCGTGTGTGTGGTCCCAGGCTGTCCCTGACAATGAAGCCTGTGGAGCCGGCAGTGTTCAGTGCGCAGGCAGGGGAGGGGGCACGGGGCGGGAGGGAGGGGGGCGCGCAGGCTTGTTGGCAAGGGTCTCTCCTGCTTTTTACGGGTTAGAGGCAAGTGAAGGACTGGGCAGGAGGCAATGGTATCAGGAGGTGGATAAAAAGCATGGGAGGAGAATACCAAGGCAAAGAGGCTGTGGAGGCTGTTTATGAGGAAAAATGTCCTGCAACAAGACGGGCTATAAACATTGGCATTTGCATTCATCTGGGAGTTAAGAGCTAAGCAAAGGGTCTACCAGGGAATCTGGCCTGTTTCGAAATGCTGCAGGAGCTGGGGCATTCCTCTGGTAACTCTGGGGCCCTTACAGTGTTTCCCGGGGTTCACACCTCCTGCTGCCAGCTGAGAAGGTGGACATTAATGGCAGCAGTTAACACTTCAGATCACCAGGTCACGCTGCCTTTGCTCCCCCTTCTAGCCCCTTCACAGTGAGTAAACATAGAGGGCCGTAGACTGGAAATGTGTCTTCTGGTACTTCCGCAACACAAACAGTGCGGTAATGGAAAAACAGTCTGTTTATCCTCAGAGTGTTAGCAGATGGCAGCTCCTTCCCACTGCCTCTCACTGCTGCAAGCTGCAATGGTCCCTGAGGCCATCACCAGAGACAGACCTTCTCCAAAGCCCGTTGGTGGGGCGTGCGGGGGGCACAAACAAAAGTAAACTCCACACGCTCTTCTGAGGGGCTTGTGCAGGAGCATGGAAACAGGTGCACTCAGATAACATGTAGGAGCATCTACTCTAGCTGTAGTACTGAACATACATGGCATGCCTCTGAAAAAAAAAAAAAAAAAAAAAAAAAAAAGGATCAGTTTGGGCCTCCTCTACAGTAAGCCAGTAGCCCACATGGCCTTGTCCTAGCCCACAAGGCAAAGGGAAAAAGGAAGGGCTCATTCACAGCATTTCATGTTGTGAGGGTGGGAGATGTGCAGTTAGAGAACTGTGACATCAGGAAGACTGCTGCCCTGCTGACAGCCTTGACACCCAAATATCCACAGGGTCACTCACTGACTGCTTCTTGTTCTCTGACACAAAAACCTGAACATCTAGGCAGGACTTCAGGGAACTCACAGCTAGGTAAGAGGTACAGCTGCACATTCAGAACACCACGCTGTGCTCTGCCATCATGAGAAAGACTCACATCACCTCACTTCAGACATCCCACCTTCCTCCATGAGAAGTCACTCCTTTTACAGTCAAAGGAGAGAAACATGCATTTCTAAGGAGTGACTCATCTGACATATTTTAGACACTTCCTCCAGGAGGAGGTGAGTTGCACTGCAGCACCTGCAGCGTCTAGGGTGGTGCCTGGTTGTGTTGCAGACAATACAGCTCTGCACACTTTTCCAGATGAATCCTAATTGTCTTAAATCAGGCATCAAAACACTGGATATTTCAGAAAGGTTTATCTCGGGTTTTTGTGCTCCTTGTTTCCCCAGCTGTGCTGCTGTGCAGAGAAGGTCATCAGTATTTGTGGGCACTACAGCTTGCAACAGCAGTGAACAGAAGGGAGTTAATTTCAACATACTGAAACCAAAGTTTGGGTATCATAAATAAAATAAAACCTAGGGGTGTATGATGAGCACTGAACATAAGAATACCAGCTAGCCTCCATTTGCTGTCATGTCGTCAGGGCCAGACACAGGCAGCATGCATGGGATGGGATGGGATGGGGAACTGGAGGTACAGATACTTGTATGTGTCAGGGAGTGAGTGTGTACTCTGTGCAGGGGTATGGGCTTTTGGATCAGTATGATCTGATGGCAGCCTGGAAACACAGGGTCACCTGAATTCTTTTGGCTTCCCTTCCCTCTTCTCCCCCTGTAACCCCACTGCTGCCGAAGCCACCAAAGCCACTCAGACAGTTGTGCCTTAGTGTGGATGGCACTGTTTTAGCAGATAAAGCTAATTTAGACTTCTGCTTTGTGGATGCCCAAAGACATGCACACCTGAAAAGTACCTGAAAACTTAAAATATTGAGCAACTTGCTACCTGCTGCAAAGGACCTGCAGCTCCTTCCAAGAATATCTCACTGATGCTCATCACCACCAGCAGCAAGATGAGAAGAAAGGCTGTGTCACTGGCCACATGGAGCATGGGAATAGGGCACCAGTAGAGACATGGCTCCAGATACTCCTCACATTTTTGTTTCACCCATGAGGACTTGGCTTTGCATCCTTTGCTCCTCTCTCTGACTGCAGTTGGGATGGGCACAGCCTTCAGTCCTCTTACATGGCCTTAGTACTGTTGTTTAGCGATATCATGGAAAGAATGAATGAATAAATGAAACAAGTGCCAAGCCCACCTGTGTGGTTTACTTAATCCTGACATGCCTCAACAGAACGTGGGGACTGCGTCTTACTCAAGAGGAAGTGATGGTTCCTGCAAACCATGCATAATTCTTCAGGGGGGTTATTTACTTTTCGCTGTCAAAGTTGCAATTACTCATTCAGACTACCACAGAGATGTATCATTCCGCAGTAATGCAGGTATGCAAGTTCCTCTTTGCCACTTGGAGGGGCATCCTGACCTGCTCTTGCCTCCCAACAGCATATCTGACTGTGCTGCAGTGAGTCTGTGGCTGTTCTCTGTCTCAACACCCTGTCACAGGAAAGCAGTCTAAGATCCCTTGTAGGCATATTTTAGATGTGCAATACTGATATGCTTCATAAAACATATCAGTACATTTCAAAAGTTATTTCCAAAGCTAAGGCTAAGCCCTCAAGTTAAACAATATGAGGGAGTGGAAAGCATCCCACATGCCAAACAAGCATAAGCACACATCTGAAAACCACTGAAGGAAATGGGCAGCAGCCGCTAACACAAAAGGAGCTGTTTTTTCCCCTCTCCTGTCTTTCATCCCAGTGGTTGTGAAACCACTAGCTCCAGCAGGAAACAGAAGGGTGAATTCATGTCATAGGATGTAATGGAAGGTAGGGGGTTGGAGGGACGGATGTCATTTCTGTGGTGTTCAGATTCACTCTGAGTTGTGCTCCATTCACATGGAGCTGTTGCACCAGCCTGATTAACAGTATATGGTAACAGCTGAAAATCCTTTATAGGTCTCTCATATCCTAAGGTAATTCCTTGAGTGGTTTGGAGAACATCAGAAAAGTAAAACCTGCCTTCTGTCCACCTGGTATGCACACCCTGGTGGCCATCAACTATCTAGTTACAAATGATGGGTCTTGGCAGCCCTATTACTTCACAGTTACAATCTTTAATCTCACTTCCAAAGCAGAGTGCTAGGGGAAGGTCACAAAGGATTTATTGAGCTTCCTGGCCCCAGAAGGGATGTGTGAAGGCATGGCAGGTCTCAGCTTGCAAAGCACAAGCTCACAGCTGCAGACTTGTGGCATTTAACCTGCTTTACCACAGTGAGGCTCCCACTGAGAGACTGCTGTACCCAGATGCTGGTGTCCTTTATGCCTATCTCCTTAACTGCAAACCTCTCACAAATGCCAGCTGCAGGAGCTTCAACATCATCCTTCATAAGTTTTTCAGCTTGTCTGTCACAGTATGGTGCAGCTGAAGCATCAGCCTCATTGCTGGCACTAACTGGGTCATTTATTCCACTACATCAGTTTGTTCAGCTGAGAATAGGATACAGTATATTGAAGGCAGGGGATCCTGTGTTTCCTTGCTAACCTTCCAAAGTCATGTCAAACATTAGAGGAGACAGAAAGCAGCAGAAGCAGCAAACTCTGTAGGGGTCCCTTGGGGTGATAGAGACATAAACTGACATAAGGAACATAATTAATTCAAATCAATCAAAATGTTTGCATGAATTGGTCTTTTTTTTTTTTTTTTTTTTTTTTTTTTTTTTTTTTTAATCCCAGGAAAATCTCTTTCCTCTAAGGCTATCAAGGATGAATGACTTACTGGAGCCAAAGATTTACTGGGGAACAAAGCTCTGTGAACACCCACGTTTAGCATAGGGAAGACTGAGCTGACAAGCTCAGACCAAGAGGCAAGTGGTTGTAAAAGATACAGGAGTGGTTCCTAAGTAAGAGATTGCTCTAGTCACTTTGCAGAAGCTTATGTGGATGAAGCCTACAGACTAATTTCACACAGAATCATACAAAATACATGAGGAGGGAGTGAACCTCTGGAGATCATCTTGTCCAACTCCTTGATCAAAACAGGGGCAGACTTGGCAGGTTGCCCATGAATGTACCCAGTCAGGTTTTGAATATCTCCAAGGATGGAGACTCCACAGATTGTATGGGTAACCTGTGCTAGTGTTTGAGCATACTATCTGTATTTTTTTTTTCTTACATTTAAATAGGGTTTTCTGTGCTTCAGTTTGTGATCATGGCCACTTGTCCTCTCACTGGACACCAATGAAAATGACCTGGCTCTATCTTTACTCCAGGCCATCAGGTATCTACATGTACACACATTTATGAGATCTTCCTTGAGCCTTTTTTCTCCAGGCTGAGCAGATCCAGCCCTCTCAGCCTGTCCTCACAGAAGAGATGCTTCATTTCCTTGATCACCTTTGTGGATCTTCATCGTGTCTATTCCAGTATGCCCATGTATTTCTTGTGCTGGGGAGTCCAGGAATGGATTCAGGAACCTTGCCCAGACACCATGACATTTCAGACAATCAAGATTGGCTTAGCAATGACACTGGTATCTTCCTTTTGCTGCTGACATATCTGCAGAAGCCTGCCCTTTTCATCCCTCACATGGGATGGACTTTGGCTTTTCTAACCTCATTCATACACTCTCAGATTGTGTCTCTTTATACCTTCTACCTTTTGCACTCTTCCTTTTAGCATCTGTTTTTTTCAGGAGCTCCTTGTTCATGCAGGCCTCCTGCCCCATTTGCTTGATTTCCTGCAAATTCGTGTGAATCATTCCTGAGCCTGGAGGAGATAATCCTTGAAAATGAACCAGCCTTCCTGGATCCCTCTTCTCTCCAGGGATGTTGCCCATGGGATTTTTCAAAGCTGATCTGTGAAGAGACCAAAATCTGTTCTGCTGAAGCCCAGCGTGGTGATCCTGTTTTTCGTCCTTCTCCCTCCCCTCAGGATTCTGAATTCCATCATCTCACGGTTACTGTAGCCAAGGCTGCCCCAAACCTTCACATCCTTATCCAGTTCTTCCTTGTTTTTAAAGAAGAGGTCCACCTCCCCTTGTCAGATCCTCAATCACTTGTTGCAGGAAGTTGCCAGCAAGACACTCCAGAAACCTCATGGACTGCAGTGCCCTGCTGTTTCGTCATCTCAGCAGCTTTGGGGTACATAATTATGTCAGCAGCCATGGAGAAAAACTGTTGTAAGAACACCTGAAAAAAAAATAGATTGGTCAGATAAAATGAAATGCTTCCAAACTTTTAAAGAAACCTGATGAACTGACACTGAATTATGGGTAATTGTGTTAAGGAGATCTTGAGCTACAAAAAGAAGTTGCAATGGGAGTCAGATCTGGTTTTAAAGGAAAAGAAAAAGTAAAGTAATGAGGCTGGTGATAATCTTAAAACACTGTTTATTTTAACTGTCACTGAAATGTTATGGATTATGATGAGAATGTTGAAAGGACTGGGATCTGAAACCTTCAGCACTATAAGAGACTGGAATTTATGCATGAGTGCATTCACTAGATTAAGGGCCTTGACACTGACAAAAACTGGGGAAGTAAAATAAGTGTTGCATGTTTCTTAAGTGTTAATCAATTCTTAGCACTTCTGAGAATTAAAAGAACACAGTAATTCTCCTTTTACAGTTTAATCCCTCTTTCTTCACATCTAAGGGAAGGAGGTAAGGAAGTTAAGTGACTCGCCAGAACAGGTATTAGCATGTAAGAATTGCTGGCACTTTATTCAAGGCTCATCCCAGATCATGCTCTTCTCTGAGTAGGTTTCCAGAAATCCAATTATACTTGGCAGAGCTGATAGCTTTAAAATCTAACTACAACAGGAGGAATGCAGTGGAGGGGATGTATCATGTTAGGCCATTTGATGACTTGCCTCATAAAATTAGCCAGAAAAACTGGCTAAAACTTAACCTATATAAAAACACCAAAAGATAGGAATTGGCTGTAAATGACTTAAAAAGGAGGTACTCAGAAATCAGGACGTCCTGAGCTGGGAGTGGTTCCAGCAGGGTACCACTGGAACTGGATGAGATAAACTGCACATTACGTCTGCAGATTATATTCAAATTGTGGTGAGCAAACACCACTGGGGACGGAGGGAGAAGAGATGTAAACCAAAGGAGTTGGAAATGTGTGAAATGCATAACAGAAATTAATCTAAATTGTGTTAAATACAGGCTGAACATTCAGAAAAAGCAGTTATTGAAGGGATACAAAAAGCAGAAACATCACTAAGACCTAGTAAGTACTTAATAAAAATATCAAATAGTAAAACAAGTATGCTTCCTGTCTATCATGTGTAGGACACTGGTGACTCTCATCTTCACACTGTAAATTCAAAGAAAGGAGGAATAATCCATACTGGTACAAGAAGGATTGAAGAAATATGTTACAAAACTGAGTGAAATAAAACATTTGTGATGGGAAACAGATTAAATGCCCTTATATCAGATCCTGTGCCAGTGCTAAACTATTTGTCATGGGCTTGGTGGAAACCACTGAGGAAAAGTGTACTTAAGCTTGTATGGATGGACACAGATGGAATGTTTGTTATGTGGTTAAGTATACTTTATATATTTCTGTTCTATCTGCTGGAGTGGGAGAGAAACTCAGTCCTTGCTATCAAGGAGAAGATGGATGTGCCACAAAGCAAATGATTTTATGACTGTCTAGACAGTGGCCATCAGGACAAATTATTGCTGGAAAATGAAGGGCACCCTCTGCAAACTACTGAGGGGAACAGGCTGCCGTGACAGCTGTGAATTGCGGCCACCTCTGTGGAAGCCATCATCCCCCAAGAAGGGAGCAGCCTGAAGGTCAGAGGTAGCTTCTCCTTTCCCAGGCAACCCCAGCCTCAGCTCGTGGCACAGCAGAGCTCATCATCCATATGTTGTCTTCACTCAAAGAGGGCTGGCATGGCTAGGGGGAGCTGTGGGCATATCCCCCTGCCATGGACAGCAATTGGAGACCCCAGTGCTGGCTGGAGAAGGCATTGCAAAGAGGGAAGGGAAGTACATTCACACCAAAGCCTCTGTGTCTGGAACACAACGGGCTCTGGAGCCAAAATGTAGACCAGTGGATGGAACTGGAGCAAATCATTCATGAATCTAGCCCAAGAGATGGCCAGCAAAGCAATTTTCAAAGTACATATTAAAAGCAGCCATAAAACAGCATTACAACCTCTGTGAACCTGCAATCTGTCTCTTTTTCCCATTTGCCTTTCCAACAGCTTTCTTCTTCCTATTCCCCTTCCAAAATGAACAGTGCTCAGAATGCTATTTGTGTTGTCTACATTTATCTGTAGAATTAAATCATATGCTAGTTTCCTTTTCCCAAACCCTATCCACAGCAAAGGACAGCAAAAGCAGAATTTGATACCCCTGAGATAGGCATATGTGCCTATGTGCCTGGTGCCTTTCATCAGACAAATGACCAAACACAGAAGCCCATCAACCCAAGGTGATTAACAGAATTTATTTAATTCTAAAAGTTTATAATTATCAGAAATCCTAGTGAGTAAATTGCACTTACTTTGCAGTAGCAGAAATATGGCTATGAATGTACACTTCCTTGCTTCAGTGTCAGACACTGTAATTGGCAAAAGAGTGGAAAAATGAACTGCCTGCAGCAACAATGCAAACCACTGAATACAGGTAAAGGCATTTTAAAGAACAGAAGAATAAATCTGAGGAGTTGCAGAGGTAGGTGGTTTATCTAGCAATAATGTGCCTGTGAAAGAAGACGTTTTATTCCAAGGCACTGCTGGAGGATCTGCAGGATCTACCCTGCCATGAACTTCTCTTAGTCACGCATAAAAATCTTGTGGTCTTCATTGACCCACTCCAGACATCCAGTTTTAAAGCATTAGTATCAGACCAGCTCTTGAGCATGATTGCACGAGGAGAAAATATGCCCAAGAGAGACCAAGAAAGTGGCAGAAAGCAGAACTCAGTATTTCAATGGCATGTTAGATTTCACACTGGCATTTTGTACATCCCTACCAAATGAGGGATCTGGTTTGAGCCACACAAGACTCTACTCCAAAAGGCTCATACTGGAGTCATTAACCAGCTCTCAGACTTGCTTGAGCTCTAATTTGCTGATTGTTTAACTAAATGCAGTGTTGGACGTTTCCCCCACCAAACTTATGTTCAAAATACTCAGCTCCTCCTTCCTTTTGTATGCAACCTGGCTGAGATTCTTTCAAAGTCCCTCCACCCTCCCTCTCAGCCTTGCTTGAACTTTTCTAAAGTAAAAACATATTTGCGTGAGGGCTTAATTTGGCAGCAAAGGATTCTGCTGTTAAATTTACATTGGGAACTTGTCCCAGACAGTACAGTGAAAAATATGCTTGGACATTCATTTTGAAGAGTTTTAACTTGTGGGTATTTTGTTTTGCCTTGAATTATTGAGACAAAGCTGTTTCAGCGATGGGTTGTGCCCATTCCAGCCAGCCATGTAACAGAGGGAGAAAAAAAGTAAAGGTGTTTCCCTTCCTTGCTCGCTCTGTGTTGAAGCTGGGAGAAAGAACCTGAACTCCAGGCTTGTTGGAGGCAGAAAAAGGTTTTCATGTAGCATTCCACCTGCCCACAATTAGAAGGGACCAGCCTTTGTTTCTTGGATTTGTTATACCAGTCACAAGAAGGGTGAATCAATCAATCCAGCCTTTACAAGGCAACATTAAACAATATAACCATTGATTAAACCTCATTTTTCAATGTAGATTTTAGCCTAAAGTCACAGTCTTGTAACAAAAACCTTACCACAAAGCAGGGAGGAAAAATGTATTTTTTCTTTTGTGTTGTCCTTAGACTGCACTAAATTACACATCTGAAATGAAAATCATGAATGTAGGTTTGTATTTAAGACTTTAACCATTAAATATGGTTTTACCCTAGCTCTCTGGTTTTGTATTTCTGCATGTCAAGTAAGAAAATGGGATGTAAGCAAGGAAACATCTGAAAAGAGACACTGCTGGATATGTAACAACCCATGCAGGAGTAGCAGTGTGTTTTATTGCAAATGCTTAGTGGGAGTTTCCTTCAGACCAGGGTTCTGAAGCAAGTCAACTAACTCCTCGTGTCTTGTAAGGGTTTCTAAACATGAGCTTTACCCAGGTTTATCCAAGTTCATTGAACTGCTCAATGAAGCAAAGAGGATGCATCCACCCATAGGTAACCGTGCCAAACTACTGTCCTGTATTGGAGGTGCTGGGAAGACAGGAGGATTTCAAGAGAACAACGGTTTCATATATATGGGACAGAAGCTGGGCAGAGGTGTGGGCTTTCTTGGCAGTAGGGGCAAGTCTGCTCTAACAGGTCCTTGTCTAACAAAGAGAATGAAGGAGGGGAGAGTTCCCCAAAATAAGTGGAAACCCCACTGGATCTTGCAGTGAAACTACTGCTGGAATACTGAAAAGCCTGGGCTAGGGGAGGCAACAAACTAGAAAAGAAAGTGTAGTTTTGTGAGTAATAATTAGTTTATTCTGAAATTAAGCATTTTTGTTTGCTTGCTTGTTTGATTGTTTTGTTTGTTTATTTGTTTTTTTTTTTTCTGAAGACTCTTCCCAGTACCTTTTATTTTTCTGAGATGGAGTTTTACCTCCTCCAAACAGCCACTGTGTACATTGTTGCAAATGTAAAAAGTCCTTTTTTTTTTTTTTTTTTATGAAATTCTATTAAGAGTTGTATGTATTAAAGAGCTGTTTCTAGGATTATCCTACAGACTTAACATTTTTATGTTGAAAGGTGATTTTATTTTTTATGCTCACCTCGGGCTAGATGCTACCAAAATTTCAAATTATATCTATGGGCAACTAGAGGTGGGGACAGGACAGATGAAAATCATGATCATAGCTTGAATTTATGTATTAATTCTGTATTTTCCGTGGTTAGGTATATCTCTTCAAGAACTACAATTTTAGGAAACCAAGATCCAGCAGGGATCCACTCTAGGATAAGCAACAAATTTACATTTCATGTCAGCAATATTTGCCACAAAGTTTGCTGAAGTTTGTGTAGAATTTGCCATTTTCTTGAGGTGGACTATTAAGAAGAAGACCCAAATAACAATTTTAATTTTATTTCTAAGAGCAAAACTCTTAAAATAGCATCAGGTTGTAAGTAAGATTGAAATAAATAAAAACCTAGGCAGAAGCTGCAAAAGCTGCAGAACTATATCACTTCTGGTTTACACGTGTCTGTTGTGCAGACCTTTAATGACAGGAAATTAAATATCGTTGGTTTCCAAGTTTGATCCACGGTTAAATGACACATCTTGGCAAATCTATACAATATAGATTATTTTGTGTCACCAACAATACGTTAGTTTCTCTTTCACTGAGAAAGCAATTATGGACTTGGTTACAAGACTGTATTTTTTTCCTCTGTTTTTTTTTTTTTTTTTGGTTTGTTTGTTTGTTTGTTTTATATTAATGTTATTTGATATTTGTTATACACAGCTTAGCATCTTCAGCTGAGAAGTTGAGGCAGACTTCAGGGCTGTATTAATGAAAAAAAAAAAAAACGATGGAAATTTGTTCCCAAATAAAATCCCAAGTATCTCAGTACACCTAATCATTCAGCTTGTAGCTGATAAAATAAAACAAAAATATATTTTTTAAAAAAGAAAAAGATAATGCATCACTTGATTTTTTTAGTCATTAACAGTTATTTTAGTTTTCTTCTTCTGCTAGAAAAAATCACAATTATATGGGACATTTCATTTTGTCCATCTTGAATTCATATAAGTTCTGAGTCCCTCAAGTCTAAGATGCTTAGCTGTATAGTGAAAGAATCCTAACATATTGTCAAACTATTAAAAGTTGTTTTTTTACAGTAGACTCTCCAGTTGGAAATTTTAAGCTCTATAAGGATAATATACAATGAATATTATAAAGAATGACTGAATGATCTGTAGGGATCTTCTACACTATGCTAAAGTTTATTTTTTTAATAAATTCTTAAATTAGAACAAACTGTGAAGCTGTTTATAATATACTGCTTTCATCAAAAGACAAGTTACAAACAAGCATTGCTGGCAATGTCTGTGGTCATTAATGTAATTCTCTCCTAAAAAAAATGCAATGCCAGAGCTGAACAGGAAAGGGACTTTACTCAGTCACAACCAGTCTGATTTGACCTTTCAATTTCAACAGACAAAATGGTCTTACCTTGATTCAATTTTTTTTTTCTTTGAAAGAATGCCAGCATTTCAGACTATTTTAAACAGTGTTAGAAAGCTGAGAATTGCAGAATGCAGTGGGGTTTATTTGGATCTGAGGAAATACTGCATACTGAGGATTTAGCAAAATGTGTGTGCACAATTCAGAGGAAAAATGTTAGAAAATAATCCAATACATGTATTTTTGTCTTCAAATTCTCTTTAACTCAGCTTCCTTAATTCTGTGCTATTTATTGTAATTATTCTTACCTCAAAAGCAGCAATGAAATATTTCCCTTGTGTAAACAAGTTTTAGATATGTTATAGTAACCTGCGAAACATTGATTTTGCTGAGGTTTAGCTACATGTTGAACTTCAACTGTGCACAACAAGAATTCATTTGAACTCCAAAATTCTCTCTTAACATATAAATGTAAGAAAATCACCATTTTAAATAAATTAAAAAAAAAAAAATTCTTCTATAAATATTTTGGATTCAACAGCTCCAGAACCTTTTGAAAGACTAATGCAAACCATACTGAGCAGCATAGTATTTATTAAAATGTCACTGAAAAGATTGCCTTTGTTTTTCATGATGGTGTCTCTTATTTTCATGTATGAAAGATGGTATTTGTAACTGTTTCAGCTTCCTAAGAAAGGCAGTTCTTGCTTCTTCCACTGGCCCATGTAACACCAGAATAGGTACTACTGTGTCCTACTAACAGTGACAGTCAACATCTTTTGACTTAACAAGATCTAAGATTGCCTTATACACATGATATAAGATTGCCAACATCATAGCTGCAATGAAGCCTTAAATATTCATTTTTATCTTGAACACCTCCAGATGTTCTATAATGTTTCAACACGAATCCTCAGTTTAGTTTTTCTGTGTCTTTTCTGTTTTCTGTAAGGACATCAGTATGCTTCCCTCTGTTGCCATTTTAGAGGCAAAAACCACTTGAAATTAAAAGGGATTCTTAAAACGATGGAGTCATAAGCCAGAGGGACATAACTATTGTGGTGACAGAGCCTAGGCAGTTGTATCACATTTGTTGTGTCATTGCTGAGATGTGAGTGCAAGAAAATCTGTTCAAATAAGAGGATGGCAATGCAATGTACCATTTATCCTGGAATAACCTACTTTCATCAGGCTAGAATATGAGGAAGTCAGTCCTAGAAGCTAAAAACACAGACAGAGCTTCCCCTCTGCCTCACAAACCCTTCTCTCTAGAATTAAACTACTTCACTTTTAGCAGTTTGTCACAGTTGCAAGCTCTCACTCCACCAAGGGATGTAGCTGTGAAGAACAAATGATGGTGAATGTTTTATTCTCCTTGTGGTCTCAGCCAGAGGAGGACCACAAATTCAGCAGTCTTGAACTCCTTTGTACTCCAAAGTGGTCTACCCCAGGTCAACCAACATGTGGTCCATAATTACTTCTAGCACCTAATTTTCTCTCAACAACATGTTGCTCAAGATCTCTGTGTAGACAAGCATGTTCAACTGTTCTCCAGCCAGATGTGTTTTACTGGACTTCCTTCAAAATACAGCCGGTCCTCAATAGCCAGCAGATGTTGCTACTGAGCAGCAGAAAGACCAACACACAGAGCTCAGTCTGTGTCTACATGGAGAAAAAAATACCAGCCCCAAATGTCAAGTTTGAGTCATCTGTGGTTAAAGTTACATAAAAGGCATGGGGATTCTTGATCCTGTGGATGTATGGAGAAGCTTAGTGAACAGTAAAGTCAATCTTGGAGCAGAAAACTCTCTCCGGTGTTAGAAATATTCTGTCAGCTCGTGGCTTTAAAATTCATATCATCATATTAGTGCTAGACCACTGACTTCAGCCAACATAACTTAGCTTTGCACCAATGTTCAATCAGTACCTGTAAGTCTGTCAGATATTTAAAGACAAATGTTCTTCTAGGCCTTTGAGGAACCATTTTAGGCACCGTTTCAAGTATTGCCCCAAAACAGTTAATGGAATGCCCATCTGTAAGTTGTGCCGCTCAGACAAGGAACTTCAGCAAGATATTACACTTGCTTTAGAGATCACCCTTTCTCATACGGCATGTTGTAAGGGACACTCAAGGAAGTAAATTCAGAGGGACTTTCTTAACTTTCACTCTTCTGGACTCTTTATATTGTTCTCGTTAGCAATGAGAATGATGATTTGCAAAACAAATTCAGCTTGTCTCAGTTGGCAGGGTTGCAGTGAAGGGGTTGTACAGGTATCTGCACAAGGGGAATTTCCAGCTGCTGTGAAAGGGGTCAACACCATAAGATGACATCTCCATAAGGGGAAGTGATTGTGCAAACTCAAAGGCTTCAATGTGAACGTTGCGCTATTTTTCAGATACAGTGTCAGCTAGGGGGACAAGGGAAGAGGTGAAGTTGCTTAGGGATTTTTTATTATTATTATTTCTATTGCTTGTTTCTGGTAAAAAGCCAGCAATCTGGCATATTTTGAGGAGGAAGGGGAAGCTGACACTGCGATGTGAAAAATATTCCTGGAAATCTGAAATTTCAAAACGTAGCTCTGCCTTTTTCACATTAATTCATTCAAAATTTCCCCTGAGACTCCCTTAGGGGAGTGAAAACACCTGAGAAAAAATCTCATTATCTAACTCCACTCCTGCTTAAGTACTTGTCAGCTCTCACGATGATGTTCATTGCTCCTTATTAGTCCTGTCACTGGCATATGGATGCAGATGAGAAAGTACTTAATTTAACAAAGATCTTTGGGTAACTTGGGACTGGGAAGGGCATCTGCCTTTCAGTGCAATGTGTGAACAGGAATCACTTCCTCTGTATTTGCTCTGTCTCCCCCCAAAAAGCCTTATCTTGAGGAAACTCTTCCAAACTTTCCATATAAACCTGCTAAAATGCCTGGCTCCTCCCCACAAAGTTCCCACCTGGAGCTTGTTGGGAAATTTTTGGCAGAGGTGGTTTTGGGTTGTCTTTTTCCATCAGGAAATGGCAATCTACAGTTTTTCTGAAGAAATAACTGTGTCCTTACCCTGATGAAATAACATCTTCTGTAGGATTGTCAGTCCATAGGAACCAAGAAATGTGTACGTAGTAGTACAGTGTATTTCATCTTGTACATGCAGCAAGTCTTGAAAGAGTGTCATTTCTAACCATAGGTAGAACAGAGATATTTCTTTGTCCTTTTTTGGAAGAAAAAAAAATGGCTGTGATTATTATATTGCTAATTCCCATGGCATATTCTATGGAGACCAAAAAAGAAAAATAAATAAGGAAGAGACTTAATTTCTACAGGTTCATCTATCTTCTTCATTGTTTAGACATATACAGATTACTATCTCTCTAACGAGCTTATTTGCTAAATAAATGTATTGATACCATGCTTAAATTATGGGATAAACTAAAAAAACAACGGATACATGTATTCAGGGAAAAACTAAGACAAATTGCCCTATAAAATATTACAACGCTTACAACACCATTACCAACAATGTTAAGAGTATAACATTTACATTCAATATCTCATTATTTTTTTCTAATTCAGTCAAGGCCTGAGACAAGGGCCTAGTGAAATCCTACAGAAAAAGAACAAGGATTGCTGATGCCACGTCTCCATGGCAGCACAGCTAATTTGGCAGGACAACCAAGCGCACAGAAAGAGAAAGAGGTTATTTACAAAGATATCTTTGATAAAAAGGGCTTTGGGGACAGGAAAATGGTCTAGGAAAAAACAACTCACAGAAACGTTCCAAACCTTTAAAATAAATTCTTTAAATGACTGAGAGAAAATAAATTGGGGAAAAAAAAATCTTGAGTCACTAAGCACTGTGAGTTTCATCTTTGTTTGTTGTTGTACAATGCTATAAACCACACTGAATGGCCCAGAATAACATTAGTGGTTCTGTGTATTGTAACCACTTCAATCAAGGCCTTTTGTTTTGAATCACCTGCCCTGCCTGCATTGGAGCCCCTTTTATAGCCCAGTCGCAGCACAGAGATCTAATTTAGCTCAACATACAAAAAGGAGCAGGGAAGAAAAATAGACTCATTTCTTGCTGCTCATTGCTTGATTCCACGAGAGAATGACTGGGACAACACATGGAACAAACCACTTCAGAGAATATTTTAAAATTCCTCAGCCTATGACCCCCAAACAGTTTCTAAATTATATTGTTACAGCATTCCTGGACGATGCCAGCTGGACACAGGTGAATTGGTGATCGAGATCAGTGGGTATGCCTCCTGTGGTCCTCCACAGGGGAGGGGGAGGATGGTTGGTGAGGAGAGTTCACCCTGAAGCATACGCTGCGAGAGCACAGTACTCATGTTAACTCCCATGGAGAGCTGAAGGGCAGAAGTGCCTCACAATGGTTCATTTTTACTAGTAGAGGGCTCACTTGAGGTTGCAGGCAACAGACTGCCTAGGGACACGTTACAAGCCTTTTCCAGTCCTCTTCCATGTTTCACCTGCACAAATAGCACCATGCAAATGCACATAGTGGTTAGCAGTGCAGCAGAGCAGCCTTCCTGATAAATATAAACCCCAGCAGACATGGAAGTGCTGGTTTCATGTAGTGGGGCCTTCTCAGACCAAGCAATGTACTATATCTACCACTGCATCCATGCTTTTAGCCTGCCAGAAGAAAGGCAGTTTTTCCCTTATCAGCTCCCCAGCAAGCAGTTGGTCTCAGCCAGAGGCCGAGCACCCCGGGATTTTGGGAAACAGTTCCTCAAATGAATAATGGTCACCCAACAACTGCAGATTCCCCAAAGCTGGTTGATCCCCTTTAAAGTACCCTGAACCAGACTCTGCAGTATCTTAACAGGCAGATGCTTTTCCAACATGAGGTTCTTCCCTATATGAGCTGGGATTGTGTCTCTGGGCACCATGAGTCCAACTTTGGCTCTTTTGTGTTCATTCATGGAACACCATCTAAGCATCCTTGCCTTGACTGAAATTATTGCATGGAGGAAATTATTTTCCATCTAACAGCAAAGGGAAAAGAAGTGTTTTCCAAGTCACATATCTAGATTAAGATAATTTAATTAATTTCATGTGTGATATTACTGCTTTCTAGAGAAACAATTTCACTGATTTTCAGTTTGCTCACTATTTCTACAATGAACAATTAATACATTAGAAAATTAACTTCCAGATGGAAGAAAAGAGCAGTCTGTGGAAGTTGAATAATGACCTTATTTTAAGAATCTCCCTTGAGTAACCCCCACTGTTGAGTCTTACACAAAGGGAGGAAAAATTATACATGCACTTCTTTAATGTCTTTTTTGAATGCTGATTAAATGATTTCTGTTTTAGAGAAGTCTGTGTAGATGAAACAGCAGCAGCAGGAGTAACAGCCAGCAATATTGGCTAGAGACTGTGTCTGAGAGATGCTGTTCTGCAGTTCAGAACTAAAAAAAAATAACAGACTAGACTCTAGTTAATAAACTAGAAGCAAATTAAGATAACATGGGGTGGATTTTGGAAACAAATGAACTTTACAAGTTCAGAAAATTCAGTATGCTTCCAGAGTTGGAAGCAGTTGCTTACTACAGTTGGGTACCTTATTCATTTATCCAGGGAACAGGTGAGAATGTTTACTATCTAGTTGCTGAGGGGACCAAAGAGGTCTTATCACTGCATTTCACAAGGGGGAGCCTGTCTGCTTCAGTAAATTAATTCCCCAGGTCCTCTGTTACTCCCCTGCACCAGGTTGTCCTAGACACTTGGAATGCCTCCTCTGATCACACAGAAAGCTAATAGAAGTTGACTCTTTCTCTGAGGGGCATGGCTACTGGACAGGGCATGGGACAACCCTGCTTCAACAACAGATTTCACATACGTTCTTGGAGAAATCTTATAATTTGCTTTCTTCTTTACCCCTGTATTCTGTCCTGTTTCTGTTCAGAACTTGTATATATATATATATTGCATAAGCAATATTAAATGTACTGAAATAAGTAGTTTGTTTTAGTAGTTACCAGTGCTTTTATTTCAGTTTACTGAGCAGAACGCAGATTTCATGTATCAAAATGTTTGCAAAGTCTCCTGTCTATTAATGCCCCATAAACAGGGAATGAGCATGTCACTACTAACCTTCCAGGGAACAGTTAGAGTCATCATTCAGTAGACGTTGCTCACACATGTAGCACGGGAGGGGACAAGGATCCTTTTCTGCTCCCTTTCATATCCTGTCCAAAGACAAGGAAGAGTCATAGTTCATGAATGCAGGAAATGAAATATCACTCCCTTTCTGTATTACCTCAAAACCACAACAGTAACTATCTCAAGTGCTGTGAGTTTAGCTTGCCTTGAAGTTTCCTAGACTGCAAGGAGAATACATGGCTCTCTCCAAAGGCAAGATTGCCAGGTGTGCTCTGCATGGTAGAGAACCTGCTGAGGATGTTGCTTTCTGGACTAGGTTGTCCTGAACTTCTGAATTACTGTTACCTATCCTCAGGGTGGGCAGACAACTGCACATTTAAGTCTGGCCTGTGACACTTGTCTTAAAGAGAAAGGTGTTTGGATTCTGTGTTTCAAAAAATTCCTCTTTAACGTCTGTGAATGAAAGTTGGAAGCTAAAAACTTGACTTTGTAGCTAGCCTTTCCACTACTTCACTCTTTGACATTCAGCAATTCCTCCTTTTTATATCATTTTTTTCCCTATGTTTTGATAAAGATACCTGGACTACTACTCTGAAATTACTAGTTATTTCAGTATTTACATGGTTGCTTGACTTCCTTTCACTCCTGAGAGAATTATCTTACTTTATTACCAATACACTTGCCTATTGAGCTCCTGAACATGATAGATCTTATTATTCATTCCATGGTGTGGGTAGATGAGCCTAGCAGTGGGGTCTCTGTGTTTCGGGTAGACATATCTAATGTCAACAACTCCTCCAAAGCTATGGAAGAAAAAATAAAAGCTATGCAAAGAAAATAAGGAAGAAAGAAGTTATGGAAGAAAGGAGCTATGGAAGCTTCCAAAGCTATGGAAGAGAAGCTATGGAAACATCATGCTTGGTGAATTCACTTCATGCAATAATCCCTGTTTCTTTTGGGAACTGCCTCAGACAAGACCTTCAACAGACTGGATACATAGAAATTACAACTGCGTGGTTGATGATCCAGAAACCCTAGACAAGAATACAAAATGTTGTGATAGAAATTCCTGCCATATTGTTGGTCATAGGGTGGCCCCAACAACACACATCATGGATCATGCATTAGGGAGGGATTTTTGGCACTGAAAGAGGATTTAAGCTGGTAGCACTGGTAGTCTCCAAAAACAAGGTTGGAAGGCATAGCCTTGCAGCAGTTGTAGAATACCATAGAAGAGCTTTAAGGGAAAAAACTTGTTTTCCTCAATTAGTTGTGATTTGGTCTTTTGAAAGACTACCTTCATTGTCCATGGAAATTCTTACTGAGGACTTCCAAGATACACAGGCCATTTTTGGCAATGTGATATTCCTGTATTCATGACCCAGGAGATTTTTACATGACTTAAAAGTTAAACTGAAGGTTGAGCTGCCAACTGTTTTCACTATTCTTTTTGATACAGGTGGATAAATGTCAATGGGGCTTGCAGATACTATGGGCTACAGTAAATCCTAAATGTTCATTTTCACATAGATTTT
This sequence comes from Anas acuta, assembly GCF_963932015.1. NCBI lineage: Eukaryota > Metazoa > Chordata > Aves > Anseriformes > Anatidae > Anas > Anas acuta. The sequence continues at coordinate 43,464,266 of NC_088981.1, read as the reverse complement.
TTTTTCTTATCCATTTCCTGGGTCCCTTGATTCCATGTATAATATTTAGTTTTATGAAGCATGGCAGCTTTGGTAAAACATTCTCAGTGCTTTTTATTCAGTAAACTTCACTCTTTCTTACATCTTTAGCTTGGGATGTGTGTGTATGTATGCTCTTTGTGTTTATTTGGGAGAAAACACTAAAAACAAATGCAATCTCAGCTACACTAGGGACAACTTTTCAGTTTACAGATAAATATTTCCAAACTGTATTTTTAAATTGTAGCTCCAGATGGTCTGTAAATACAAGATGAGCAGTTATATACAAGCTGAGGGCCAAGAAGAGCATGTACAAATGATTGAAATCATAGGTCAGTGAACATATTACCTTAACATGCTGTCTTACTCCATAAAAGCTTCTTCTCTTTTCCTATAATGGCAAAACTGGCTGACAATTTAAACAACTTGTTGGTCCTACAGACTATCTTTCATGGGGTATTGCTTTCCATGTAACTGACCACATCAGACTGACATCCTCAGCAGGACCTGTTTCTAAGCACTAAAGCAGCATAGAAAGTATATGAAAAGCCAATGAATGAGAGGAAAGGAATGATGTATGAGACACCAGAAGAAGACTGAGCAGATATAGGTTGGATTTCAGGCTTTATAATGGGTTTCCCACAAAGTCTTGGGCAAAAGTTGGTTCATGGAAATTGTAATTAAAACAAGGCCAGAGCAAGGACTCAAGTACTGGCCCACAATTGTCTACACTATTTAATTGTTAACATACTCTCTCACATGGCTTTGGCCCATGCTGACTTGATTTCCCCCAGACAATGTCAATGCATGGTTGAGAGGACAGCATGTGCCAGGGACTGCCCCAGCGGGCAGCTTGGATGGAGTTCCCCCTTCCCTAGTCACCACAGGGGAGTGTTTAGCCATGTGGATAAAAACCACACCATGGATGGCCTGAAGAAGGAGCCACAAAATAGACCCTCTACTATTTTTTTGCTTCTATAGATGTAGTTTTCTTTCCTGCATTGCTTTGTCTGCCTTTCTATTTAGACAGTAAATTCTTTGGAATGAAGCAACCTTATAATATGTATTTGAATGATGCCTGAGACAATGAGATGCCAGCCTTTGCTGGGGGTTGCATTTGCTACTGAAAGGCCTATTAAAGTTATTTAAAAAAAAAAAAAAGTCCATTCAGCTCTGGAAACAGCTCTCAGTTTTTCTGTTTTTTTTTTAATCCATCCATGTCAACAGCATATCTTCATCCTACAGTGGGGCTTTACAGCTGTCAGAATTTTCAGTTTCAGGACTGCAGCACTTGTTAACTCTCACATGAACATGCATTTTTATTGATTGGGAAGCAACAGGGACTCAAAAGAGAAGGAAATTGTCCCTGACAAACTCCTTTCACTGCCAGGAGCATCCCTGTGGCTCAGTTCCCTGACCATCCTACACTGTGTATTTCTTACAAAGCTCTTGGTGGTAGCCTAACACCACCAGCAGCCTTAAGGACCTCCAGGCAAAGAAAAGCCTAAAAGTCTTTGTTTGGGACCAGACTGTTCCTGTTGCTGACCCTAGGACAGGACAACATGTTTAGTGTCCTATTAGAAAGATGCTATTAAAGAAAGGCATTTGCTACTTGCTTTGAATTGCTGCTCATATTGCTTCTTAGCTTGCTTCAGAGATAACTCATCAAGAAGGGATGAAGACATTAAAAGCACAGAGAAAACGAATACATTACTAGTTAAAGACAAACAATAGGTCAGTCTTGTCCTTTTCTGATTAAGTCCTCAACTCGGCTAATTTTCAGTAATTTGTCTCCCATCAACGTATTGTGTCTCAGGAGACATATATTCTCTGCCTTAGACTCCAGGTGCTTTCTAAGGAGGCAAACACAGAAAAATAAAATAAAATTCTTCAATGCCCATTCCTCACTGGCTTGGATCTTCCAAACATGTCTCGATCGGTGGGCCCAGTCTCCAAAAGTGTCCTTCATCCTCAGAGCAGCCAAGATATGATGGATATCATCCTAGATATAGGCACCCTGCCTGTGAGATGGGGCTGCTTGTCCAGCTGTCCTGCCACCCCTTTGCTCAACACATGCTGGTGGATGGTGGCAGCAGGTAGGCACAGCCCCAAGGTGGATTGGTGGTGTGGGACTGTAGGCCTGCTCAACGGCAGGAGAATTCTAGAAAGCCTTACTGGAGAACAAGAATTGGTTACTATATGTCATGTATGGAGGAAGCCTACTTGTTGCAAGAATAAGCATGGTGGATGTTTCCCAATGTGCCTCAGAACAGGTATGGTCATGGTTCCTAAACCTTCCCCAGGACCTCTGCTGTACCCTCACAAGTGATCTCATGGTTCAGTGCAGATATGGCTTTGGAGAACCTGAAAGACTTGTTTGTGTTTCTAGCCAGAACTGCCAATTCACCTGGATATCACTCATCAGAGTGTCTATCAGCTTTGGATCAGAGAGTTCTTTGGCATTGCCTATTGCATTGCTCTTTTGTTTTCATTAATCTCATTCAGATGTCAAACTTACACCCTGTTTGCAATCTGTCTGGAGCACAGATCAGTTTATCTGTACAGGATCTCCCCACAGTCACATACTGGCAAAGAGAATGCAAATAGCCTGTACTTTTTACCTCAAACACTGTTGTTCCGTATTTATACTTAGCTGAACAAATCCTGAGTTGCCCTAGGAGATTTTGAAAGGGGTTTTAACAGTTGCATCTGATGTTCAGATTGCTTTGATATGTTTTCCAAATTAAATAATAGTGTCAGAGTGAGTTAGTTTTGCTAGATAGGTGCCAGCAACTTTTAAGCAATACAGTTCTATTACTTTCTATAGGCTGTGATATCTCTGATGCTCTCCAGATGAACTTGTCTAGGAGCTCTGAGGCCAATCACACAAAACACTCATCATTCTGAATTCCCATGAGAAGCTCCAAGCCCTGCAGCAGCAAATCCTAAGGACAATCTTTGAATGCTAAACTGCTCTTTGACAAAATCTAATATCTAATTCCAACACAGCAGCAATACAGCATCAGCCAGTGCTCATGAAAGGGCTACATTTTCTTGCTGAGCAACACTATGTTGAATCACACTGGGAGACCAATGAATCGTGGCATTGAGCCATATTAACCTCTCCCTCTAAAAATTCTGCAGAGGGAAAACTCTGTTTGCAAACTCTAGCATGTTTCAACATGCCAAAACCTGTTATAGCTTTAGAAGCAAATCCAGGGCACCTGTAATCATAAAGGAGATTGGAATGAACATTTCTGGCATCTGGGGATGGGCAGCTATGGAGAAGTTCCCATTGCTTTTCATCATAACAAGGTGTTCCAACCTTTTTCTCCACATCCTCCTCTTAAAGATGACTCTAAAATACCTCCAGGGATGGCAACTCCAACACTCCTCCAGGCGACCTGTTCCAATGTTTGACCACCTCTCTCCATGAAGAATTTCTTCCTGATAACCAATCTAAACCTCCCACAGTGAGACTTGAGGCTATTTCCTTGCATCTTATCACTTGCCATCTGAAAAAAAAAAAAAAAAAATGTCCAACACCCTCCTCACTGCAACCTTCTTTCTTCCAGGTAGTTACAGAGAGCCATGAGGTCTCCCATCAGACTCCTCTTTTCCATACTGCACAGACCCATGACAGACCTTGACCCATGCTGAGATCTCTTCCTCCAAGGCCCTGTTCAATTCTGCCAGTTCAGAAACTGATGATGGCAGTCACCAGTGCTACCTGGAGTTTGTGATCCCTGGTATGTGCCAGCCTACCTATGATGTGGAAACTGTTCCCTGTGACAGCCATGAACCATTTGAAAATTTCTGCACATGCAAGTCTTCTAAAGTAATCTCTGTTATAATCTTCATGTGTCCACAATGAACTGCAAGATTCTGCCTTTATCTGTCTTCTGTTCCCTGTAAGCCATTTTCTTGTAGGTTCCCCTAGATATTTGACCAAAAATGTACTCAAATTGATTAACAAGCTATGCATATTTAAATATATTGGAACAATTTAATTTCTCTGTGATTCTAATGTCCATTCAAGAAGAACAGGCTTTTGTGATGGTCAGGCTTTCTAGCGTGTTCTCCCAGTAAGTGAATGCACTATACTGTGGTTTCAGAGCAGCTGGCAGCAAAGAGCAAGATCTTTCATGTTTCTACTGTGCTTCAACACAAGACAGACATACGGCAATAATTGCTTTAAAGTTATGCAGGAGTGATTATAGACATGGCAACTGTTATCTTAGATAAACTTCCTTGATATTTGCTAATTCCAGATCAAAATATGTTACAATAAGTTTTTCTGTGAGTCATATGGAGGTAAAGACTGTCGGTCTGATGTCAAAGTCTTTTATGCTTTATGGTTAAAAACTGTGCCTCACTACCACCCCCTATAAACTCCACAAAAGGTGTAAACTTTAGAGCCTTCCTTCAGTAAAATGATGTTTAACTATACAACAGTCATGATGAGCCTCTTAAAAACATATTTCATCTTCTCTGTTATGTCTGACACCTGTTATCCATTTATGGGAAAATGTTTCTCACAAACACTGGATTTTATAGCCGTATGAAACCTCAGCTAAAATTGGCATGGATGCTCTCAAGCCAGCAAATGTAACTTCCCTGAAAGCAGTTGAGGTGGGAAGGGACCTCTGGAGGTCATCTAGTTCAGCCCCTGTGATCAAGCCAAGTCAGCTGGAGTAGGTTGCCCAGAATTGTGTCCAGTCAGTTGACTATGGCAGTAGACTCCTCTCCAGGCCTAAAGAACACATTTTGAAATGGAGGATTCATCATAATTTTCATATGCAGATATTTATATATTTCTCTGGGTGCCCAGCAGCTCTGGTCTTTGGGAAGGGCAGGAAAAATGATTGATGGAGTGAGGGCTGGCACCAGTGCCCAGAGATGGGACATGCACTGCAGTAGCACAAAGCAAGCATCAAGAGGGGACACCTCAGGATTTTGCCAACAGAGGGCAATGGTGGCCCTGGACTGGCTGTCCAGGACGTCTCACTGGGCACTCACCCACCTGGGGCCTGGCTGCCAAAAAGGAGTGGCTCAATCACCTCTCACTCTGTTGTGCAGCACAAACAGAAAAGGCTGTCTGGAACACAGTCACCGTTGGGACCATATTGCTCTGCCACAGAATTACACACCTTTATGTCCAAACTGAATTTGAGTACACCAGCAACGTGCCACCTCCATCCTCCTGCAGGCTAGCTGTTGGGGCACAGCTGAAGCCTGGATTAGTTCCGTGAAGTCTCCAGGAGATGGGATGTTGTTCCTCCATCTAACCACACAGCAAGGTCACCCCAAGGAACCACCCAACTGCCACCTACTCAGAGCATGAGCTCCCACACGAGGTTCCCACCAGCTGTTGGTATCCCAGAGAGTCTGGGAAGGGAAATCCCCATATGGCTGCCACACGTGGGGTTGATGTTAGAGGGTTTAGCACAGTTCAGCACTTCCCAGAAAGCATCCACTGCTGCCTGGATGCTCAGCATGGAAGGAGGCCAACAGATCTGGTCAAAGGGATAAGCATGTCACCCTTTGCTGCTGAATGGCCCTCTCAGCCTTGCCTTTGCGTTCATCAGAGGTTATGGTGGAAGCCAACGTGCAGCAGCATGAGCTCTTCCTTAGCTGCAAATGTGCTTGTTGACCAGCAACTGCTCCCCCATGGGACAGCCAAGCAAGCATCCAGGAGAGCCTAGCAGGGAAGGTCCCTGCACCTGTAGGCACCCTGACCACCAAGCCAACTCAGGGCAGTGCAGAGGTGAGTTATTTGCTCACAAAGGCAATGGCAGCTTTCATTTTCCTGTGTGAGAAATAGCCAAGGGAAAAAGAGAGTTAAACACACTGTGCTGGAAGCCAAAGGGCAGTTTGAATGTGATAATAACCAGAAGCAATGTTGCAGAGGCTGACAGAGGTACAACAGCACTGCTAGTGCTTTCCCATCTTGTTTTGTACAATGACATCTATCAGAAACTCTGAGATGAGTTTGCTCATCCATCCACGCAGGGTGAGCCTGCCAACGCTTTTTATAACCACAGAAGTGGTCTGTCACAGGGACCTGAGCTCAGATAATCACCCCACTGCTCCTGTGCTTTCCTAAGACCATCTCTAGCAAAATAGGCTGGGAATTGATTTTAAATCCAGGCTTTGCACCATGGAGCTGATAGCACCTGTTCCCTGGGCATACATTTGAGCCACGTTTGAGCAAGCTGGAAAGTCTCCTGGAAGATGCTTTGGTGCCAGGAAATGTCACTTCCCTGAAAACAAAATGCTCTGAAGAACAAAGATTTTGAGAAACTACCTTGCAGAAGGCAAACTGCTAATTGAGCCTTCCTCAGCACACCTGACAGCCAGTCTTGGTCCCTTGTCATGCCCCAGGGATTAACCTAAGGGACCCTGGCCCTCTGGCCTGATTAATGCAAAGGCATATGGAAGACACAGATGACCAAGGGGCTGGGGTGTTCATTCAGCTCCTGTGTGGAGTTTTGGTTCCTTTTTTTTTCCCACAAATTATTTTTTTCACAAATTATCCAAATTATTTTGCTTTTATTCCCCACCCTGCCCCCTATGGAATTCTCTACTGACAGGAGAGTTCAGTACTTCTGCTCTCAGCTCTGTAATGGGACAAGGTATTTCTCCAGAGGAAGCTGTGACTCGTGACTGCCTGCTGATCGCACACAGGCATCTGTGACCTAAGTGCAGTGGTGCTTTCAACCCAGCAAATTTTGATTGGTTTCCTGATTAGTTTTCAATGTGGGTATACAGTAACTGGCTCAAATTTTTCAAAAACTACCATTCTCCTTCCCTCTTTTTCCCATATATTCTTTCTTGTTATCTCATCACTTCTTCTTTGCCAGAAAATATCTAGAGCAAACAAACACAGGGTTGGCATTTGAGAGCTAAAGCTTATGTGTCTTACCACCATGCCAATCTGCTTCCACAACACACAGGCAGAGATACTATCTAGGAAAGCATCCTCCAGGTGCCAATTTGCTGGGAAAGCAACTTTATTTATGACCCTGTCAGCATGAGTGGCCTATTCAGTACCACTGTCAGGGGAATGATTTAGTAGTTTCCAGCTTGCCTTCCGTTAGCTTGACAACAGTAAAGCGTTTACCTATTTGAAATGGAAATCTTTTCTGCTCGAGGCACTTGCATTCTGCACTGTATATGATAATGTATAGAGGCAGAAGCCACACTTGGGAGCACAGCTCTCCTGCCTTGGTAGCATCTCACACTCATCTAGTGCAGGGGTTAATTAGTGCTACAGGGAGCGCCTAGGTCAGGGAAGGCTGACTCTGAAAATGACACGATGTACTTCCACATTTTCTGCCCTGCTTCTCTCTGTATCAGTGGTGTGCTTTGGAGAAGTAAAATCACATTTTCTTCTAGTTGCTGGACCTTGCTGCACCAAGCCGGGACTTCTGCTTGTGCCTGCCGCAGCTGGTGCAGTGCTCCCACCAGTGCACACTGCCGATGTGCTCAGGAGCAAGACCTGCATCTTTGGCTGGCACTCACCCAGCAGGCACCATGTAGGCCATGAGTGCTCTTCCTCCTGTCAGCCCTTGGCCATTGCCACATTTTCCAGCTCTGATTCTTGCTGGGGAGCAGCAGCCATGAGCAGAGGGACCCCATCCAGGAGCACCCAAGATGTCCCACTGGCACACATCATTACTTTGTGGTGTGGGTGGGAATGCAGCTGTAGTAGAAGAACTGTGTTTTGTATTGTTTAAAAATGATTTGAAAATAACATTCAAGAATGTGCAATCAAAGACTGAACCTGCATGAGCAGGAAGCTGGACGGAATGAGTCACTCGGTCCATCTCTGATTTGTTTCGTGTTTTGCTAAGCATTTTTTAAAAGGCAGTCCCTGTGTTTGGCTTTCATCCAGACGCCTGTACATCCACCTCCTCATTCTTGCTTCTGAAGTGAAACTTAACAGCTCACGGAGAGCAGCTTTTTCTTTGGAGGAGATAGAAAAGGCCACCATTTACATTGTGGTTCAAGGTTTTTGCCAGGTGAGATGCTCCACAGTACAGTGCCATCATCTCCCATCCTTTCCTTGGTACATGCTAATGAATGTAAGAGCTGGAGGAGGGTGGGAGAGAAAACAGCTCTAAAAATCAGGGTTGTAAGCACCCTCCCCAGTCCCCTGTAGAAAACCACAGAGCAACAGGTCCTTCATTTGGCATAAGGAACAAAGACAAATTTGGCTGGGTGGCTGAAGGTAACAGCACTCTAAGGAGTATCCTCAGAAGAGTCGTGCCGTTAAATGCAGCTAAGCAGGTGGGAGTGGATGATTAGAAAATTAAGCACCAGTGAAATCACTCCTTGCCAAGCCTGGTATCCTGAAGGATAAGTAAACTTCAGAAACTGTGGAAAGACTGACAGAATATAAAAGAAGAGAGACATGGTCGCTCTGCCATGGAAGTGATAGGTTCAGTCTCAGGCTCTGCGAAGATGAAGCACACACAACCAAATACTTTTTTAGGAGTACTTGTACTTGTACTGATACTTGTACTTCTGCAGTCTTGGATAGCAAGCTATCCAAGAGAAAGCTTCTCCACTTTGCATTCACCCATAGAGGCAGCTCACCCACAGAGCAGACTTCATGCTCCTGCCCAGACAGTCCAAAACATCCCCTTAAGCAAAGTGATTTCCTTCTGCCTTCAGGCCAGTTCCAGTTTGGGTGTCAGGAGTGCCTACAACACACACCATCACAATAAGTGAGCTTGTGACCTGTTTCTACCATTCTGTAAATGCTCTCAGATGGAGGTTGGTGTGACATGTACCCACACAGCGTCTTTGTGCAGCTGGGCTTTTATGCTTCCTTCAGAGGACCAGTTCTAGTCTCTTGTCTTGGCAGTACCTGCATTAGCATTTCCTGTAGTAACCAAAAAAAAACACAGACTGCAGAATTTAGCCACTTTGTCTAACTCTTCAGGGCAGAACACACTTAGTAAGGAGACCTTTGAGTCCTCTTCTTTTGGCTTCTATAAAATAAGGTTTGCCATGCCAAATCCACACCATGGGCAGCAGAAGCAGGAGTGCATTTTACGTGCCCTCCTCACTAGCCAGGTGAGCCATTGGTGATGGCCGGAAGGAGGCCTCTTCATGGCTGGAAGAGTAATTTCTGGGATTTCTGAGCCCTACCTCAGATGGAAATTACCTGAAATACTGAATGATGCATGGAGTCTGCAAAACTCGTCCCCTGCCACCAAACAAATAAAATGACTCACGATATGGGTATTACAGAGTCAGCTTCTCAGAGGGCTGGTTTTAGTGCACAAGTCACATTATAAGACAGTGAGATCACAGAATCAGACGCTGAGGTCTATCATGTGAAGTCTCCTAGACTAAACCATGAGGTTGTGTAAGTCAGGGACACTCCACTGATGGAAATGAAATCTCACCAACTTGTACCATCTGAAGTGCTGAGATGATGGCCCTGTAGCAGTCAACACAATGTAGTCCAGGGGAGGATATACAAAACAACAGTACACCTGGCTATGAAGCCACAGCCATTTTGCTGCTCAGTTGCTACTTGAGACAGCCCTTGTGGCCCCTGAGCTGGGCTGGACACCCCTAGGATCAGGGGTGTGCAATGACTCTCAGCCAGCAATGCTTTTCCCCTGCTCTGCAAGGCAAGGGAAGATCCCAGCCACTGCCCCTGGGGCTGAGCAGGGCTGCAGGTACATGGCAAATGCTGAACACATCTTTCCAGCTCTTTGATTCCAAGGAGCATTTTTCTGTGTGCTGTCCCCTGCACTCACAGACCTCCTCTGATCCCCAAACTGTCCCTGCTGCCTTCACTGGGGGGTCAAAAGAAAAAGAGAAGACTCTGGGGATCGCTGTGTTTTAAAAGTGCCTCAAAACAGCTATTCAGACAGTTCTCCTGGTGCAGTTCTTGGGCATCACAAACACTGTGATGGAAGGAGTAGAGGAAGGATGATTTGCCCTGGCTTTGGCTTTTTTTTTTTTTGGGGGGGGGAAGGGGAGGGAGGGGGGTGGGAGACAGATGGAGATTTCTACAAGAGGCTGAGGAAAGGATACTGCTGTAGGTACACCTGCTCCACAGTGTCAGAGAGGAGGCTGTTCTTTAGCTCTGAAGCACATCTGAACTGAGGGCATTTTTAGCCCTTCTCACGCTCCCCAGTTTGTATGGGTGGCCAAATCCAAACTACTCCCTGGGTACAGCCCCTGGTGTGTATCACCCTGGGAGACCATCAGCTTGCACAGGTGAACAGTGTGCAGACAACCATGGAGCAAGAGCTTAGACCTGCATCACAGCCCTCTCTAAGGTAGCAGACACAGGCTGTTGCTCTCTGCTCTCCTGATACTGGCTCTAGCAGACATCATGCCCCATACCCAGGCAGTTTGGTCTGGGATAAGGAGAGGAATATAGTTGGTGTTCATCTACATGAAGATTCCCCTGATGTTTTTCCATGAGCCACAGGCATTGGGGCTGGCGATTTCGGCCAGGTGGGAAGGCACACACAGAACAAGAAACACTGCATGAGGGGTGATGGCACTGCTACAGACCTCTGCATGAGGGCTCGGATGGTTCAAAAGCCAGGTGGCTCCACGGGGACCGCCTGTGATGCCACAGCCTCTTACAGGTGGCTTTACACCCTGATGTATTTTTATGACAGAAGGAATAAAAAATAAATTAACCTCAGCCAAACTGTTGGAATGTTGCCCATCTTGTCCTCATCCCAACATCCAAAACCCCTGAGAAACATTAGCCTGGAGTCTAAAGAAAAAATAATGCTTAAAAATTTATAAGCCTTTAAATCTGAGTTTGGACTATAAGGAGGCCAAAACCCAGGCAGAGTGGAGCAGTTGCGAAGCCCTGCAGCCCTTGGAGAAACAAGCACAAAGCTCACATTCCCTCTACTGTACCGGAGCTGCCTTTTGACACTGTTTTCAGGAACTTGCCAGCTCATTTTCTAACTTGTTTGTGAGACATCAACAGCCTCAAATTACAGCAGTCTGAACAGCCCAGTAAATATTTACACAAACCTGCTGGTGATGGTTTGAGCTGACATGCGTTACCTTTTGTGCTGGGGGGAGGCTATATTTACAGCCAACCAGCTAATGAACATGATCCCAGCCATGCTTTAATACAGATGGCTCTTTCAGCGTTTGCGGCTTTCAAGTTACAGGGAGCACAAACTTCAATAGCCTTCGTTAGAAGGCTCCGTCTCAGCTCCCTCCGTTTTGTTTACAACCAGCCTCTCTTTGTGCAGTAAATGGTTGACTAACATTCAGCTGTTTGCATCCAGCAATGTGTTTGTGTAGGACAGGGGTTGTTTCTTCTTTTTTTTTTTTCTTTTTTTTTTTTTTTCTTTTTTGACACTGATGGTTTTTATTTTGAGTTTACAATGCAGGCAGTTTTTTGCAATGCAGATTTATTCTCGTTTGAGTGACATTTCTCCAGGCTGTCTCCCACCAGGGCTGGAGCCTGGCAGGGAGCACGGAGTGGGGACAGCAGCGTGCAGCAGGGCAGCAGAAGGAAGCAGCACTTGTCCATGGGGCTCCATGAAGGGCAAGATGCCCTGCTCTGGCCACTGCTCACACGAGTCCCCCAGCCCTCACGGAGACATGTTATATCAGCATCCACATCCCACCGACAGCTCTGGCTGGATTCCAGGCTGCCCAAAGGAAGATGACTAAGGAGCTCATAGTTTATGCTCTCAACAGTTATTATAACTCTGCACGTCTTTTTTTTTTTTTTTTTTTTTTTTTTTAACAGCCATCAGCTAAAGCATTAGCTGAAGATCTTTTTTATTATTTTTTTTTGTGGCTCAATATAAAGAACAGATTTTAGATAAATGAAACAGAAAGCTGGGAGGGTGAACATTCAAAATTTAGACTCATTTTGATGGGTTCCAATGGATGGCTATTGTAGAAACACAGAAAGCATTTTTCTTCCCAGGCGGCACATCTCTGAAACCCCAGACTGTAAGACACAACTGAGACTACCTACACTCAGACAGTCATCATTGCCCACTAGCAGGCAGATTGACAAATTCTTTGTGGTTGAGATAAATTAGTTTTATACCAGACTGCACAGTGCTACAGTAGGAAACCCCCAGTGGGGTTTGATAAAATGATAAAATGCCCCCTCTAAAATAAAAACACAGGTGAGGAATTCTGACTGTCATGACATAGCCAATCTTATAAAATTCTCTTGTGTCATGTGGGTTTGTTTTGTGCTGGTGGAATCCAATGTGGCAGACAAAATCCCACCAAACCAAAGACAAAAGCCAGTTTTTAAATCTTAGCAATCAGATGGGGACCTCTCTTAGTAACAAGTCAGAGGAAGCTTAGAAAATCTTTTTGCCCCAGATATCTCTCCTGGGGATGAATATAGGTACCAGCATCCTAAATACATAGTATCTGGCCTTTGCAAGCTTGGTCATGACAAGTCTGGTGAAAATACAGTAAGCAGATCTATGATCACATATAGTTTATCTGGAATCATTAATGAAACAATGGTCTTCCCTGCAGGAGAAGTTTCCAGATCTCAGATGGGTGCTTTTTCCTTCACACCAAGAAGGTCATCACATTGAAATTATCACCATTTCATTGTTATTATGGGATGGGAGCACCCAGTTTTGCCAGTAGTGGAGCAGGACTCCATTGTATTGGCAAATGAGTTATTGTTTTGGAAGGAAAACAGAAAAACCTGGTAACACAGAGATCATGACAGGAACTGGATTTGAACCTGACCTTTCTGATAAAGGTCAAATCTGTTGTTTTTAAGCTCCAACATTGTACCAGTCTCCAGTGTCTATACTGAAGCTTTTTGCTTCATCAAATCTCTTCCCAGGATTTTATATAGTAAGAATATCACCACTTATATAAGTGGCATTATTTAGTTAATTGTTACAGGGAAGAAAAGCTTTGGAAACATCAGAGCTGCTTCATACTTTTTTGACAAAACATTTGTTACCAGAACACAGTTTGTCAAGAGATGTTCACAGAATAGCGTAGTTTTTGGCAAATATCCCAAAACAAAATAAAAACTTTGGAGTTTAAGGTTCCAGTAAATTTACAGAGGGGGAAAGGCTGGTTAAAATAAAATATTACCAAATGTAAGGAAACTATTGTTCACAAATGGAGTGGGTTACTTTTTCCAATCTTTGCTTGCTCACAAATGTTCAGCTTCATGTTTTCATTTACCTTGGTTAGGAAACACCATATCTTGAGATGTCTCATGGGATAAGATGCATGTCTTTGGGCCAGGCCTCCTACAGCTGCATGTGTCTATGTATGAGACTGCCTGCTTCACATTTCTCTCTGCCCTTTGTGTGTTATTTGTCAGCTTCAATTATAAATACTCCAGGATATACAACTTATCACTGTGTACATCTGCATGACACCTGCCACACTTTTCCCCTTGCCTCTGGATGTTCTTCCAAAACAGTGACAAAGCTATAATATATGAGAATGAGGTCTCTGAGAGAAGAGTATGTGGCCCTGAGAGACTGCGTCATTTATGCTCACTTCTCTTTGTCAAAAGGAACTGATTCCTGGGTGCGGATGGGAGATGGTGGTTGTGTCTACTCGTTTGAGTTTGGGATGGATGTGGGGATACCCTGAAAGAAGGCTTCAAAATGTTTTCTGAAGATTTTATCCAATGAGACATTGAAGTGGAGGGGTGTTACTGAGAGAAGAGCAGGAATGTGGTGAGGAGACAGGACTGCGCTAGAAGAAGCTTTTTCAACGTTTTTCTCAGTGCTGCTGTTTTTCCCCTTTGGTTGTTGGTGTCACTGGATGAGAACTTCCTGCTGTGTTTGGTTTTCTCAGGATTTGCTTTTCTGAAGAAATGCTCAATTTTGTGAAATCTCCTACTGGCTAACTTTCTCCCATCCCAGAGGGTCTCTGCTCATTTCAGGTGACAGTATCACTCCCTGGACTATCCCTGCCATGTTGTTGGCCAGACCAGAGCATATATGGGAGATGTGAACCTCAGTGTTTGCTATGCCATACCCAGACATGTCACTCAGATGTATTGTTTGTAGAATTACTAAAGAAACTACTTGTGAACAAGGAAATCCCCTCCCAGTCTTTGGGAAGAGCTCTGTTACTAGATAAACACTTCCCGGCATGAGACTTAGTAGAAATTTCCAGGTTTTGGACAATTCTGAGATCTCATTCTAGCAACATCAGACCCAATGCACTAAGTCTTCTTCATGTGTGCCTGAAAACAGTCAACCCCAACCAGCTTCCGTCTGCTGTAGAAGTCATAAGCCCCTTCTCCTGCCATTCAGGTGTTGCTGTGAAGGGACTATGCCCAAAATTTGCTGCATTGGAGCTACTCTGTTAGGCAGATCTGGAAGGAAGGAAGAAAGGGGAGGAAAACAGAGCTTAAAACAATTTTAAATGTGCTGTAAAGCCAGGCAACTGCCTTGTCTGTCCCAAACAATAGAAGACACAAAGACCTGGTTACTGAGTATCAAACTTTTTTCATGAATAGAATTGAACATTTATTCAGTGATACCATTACTCCTCCTTCAGAGTATAATTGTTCAGTGCACTGAAAACTTGTAGAGTAGTCCAGGATGGAAAAAAATAAATCTGCTTGTAAAATAAAACAAAACATAACTTATCTACAGCCAATTTATAGACATAAAGTTAAAAACTCATGCAAGGGTAGAATAGGGCATTACTACTGTTATCCTGTAAGTAGAAGAGTGTCACTTAAATCTCAAGGATGTTTAGACATTTGTTTTTATTCATCTACATAATGTCCTTCTACAGAATCTGGACAGGACTGCTCCACATTTTTTTACCAACTCCAATTCATCTTCATCACCATGTACAAAACGAGCCACTGAAGAGGGAACATACTGAACCACAGTGATGACAATTCTGCTTTGGCTGAGGTGGAATGGACAACATGCCTGTCCCAGATGGCTTCAAAAAGAAGAATACGTTCTGATTAAGGAGCAGTGGGAACATTTTCCAAGGACATTTGTGTGCCTTTTATAGATTTATAAGGCAGATGCTGCTCCTTAGAAGCATCTGCCTCCCAGACCCATTTTTTTCCTTTACTCAGTCATAGAGTAGGGATTAAACTTGTGTGAAATGGTGACTCCCTTATGGTTTCATGTACACGCTAAGCCCTGTTTTACCACCCTCACAATGAACAATACTCTTGCTACAGAGATATTAAAGAGGAAAGGAGGCATCTCCTCACCCTATCAAGAATCTGGAGAGGGCCAGATGCCAGAGATGAGTGAGATCGAGTGGGCAGAGCTCTCCTATAGTCAGAAAGAGTACCTGGGGCTCTATTGACAGTAAAGGGATTGTTCAAATCTCCCTACCACTGTAGCAGGATTGCTGTTTCTCATTTAATTATATGCACAATTTTCTGCATCTAATTGGACTAGGTCCTTAATTTGAGATTAAGTGGGAATACAGTAGTTTAGAACCATAGCCAAGCAAACAGTGGGAGACATCACCTGAGAAGGTTGATTTCTTAGACACTAAAGATTACACAGGAGCAGACCGTATCTGCTGTGACAAGGTTTCCCAAGGTTATACAAAGCAGGTTGAGGCTGGACTCCAAATGTATGGATCTCAGTGTTTTCAGATGTCAAATGATGCCTGTGCTCTGACAGGCACTGGATGTGGGGCAGTGTAGGAAGAAAGTAAGCAAAAAGGGTACTCTAAACCTGGGATGGACTTGTAGGATTGTTTACAGCCACCTTTAACAGTTCCATCCTAGGAAGGACTACTTCTTGTGGTGATATCTCTGCATGTGTTGTCATAGAAAAGTCATCCAGCCAGGTAACTATCCATCTAGGCAGGTAACTATTGAAATGTGTGGGTATTAAACACCACTGCAGAGTGTCTGGAGAAAGATCGGCTGTGCAGGAGCAAGTACCCTGCCACAACACCACTGATATCACTGCCAGAACACAGCCCATGAAGCTGGAGTTGTTCCTCAAGGCTTACTTGATATGATGGCCTGAAGGGAACCTCTAAGCAATGGTGCAAAGCCAAGTCAGTCTTCTCATGTTGGTGCTCAACTCCTGGATAGCACGGTCCATCTGTAGCTGCTCAAAGCATGCAAATATTGTTGTCTGTATTTTCCTTGGACACAGCATCTCTTTATTGTCTGGGTAACTGTGTTGTAGTCCAAAGCGGAGTGAGTCAGCTGTGGGACCAGGAGACAAGCAATGTCTTGTGAGCCCTCCAGGATCAGCATGCAGTGCAGGAGATCAGAGGGAACCAGTCTGTAGAGAGACACAAAAGACAAGCAGGGCTGCAGTTTCCCGTTCCACAACTCAAAGAAGCTCACACAGATCTTACTAGTGATGATGGAGTGAGGTTTGGGTCCTCACTGGTCCCAGAGCAGAGTGTGGGACAGAATAGGCTGTAGGAAACTGTGCCCCCTCCTTCTCATCCTTGAGGATCTCTCACTGTGGTGGCCATGGGACCGGTGAGCAGGACAAGAGCATCACAGGACCTTGCACACGTGGAGCAACTTGAGTTAAAGTGCACAAAGAAGATGTGTGCAAGGTCACAGAGCAGATCATTCTGGGAACTGGGATAAAGCTTTCCCAGCCTGCCCACCAGAGCACATTACCTTCCCATTGGTGTGCTTCAGCTGGGGAAAGCACAGCTTGCAGGGCCCACCATTTGCAACATGCACCAGCCTTTCATCTCCAGACGTGGCTGCGCTTGCGGAGACAAATGAGAGCTCACTGGGAACTGAGCCTTGGTGATGACAGCTTCCTGCGGCCACTTGTCAGGCGCAGGCACATTGCTGTGTATTTATGGACATGAGTGTGGGTCTCGGCTCAGGAAGGACCCAGGACTGCCATGGCAAGGAGGCTAAGTGTTTTGGCAGAATGCATCTGAGGGACTTCAGCTGTGTCTGTCAGTGCCCAGCATGTGCCTGGCCATGGCCACTTAGCAGCCTCTGCCCTTCTGAGCACCAGGCACGCTCGCAGACAGCCTTGTACCCATGGACGTCAAGTAGACTGGGAGTGCCGACCCTTAAAAGAAGAAAGTGCTGTAAATATAATAGTCTTTCTGCTCTAAGAGTCACACAGAAAGCCATGCAAACATCTGTATTCAATCTGCACATCAGTCTGACAGACTGATTAAAACAACAACAACAGCAACAAAAACCTAAAATGAATACCATTTCTTTGCCTGAAGAATATTCACATGATCAAAGAGTGGATGTTTAAGTCAAGTGCAGGGATCAAATAGTACCAAATTCCAACGTATAATTGGCAGCCTGGGATGATCTAGTTTTACTTCTTCAGGAAAACCTTTTGTTCCCTTCCCAGTCCTACTACCCAAGCAGCACAAAAAGATGTGCAGCTTTTCTCAGTGCTTCTTTACTCAGCAAGGGAGAAAAATTCAGCTCTGTGATCCAGCCTCAGAGCCACCGGCTCCATTGCCTTCTGCAGAGACCTCCCTGGTGAGCTTACGTTGTCTGCTGGAGCTCTGAGCTGCCAGGAGGGTGTCCCACAGGGCACAGTGCTGTGCTATGGAGGGGCTGCAGACAATCTGGGGGCAGCGGGGCTGGTTGTGATGTACGGATGCTGATCTAGCATTCCCTGCACCCTGTGGTACTGGCTCGCTGTGGGATGACTTAGGTTTCTCCGTGCTGTAGGCACACCATCCCATAACGCAAGCTGGGGAGACATTCCCCAGAAAAAGGCAGAGCTCCACGGAAGAAAAAAACAATGACCTTGCCCTGAACACTGTTCTTTACTACCTCTGAAAAACAGATTTATTAATACTTCCACATGCCAGGATGGCTCTGGGACAGTTTCTGAGGTGGCTGCTGTCTCTGAGCGAGCTGTTTTTGAACAGTCCATTTAAAACAGACACGTGCCTATGGGGGCTTGCACTGTCAACATGCTCTCGCCAAAGCTGACAGTAATTTATGATGGCTCCCCATGGGATGTGACACAGCTCTCATCCCAGAAAAATATTGCTTGCCTATCCCAGCTTTTCATCCCTGCCTTAATACCAGCCCTCACACATGCACTAATTCCAATTTGAGTTGATTATTCACCCTTTAGATGACAAGGAAATGCTACCTGTGAAAACCGGGGGCCTTCGAGGCGTTGGTGGGCACTGTTGGTGGTATGCCTACAGCTACCTACCTGTGGTGGTGCTTGGTAGATGCAGAAAGCCTGAGGGCACACGCAACCTACTGTGCCAGGGACAGTCACAGAAGACTTCATAGCTGGAATCTACTTTACCTACTTTTACCTCCTGTGCAAGGCAGTTGTCTTTATTTTTTTGGGGGGAGGCGGGAACAGCCTGGGGTGCCCTTAGCAGTTTTTTCCTTGATAGCTGAACGTGATATATTAGGAGCAATAAAGACAGTTTCTTTCACAGTTTCACCTCTTACAGCCAAATCCCTGTCCTTTCTCCTACACACTGTTGTTTCAAGGACATCTCCTACATTAAGACAACCTCTGAGGACTTGACATCCAAACATGACAGCAAGGAGGTCATTACTTTTCTCTACTCCTTTCAGTCTCATCTCTTCATAAAAATAAATAATAATAATTAAAAATCAAAAACAAAAACAAAAAAAAAAAAACTCTGATGTTTCTACCACAAAGCCTTGGGGAAGGACTGAGTTCCTATTCTTTGCCCAGCATTGGGCAACACAAGGCAAGGGCCACCTGGGACAGTTGCCTGCAATGTGACACAAGTAATGGAGGTTGCATTACCAGGGCAGAGTTTTGCTCTGAGCACTCAGGATTTCAGCTGTGCGGTGTCTAAGCAGCCTGGAGCTGGGGACAAGAGGATTAATCCAGCACTCATGGAAGGCAACAGAACCACTGCCACTGACGCCAGGAGCAGGAACTTGCTGAGTCCAGGGGATTCCCTTCCCTTCCTGGAGCTCCTTCCCCTCCTGTGTCCAGGCAGAAGCAGCACATTTTTATGAATTGGAAAAGTCCCAGGACAGCCCGGTCTCCAGTGTCCTTCTGTCCCCGTGGCTTGGCATCCCGTACAGAGGGGGAAGAGGTCATGGAGGGGAGGGCACCGGGGGCTGCTGACACACAAAGCTCTGCAACTTTCCATCCGCTCGGGGCTCGCCGAAAGGAACTGCCTGAATCAGGAAGTTGGGCAATATGTGGAAACACGCTTCCCCTCCCTCCAAGTTTCTGAATAGAGTTGTCACTACTTCGTTTTGTAAAGCTCTTCGTTTTCTCCCTGCCCTGGCTGGTGAAGTTACCAGGTGTTCCAGGGGTGAAGTTACAAGGTGTGTAGTATTCTGCAACCTTGAGGCCACCAGGACAGGCTGAATTCAGGAAAGTATGGCATCCCTCTCAACCATGAACACAGGACTGAGTCCCTGGGTGTTGCACAGGGGCCTCTCTACATCAGGGCTGCTGTTCCTATCACATATAAAAGCTGCTCTTGCAAGGTACAGTCAAGGCACTGCTCATTAAGTAGTGGGGTGAGCTGTTCTATGACATCTTCAAACATTTGTCTTCTGTCTGCCCTGGAGCAAAAGCAGCATCTTTCCCAAGAGTCTGCAACAGCAGGAGTAGGGAGGGTGCTGCTTAGAGCTGCAGAAGCCCCCAACTAAATCCCTATTCTTCTGGATCCAGAGCAGTTTTTCCTCTTAGATCACTGCTGACCAGGGTTTTATACCCGGACTTCCCACTACCACTACCAGCATCATAACTAACCACAAGCAAAGGAAACAAGTGTCTCCCCCTTCCTCATTGCCACCACCACAGTCACTGGGTCTCACAGCTACAGTAACAGCAAAATCCCCATGTGGAGGTATTTTACAGATGAAGAAAGGCAAGAGTTTGAAAAGGTGAAAGCTAAACCTGAGCAAGTTGTGTTATGCTGGACACCTCTTCCCAGAGGAGCGGTGGGCAGGATAGTCCAACTGCCGTGAAGAAGACCAGGAACAGAGAGGTAGTATGAGCAAGAGACTGCTTTGAAGAGCACCACTTGGCAAAGTTTGAAAGGGAGCATGGATCCCGTTTCTCTCCAAACCACTGGGAACATCTCGTACACCCCCAGCCTCAGCTCCTGCCCTCCAGAACATCCCAAGCAAACAAGGGAGCTTTCCTGTGCAGTGAGTCACGGGATGGAGTACAATAGGGGATGTGAAGCTGTGGATCAGGAAATGTTTTGGGTAAAATGGGGGGAGGAGGAAAGCAGGGCAAAAGTGAACGGAAAGTAGAGAGAAAATCATCAAGTAGTGTAGAGAATCACTGACTCAACCAGAAAGAGAAGAGCCTGCACAGCATTAGTGAGAGCACTGGAAATGCAATTGGAGGTGTTAAGGTGTGGGGACAGTGGGAATGGCAGAGTACAGTGGGACAACAGTAATAAACTGCTGTGAGGTCTTTGTGAGCACACAAAGATACTCAGCACAGACAGAGCATGGAACAGGGCTGGTTAGATATGCACCGTCCAGGGCAGCATGTCCACCACTCAGGCAGATGCAGGCTGTTGTGGAGGATCACCTATGAAGGACATATTTTTTTCTGAATGCTTTCAGAAGTAGTGATTATGCTTCAGACATTGATGAACACTGTCAAAGAAGGGGATCAGAAGCCAGAAAACCTGAAAAAGAAGCAAAGAAGTCATAGCATCCCATGTGGATGCAACTCTGCTTTACCTTATGTGACATTGTTATTTACACGTGTTCAAAGGGGCAGCAAACATTACAAAACTCAAAGAGCTCTTGGGTCTGGTAGCATTTTGTGTGCGTTGCACTTAAACACTTCAAGCTGGCACAGATGACAGCTCTAGAGTGCGTAAAGTGGAGGATGAGAAGATCCCTGCTGGGCCTCCCCAGGAGAAGAGGGGAGGGCCTTGAAGTGCCTGAGCATGAGATTGGAGCATTTCATGGGGTCAAGAAAAGCCCTGGCCCATTTAGCACCGCTCAGTGTTGGCCAGGCACTGCTCCCTGTGCTGCTGCCTCATCCTCTTGGCCCACCTCTGCCTCTTGGTGCCTGGCTGGGTGCTTTATATCCTCCTGAGGTGTCTCATTTCCAGCAGCCAGACCTTCAGCCACAGCAAATAGGCACCACTTTGCTGGTGTCAGTGGGTTTGGGAGTTACTCCCGCTCTCCCAGGACACAGCCTCTAGAGTGCAAACTGTTGAAAAGAAGGGCTGTCTTTGTTTCATGTCTGTGTCTTGATTAGCACACTTTGACCTGACCCCTGACTTGGCCTGTAAGTGCTGCCCAAATACAAATAATAGCGTTGTTGGATTGGTTATCAGCAGTTGGCCCAGGGATGCACAAAAGTCTTCTGGACTTTGCCCTTTTGCTTTAAAGCAAACGTGTGTTGAGCAGGGCTCACCAGTGACTGCAGTGCTGCTGCTCCTGTGCTAATCTGCAGTGCTGTAGTGCAGCCACAGGTACTGCGGCACAGTCATTTTACACCACTAACCCCACACAATTTCAGTCCCACCATGGGCATACATGGTGGTGGCAGAGTAAAACCAAGGAAAATAACCTCTGCTAGAAATTGAGAGCAACAATAATCACAGTCCAGTACGGTAAACTTTCCAAATTCTGTCTCATTTGTAGTTTTTTTCCTAAAACAGAAATTGAGAAACACAATTTGTTGAATTTTGGCAAATGATTATGCTTGCACGTTTGGACTTTGAGACCCAGGTTAACTGCATGTTTTTTACACCTAGTTTGGACCAATGTAGGTGCAGTGCCACACATGCAGCTGATGTTAAAGACTGGGACATGTCGGGCAGAGCCCATGTCCTCCTGGATGGCACAGGGAGATACATCGTACTGCATCCATGCTCCTGGTGGCACGGGAAACCATCCTCTGCTTGCCCTTGTGGTCACAGTCTGCTCCCTCAGCAGACCTACTGTTAGCCCCAAAGGACAACTTGCAGCCCTGCATGCTGATTCCCTCACTGCTGTTTGGAGAGTGCAGGCTTTCCATGCATCCAAAACAGAGGAGGAGGGAAGTGTCCTGGCAGAACAGTGTTCAAGCAACAAATCTGGCTTTGCATGGCTCTCAGAGTGAAGATATTTGGGACTTAGAGCTGTGGTTCAAGCCCATTTCTAATTCCTTTACAACTACGTGACACAATCTGATGAGTCTTTCATGTTAAACACCAGTCTAGGGGCTTTCATTTAATAGCTTTTCTTTCCCGCTCCCAGTTCCCTCTCATCTCTGCAGCTTTGCACTGTGTAGTGCCAGAGCCATAAAGATCTTACTATAAAGGGGCCCCCCAGCCTTTATCTTGCATATCACGACATCATGATTCAAGTGTTACAGCACTGCAACACAAATGTAACATCAATGTACATCCCATAACAGGCCTTAATCCATCCCAGATTTGGTTCAGTGCTCCTTTGCTCAGATCTCCTTGGACCACACATCATGTGCCACTGTTTGTACTCAACACAAACAGAGCATCGGGGTGGAAATCTAATCAGAACAACAGCAGTACCGCCAGATCAAGAGGAGCTAACAGGAAGCCACTTTGTGTCCTTGCAGAAGACTTGACGATGAGGGTGTTTGGTACCCACGGTACTTACCTCCAAGGCTCAGGAGCTCGGCTGGGCAATGCATCAGCTGTGGGCCCAAAAATACCACATAGTGGTGGCTGTGCCACCAGCGGCCACATAGGGATGCCAGACATTGTTTGGGGTGGCCAGCTTGTGCCCCAGGCCTTGGGAGCCTCCAGAGGCTCTCAGAGGCTTGGCCAGAGTTGCCCCTGCTGCTTCAGCTGCCTTTAAGCCCTGTACTGGACACACATCAGTGAGTTCCAATCCCTGCTGAGCAGCCTCAGGGGCCCAGCACCCCAGGCCATCCTCTACCCACCCACCAGCTGTACCCCTTTTCTGAACTGAGTGGGTAGCCAAATGGTCCTTTGGGTATGAGTGACCTGACAGTCATTCCCAGGAGAGCACTTTATCATCCTCACATTTTTTTGTCAACTATAAGTAAAACAATTATTCAGGATATCCCTTTCTGCATTCTCTTGCACTGTTTATTTTATCAGAAGAATAACCCATTCTGTGCAATATATTGCAAAGACAAGATGAACATCAGATCCAAGTTAATATTTATATCAGTGAATATAACAGAGCAAGGAAATCAAAATAAATAAATAAATAAAATAATAAAATGAAATGAAATTAAAATAAAATAAAATAAAATAAAATAAAATAAAATAAAATAAAATAAAATAAAATAAAATAAAATAAAATAAAATAATTAAAAAAAAAAAAAAACAACAAACCCTGTAAACCATCTTGATCACAGCTGCTGTGGAAGCAACTCAGCAGTGCTGGAAAGCTTCCTCCCATCCAAGTATTGATCGCTGGAAACATTCCCTGCTCATGACATTCAGTTTTGAAAGGGTAAAGTCTTTGAAAATACAATAGGCTGAACATTTTTTCCTTCTGTTCTTCCCCCTTTTGGGCTAACTGGAGCTTGGCAGATGGCTTTTTTAATTATACAGTATGAAGTCTACAGCATTACTATATGTTGCAATATAGAGTTATATAAGCCTTGTCCTTCCCTGTGCATTTAATGCTCAGGCAGTAATACCAAGATAAATCTAGGACAACCATACTATTCTCCTGTGGGTTTGACATGACACTGTATGTGGTTTGCTCCATCTAACAAGAGAAGTACACTATGTGTTTGAGCAATAACATGCTGAATCAAGGAGGCTTTTATTATTGTTCTGAATAAAAAGAAACTCTGCTGTGGAAATACAGCTTAGAGACCCTCAGTCTTTCATGGTATTTTCTTGCATGCTATGCACTTGCATAACTTGAAATAACTTAAACCTGCATAACTTAAAATATTGTATGTGTGATCGTGTGATCCTGTAGACCCAGGAAGCTCTGGGGCAAACATGGGCTTGCTAATAGTGGTTTGGCAAACATCAACGTAAAGCTTCTGTTTCAGACGTTTTTGACCCAAAACTCAAAAAAAAAAAAAAAAAAAAAAAAAAAAAAAAAAAAGTTTATAGTTTATTTGATGTCAGATACTGGCAGAATAACTATGTTTTATGTAAAGCTCAGTTGTTTGTGTGGGAAGCTTATTCTCTGAGTTTAAACATTAGATTCACTTGTGTTCAATTCGTGAGATCAGCAGAGCGAATCATCAGATGTGTCCGTGAGTAACATGTTGGAATGGGACATGACAGGGGAAGAACGTTCTCTCTGTGAAAGAAAGGCCACACGACCTGTCAACATATCAATCAGGTATCATTGCCTGGGACTTTGAGTAAGGAGAACCGCCTGTTGTATTGGCAGCATGGGCTGAGGAGTGCTTGTGGGCTGCCAGGAACATCTGGTATGCCATTTAACATCAGCATTCGGGCTTGACAAATATTAGTTTGTGCATGCAGTTTCCTGTGGAGAAGGAAGAGACAAATGTTCATGGCTAATTCTACCTGCTGGTTGTCCTGTACTTTTCACATTGTCACACCTTTCACATCCATTGCCTCCATTTCACAGCTTCAGGTTGTTTTGCCTGTGACTTGTGTTTTTTAGACAAATTTAACTTCCTCAGATCCATTTCAGACTCAACAACCACCTAACTAACTGGGACACCAGCTCAAAAATAATTGTTTTGGGCTATGCAAAAATTAAAAGTTTCCATCTTCCGAGAAAACTAAGGAAAACAAATAAAGCTTTCTTTAGGCTATGGACATTGGAGAAGAACCCGTTGAGTGTCATGGAAACTCTTAAAGGAAAGCATTGTTTCCATATGAAAATTCAAATGTCTGCTTTCAAAATGATCACAGGAAAATTTCTTTAATTAAAAAAAAAAAAAAAAAGTACAGATTAATTGAATTCAAATTCAGCTATGACACAGTTCTTTCTGAGGGCTCTCAGGCTCATCCTGCTGCTGCAGACTGGGCAACTCCCAGTCTTCTTTCGGACACCTTTACAGCTCCCCATCCTGTCTACTCATCCAAGCTCTCCCCTCCACATCTATCACAGAAAGACACCTGTGTCTTTGGGCAGCGAGCCTGCAGGTGCCCGGCCCAGAGGGCAGGTAGGGGCTCTGGATTCCTGCACATCTCTCAAGGTTTCACTTGTTCTCCTCAAGCCCGTTTGTCTGAGAAAAGGGCCATCTGTGCATTTTGGCACATACTGAGTTCAGGCCTTGATTCCTTTCTGCATGGAGGTTTTTATCTAACCCAGCGCAATAAATAACTGTCAGATTAAGCACGGCCATGCAAATGTTACTGTAGTTGCATTGTAAAAGCTGCCTTTTATGTGGGCGTCCTCTGAAATAAGGCAACCGTTCCCTGGCCCTCAGTTACGCTCGGCCCTGCTCTAATCACCCTGTTTCGGATGTGCAGCTTGCTGTGAAAGACAAATGACTGGAGCTATTAAACTCAGTCTTGTTGTGAGTGTGCCCAGTGGTAATATTGTAATGGATATTACATTGCAGGCGGGCTGCGGTTTGCCGAGGACAGAGGGCTGGGCAAGGACTTTGATAGCTTTGGCAGCGCCATGCACACAGCATCTGCAGCTCAACCTGGGCAGCTTTGCAAATAGGTCTGCCAAGGCCATGTAGGATGGAGGGGAGCCCCCAGGGTGGGGACAACCCCATGTTACGTGGAGCTGAGTCAGGGTGCAGCTGGCTGGCAGAGGTGGGGAGGGGAGTGCAGCCCCCTGCTCCCCCAGTGCATCCATCACTGCCACGGGGGGGCTTGGGCACAGCCCTTGGTGAGTGCAGGACAGCATCAGGCAAATGAGTCACATGGTGGAGCATTTCAGTGGCATCTAAATCATGTTTTGTGCCGTGGGTGCTGCCCTTTGAATGCAGATTGTAGTAGCAGCTGATCGGCTCTGTGGCTGCAGGCACCAGCAGACATCGAGGGACAGGATTTGCAAAGCTACCCAAGGGATCAGGGTGCCTAGTTTCCATCGGATCCCTTTCAAATGTCTCTGAAAAGGCTTATTTTTCTGCAAAGGAGGCTTCTGCATGGGTGAGGTGTTAGCAGAAACTCTTGAACAAGAATAAACAAGTGCTGCCAGCAGCTGTAAATTAAAAGTGATAATTAGAAGTGTTATTTCAGAGCATGTGTGCCACATACCCACTTGCTCTCCAGCTCTGTGTTAATACAGTTCAACATCCCAGACTCAGATGTAAAGAACAGAAAAAAAAGACGAAATGCTTTTTACCCCCTCTCCCAGCCCCTCTGCATGAGACTCTGGTGTTGCCAGAATCAAGGTGTCGATCCTGATTCCAAAATGCACTCTCACCCTGCACCACATACTGCCAGGTGCTGAGTGCATCCTCACAATGCCCAATGCACATTCATCTTTGGTTCATCACCACAGGGACTCATATATTTAATCCTAGGAAGTCCTTGGCCTCTGGCTGTCATGGGTGTCAAGGTTGCTGCTGCCACAGAGATGGATGCAGATGAACAATCTGCGTGATGGTGATGAATAAATAAAATAATGGGAGTCTAGTATCTATAAAACAAAGGGAAATAATATATAGGCTAGCTTTTATAAAGGTCACAGGTTTGCAGTAAGGCTGTCTCCAGAATGGCTGTATAAAACTTAGGAAGCATTTGTTAGGGTTCAGAAAAGAAATAAATTAAATTGCTTTAGGCCTGCTGTAAGTTGAATTGCTATAATTCTGGGCAGACACGACGGATGTCAGCCTGCTTGCCTTGAATTCACCTTGCCAAAACTGAGGCCAGAATCTGACATGGAAAATTCAACATTTCATCTGCCCCTGATACAGAGCTATTAAAAAGCATTTCACAGGGTTGCATATTCATTGACCACTAGAGAAATTAGCAGGTTTTGTTTGTGTAAACTACTTGAAGGCAGCGGCAGGCAGAATCTGGCAGCTACATTTATTTATACAGCAAATGAGAATCTGCCTTTTGCCTGTCTCTTCTGCAGATATTAATTTGATAATAAATAAATAATAATAATAATAATTTTAAAAAGGAAGCAAAAAGCAGCTCAGCAACTCTCACCTCTCTCCTTTAGAAAGGAGACTGTTGACACACATAATGAAAGAGAAAATGTGAATGCTTAGGAAAACAGATGGATAGATACCAACAAAAGGTAATAGTGGGTATTATAGATGAAAGCTATCAAAAATATTAAATAGATAATTTCCTCAATAGAAGATGTCAAGATGCACCAATATGGAGAGTGTATGGTGGCAATCATTTGCCCTGTGATACGATCGCAGTGTCCCAGTAAGGGATTACAGCTTTGCAGTGTCAGTGCTGCGTACGCCTATCTCTGTGCAGCAG
Source organism: Anas acuta (assembly GCF_963932015.1). NCBI lineage: Eukaryota > Metazoa > Chordata > Aves > Anseriformes > Anatidae > Anas > Anas acuta. Next base: position 43,436,984 of record NC_088981.1, on the reverse strand, counting down.
CCTCGGATCTCCTAATGAAGGGAGGCACTTGGTGACAAATGGCACTATGTGCTCGCAAGGTGATTGCTGCCTCAAGGTCACCGTCGTCACTTCCCTCTCGCTATGTCTATGAAAGCTGATGTTGTTAAAACTCTGTAACATTCATGGCGAAGAAGCCTGCCAACACCCAAAATGCACTTTAGAGACCCTTTGCTGGGATAAAGCCGGGATTAAGGTTTTAACTTTACAAGATGTTGTCTGTGAACATCAGTGCAATGATATGCACCCATGGCCCACCTTAGAAATGTGCAGCTGCCAGGCTGCACGTTCTGGCAGAGCATTTCAAGCTGCTTTTCCCCAGAGAGGCTGTGCTGGTTATACTGGTCTCGGTGTGCCTCGTGCCATCACCACCCAGGTGAGTGGCTCAGGGGTGAATACATACCTGGCAGTGGGCCGAGGGTCACCCTGAAGCCATCCTGGCACCAAGGAGACACCCAGGATGGAGTGTGGGGATGCCCAGATGCTCAGCCTTGCTTGCAGTTGCTCCAGAGCCAGGAAACATGGGTGGATCTGATGGGATGCTCTCCTGTTAGAGGTCTCCTCACTCTGTTCCTGATGTGTTCCCCTCAGTTCCTGTTTTTCTGCTGGCAAAATTCCCACCTCCTGCTTTCCTGGGTTAACACATTTGGCTATTTCATAAGACACATGGGGTAAATCCTGTCATGGTTACACTGAGCCAGCTTCAAGCCTGCAAGGGCCATGTTGGAGCAAATGGGCTCAGAGAGAACCTGCAGGTCAAGGCTGGAGAAACCCTAAACTCTGCCTGCACTAAAATCACTGACTAATTGAAAAATCACCACTAATTGAAAATAAAAAGTATTTGAGAATTTGACGGATGCTGACACATGGATCTCAAAAAAGGAAGTTGTTTTCTGTCATTTGTGTGTCAGTAATAAGGCAGTAGCTGCATGTCCCATGTAATGTGCTCACTAGAAAATCAGAGTAACTGCATGATGGCATGATGGCAAGTGAGTCTGGAAAATTAAGACATTTTTCAGCAAATCTCAAGTTTTTATCATTGAACATACACAAAGGCAATAAAAAGACAGCTCTACCTAATGATCAATATTTGAGTCATAATTTTTGTACAAAAAGTGGTCTACAAACTGCTTTTTCTCTTAATCTGCTTATGCTATCTCAACAAGCAGTTTGGAGCAGACAGACGTGTTTTATGGGAAGTCAAAGTCATAAAATCATATCTAAATCAGGTGCAATGGACTACATTCTCAACTCATAAAAATCTTAGCTGCTGACTGAAACCAGGCAAGAATTTGGCATTGTAAGTGAAGGGGAGCCAGAACTGGGGACCTTCACAGGTTTTAGGAAGTCGGACTCTTCATGTGACCATGATGTGGACACCTCCACTGCATTTGTTGCTTTTGTGGCATTTGCATCTTGTAGGCCACAGGAGGTGTGCCTGGCTGCTCCCCACTGGCAGCGACGCCCCAGCACAACCTTCCCAGTGCTACAGATGCTATGGGATCAGGATGAATAAAGCACAGGCAGATAGTGGAGCCATGCTGAAGTGCTTTGCTGAGGTCAGCTGTGAATCTGGTGACCCCTGTTTTCCTGTCACCACTATCACACCTGCAATAAAACAAGGAGTATAAAGCTCGGTGCTGTAATGTTCACCCTGCACCAGCACCAGTGACCTCTCGACACAGCACTCTTTGCAACCTGCAAAAATTTTGTCATATTTTTCCATAAAAGATAGTAAAGAGTGGTCTTCATTTTTTCCTTTGTCAGAAAAAAAAAAAAAAAAAAAAAAAAAGTGAAAGGGTGTTTTATTAACCATTACAAATTTAAAACCTTGAGATGGCTTTTTTTTTTTTCATCAAAAAATAAATGCAGTGGCAGACAGAAGAAATTCCAGAAAAAGAATAAATGTTGTCCACCACTCTCCTTCACGGATGCTCAGTCCTGGTTACCGAATAGTACAGAGCTCTCAGAAGGAGAAAGTTGTATGTAGCAAATCAAATATGCTGCAATACATGGGTATAGCAGTGTCAAGGAGAGACAGAATGGCAGAGCAGTGCAGGTCTAGCTTGGTGTTTGAGGTCAGACTTTGAATAAACTCTGCACATGAGGTTTTACAGCACTGTTTCTTTTGTTTACATAGGAGAGAAAGAAAAGTATATTAAAAAATGGAAATCAAGTGTAATGGAGACCACTGCGCCTTTAGGTGGACACATAATTATCTTTCAGAACATTGTTACTTAATATTTAAAATTATTTACATGGTAAAAGCAGAATTTATGAGTAACACATTCAGCTGTCAGTAAATGTAAACCTGTATTGATTAAAATAATATCTAAGTTTCCCTGTGGAAGTGCCACCTTCCCCCTGGGGATTAATAACCAGGGGATAGAAGCTGATGGCTCAAGGTGCAGTCAAGGACCATTAACCCCAGTTTGTCATTAAGCCCCAGAAAATGTCCCATACCAAGGTCGTTATTGCTATTATAAGCTCTAAATGAAAAATAACATGGGCGTATGGATTTTTTGTTATAGCTGAGGCAGACTCAATTGATGTGTACAAAGCATGACCCAAGAATGAAGAGCCTGTCCTGTACAGGAGCCTCTCAGGTTTGCTTGAACCATTTCTCTGCATTTCCCTTTGCTTTAATTAACTGCGTATTTCAGCCTCGTTTGTCTGTTTCTGTCATGACCGAGTGAAAGGAGCATTTGTTAATAGCATCTCACATCTGAAACAATTTCCTGCAATGTTGAAGGTGTGATACATTTTCTGTATTGTTTTGCAATGGAAAAAATGTTGAAAATTTCTTAGTTTATATATTTTCATTTGCTCATGTCTCAATTTAGATGTTTTTCTGTTTGTGAAGTATCGTATGGTGCATGTAGCAGGAAGGATAGGGTAGTCACAGCCTTTTAGCAAAATATACACCTCTTTAGCAGGGAAGGCTAAATTTAAGAAACAACGGATGTTTTCCTACAAGGCAGGATATAAGCAAACAAACAGAAAAATGGTTCAAAACCAACTACAAATATTAAAGAGGATGTAATGGATTCCATGGCATCCTTAGCGTATTATCCCAAGAGAAAACGTGAAATCTTACACATATAGTTGTGTTTTATGTTATATATGTCTGTGTTAGGTTATCCATGTAGTGTGAAAGATACTTAACATATACATAAGAATAATCTTCTCTGGAGGTGTCCTGAGTAACTGCTGTGCCAAAGCTTCATTCAGATTTAAAGGAAATCAATAGTGAAATTTTTCTGGTAGTGGTGCAGACAAACACCAACTGGCACTGAAATTCACTATTTATTCTTGCACTAGACTTGGTTTTCTTTAAGGATTGCACTGAAATTATATATAATTTAAATGTAAACCCTTAATTTAGCTCTGTAGTTTGCATAGCAAAGGATTTTACTCCTTTCTGATGATAAGGGTGAGTGTCTACTGCCTGCATTTAAGATTTCTTGTTTAGTTTACCAAAAGAGAGGAACTGTGTCCTTTGCTTTGGATTGCATGCACATGTCACTAAGGATGCCCCAAGATGTTTGCAGGGGGAAAGAGGTGGGTATTTATCATACATGTCTGCCTGTCCTGCCTGGCTGTTTATGCTTGCACTACTGTGAGCAGCTGGAAGCAATGCTTCTCTCCAGAATCAGTAGCCTGACTTCCCCCATTTCTTCACAGCTCAGAAAAATGATTGTCAACAGTCCTTGTCAAATTAAGAGGAAACACCAAGGGAGAAAAGAAGGCTACTTTTCAAGGGGTTGTTCTGGTATGCCATTAATTTCTTTAATGGCAAGATATGGAACACAACAAAAAATAAAAATAAACAATCAGATATTAAAAAAAAATAATAAAAACAGATCTGGAAGGTACCCTGGAACATCTAAAAGGACCAAAATTAGAATTGCAAAGAAAAGATGAGACAGATGAGGAGGAACCAGCTGGCTCCATCCACTGCGCCTGAGGGGCAAGAGTTGCTGCAGCACGCCCAGCTGCGGTACTGGGGCAGAGAGCTGGGGCAAGCCAGCTGCCCACAAGCCAAGCAGTGGCTGAGAAGAGGGTGGCAGCAACAACAAGGACAGGTCTCAAGTGGGGGACGTGGCTGATAATTGTCACCTACTGCTTGGCACACCTACTGGAGGCCACAGCCAGAAGAATGAAAGTGGCAGCAAACTGGAGGGAATCCAGATGAATTAGAGGTAGGAAGATAAAAGGTTTGACAAACACAGCCTACTGATTATCAAAAGAATTGAGCCTGTATTGTCCAAATCACCATCTTCTGATGTGCAGAGGGCTGTTTACGGCAGGTAGCAAGCAATCTGTTGTTCTACAACCCTAGTGGGGCAGAACCAGAAGCTGACTCCTTTTGCACTTTGCTCTTAATGTTTAGGGGAAAAATCAGTGATAGATGTATACCAGGCTACTTGGACAGGTTTATAATGTCCTGCACTACATGTTTTTCAAACAAGAGAGGTCACCATCTACCTAGACTGACTTTCCTTTGGACCATACCAAGGGCAGGGATTTGTGCTCTATGACTCCTTGGGGTCCTTCCAGCCCTGTTCCCCCACAGCTCCCTGATTTCTTGGTTGGGACTCCAAAGCTCCTCCCCCAGAGTGACTGAGGAACTTGTCAGTGCAAGCCAGCTGGACGTAAGCTACTAACAAAGGTAAGACTGAGAAGCAGCTATTACCATGTGCTGTCAAAAAATAGCTGCAAGATTTAAGAGAGCTGCCTAGTTCAGAAAGGAGAAATACTGTCCTTACATGTAAGCTTTTCCCTCCCTGCTTGATTCCAGCCTGTAGGCCTCCATGAAATAGTGTAGGTTAAGTGCTTTCAAATCCATCCCTTGTCAGCAATAAAGGACACGCTACAAATCACCCACATTCATGCAGCTTCTCTCCTCTAACATTCACTGTTAGAAAAACATCGTTTGGTTCACAGCTCACAGTCTGACACAAAGAGGAAAGAATACCTTCTTGAAGATAAGTTTCAGTACTAAAGTCATTCAACAGAACTTTGTAATTGCCTAAATGGATTGCTCCTTGGTCCATTTCTGTAGATCTACAAGATTTTTTCTATGAAGTTTTCCTTCTGTGTCACTTTACTATTGCCTTAAATATTATTTCCTATGGTAGCTGAATTGCGGATTGGCCAATTATGATGTAATTTAGACTTACACAATTAATATAACCGTGAATTTAAAAAATAAAATAAAATAAAATAAAATAAAATAAAATAAAATAAAATAAAATAAAATAAAATAAATAAAATAAAATAAAATAAAATAAAATAAAATAAAATAAAATAAAATAAAATAAAATAAAATAAAATAAAGTATTCATCTACAATAGTTTCCAGTAGTATTTACACAAGTGTCACTTTTATGGAATTTGACTAATTGTCTCCTCAGGCAGGACAGCCCTAAATCCAACTCTACTCTTTCAGTATGATTTCAAATCTTGTGATCCCTTTGAATAGTGGCACTGTAATAAAGGTTTGCAGCCCACCCACAATATCCATGTGGTCCACTTATCATGTTTCTGCTTCAGTTTCAGTATTTCATGTTCGAGGACTTGGGCTGACATACATCAGTGTCTTCCAGCAAATTATTCCTTTCAGTTAAATACGACAAGACAGTTTGACATCCCAGAGCACAGCCTTCTAGATATGTTTCAGATGAGAGCTACCTTTAAAAAAAATAATAAAAAAAAAAAATCTTGCCTTACAAAAGCACAATTAGATGCTGGGTTCAGGAATATATTCTAGAAAAACAGTTCTGCTCTAGTATGTGGACACACAATTAATTTAGCTTATACCATAAGTATATGTCAGGGGACTAACTAACCCACCATTATTAACAGAATATCTGTTTTTCCCCAGAACTGGAATTCAGTCACTTTACCTAAAGCTTTGTGACATTAAAGAGTCCTACACTCTGCCTAACTATGTGCAGTTGTTGCTGTTACTTTTATTATTACTTACTTAAATTAACTTGGTAAATAAAGCACAGAGACGTGGCACCTTTTACCCATCATATACCAGGTAAAGAAATTGAGACACAAGCATAAAAAGAGTTTTCTGTAGTGTCTGTTGAAGGAAGAGAAGGCGGGTGATTCTGTCACCATCATTGTTATCTGACCTCAGATCTCCCACTGTGCCACAGGTAGCGGGTGCCCAGAGTCTGTGCTATTCACTGATGTGGTTCAGGCAATACTGGAATGAAATGCAGAGCTGTTTACAAAGCGTTTCAGATTTGAGTCTTTCTTGGCATCATGCAGAAGGCCTCTGCTCTGCCTGGCTTGCAGAGTCTGTCTTCTACAGCTAAAACTGCAATAGTCTAGAGAGGGAAAATAACTTGCTTTCATCACCTGCTAACCTTGGGGCCAGCTAAGGACAGCAGTAAGGGATCTCATCCCTTTTACTCTAAAGCTTCTGCCACCACTTCTCCCAGAGCAAGCTCCCATGTTGCTCTGCCATGCTTCTGTTTGTGAGCCCCATGCTGAGCCCCACATGCTCCTGTTCCACAGACCCACTGGCAGGTTTGTTTCAATGAACACCTTTGCACCCTAACCCCAGCTGCATGGCTGGGTTGAGGACCCAGAGGAGACAACAGGAGCATCCCTCTGATGTCCAGGATGCATGAAGGAAGAGAACCAAATTCCCCCAGAGCCGCTGGTTGAAGGTAGGCCCTGAGCAGGGCTCCACAGCTCTGGTCCTGGGAAAACACAGGCATTGAACTCTCCCAAACGATTGTCTCACTTCAATTCAAACACCAGGTTTTCATTCAGCAAAGTTCTCATACAGTTGGACTTTGATTTGTTTGGTTGGGTTATTTGCCTGAAAGGAATAATCTCACATCTTCTAACAGTTGTGATTTCTCTGCTTCGTTGATTAAAACACCTCTTTTCCGCTATTTTCTCTCCAGCCACACACCCCACCCCCACTAATTAAATAGCTCCAACCCTCACAGACATAAGACTTCAATGGCTCAATAACATCCTGAGTCAATGTGTTGCAAAGCTGCTTTTTAATTCATTCTTCATGCAAATGATATACAATTAGACCTGGTTAATCTGCATTCCTTCTGCAAACGCTATTGTTAATAGGATTTACAAAAAAAAAAAAAAAAGAAAAAAAAAAAACCTTCAGCTTAACAAATCAATGGCACATACATGCTATCAGATCAGTTACTCCTTAAACCTTTTGGATGGCCAGACATATGGGGGAAACAGGCAATGATTATAACAAGGCCTTGCGAGAGTTCTTTGCAGTGTTTGGGACGTCTGACTTCAGAAGCTTTCTGCCCCGCATCCCTCCCAGCACCTCTCCTCTCCTCAAGTAAGGAGAGGGGAGGGGGGATGTCAGGAGAAGGGATCAGACCCTGCAGACATTTGTTAGGGACTTTACGATGGGCCCAGTCCTTAGGACAGGTTTCTACCTGTTAACAAAGCGCATTGATGAAACAGAGGGAAAAAACAGCTCAGGAATGCCAGGCTACTGCAGTGGGCTGCTGTTTTGTGTCTTGCCAGGGAAATTCTGGATATGCTGACAGACATTTCCAAGTTTCATTTCCAGCTCAGGTGTCCTGATAAGCCTCTCAAAGGGAAAACCTCTCTCTCCTGGCCCTTAACCCAAGGCAGGATGCAGATATCCAGGACCTCCTGACACAGGCTCTGCCTTCCTCAGAAGGTAGAAGAGGACTGCGTGGTCTTTTCTTGCAGGTGAGGTGCATGGGGAAGAGCTTTAAGTATCACTTAGGAGGACTGATGCTCTCAGAGCCCTTGGGTAGCCTGCAAAGCACAGCGCTGAATAAGGACTGGCAAGGTAGGAAGGGTACCAGGGTGGGAATGACCTTCAGTCTCACTTAAATGCCATTGTCTTTCACCTGAGTTTTGAAGTGCCCTTTGTTCGTGCAGCGTGGCACACTGATAAAGCTGAGAAATCCAAATTTTCCATCCTCAAGGCTTGAGCAGAGCAAGGTACTCAGACCTCCATGGTGAATCTGCCTTTTCATTCAGCTTTGGCCCTCCAGTCAATAAGGGCACCAACTGTGATGAGAGCCCCAGTCCATCTGGAACTATTCATTTGGGTCACCAGATGATCTAGACTTTCAATCCCTGCCAAACTTGTCGTGATTTGCACAAGGGACCAGATGCAAAAAGACTGTGTATCCCAAGACAAATCCCCTCTTGTCACAACCGTACCAGATATACTCACAGGCATCTCACGCTGGGATATAGCAACCTTCTGCAGTCAGGAAATATTATCCTTCATTATGCATATACCTTCCAGTACAAACACGACAACTGCTGATGTGCCTTGACAGCTTGCCTCTTTCCTTCTCCCCCGATGTGATGCCGAGAGACGAGAAGCAGGCTCTTGGGGAAGAGCTTGCATGAAAAGTGATAACATGAAAATATGTCAGCATTCCTGAAAAGCATTCAGGCAGCGTCAGTCAACAGAGCTGCCTGCAGGCTTAAGGAAAAAAAAAAAAAAAAAAAGCATGCAGAGCTTCTCAGACCTCCCTGCCTGGAAGCTGCATCTCAATCACACAGGGAGGCCGTGGCCTCACAGGACCTGGCTGGTTTTCCCCTTCCAGGGAAGAAGGACGGGTAAGGCATTTCTGGTGCTGTTACTCATTAATTGCATGGGAAAATGCCCACCATATTTTTCTAAGTTTTCCACCTGCCTTCAGAGCAGAGAGGAGACCTGTCCCACCAGCATCACCCCTCACTAGGGTTGGCAGGGTCCTGTGTGACCTCAGGGCTTCCTTGCTCCTTCCCACCTCGCTTTTGGCCAATCTTTCACTTCCTTTCACTCTTCACACTTATTTGCAAGCAATGCATGGTGAAATGGTGGGAATTTTATATCTCTGCACCATGGCTGAACTGTCCTGGTGAGTCTGTTGTTTTAAAACTAGCTGCAGTGGATCCTCAATGCCCTCAGGCACAGCATCTGGCATTACAACATCAGCTGGTGCAACTCACCCAGGGCTTCTGCCATTGTGTTATAAAGACAAAATCATAACGAAATCATGACTAGCAGAATCTGTGAACCCGAGTGTCCTTCTCATACACAGCCCTGCACTTCTCTTTGGAGCCAGAAGTGCGCTAATGACAATTGTACTCAAGCAGATAATAATTAGTTCTCTCCAGATCACAAAGGCCCTGCTCTAATTACAAACACTAAGTGCAAACCCCAAGCAATTCCACTAAAACCAACTGAATAACCCTGGTTTTCCCTTCTGAAAATGACTGCAGGATTTGGCCTGGGAGTTCTTTTTCTCTTCTCATTAAAACCACAAGGCAGAGACTCCAGAAGATCAAACCTTGTAGCAAAGCAGTGATACGTGAAGATATATCAAAAGAGGCCAAACTATCTGAATGACACAAATGCAGAGGAAGGGTACCTGGGCAGCCCAGATGTACCCAGGGTGTGCAGAGGCTCACATTCCCTGGGCAGACTTGGAGATAGCCTGGCATTTTTGAAGCTGACACCTCTCCCTCCCACCATTTCAGTGCAGGAGTAGTTCTGTTTGCCTTACCAGAACTATCTATGCATAGATGCGTTTTTGTTGTTGTCTTGTTGGTGGAGGTGGTTTTTTTGTTCTCTGCTTGTACAGCAGTAAGCAACAGGGTCCTTCCCACAAGACCACAGTCAGCAAAAAGAGTACCAGGTCTAGCTTCACACAGAAAGAAAGGAAAACCCCTCCACAGACGTCTCTGCCTCTCATTGGGTTTGCTACAGGCTCTTCTACCTAGAGCTTGTTACCATCTGAGTCTACAAAGATTACATCTCTGCACTCTCAGCCCATGATTGTTATAGACTGACAGGTAGTCTGCTGCTTGTCTCTCTCGATGGATAATGGTGGATAAGAATTTCAATTAGGATGGTAAAAATGAGTCACATCACCAAAGCAGAAACATTGAGTTTAACCGCAAAAGAAAAATAGGGGTACAGTAAACAGTATGATTTGGTATTGATCAAAAGCCAAATGTCCAGGGACTCATTTGAAAGAAAAGACTCCTTTTTGATAAGCTGGTCTAATTATTACAGATGTACAAAATTGGTCTTAGTATCCCACAAAAAATATTTTTTTCTTCTAGTTTTGGTTATTTATAAAGCAAACTTAATGCAATTCTTTCCCTCACTTGCAGCATCCTGCAGTCGTCTTCCCTAGCTTGTGTCCATTTTTATTTCATGCTTCTCCCTACAGTCACATCACTTCCAAACATCCCCATTTCCTTGGAGTTAAGGCAACTGCTCATGTAAACAACAGCTCCAAGTGTGAGAGTTGCATTGACAATCTGACAATATATTCAGGCAATTCTAGCCAATTCTATCCACATTGTCAGTGGAAACAGTCCTCATTATTGTCATCCCATTAGACATCTGAATAAACACTGAAAAAAACATCAGATACAAACCTACCTTAAGAAACATTATGCTTCTCAGTTCGTTTTCTAGCCATGATTCTCAAGAAGGGGGGGCGGGGGGGGTGTGTGAAGAGAGAGAGAGAGAGCAAATAACTCTTTTGAAAACACTGCAAGAAAATATTTGACACCTCAGAAAGGCTGGCATTTCCTTTATCTGTCCCAACCCTTACTCTCACAGTTCTTCCTGAGGCCAGGATGCCCACTGTGGTGGAGGTGACCTCTCTGGCATCTCAGAGTGTTTCAGTCCTCCATCGTTGTCGGAGGATCCGTCGTGATCCTCCTGCAGGCTCTGAGCACTCTCTGGGCTTGGCTCTTCATCTGCAACTTGCAGCACTTATATTGACAAAAGTTACTGACCTCCATGGGATTGTTTTCTTCTAGAAGGGGAAAAGTAAAAGATCTGGCCCAAACTGTGACAAAACAGACCACAAGCTAAAGGGTGGGAGGCCTGGAAGTAGATCATTAGTGGAAAGCAATCTTAGAGCCTAAAGCGACCTGAAATTGCTCTTGCATGGGAATGTCTCCCCCAGCCCATCTCCTGCAATGTGTCCTCCACGCATGTCATCAGCTCTGTCACTTTCCTGCAGGGAATTACTAATGGGTTGGGATCTCTTCTTCTCCCCCCGCTGCCCTTTCAAGCCGGTCATGGCCATCCTCATAAATCTGCCAGGATGCTGACAGCCAGACTGCAGCTCACAGGGGCTCAGGGGACTTTGAGTGATATTCCTTCTGTTTCAGTTCTTTCCAAGGCAGCCATTGATTTAGGGGGATGAGTTTCTTTTTACTTGTTCAAATTTAACAACGACAATGAAAAAGAAGAAGAAAGAGAGAAAGAGAGAAAGAAAGAGAGAGAGAAAGAAGGAAAGAAGGAAGGAAAGAAGGAAGGAAATAGGGAAAGAAAGAAGGAAAGAAGGAAAGAGACAGAGAGACAGAGAGAAGAAAGAAAGAAAGAAAGAAAGAAAGAAAGAAAGAAAGAAAGAAAGAAAGAAAGAAAGAAAGAAAGAAAGAAAGAAAGAAAGAAAGAAAGAAAGAAAGAAAGAAAGAAAGAAAGAAAGAAAGAAAGAAAGAAAGAAAGAAAGAAAGAAAGAAAAAGAAAAAGAGAGAAACATGGAGCACAGAAAGTGAATAGGAAACAGAGTGGCTCCAGGATCTTCTGAACTGAAATGACTGTAAGTGCAGGATGTGTCCCTGGAGAAACAGGCTTTCCAGGCAGTGAAAAGAGCAAACAAAGAGCAGCAAAAAATGGACCAGGGAATTTGACTATTTGCCTGTGGATTTGATAGAGTGCCACACATGCTTTATCTCTACCCAATGTCTTGTTAGTGAAGAGCCATTTATTTATTTTAGAACATGTTGATATAGAATGCTCCTAGCAGATAACATAGTCTCAAACCAAAACAAGGTTTTCTGTTCATTCTAATCCCCTTGGTTTTATTTCAGCAAAGACTATCAGTAGTATTCTTTTAGTTTCTTACTGGACCAGTGAGCTGCTGCCAACTCTAATCACTCTGGCTCACACCAGACATTATTTCTATTATCTGGATGATTCTAAATGACCCTGTCTTTAGCATGAAAAGGCAGCTTGATGTTATCTGAGGGACCATGCAAAGCCAACACACATAAAGGCAGGCTGAGCAAAAGCCCTCTGTGCCACTAAGGGCTCATCACACGAAAGCAGCCTGGAAATCAGTATATAGATCTGTGGTGTTGATGTGGGTGGAGGAGATCATTGCTGCATCACTCGTGGTAAGTGCTGTGATGGATGAATCTCCGAAGGCTGGGAGGTTACATGTGGGCAAATTTTCATTTGTGCTGGCCTCTTTCCAAGTGTATCTTGACTGTGCAGAACTGGAATTAAAATCTTGCAAAAATACATGCTTTAGAGTATATGACTGCTTTAGAGATTGTCCATAGTTTTGTGCCAGGAACTGCGGTAAGAAGGCAAGTTGAAACTGATCATTTTAGTGTAAAATTGTTGGTGACATCAAAAATTTACAGGAAGACTCATATGATTGAAATGTTAATATCGAGTATTATAACGTCTCTAAAAATGCTAGAACAGCGAAAAAGGGAAATGGGAAAAAAGGCATCCTGTATTCTGCAAAATGTCATTCTCCACACCAATGAGCCAATGATCTTAAATGATAAGAGATAAACACAAGGGGCACTATTTGATGGCTCTGACAGATCATCAATTCAGACAGGGAACAAGCAAAGCAGCTTTCAAAGTACCTATCTGTAATGGATGACTATATGGGACAATCTGAACCCAATGAGAACAGTTCTCAGTACAGTGATTCTGAATGAGCCTTTGAATTTTTAAGGGGCAATTTTCTAAGTCAAAAATTGATTCATTGAACAGGGGAATTTCACTCCTCTTTATGGATAAAAGAGAACTGGGAACTGGAGAGATTGCTTAGACTCAAGCAACAGTGATTTAGTTACTCTAGTCTTATGCAAAAAACATGAAACCCAGAACAACAATATAGATATTTGATACTTTATAGTGATCATTTCTCAACACTAACAATGGTTATGAGCCCAGCTGGCTTGGAGAATGAATTGAAACAGAAAAATTTTTAAATAATCAGGAGCCACCAGAGGATATTGTCTCCAGAAGCTGTAGTCGACAGAGAAGGCTACACTGCTCAAAAAAAAAAAAAATATATATATATATATATATATATATATATATATGTTATATATATATATATATGTTTTAGGAAGGAAGTGAAAGCAGATACAGATAAAGATAGATGTATATGTAAATGCAGATATGCATATGTAGATGTATATAAATTAAAGAAACTGCAGAAAAATTATCGTTAAGCAGACTCATTCTACTACAGTTGAAGGCATCAGGAAGAAACAGGGATGACAGCTCGCATTTAAAAGATAGGACCTTCCATCCAGAGAAGAAACAACTTCATGAAAGACTTGAATAATCAACTGAATGTGTACGCCCATTTCAGGACTGGGGAAGAACAGCAAAGACTTTCAGATGTCTGAGTGAATAAGGGCAAAAGTGATACATTATTTGGCACTGTGTCCACTTCTGGTGCCCTCATTTCAGAGAGACGGATAAGATGAAGAGGCTTCAGAAAAACTGTGAGAAGTTAGGGATTCAAGAAACATGTTTCAGTGTGGAGGACTAAGGAGCTCTTTACCTATTTAAACTAGCCATTTTACCAGGAGGGACATGACTAGTGGTTTAACTGTCTCTGAAAATGTGCGTGGACAGCAATTATTTCAGTAAGGCCCTGGGCTTGGCTGAGCTTTCTCAGCTGCAGCACTGTAGGTAGGGGCAGCTCACTGAGCAGTCCTTCCATTCCCTGACTCGAGACATAAGAAAGACCATTCCTGCAGGTCCAGCAGTCATTGCTCAGGCTTGGAAGTACAGCTTCTGTGCAAGTCAAATTCTGCAAAATGTCTTGCACAGAGGAAAAGCAAGCAGGTTAACTACTCCCAGGGCTTCAGGATTTTGCCAGGTCCTCTGGGAGATCCCATGCTAGGCAGCAACAAGGGTAAACTCCCTTTTCCCCCTGGATATATACACATACCTGAGTGCACTGAACATTTTCACCAAGGCCTGCTGAATCTGGATTTTTGCTAAAGATTTGAATGCTAGAAAAATCCACCACATTTTCCAGTGTGCTGTCTGCTCTGCAATGGTTTTGCTCCTCTTATGCCAGGGTAGCCCAGACTGCCCAGTGCAGTGGAGGGTTGCTGGGCTGGGAGGCTGCTGAGGAGAAGCAGCCCCCTGGTTAAAGTTCAGCACGAGCACAGCACAGAAAGGACGGGGCTGAAGGCAGGCCAGCTGCAGCACAATCCCAGGCACAAGCTGTTTATTAGGGTGAGCGTAAAGCACTCCAGAAGGGCAAGACTCAGTGTTCCTCCTTTTGATCCTATTATCATATGACAACATGATTAAAGACAGGGTAAAGGCAAGGCCCTCATGGAAGAAGCAAAGGGGTGTCAAACCACTAATGGAAACTGTCACAGAGGAGACGGAAAGTTTAAAGAAAACATGCCCCTCTCTCCCCCCGGGGCAGGGAGCGAGGGGAGCCCAGTGCCAGCAAGGCTGCACACAAAGGCAGAGCAATAAAAACAAGAACATGGGACAGAACTCAGAAAAGTAAATGTGGTGTCAGCTCCTCCTTTGTCATCTGTGTGTCCTGGGAAACCAGATGACAGCAAAGATTGCCTGCACGGCCCTTCTGGACACATCACTTGCACACAGGATCAGTTTCCCTGGGTTCTAAACTCATTTTTAGGTTTCTTTATAAGCTCCCACTAAGAAGCAGCTTCAACCTGAGCTCCTCTACCTCCCTCCATAGAGGAATGGCCATGCACAAGTAGTTCCTGATTCAAGTAGTATGGCAAGCACTGGAGTCCAGTCCCTGGGTGGTGGAGAGGTCAGTCCAGGCCCCTGAGAAGTAACTGAGGTAAGGCCCCCTAGATACCCCCAACAGGATCATACAGAGGTGGTCAGGGGAGCCTCTGTCCTGCACGAGGGATAATACTAATGTTTCCTTTCCTTCAGTCCCCCAGCACCTTGTTTTCATACAATCACAGAATGGTCTGGGTTGGAAGAGGCCTTAAAGATCATCATGTTCCAACACCCTGCCATGGATAGGGACACCTCCCACTAGATCAGGTTGCCCAAAGCCCCATCCAGCCTGGTCTTGAGCATTCCTTTCCTTGCCTCTGCTCTCCTCACCCTCTTTCCCCTTTCTGTCCCACCTGAAGTTTGATCCTGCCTCCAGTTTCGCCCTTTATCTAAAACATAGTAGATTGTATAACTTTTTGATATTATTATGGCTGCTGCCCTTGAGGCTGCAATGACTTAAAACCTTATTTTTCCTGGCTATGGCTTCAGATAGCTGAAATGAAGGAAGTCAGGGAGGGTGGCAATTAAAAGACCACTGCAGTGCAGGGGAACTTCAGCCTTGTTTCTGCTTCTCTCTGCCTAAGACCACAAGAGAGCCAGGTCTCTGCAAGAGAGCTACCAGGGTGTCCAGGAGTTCAGCTCTCCCTTTGCCACTCCAGTCACAATGAGTGACCAAGCCTGAGTTCAGGAGGATTTTGGCACTGACAGTATTGGCCTCTCAGGAGCTGGATGCATACCTCTGTGAAAAATACAGCATTGCTCGAAAGTGCTGTTCATCTCCATGAATAAAACAAGCATCCAACAGTGGAGTCTGTTATAATGCTGAACTGCCAATGATGTAGCATCAGCAGCAACATGGAAAAAAAATAAATAAATAAAAAGACAGTGGAAAGTTGTCAAAAAAAAAAAAAAAAAGAGTGTTTTTAAGTGTTTTTGGTCTGTTCTCCCACGTGCCTGGTGACAGGACAAGGAGGAATGGGCTTAAGTTGCGCCAGGGGAGTTTTAGGTTGGATGTTAGGAAGAACTTCTTTACTGAAAGGGTTGTTAGACATTGGAACAGGCTGCCCAGGGAAGTGGTGGAGTCGCCATTCCTGGAAGTCTTTAAAAGACGTTTAGATGTAGAGCTTAGGGATATGGTTTAGTGGGAACTGTTAGCGTTAGGTCAGAGGTTGGACTCGATGATCTTGAGGTCTCTTCCGACCTAGAAATTCTGTGATTCTGTGATAAGGCAAAATATTAAACCAATATTTATTTTAACAACTTTAATAGGATTCTCCGATTTTCCCCTATTTGTTCCCATGAGCTCTATATCAGCCATGACTTCTGGAGATGCCTAGAACATCTGGATACTCATTTCTCATTTATTTCCCACTGGAGCCTTAAAAACTCAGTTTTGTGGTATGAAATGCAGGCTATTTTGTTGAAATACCAAGACAAGGCTTTCTCCCTCCAGTATTCAGGGAACATTTACTTCAAGGGAACATTTGCTTCACTTTTTCCCTCTGCTGTCAGTTGCACTTTCCAAAAGGTAGGTGGTCGTTGATGATAGCAGCATTTCAGACACATGGAAAAAAAAAAGTGCTGCAAGAACAAACACTGCCGTGGTGCAGAATGGCTCTCCACTGGCAGGACCATGCATGAGCATGCAGCAGGTGGAAGGAAGGAAGGAAGGAAGGAAGGAAGGAAGGAAGGAAGGAAGGAAGGAAGGAAGGAAGGAAGGAAGGAAGGAAGGAAGGTGGGGCACTGGTTCTGCAATAAACAATATTTGTGCTTTCTTTTATCTGCATCCCACTGTTAGAGATGGGGTTTCCATTTGGATGGAAAATTGGCAGCAGAATAAGCACTGTGCACCCACTTTCCTTTCATTTTCCAGACCTTGCAGGTCTGTGGCTCCAGTGAACCTTTCTAACGGTCTTGTTCAGGTTACTTCTGATGCCACTGAGGGACAAAACAACCCCCCTGTACAAGAAATACATTTCCAATCATCTTTTCCACAAAGCTTTGAAGTCTGCCTATCACAAGATTGATACAAGAGGTCCTTGAATACATTTGCCAAATAGATATAAATAGGTTTAGGAAGACGTATTTCATTCTGAGAAAACTTAATAATTGAAGAAATAGAGTGCTAGGAGAACAGGTATTTCAAGAAAACCTGGTACCAAAGTCACATGCTGCTTCTCTGATGTAGTCAGCAACATTTCAGATGAGTGTCCAGTTAGCAGTAAAGAACTTGAAAATGTATATATCTCATTTTTGGTGTAGCTTTTTTCAATTAGATGTTGTAAACAGGAGATTTTAGTTTCTAACACACACCACGCAGATCGAGCATTGGAATTGGGCACCATGACAAAGCATAACAAACGATATTGCCTTGCTAATACCTTTTTGGGATGGTACTTTGTGATTTCCTAAGCTTGTCTTCAGTGGGAGCTTGGCACGCAGGCCACTTCTAATGTGGTGTCACACAACTGCTGGTAACTAGTGAAAGCCCCCAGTGAAAGCATGACACTTTGGGCCACTTGAGCATGTTCCTTGGTAATACAGGGAAGGCTGCGGCTGACTTGATGACAAAACGTCGGGAGCGGCAGCTGATTGCAAAGAGCCTGGGGAGCAAAATCTGGCTTTGCTTGGCAATCTGCTCGTGGCCCCTCCGGCACTCGGCTCGGCGTGAGGAACCGGCACGGGGGCATTAGGGTAACCCTTCACACGCTGCCTGCAGGATTAGAGGAGAGATGTGATGACAGCTAGAGACGCGGTTGCTATTTTTAGCAAGCCATCCAGTCAACACGTTTCACTTCTATCCCTCCTCACAAATCGTTCGTGAGGACTGTTTGGCTTTTATGCTTGTGTCTGTTACCAAAGCCACTCAGTCGCTGCTCCAAGCACATTCTGGCCAATGCATGACTGGAAACTATAGTCGGAGCATGTACAAACTGTTTGTTTGCTGAAGCAGCTGGGGAGGTTGGTTGCCACAGCCACGCTACATTGTTCCCGGACCAGATGACTTTAGCAACTGTCCAGGGGATGGTGTGTGGGTCAAAGATAGGAGGGCGAGAACAGGCAGAGAGGCTTAGAGGAATTAACCTGGCAGGCCCTGAAAAACTGAGCCTGATTTGAAATTAATTTTCTGTCCTCATGTTCACGCTGGGGATTTCTGTGTGCCATGTGCCTGCACAGCCCAAATGACAAAATGTTTCACCTCATCCTCACCAAGTGCCTCTGCAAGCACTCTGCATCACAGCTGGGCAAGGGAGCCCCAGGAGACCAACTGGCTTCTCTCACCTCCAAGGCAGGGTGAAGAGCCCAGGCTTGACCCCAGAAGACGTCAGTCCATGCTCTACTTTGAACCTCCACCACCCTGCGTCATCTTCACCTGTGCCAACTGGTGGCAAGTTTTTCCTAACCCAGGTCTCTCTTAATACATTAAATAAAAACTTCTCCTCTATTAACCTCATATCTGAAGACTGCTATCATGGTCTCCCTTTAGTGCTGGCTTCTCTAAACTAATTCCAGTGCCTTCAACCTGTCCTCACAGGTCATATTTGTCAACCTTCTCATCAGTCCTACTGCTCTCCTGGGGTTTGGCTTCCGCTGGCGCGGCTGCGTATTTTTTCAAAGCAGTTTTATCTTCATTCTCATTTTTTTCTTCAAAACTAGCTCCCTCCTCACATGACCCAGACCACAATTGCCACATCACACACTGCTAATGGAAAGAGACGAAAGGCTGCAACCTACTACAATAAATACATGTTGAATGCACTCCATGTACAAAACTGTATTTATTGTATGTATTTTCTTTTCCAAGATCTGTTATGCCCCTGAGCAATTGATCTGTTATTCCTATGTATGATAAATGTAACCCAAATTCCTTTTTAATACACAGATGTAAAACACTGAAAGTCAAACAGCAGAACATAAATGCACAAAGTCTGGCTCTTAAAAGGATTGTTTTCCCTTTTTAATAAGCATGCTTGCATTTTTGCACCTCTGTTCTTTCTGGGTAACTGGCCTTGAATGCATACATCTAATGTGTAAATAACCTTAGCATAAAAACACAATTTACTTGTATGGGGTTCCACCCACACCACATCACCCCCATCCCCCACTGCCCCCAAAAATAAAGAAAAAAAATAAAGAAAAAAAATAAAGAAAAAAAATAGGAAAGAAAACAACCAAAGAAAACATACACCTCAACAAAAACATCTTAAAATACAAATTATTGCAAAACTCTGCTTATGGAAAAGCAGAAACTGGCTCTTGCTCATTCATTTTGTTTTCATTCTCCTCCCTGCCCTCCTCTTGAACTTTACATGGCTTTTTTTTCCCGTCCACCTTTGTCAGCGATGGGAAATTTCTAATCTAACATACTGGATTCGTCCCTATTTGAAAATGAAAAGGAAACACATTTGCAGTGAGATACACTGAGGGGCATTTGTTAAAGCAAAGGCAGAGTAGCAAAGTTCATCTCCCAGCAGCAGGACTTGTGGTGAGAGGTAACTGCATTTGTCCCTTTTTTTCCCAATGGCTCATTACAGCTGAACAGGTCAGACCTGTCAAACGTCACCACATTCGATGGGGCTAGGAAAAAAAAAAAAAAACACAACACCCCATACTTGGATGCAAGGGCTGTGCATCCCTTGTGCATTGTCTGGGGCAACCCTTTCACAGAAGTGCAGACATTGTAAAATGGGGTCAGGAAGGTAGCAAGCCAGCTGCCTGACACTCTTTATCCTGCCTCCCATGACCGAGGAAATAGCAGTGGCTTCAAGAACCTCCCAAATATGAGTTGAGAGCCTCTCCAGGGAAAATCTTAAGCATCAGCCTGTTTTTGGTTTTGCGTCAGATTGGGGTTTGTGGTGTTTGTTTGCATTAGTGTCACCTTGCGGCTTCAGCAGGCCCCCTGCTGATTTTATGGCAGGATGGAGGAGAGCAAATCCAACCCCTCTGCCCTCCTTCAGAGCCCAACCCTCGGCTGATACCCATCAGCCCAGAGCCACTGATCTGGCGGCATAGCACCGTCTGGGCCAAACCTCACCTGGAGCCCAGCAGCTTCCAGCCCAGGGTGATTCCTCCAAAGTTGGAGGGAGCTTTGTGCCAGTCTAACAAAGAGCAGACACAGCCTCAGCAGGCCTTAATGAGCTGATGCTGATCATGTAACTGTCTTATTGAATTTGCATTTCATTAGGAGACTTCATTTGAACCACAGCTGTGAATATTTGAGGGCCTGATTGTGTCTATGGATACTAATTTGTTCAAAGAAGACAAGGAGGATAGTGAGCTGCAACCCTGACCCTTTTCGCATTGATCAGAAAAGATAGACCCTCCTGAAAAGTAATGACAATGCTATGCTGACATGTTCTGGCCGTTATACGCTGGTCAGTATTGAGCTTCCTAAATTCATCTTCCCAAAACTAATCCTTCCAGGGGACACAGAGGAGGGAAGCTGGACCGCACCATCTTACTTGAGCCTTTGCCCGATGAAATTTCTTCACATACTGTAACTTTGTGAAGCCAATGAACCCCATTGGGATGGGGAAAACAGCCCACCTCCTGAAATGGCATCATTCTAAAGCTGACTTCCTACATGAAGCTTTGTGGGCATCCCTATAGCCAAGTAAATCAGATTACCACACCATAGCATTTTGTAGGAATTCCACATCTTTTAATAATGGGAAGACTGTAGCCAGCTCCCACAGCCCCTCACAGGCAGGCAGGAGGCAGGCAGGACTGTTGTAAGCTCTACAGAAAATATATGAATGGGGGTGTCTGAGCAGGAAAGAGTGTCAGAGTCATTGAATCTCTCATGTATTGTTGAAGTGTTCCCAAATAAAAAAATGTTTTGTTTCTGTCTATGGGCTGAGTATGTTGGAATTTAGGCTGCTTCAGATCCCCCTTCCCACCCCCATACAGGTTTAGAGCTTAATCCAGAAATTAAATAGTTAAAAAACAAGATTTGTGATAAGCAGATGGTAATTCTTGCTACTTACTGGTAAAACCTGTTTGAATTAAAAATATCTTCATGTTTCCATTGAAACCTACTAATTAAGAGATTAAACTGTATTTTATTCACATGCATGTGAGTGAGGGCTCAAACACACACCTGGCACTCCCATCTTCAAATTCCACCTAGAGGCTGGCTGAAAATACACCCGCTGGTCATCTGCTGGTTCTCTTCCATGTGTTGGGTGGGAATTTGCTGGATTGTTACTTTATGAGCTGTCAGGAATAAGAAATTTTCACCTTATTATCAGGAGAAGCAGGAAGCTGTTGGCAAGTACAACTATTTCTCAGAGAATTATCTAACTGGGGAGTGGACCTTTAGTGTTGAAGCTACTTGAAGCACTGCCAGGCCTGTAAGGTGGATGGTACGTCACCAGGATTTTATTCTCAAGCTAGCCTAAGTGAAAGATTTGACTGCAAATTGTCGTAAGTAAGCGCAGGAGTAGGATGGAAAATATTAGCCCCTTTCCCTTCTAGCCAACTGGCCATTTCCCTCCACTAAAGGGAGTAACTATTGACACTGAATGCTTTCCAGCGTGCAACTAGCTGGCCTTTTGCTGCAGTCCCACGAGCCTTTTTCTATTAAGAGGGAAGCCAAACTTCCTTCACGGATGCTGCCCTACTCCAAGTGTCACCTCTGTCACTCAGAGGCTGTAAGTGGATCTGGACTACTCCCCAGAGGACTCCAATGTTTATAAACTAATAAAGGATCTGATGTTGCCAGTCTGAAAGCCAGATGTAGCTGTTGCTGAAACAAAACAAAACAGAAGAAAATAGAGGCTTTTCTCTCTATTCTCACTGTTCATGCCTTGGCATCCAGAAGGGTTCAAGGCAGAACCTGGCCCACGCTCCTTACACCACCGTTTGGGACAGCTTCATAGGAAGGGCATGTCTGCCGAAATCACAAGCTGTGATTATAAGCAGGCCTTATAGGAAGGAATGTTGTGCCTTGCATTGCCATCAGGCAGAGGGTGAATACCCTGGTGAGCACTGCTGCCTGACAGAGGAAAAACATTGGCTTCAACCATCTCAGCTGTCCAAGTGTTGCAACTCTCCATGTATCTGAACATCCTCAGTCTAAAAACTCTTGCCCAACGCCCTTTCCTAGGATATTTCCAGTCCTATCTGGTACTGCTGAGATCAGTGATGATGCAAGGACAGCTTTTGATTTAGCTTTTCAGTGCTCCCATCTCTGTTTTCCTAGCTGAAACCAGAAAGTGCCAAGACCCATTTAAACAAGCAAGCAAGCAAACAAACAAACAAAAAACTGTTCTAGCACTCCTAAAAAAGTTCACTTCAAGCCTGACTGGGGACTTGGCAAGAGTCTGGAAACAGCTTTTGCTTTGTTTGAACCAATCCTGAAATCCATCCCTCAGCAAAACTCACTCTCTAATGAGTTACTTATGAGTGCTGATTTCTGGTGCCTGCAAATGTTCTGGGATGGGCAGAATACATGTAGGTGTCTCACGCTGCCACAGCTCTCATGGGTTTCTCAGTTGTTTGGTTATTGCTCATAAAAGGTGGTCAGGAGTCACCAGGAAAACACCAGCAGAGCCCCAGTGAGATGCCCCAGGACAGTCGGGTCTCTCCGGAGGCAACTCTGATGCCGTTCTCCACTGGGATCTGCAGGGGAGGCTAAAGTAGCACGACTGGCCGCAGAGGTGCCGTGGCCTAGAAACTTCCCAGATCCCCCACCGCAGCCCAATGAGATAAATAAATAAATCACGCCGCACCCCCACCCCCTTCCCCTTCCTCCCCCCAGGCCCGATGAGAAAGATGTCACCTCCGCTCAGACCTGCTGCCGGGCTGGCACAGATGAACCGCAGCTACCGGGGCACCCGGCAGCTGCAGGCAGGCTTTCAAAGCGGGGTCTGGCCGGGCGTCCCCCTCCCCACCACAGTGTCATCTCCAGCAGCTTTCCAAGTTCGTTTGCTTTCCCGGGAGATCCAGTTTCCCCCACACCACATCCCACTCCTGAGGGCCTCCGCAGGCTTGGTGGTACCTCATTGGTGCCTCAGAAACCTGGAGCACTACGTTTGGGGGGTTTGGAGAAGAGCAGGAGATGCTGCCTCAGTTTCCAGAGGAGATGACACTTGGCAGGAGGGTTTTGCTGAGCATTTCTGGTTTTATTTTCTTCCCCTCCTGCCCCTTTGGAGGTGATAAGGTGCACATATACAATGCGAATATGTAGTTGAGAGCAGAACACGGCCAGTCTTTAAATAATAATAATAATAATAATTAAAAAAAAAAAAAAAGAAGAGCTACTGGGGGCCCCGTTGGTTAAAGGCTACGGCGCAGTCACTCTGAAGTGAGGGTTTAATGAAGTAGCCTGTGAGAGAATGGAGGGGACGGTCCCCGCTGCACAGATGGCTCTTTGTCACCGCTGACACCTGCCATCTGCTTGTTTGTCTGAACGATGTCGGAGGGGCATCGCGAGCCTCCAATCTGCCGCGCCGCCGCCGCCCGCGCGGGGTGACCCCCTGACCCCAGTGTCAGGCGAGGCTGCCTGCTTCCTTCTTCCAGCTCGGCGGGTTCGGCCCCACAGCTGCCCCCGGCCGCCCGCCGCCCCGCGCCCCCTGCGCCCGCTGCCTCTCGCCCGCCCGTAAATCTCGCCCTCCTCATGCGTGTGAAAGGCGGGGGACGGGGAGAGATTAACCTCCACGGGCATGAAGCGGGGACAAAAGTTTACGCCGCCCGGCAGCCGTTCAGACCTTTCTGGGATGGCGTTCACGCTCCTGGGCTTTTTTTTTGCCATCATCCCCGGGCGATGCTCGCAGTCTCCCTGAGGTAATGAAGAAGCCAGATTGCCCCTGGTGTAACACTGCCGACATCGGGAGAGGCAATTAAGATATGTAAAGATTACTGCTTATTTCTTTGCCACAAAGGTGGGATGTTTCTCTAAACAGAGCATTGGCTATAATATTCCACAGTCTCCAAAGAGCTCTGTCTTAAAGGCACAAGAAAGAGATGGGGTCCGCTTTACAGACAGAGGTCACTAACAGGCCTCTGAGATCATGCCCTGAAAAAGGACGTATTCATGTAAATGCATTTAGGTAACATTTAGGGGAAGAAAGGGAGAATTTTTATTGTTGTTGTTTGGTTTTTGAAAATATCACTGCAGAAAAAAAGTATCTTCTTCATACATGAAGAGTGAGTTGTTACTGACTGCTCCATCACACAGCAGCAAACAGGGTCACAGCTTTCAGAGAAACATGTTGGAGCAGTAAGCGTGTCCCGAGGTTTAACATTTAATTTAAAAAATATGATTAAAGACTAAACTCACCTAAAACAAATCTTGGCTGGTTGAGAACCCACTCCATTCTTTTTTTTGTACCTCAAGTCCACAGAAAATGGTGTCCCTTTAATATGACCCCAGGTCATTTGTGTCACTTCAGAGTATTCAGGGCAAGCATCTAGAAAGGAACTGTTCCCTCACGAGACCAAGCAGCCTATGTCTAGGACACCTCCGAAGTCACTGAAGTTTGCTGCTCATAGCACCACATAAATTGCACTTGATGTTATCAGTGATGTCAGTGTACACGGAAGGTGTATAATGGATATTAATTATGACTGTTATCACTTGTGACTTGTGTGGTGCAGCCAGGTATGCCTGAATACTTGCAAACACAGCAGCTTTTACACGTGGCGACTCATGAAATGGAAAATGGTCACTCTGCACAGCTCTAATGAGGGCAAGGGTGATTTAAGCTAGCAGAAAGAATCATAATTACTGTAGCTTCAAAGTGATCCTGAAGGAGAGGAAGTTAAAATGGGGCTGGGATTGATCTACTTTCATGCTTTACTCGGCCCATTGTTTTTAATGCTTCACTTTGAACTGTAAACAAATGGCTTCACCTGACTTGCACAGTTTTCAGGATGTGATTCCTGAATTTTTTCAGGGTGACAGTGGAAGGTGTGCAGAGAGGAAAAATAAATTACAGGAGAAGGTGCAACAGCAAACCCCCAGCCCCAGTAGTGTGCCCGAAAAAAGTCCAGATTAAATCCCAGACTCAAAGACATCTGCGAGTGCAGATAGAATAAAAGGCCTCCAAGGTCTGCTGAGGACTGCGTGCTCCCAGGGACCCCAGCTCCTGTGGTCTCTTCACCACTGCAGGCCCCATTCTTTGGCATCAGGGCTGAGCACACACACAGCAGGGTAAAACAAAGAGGAAACCTGGGAGCTCCTGCAGAGAAACAAAGACCTAAAGTTTGGTCATCAGCCCAAGGAGCCTCTTTTTCTCCCTCTCCTTCATGCCAGTCCAATTTCTGAGCCACCACCACAGGACCACAGCCACCAACTGCAGGCCAGAGACCCTTACCTCTCACCCACCCACCCAGGAAACAACTGACTCCCTTTTTTCTCAATGACTGTGGATGATAATTCACTACAGGAAAAAAAAAAAAAAAAAAAAAAAAAAAGTAAAGGAATATTTTAAAACTCCCCCAAAAACACCACAGTCTTATTCAGAGTCCAGCAGAAAAATCAGCAGAAAAATACAGGGTGAAAACCTGGTTTTGTTGATTTCCACACATTTTGCTTTTCAGTTCAGCGTGGAAGGATTTTAGCCCATCACAAGAGGGATTTTTTTAGCTGGTGTGCTTTTGGTTAATTGTTGCATGTGAAAATATCTCCTTGTGGAGCCCATTCCTGGCCCAGGTGTTAAGTGTGCAAGATCTACTCAGCCATCTCATGACTGGTACTTTTCTTCCTGCAAATGTCCTGTAGACTCCCTGACCCTCAGCCTATACCATGGTCAGTAGCAGACCCAACACATCATTTTCATCTTGACAAAGTAAGTCAGGCTGCATTAAGACAAGAGGCACTGGAAAACAAACAAAACAAACAAACAAACAAACAAACAAACAAAAGGAAAAGTCTCTTCATTTCTTTATTTTAGTCTGGAAGCTAAAGTCTGCATGTACAAAACTAACTTCTTCCTGCCAGTCTGACAACTCCAAAAATCACCTAGACATCCCCACAGCAGGGTGATGAGATGCTTCAGGCATGTTTCCTTCAGGGGCTGTTGAGAAAATAAGGTTTCTGGTACCCAGTAATCAAAGTATAAAACTACTTTGGTGAGGTAAAACACAGACAGCTCCCCCAGATTCCTCCCCAGCAGGAACTAGCTGCTCATCATCTTGTAGAGATTATGGTTTTCATTGGGTTTCTTGACTTAAAAAAGTGACTTTTCAGGGAGGAACCCACGCAAAGGCAAATTCCCTAACTTCCTGCTGTAGTAAACTAGTACATTTTCTATATTTACAGGTGGAAGAGCTGAGAGTATGCAAGACTGCCATCATTACTTGTGATGGTGAAGACTTGATGTCAATAAAAAGTAACAGACAGTGCTGTGTTATTCTGCCACACTGACATTAAGCCAAAGGCACACCATTATCACAGCACACTTCATACTTTATGGCATGTGATGGGATGAATGTTGCATCACAGCATCATATCCAGAGGTCTCTGTCTCCTCAGCCCAGATGCCCACTCCTGATTCACACAGGGGTCCAACCCCATGAGAGGGGAGTGGCAGATTGGGGCAATCTTTGGGCAGTTGTCATGAGCACACTGAAACTTAAGCTGGAGAAGCAGAGCAGGCAGCAGACCTGCTCTGCCATCCCATGCCCTACAAAATGCCTGGCTCGGTTGAGCTGGGGCCTGTGTGCAAGCACTGACTGGGAGGGAAAGCTTTTGGTCCAATCCCTAGCTCTACAGTGCTGATGCTGAGCCCAGCCACTCTAAAATATGGAGGCAGTTGCCCCCGGAATCATGTTTTATTATTTAAGATTTTTTTTTCCAGGTGTGACTTCCAAAAATCATTTTTAACTGTCTGTGGAGCTGTATGTACAAGCTTTCTTTTTTGCAAACTGGAGATGGAATTGTCACTCTGCCCTTTCCCTCAAGAGCTGGGCCTTTCAGTATAAATCCCAAATCTCACCTTCTGTCTGTAGCTGGCTCAGTCAGTGCTGTGAGAAAGCTCTTCAGCTGTCTAAATGACAGCAAAATGACCAGATTCTCAAAAGCCCTTGTTTCTCCCAAGACCACCATGGGTGGACAGTTACTGTGTTAAACACTTGACCACTTTGTGTTTCAGCATGCAAAAAATGCCAGCACACAAATATTTTAATAAGGTAAGGAGGCTACATACATTTTAAAAGTGATGCAAATGACTAACCAACTAAATAGTCTTGCATCCTGCTATTTACATCACCTCAACATCTAGCCCTGCAAGGAGACACAGCATCATACCATTCTGCTCATATGAAGCAACACTAATTCTGGCGAGACAGAGGGCTCCCCTCTAGCAAATTGTTTCATGTGATGGAGGCCAAGGTTTTTATGTGTTTTCTGAAAGCCACTATGGCAAACAGTCAATTCAGCTAAACAGTCTTGGCCACAATACATCTGTGCTTAGTTTTGGCTTAGCAGAGCAGAATAACACATGTACTTCTCCTCTCTCTGTCCCACTCCTAACCTAAAATGGTGAGAAAAACAGCCGAATTACAGAAGTACCTTCTGAACAGAAGCATCCTGTGACAATGCAAAGTCTGCACAACTGGGAATTCCAGCCGAAATGAACTCGCAGGCCCACATGATTTCCTCATGAGCTGACTTTGTGGGGAGTTTTTTAGGGTTACTTCTTGCTGCCGTTGTTTCATTGGCTCCTCAGATCAATACCGTTTACTTATCTCACTTTGGAAATTTTTAGAATCAACTGGGGAGAAAAAAATAGGAGATAGTAATAGGAGCCAGGATGGTTTTTCTAGATCGGAGCCAGGTTGCTAACCACAGCTTCCTCCACTGGCCCTTCCCCTCCCACTCCTGGATGAAACACCAGCACCCAGTGATGTTTCTCCAAGTTCCATCATGCTTTAAGAGGTGAGGTCCCATTTTCCAATGGGATTTAGGGGTCATCAGCATCAGTCTTTGTAGGCACATATAATTCACTCTGGGGTGCTCCAAGGTGACCAGTATTGGCCTGGGTTTAACCCAGGTCTTTCAACACCCCAGCTACCTCCTTTGAAGTCAGTTACCCTAAATTTGCCATCCCTTAGTTCTCACTCTATAAACCAAAGTAAAGACAAAGGGAAATTGATTAGTTTGCACTGTGTCCTTCAGAATTAATTTAAATAAATAATGCACACCTCTATCACTTCCTTCATGTTATATAAGTTTTTGTTAATAAAATTTTTTGCCTCTTCTCAAAATGCATTTTCCCAAAAACATATTGGTCTCTCAGCAGACTTTATTTTTTAATAGAAAATTCTCTTTGATTGTCTTATTTCAATCTTGAAAATTGGATTTCAATCTTTGAAAATTGGATTGTCCTATTTCAATCTTGATTTACAACTGCTATTTTCCAGTTTGGGGTTTTAGTTTTGTTTTAAAGGCTTTTTTTCACCCCATCACTAATATTTATTGGTTTGTCTTTGTCACTCCAGACAGTGTCTTAGAATTAGATATTTCTGGCACTGAAGTGGTTTCACTCCCAAGGATAAAAAAAAAAAAAAGGTGCATAAAAAAATTTCAGCAGAAAAAATAATTTTTCAACCCAAAGGAAGGAAGATAGCTTCTAGTTCCAACCATCCTTTACTGGACAAGCTGTGGCTGAGAGATGATCCAGCGTTTACTCCAGCACCCTGAATTTGGGAGGAGAGTTTGTTTCCCTACTCAAGGACAGATGTTCAGCATGACTGTGGGTAAAATCCTCAGAGCACTTAAAGCATTTGGCTTTGCAAAACATTCAAACTGCATTGTGCACCCAGAGCAAATTTCTGAATGTCCAGCAATTCAGACAAACTCTTTGAAATGGAAGGGGTAATTAGCCCAAGCAAATTGCAATCTGTCCTGGAGATACAGCATGCTTGAGGACCCAAGATGGGCTGCTTGTGTGATAGCATGATGAATACCCACCAGCAAATGTTATAAATAATCAAGGTTTCCCATTTACTCGTTAATATGTCAAAGTGGAGTCAGTCAGGTTTTCTTTCTTCTGTCTTTAGTCATCTGTTTTTTAAGCAGTTGTCACCACCATACTCCTGTTTCTTGATTAATCTTAGAGCCAATGACATAATTTCACTGAATTACTAATATTTCAAACATATTTGTGTGATTTGCACAGAGCTCAATGACAGGATAAATTGTATGCTGTATTGTTCTAACTTTCTTAAAATATCTCTTCATAGAGTTTTGCTGTTTTGTTTTTTGGGTTTTGTTCTTTGTTATTGCTTTTCTATTTAATTCTTTTAAGAGGCTTATTGCTGGACTCTGTTTGTATCACTGGAAGTCGGTGCTTCTCCTTGACTGCCCAGTGCAAAATGAGAGCAGAGCACATGTGAGACTGGTGGCCCCACATCGCTGCTCATCCCATGGCATGGGCAGAGCATTCCCGCAGGGATCCAGGTACCTCGCTCACTTGTCCCCACAGGGCCATGTTCATTCAGGACAGCTCTCCATAGGATCTGCAGGCACTATGTGCAACCCTGCAGAAAACAGCACCGGGACCCTCCTCACCTCACCGCTCCCGCACGAGGTCGGTGTCCCCCTCCCGGGCCGCTAATTGGCTCGGATGCGAGTCATGCGGCCAGGCACACACATATGTCCCATAACATAAACCATCTGTGAGCACTTTAATTAACCGATCCCCAGCTCCTCTGTGCTGCCATTGAAAAGCTCCCGCCCCGGCCCCAGCCGAGCCTCCCCCCAGCAGCCCCGCAGCTCCCTCCCCACCCAGGGATCCGCCACCACAACTGTACAGCCTGGGCCCCCCGGCTCTTCGGGAGCAGCCCTCGGCAGCCAGCGAGGAGCAGATGAAAAGGGCTCCCTCCATATGTGCCTGCCAATGCAGACCTACAGGGAAGGCTCCACGCACAATAGATAACAGGAGGCTCCTTCTTGCCTTTTCCACGTCAGAGCATGCATGCGGGTGTCAGGCACCCTGCCGCCACCTCTCAGTATGCAGCTACAGGCGAAGGCCTCGCTTGCTGGGGCTGCACCCATGCCTGCTTCTTCCCTTTCCAATAGTGCCAGGGGTGTTTTTGCTCGTGGTTCATCCCCATGTGTTTTTACAGGGGAGCCCTGGGGCTTTAAAAAAATAAAATAAATGGTTGGAGAATAACAATTTTCCTTCTGTGAAGACACATGGGTGTACATCAAGAGGGGATTCGGGCCACTGCTCTTCAGCCATGAATTGCCAAAAAAATGCAGCCTTGAGTCAGGCCTTGTATTCTCTTTACTCTCTGGGAATATGAGTTTGCTCTCTAGCTGGTTTTATATTGCAACAAAGTGAAGTTTTTTTACTCAAATTCAATGGAGATGCTCTGGAGGCTGGAGGGAAATCCAAAGTCCCTGAGGCCTAGTCAAGGCCAGGCTCTAGATGGAGTGATACAGGCAGTGTATATGCAACAAGGCTCCCAAGCAATAATTTCGCCAAAACAGAAAATTTGCACTGGAATGCTAGATTTGCAGCTGGTATAAATGTGCACAGCTCATTAGTAGAGAATTTGGCATTACCTGTCCAGAAGCTGGACTCCCTCTCTGGAGGGTCTGCCCCTCTGGAAGTCCCTTCCATTGGAAGTCTAGACCCACACAGGATGTTCTGGGAAACCCATTGACTACTGGGCTTCCCTTGCTATGTTTACAGGTAAGTGTTAGGTTGTCTACCTTACAGCAACAGCCTGAGCTATAGCTGATAAATCTGCATTTTACATGCTCTTCAATGTTAAGAGACAGACAGCTCGCACCACAGAAAACAGAAGTGAAAAAAAAAATCTGAAGGGTCATTGGACAGAGCATACACTCTGTCTTTTGCTGATGTGAATGTTGACACCATATACACTTAAATTTAAAACCATGGCTTTGATGTATAGTAACAATTTAAGTGTCCAACCATGCAGGTCGTTTCAATGCAGAAATCCTCTAACTGAAGAAGCAATTTTCAAAGGGCAAAATCAACAGGATGAGGTCCGAGCCTGAATAAAACAGCTTTTAGAGTAGATGCTATTTTCTTTTTGCAAATTGATTAGCCTGACCTCATAGACTGCAATACACTGATTTTGTTTATTTTTCTTTATATTTTTGAAATACAAGTATTAATAGGCAAATGAATTGCAAGAAGAAGTGAGAACAGGCTTGCTCAAGATGAAATATTGGCAGAGCAGAGACACATACTGTTCACCAAAATTCCACCTAGGGCTTGAAAAAAAAATGGCTGAGATCTACACGCTCACGAGTACTTTTTTTCCTGTATGTTTAATATGATGGAAATATTGCAGAATCTCACTTGTACCAGGGACCACTGATACCCATGAAATGGGAAGAAAGG
Organism: Anas acuta; assembly: GCF_963932015.1. NCBI lineage: Eukaryota > Metazoa > Chordata > Aves > Anseriformes > Anatidae > Anas > Anas acuta. The sequence continues at coordinate 43,405,806 of NC_088981.1, read as the reverse complement.
AAACCTTTGAATAAATGAAGCCAGAACATCAGCTTGTCCAGATTTTGTGCTGCCAGCCTGCAGTATTCATAAGCCTGTGATGCATCAGGGCTTTAGATACTCACCAGATAATAAAACTGGGTCTGGGGCTGCAAAGATCAGCACAACTCCTGAGACACCTCAGCTCCCCTTTGCCTGCAGTGAGGAAGAATCAGACCCTAAGGGTCATATGGTTCATCTCCCAGTGCATTTAGCCCCCCCTCTAAATCATTCAGCAGCCCATTTTGCAGGCCAGTCAGTCCTTTGAATCTGAAGACTTTTCATAAGAGTTGTTTGCACATCTCTGACCATAACCAGTTAGAGCAGCACATTATTCTCACTATGAATAAGGTATAAACATTGCACTCAAGGAGCCAAGTCCTTAGGTTCCTGTCTGATAAACACAGGATACATTTTTGAGATCAACATTCCCAGTCATCCTGCAGCTGAGTCTTATGTGTGTCTCATTTCTCTCCAGTGAGTTTTCAGGAGTGACTCAGAAGCTTTAAGTGAAGCTGGAGGGTTTTGGAAAACAAATTCATTTTTGTGCTGCTGCATCGCTAGCTTTGGCTCTCCGAACCATGCACGCAGAAGCTGTGCTGTCAAAGCTGTGCTGATTCATAACCTCCGCCAAAAGCATGAGCTGAGCAACATCACAAAACGTACAGCCAGCTGTCTGCTGGGGAAGGTTCATTGGCCACTCATCTGAACCGGGTGATCCTAAACTTCCACTTCCCATTGCATTCAAATGCTCTGCTGAGTTATTTGACTCCAGCATAGACTCAGGCATGTTTTTCTTGTCTTATAGTTTTGTACTGACTGAGCTAACCCACAAGATAATTATTAAGGCAAAGAGCTTAGCAGGATTCTAACAAGAATTAAACATTTCTATGATTCATTAAAATACCCCCAGTGACACTAGCTGGGATAAAAACGTATAACGATTGTGTCACAATTATAACACCAGGCTGCTGCCCAGAAATCTCTGTGAAAGGAATCCCTAAAAAATGCTGCTTGGGGATGTCAGAGTTGCACCCGCTGAGGTGCATGTTTCGTTGGAAACACAGGCTGAAATCCCACTGACTGACACATCCTTCAAGTCACGTGGAAGCATCTGGCTCTTAGGACAAGATTAGGAACAGCCAAATAACCCACTGCAATATAAGCACAGCTCTGACCAATTATGGTACTAGACTACCCCAGCTGAAGAGTCAGTGCTTTAAGGCAGAAACTTAGTTGTTACTGTGGTTGTTCACCAGCGAATTGACTATAACTGAAGAAGGGGAAGACAGGGCAGAGAAAACTTGTGGGAAAAAAAAAAAAAAAAGAGCGACAGAGATAGGTTTTATCCCTGTGAGTACTCAATGCAATAAATGTAACATTGGTGTGGTTCCTTCCACCACATGAAAGACTCCAACAGAACATCTTTTTCCTACTAGGAGAGTACTAGGAGAGTTCCTGCATTGCCTGGCCATAGCAGGCTCAAGGAGAAAGGAGCTCTCTGTCCCTTGCTGACTCTGCTTGCTTGCTCTGAATACCTGTTCAGGACTAGGGCATAAATATTCATCTCTGGATACATGTCATCACTTCTGAGCTGGAAGTTCTTGTTTGTTCCATTTCTGGGGAGCATTTCACTATGATGTGCAGAGTGGGACTGCTCCATGTGGGAAAGTCACCTCCAGCTATTCTCTATCAGATGGGGCATCCTTGTTGGAGAAAGCACATGTGGGAAGACAAACAGAAAGCCCAATTACTTGCCCAGCCCTACTCTGGTGTCACCACTATGCAGAAAGGAGCAGGGATACTGAGAAATCTCCATAAACATCTCAAGCTTGCAGGAGCATGCCTGCTATTACATCCCCTACTGAGTAATTGCATATTTTCTCCCACAGCCACACAAGTCCCGCTGCTGAGGAGAGTGCTGGAACATGATCCCACTCATCACAGCTTGTGGGGTACCGCATATACACAAGGAGACCCAGTGGAGTACTGTGCGCTAGGACTATAGCCCCATCACATGCTGAGATGGACTGGGGAAAGCATGTGGGTGTAATGTTGCGTGTCCTTGCCTCACAAGCAGAAAGCAGGATTGGTTGGACCTCAAAGACCATCCTTTGTTCAGGACATGTCACTCTATACCACTGTCAGTAGTTTTGCACAGAGGGTGGCACACACAAGATCTTGAACTGAGCAAATAGTAAGAAAGAGCATTAAGTCAGATGGGCAGGGCACAGAGCTATTTGTTTTTGCTGCAAGGAAGGGATCACACTTCTCAGCACGGCAAAGGGATGTAGACTGATACTGCTGATGTTTTGTTATATTATGATTTCAGTTGTCACACAGCAGAGAACACCAGGATTGGCCATGTAGCCTATGCACTTATGTATTTTATTTTTATTTTTTTTGGATTTCCATGAGGTGATACTTGCAGTTTCACTTCGTGTGTGTGTGTGTCTGTTCACCTGTCTGTGCACCCCAGCTGCCCCCCTCCCTCACCAGTAATTTTTGAACCCATGGACCAGTCTCAAAGAAATGTGGCAGATAAGAAGATGTCTACAACATCCTAAAGTCTAATACATGCTATGAAAATTGGCACCTGGTTAGAGAAGACACAATTAGTGTCCCTGTAGAGGGGAAGGCTGCAATGTGAACATGGCTCTTATTAGCCATCCTCCGGGGAAAGAGATATTATGAATGTCCTCAGAGGGCAAAACCTTCAGATAACCAATGTATCTTATCAGACACCAGAGAATCCTACGCAAGCCCCCACTAATGCCCCAGAAAATCCCCAGCTGCATTACTTCTGCTGCCTGCAGTATGACACACCCATGGCCTCCTTACAAACAGCCAGAGGTAGGACTGAGGGGGAGGCTGGAATACGCACCGAGGCATACTAGAGAAGGGGGAAAGCCGTCCTCTAAGAGCTGCTGAATGCCTCCTCTGACAACCTCCATAGGTTTTTCACCTCTCGGCTCTCCTTCCCCTACAGCTGTCCTGAGCATCCTGTGGTTCCCTGCAGAGCCTTCATTCCCCAATCTTTTTCCTTATCCACAAACAGCCAAAAATCTTCACTGTAATCTCATAGTTCTCTTCCCTCCCTCCTCCTTGGAAATACCCTTTGCTGCCTTCACAAACTAAATGCATACGTTTTCAGGCCAGGTTGCACTCCGTTTTGAAGTGGCAGAATTCAGTTTTGCCTGCCCTGCTGAGAAACCTTGATCTCTAAAATCGTGACACAATGAAACAGGTGAGGACATTACATTTGTGAACTGGGCCTCAGGGACAAATTCATCCTTCTTATAAGCTAACTAAAGCACAATAGAGACAATGTAGCACTAATTAATCCAGCCTGTTTGCATTAAGAGAGATAACACAGCCTAGAGAAAAGTATTTGACTATGACAGAGAGGAGGTTCGTGGTCTTACACCACTTTGCCACTAGCACATCATTTAGCTGCCACGTTCCCACTTACAAATGTAAATTACAGTATTTATGCTTCAGGGTCCAGATTCTCAGCTCATATGAGGAAGCATACGCAGACTAAAACTTTTGCAACTAAACCTATGTGCATCCACACTGACTTCACTAGTTTGCTGTTGAGGAGTGCTAAGAAGCTGCTTTGAAGGGCACTGAATGAACTGCAGGCTCACGTTAGCACAGCTGTCCTCCAAAGCTCTCCTTGGCTGTCCTTCAGCTCCTATCCCTTGTCCTTCCTCGGGAAAACAGCTTCCTTGTTATAAATCATGCAGAGCTCCAGCCCTTCCCTCTATGCTCCTATTCCGGCTTTCCCCCTCCCTTCCCATTCCTCAAATAACAACAACAAAATGTTATCGGAAACATTAAAAACCTGTCAAAATCATAATTTACTTTTTTAAATGAGAGGAATGTAATCTAGTTCAATGAGGACAGGAACAACAAGGGAAGGCAAGAGAGGAGCCCCACAGGAAATCATTTGGACGCTCCCTCTCCTGATCTCTGCATAAATATTTGAGCCGAGTGGCATTTGCAGTGAAGATTTATCTTGTACAACAGTTCTGACAGCAACTCGGACAGAGAGGCAGGTAACTGATCACAGCTACTTTTACATCTATTTAATTAAGTGAGCATCTAGTTAATTAAACAGGGAAATATTTGAAAACTGCAATTCGTGCAATGAAGTCGTATCTGGCTAACAAAGCAATTCTGACATGCCACTGGTGAGTGCTCTATTCAGAAACCTTTGGGGATTTTGCATACTGATGTGCAGATTACCCGGCAGCACCCAGTGGCTCATTATAGTTAGCATGAGATGAAACTACAAGGATTTCAAAGAACCTTTCTCTGTGGGTCCCAGCAAGCTCTGGGACACAGTTGCTGTAGTGATGCTCCTGGAGTGAACAGAGGGACTTGTGTAATTCAACTGTGAATGCTCCAAGAAAATGCTGCTGTCACTACACAACTCTCATGTACCCACCAGCTGTCTCCACTTGGAAAATACAATCTCCATTTTTAAAAGCAAAATATTTACAATTGTCCCAGTCTGTCCCTCCAGAATTCTCCCGCCTTGCATATGGACTTCCATGGAGCTACAACACAGGGATCTCATGATTCCTCCAACTGTCTCCATCAGTAGCTGTCAAATGTTGGCATTCACAACTGTACATGCTTCTAGACATAGACTGACACCAGCACTTCAGTTGATTGACTTTAAAGTCAAACACACATGGTTCCATATTAAGAACTTGGTGGAGGTCCATGTCTGATACGATTAAATATCCTGGAAAAGTCCAGATGTCTCCTCAGAGCTAACCTGGAAACCTCAAAAGGACCGGATCCCCAGCCCTTCTGGGGGTCATGAAGGCCAGTGTGTTTGCTGAGTCTATTGAAAGGCAAGGAGCCTGAATCTTATCTCAAAATTATTTTTCACTAATATGATCCCAATTATTTCATTAGGGTTGCTCTTGAGTAATGACTCAAGGGCATGCCAAGGAGGAGTGAATTAGACTCAGTTTCCTCTTTGAAAAACAAAACAAACAAAAAAAAAACAACCTCTCACACTCATGTTTTCAGAGCTTTACAGATTTCTTTGTGACACAGTTCTAGAAGACAATAAAGGTTTAGTTAGGAAAAAGCTTTTTTTTTTTTTTTCTTTTTAGCTATTTCTAATTCCCCTTCTCACTCCCATCCCTTAGTTTTCTGGGCAGTTACCTCACATTTTCTGTCAATCCCTCAACATAGCTCTGTCCTGTCTTACCAGTTTGCTCCTGTTTTTGCCCTGGGCTGTATGATACATGCCATGCCCCAGAGAGATTGTCTTGGTTTAGTCATAATTTCTAAATGTACTAAACTTTGGCATCCATTCAAGGAAGTAGAAATGTTCCCATATGTATTGGCTGTCCAGTCACAGGCCAAAAATACAGTATTGCTGTTACTGAGGAGCTCTAAGGGACAAGTGTCCAAACATATCCAGGATCCAAGGATAGATCACGAGAAAGATGTTGGTACCCAAGACAAACATTGGGCAGGCTTAACATGCAGACCTCCAAAACTAGACTCAAAACCCACCCTCTTAACCTGAAACCCAACTCCTGAGGCCCTCCTTAGTTTGATATATTTTGTTGAGCACAGTCCTCACAGCACAGTTCTCTGTTCACACGTAGCAAAGCCAGACTATCTGAACAGCCTCTGGGCCTGTTTTCTTGTCCAAGTCCAGCTGGAAGCCAGATACCAGGCAGATGACAAGTTGGTTGGGAGTCTCACCTAGAGTGAGGGGTTGGGGGAAAGGCTCTCAGGACAGGTAGTTTTCTCAAATAGCATTAAATTCATCACAAAACACTGATCTGAAGTAGGTCATGGCTACATTCACTCAGAAACTCATGCTGAGAAGTTTTCCCAATTAAATAAAAACCCACTGACTTCTGCCAGACTGCACTAGTATCTTTGAACCTTTCAATAGTAAAAAGTACATTGAATCCAGGTCTTTCACCTAAACAAGAAACCTAGTCACTGGGCCATTGTATGAAAATCTTCTGTATTTTAGAAGAATGTGATGGGCTGTATTTAGCTCTTCCAAAGAGCAGGGATAAGCAGACACCCTTAGGAAATGGTCTTTTCCTATCCACACTCTGAGCTCGTCACAGGTGGTCTGCCTCAGATAAGATGTCACTCATGCCAGGCTAACATGCCCTTGACATTCAGCAGAGCTTGTTAGCAACCCTCTGAATCTGCACAGGGCAAGCTTGAATCTTTCTGGTCTGATTTGATCTCCTTAGAAGGTCTGAAGACCTGAATATATGAATAGGATGGAGGACACACACTAACTTTTATTCTTTTGTTGGACAATTCATAATGAATAAAAAGCAGAAACAAGGATTTTCATTTGCAGGTTCTAAAAATAAGTGAGTGTACTTTTCTCTGCATATTTCCAATAGAAAAAAAAATGTTCTGTCTCATCTGCAATGAGGGTGGCATTTAATCTCAAATTGGAATTGTACATTATGGCATTTGCTCTACAATACTGGAGAAGATGAAAGGCAGAGAGAAAGGAGCCTGTTGATGTTGAATGATCACGTATTGACAACACAGCATTGTTATGTTTGGGGAGGGGCAGAATTAAGGATCCACCACTGGCTCTGGTAGGCCTGAGCTGCTTTCTGGCCTCCAAAAAGATGAACTGCAATGGAATGGTTCCTGCTGTCATTTGACTGTGCCCAAGCTTTTCACAAACAGCTCCTAGTTCAGCAGCATCTCCTTGGAGGACCGCAAATGCACCCCTGCAGATGCAATAAAAGCACAGGCTGGCAGGGACCTGTGAGACACAAATGGACTGAAGTGGAACAAGTGGCGGATGCCCCTTTGCTCTAACACCCTCTCACACAATTTCTGCCCCAAGGCTGACTAATAAGGAAACCACTTCAAGACAGCTGCAGAACTGGGAGACCCACAAAAAGCTGGGTATGTGTAGCTCAGAATGGACCTAAAAAAAGGCTGGCCTTACTTCTATTTTATTAAAACCTAAAAAAATGACATGTATCTCCAGCAGCCTGCAGTGTGTCCCAGCTGTGCACTCTCCCCTGACAAGCACCGCTGGCAAGGTGCCCCACTGCAGCACTGTGCAGCTCAGGAAAGCAATACCTGCTGGCTTCTTCGCAGCACACAAGGGCAGGAAAGCCTCTAGTTAAAATTACATTCAGCATTTTACATTATACTGGTGCGCTGGCTTCTGTAGGAGCTTTCTCCACCTACAAATACCTGTGGTGAGATGTGGCAGTGTACAAGCTATGGCTGTATACAGTTTCTAGCCTGGTGAGGAGAATATCTAGCTGATGCTCCTTAGGGCATCTGCAGAAACCCAAGCTTGGTCTGAGGCAGAGACCAGTGAAAAGAAAAACTAGTTGAAAGTGACCCATAGTCTGTTTTCTCACAGCATGTTCCTCTCTCCAGGGCTACACCACTCTGAGCGGGTAATAGAATTTATTTCCATACTATTACAAAAAATAGTATATAGCTAACAGTAAATTTTCTTTTATATGGGTGCTGAAAGACTGTGATGTGTACAGGAGAAACAAACAAAAAACAAAGCAAAACCACAATTAAGCCTTGAAATAACCTTCACTTTCATTTTTTAATCCCAAATTGGAAAGCTTTCAGCTTGAGCTAGCTGTGGGCACGAGATCTAGCCCTGGGCACGAGATCTAGCCCTCAGATGGGGTAACTTTCCACCACCCCACAAAGTCAAACAAGTTATAATGTTTGACACCAGCTAAAATCTGCTTCCTCACTGGAGAGCTCCAAGCTTCTTCCCATAGAGAACACATGGAGACAATCGTGTTTAGAAATTGCACACTTCATTGGCAAAATATAACGAATACAAAATTCCCAGGAAAGTGTTGACAAAGTCGTCAAAAGGGACAAAGTTGTGATACCTTCACAGATAGGGGACTATGTATGTGATACTGTGACTTTGAGGTTAGGGAGAGCAATTAAGTGGGCTAATTTTCCCCTCCATGTTCCTCCTTTGTCCACCTGTGAATCTCCCATTAGCAGGGAGAAGAGCTCCGGGTGTCCATCAAAGGGGAAGAAAAGAGCTGCTGTATATAATGCAAAGCTCCATGCCCAGTGCAGTAAGGCTTCATCAATTTGAAAGGAATTTTTAATTCCCTTTTATTTTAGCATTCTGCCGAGAAGATGGCTGTCTCCTTCTTTACCTATTTGCTTCTTTTGAGGGGTGCACAGTAAGGCAACAAAATAATTCGTCACTGAGACATTGTTAACTGTAATAGCCTTACAATAATTAAAAAATAAAAATAAAAATAAAAAAGTTGGAATATCAGTTCATAGGCACTTTAATTCATTAACATGAGAAATATTGTGTTGAGGGGACATAGGTGTCCTTTACATCCTCCAAAGGCAATATTCCTTAAATTAACTCCTCCGTTCCTGCTTCATCTGCTTCATTTCTTTCTTTGGGACTTTCAGTGGGACTGAATCAAAATGTGTTACTTTTATTTGCCATGTATTTAACTACTTATAGTTTATGGAACACTGCATAGATGTACACACTGAATTATGTGCATATACAGTAGCCCGGGATAGGAATTAATAATCTTTCAGAGAGCAGAGTGATTTCTGTATATCTCTGTGATCTTCAGAAAGGAAGCCCTGGGCGGAGATTTAATCACATGTCATTGTCTGTTATGCATTCATAAAAAGATGAACAATTATGGCAATTGAAGGAAACCTATCATCAACTGAGAGGAAAAGACTATTTTTCTGAAGCATACAAATTCAGTCTTTTATGACAAAATGACTACTCAAAACTCTAATCATTACCATTTGCTTCCTAAAATATCCACCTCCCTTTATCTGCCCTTAGAGCTGAAAACACAACGCCCTTGAAATGTTTCTGGTCTCTGAAGGGGGAATCACCACCTTTTTCACTTTACATCCCAGTTCAGCAATAAGGCTGGGAATACAGCATTTCTTCCCTTTCTTCTCCCCAGCAAGGCTAAGCAAGTGAGGGTGCTGGCACAGGGGACACTGAGGTGTCCCTGCACCCCATCCTGTGGGGCTGTGAGGAAAAGCCACCCCAAAACATGACACTGGGAGGCTGATGCTCGTGTGGGATGGTTTTGAAAATTTAACACAGCTCATGCAACATTCTCCAGAAAAGGAAAGGGGTGCCACAGTTAAAAATAATATTAATAATAATAAATGGGGAGGGGTGGATTAGTATTTCTTGAAAGCTTATCACTTTCACTGCACTTGCCAGCCATGGCCCAGGGGTACCCCATGGGTCACACTGCCCCAGGCCTCAACCCTCAGCCAGTTTTGGTGCAAAGACCAAGAAGATCCATGCCAGCTCCATCAGCCTGAACAAAGCTAAAGCAGTTGTCTTAATAGCTAAGGGCCTCCCCAGGAGCAGGATAGGTCTTGGGGTCCAAGAAATGAGGTTGCGGCCCCCCTGCCCAGCTGTGCCTCCCCAGCAGAGTCCCTCGGCCTGTCCCCAAGGAGCCGTGCTGTGCGCAGGGCCGAAGGGCGGGCTGGGGAGGATATGGGTGGGACGCGGTGGCCGCGAGGAAGCCCTCGCTCACGGCTCACTCGGAGAGGAAACGGGCACTGATCCCAAGGAAATCGTTTTGTGTTCCTGAGCGGTGGCGGGGGGGCAGCAGGACCAGCCAGGCACAGACAGGCCCTTGCTCCCCACGGCATCCCTCAGCACCTGGGGACAAGGAGCAGGACAGATTTATCACCCCCTCATGCAAGCGTAGCAATGTGGCCACCTCTCCAAGTTCCCCCTAGAAATCACCTGGGGCGTTTATCACCCAGTTCAGCCTGGACCAGGCAGCAGAGGAGCCCAGCACCTCGCACTGGGGTCAAACACAACCTGCGAGGCAGCAGTTCGGGGCCGGGGACAGGGCGGGAGCTCTCAAGGAAACATTTTGCTGAAAACAAAACTCCCAAAGCCTTTCAGCAACAGAGCACTGAAAATAGACTTCAGGCCCAGAGGGTGGGGGAATGGGAAAAGGTTACGAGCGGGGGAGAGAGGGAGGGAGGGAAAGATCAAACGGCTGAGGACAACCCTGGGGAAAATGGGGGCGCAGAGGTTGCCAAAGATTTTTTAAGTGCATTTCCTGCTGGAGCTGGAGGTGCAGAGGGCCAGCTCGCTGCAGTTTGGCCAGAGCGGCAGGCTTTGCGAGAGGCTCTTCAGGCCCACTCCAGGCACAGCCATTCATTACCCGCCACTGCATCCTTCAAAACAGGAAGCGTTGCCAGAGCATTAATTTATCTCTTAATCGCCGTCCTTTTGTTGCCGTGAAAAATGTTTAGTCATAGATTTAATTCCTCTCACTCCACCCCCCTACATCCCGACCACCTCTGATCACAAACACCATGAAGAAACAGGGCTCAACGGCTATTTTTTTTCTCTCTTTATTTTTTTTTTTGGCAATAATTATTTAACTTTCAGGAGATCGGCTAACTCACTCACAGCTTTTATTAAAGCGCCTCGCACAGCAACAAGAGAGCTGCCCCTGGCTCAAAGTGGGAGTGTAATTCTTTGGGATTTCGCCTTGTCATTATTCTTTCTTGCTCTTGTTATTGTCTTCAGTCCATCCTCCCCAGCCCCAATTTACTTTAAACAGATGTCTTATTTGTTCATAGCCTGCTGAGGATTTGCCCTGGCAGAGAGATCTTTTTTTGTATTTTGTTTTGCCTTTTTTTTCCTTAAATGTGTTTTAAATTTTACGAAGAGCCCATGAAACAATAGCAGATGTGTTGTAGCTACAATTAATTGGATAATTAACTTAATTCATGTATTGCATTTTAGGTTTGTGTTTCTTACGCAACGGAGCGTGTGTGCAAGAAGCTGGGGTGGGCATTAGTGGGAAGGGAAGGGAAGAGGAGGAGAGCAGCAGAAGAAGAACCCCATTTCAGGAGGTACATCAGGGGATCCCAGGCATGGGGCCAGGCCAGAGGCATGGCCATGGGTGCCCAGGGAGCTGCACAAGCAGAGGGAAGAAGGGAGAGAGGGCACAGCTCTGCTTGCTTCAAGAAATTTCTGCAATGGAGTTGCCACCAGTGGTGAACATTGCAGCCTGGGCTTTAACATCAAGTTGGGGTCTGCCCCATTGGGCACACTCAGGGGAGCTGTGGGGTGCACAGGAAGGTTCTGGGGAATTAAGATCCACTAGGATGGGCAAAGCTTCCCTTGCCCCTCTCCAGAGTGACAGAGGTATGTGTGGATGAACTGGTCCCTATTTCCACTGGGACGTACTGGCAGCCACAGGCAAGCTCAGCATCCTGTGTCAGAGCTCACATCCCAAACCCACCCGAGAGGCAGCCGAGGAAGGCAGGACCCTCCCGCCCTTGTGTGCCTCCCCAGACACCCCTGCATCCCCTTCAATGCTGTGTCTCAGCCAGTGCCTGCCCCATGGCTGACAGCCTAGAGACCTCGGTGACCTCTCTGCTGTGCACTGTCTGCAGTGACTGGGCCGCCTGCACTGCCACCCAGGCAGACCAACATCCTTGGATACAATCATTGTTCCTCGGTGTGGAGCCGCGCCAGGCAACACAGCTAGGGCTGGGCTGTGTGCCCGCCCAGTGGGAGGGTCAGGATCTGGCCCTGAGTGTTAACAGCCCTCCATGTCTCCCACTTAAAGTATTTTCAAAGTCCTCTTGTGGCTATTTCACGTTGGGCCTGGCAGCTGTCGCTTTCTGTGTGCAAAGGCTCCTGATGTCTGCAGAGGCTGCTCCGTCTGCACCTCCAGAAGTGGCCATTGCACCTTAGCTTGTATTGATTCTCGGAAAGACTCAAACCATGCCCTCGAGACAGGTCTGATGATCAAGGCCCCAAAATCCAAAGAGTAGAAAAAACACTCTGAACATGCGTTCTGCAACTGCCCAAGCCTGCTGTGCTGAAACAACCTCAGGAATCATCTTCTGCTTGCAGTTTGGTGGTTTTTCAGCACTTGGTTTTTGCGTGGAGTTCAATAGCAGAGGCTTCAAAGTGGGGTCAGAGCAACACAGTGCATATTGCCTTATTCCTACCATAGTTCAAGTTCTGAGCAGCTGAACAACATTATACACTGTGGCTTATAGCTATCAGAAAAACAATAACAACAAAAATCGTGATAAAAATAGACTTTTTCCTATAAAACTTGCAGTAGAAATCCATCTCACCGAGTCATTCACACAGAAAAACAAAAAGCAAAACAAAACAAAACTCAGACCGCTCAGATGAGAACAAATGATACTGCTAATTGCAGTGTACAAATGCCAGATATTGGCATTTAACTCTAACTATGCTAAATGCAAATGTCAGCTAGAATGACACAGTCCGGCTTCACCACCCAAGGCAAGATTTCCAAGCCAGGCTTAGAAGGATCCAAAATTCCTACATTTTTTCTTTTCTTTTCCTGTAGCAGCAGATGAGGGGAGAGAATGGAACTATTTAGTCTTCAAAAAGGCTGAGAATGGGAACCCACAGAGATCCTGGTTCATGCCTGACTAACAGATTACGGTAAAAACACAACATCACTAGTAGAGCTATTGGAGAGAATTATACCCAGAAGAAGTCCTTAGGAGATGTTAAAAAGAAAGTCCCACTTAAACTAAAAGGGAAAATGCTATTCAGCACAACATTTTTCTGCTTATTTCCTCCTGCTTTTTCCTACTGTATTCAGTTCCTTCTCTTGCTTTCTCTTAATTTGGGGGCTGCAAAGCTGCCAATTATTCTTTTATTTGTATTTTTCACAATACCAGCAATATCTGCTGCTTTTCTGGAATCCAGAGCACCTGTAACACTGGGATTAAGAAATACCAGCTGAATGCAGGAGGGGAAGAAAGGAGCATTTAGCCTCTGTGGTGGAGGATAGAGCAGAAACCCTCCATGTCCCTCAATGCAATAGCTGCACCATTGAAACCAGGCACAGCCTAGCTCAAGAACCAAGTGAAAGGAATCCCAATGCTTTAATGCTTTGTTATTATACACTGTGATTTTTAAGGCAGCTGTACCAGCCAGGGTGGGGAGGAGGGAACTTGAGCCATGATTTATGAATACTTAGGGCTCATATTACTGGCATCGTTAATCACAACTGCTGATAAATTAATCTACCTTCTAATTTGTCTGCAAGATGCTCAGCTGAAAGTAGAGAAGATATCAGTCTTTTGGATGCTGTGCTCTTCCTACAGCTCACCATAAAGTACCAGTTTTGAAGCTTAAGCCAGCTTTTTTTTAAGGCATTTTTTCCTGGTGAGCAAGCCAATGCTGACCATCAGTGAGGGCAATCCAGAAAGCAGCTGCTGTCCTAAAGGGGGCTCCAAGGACATGACACAAGGAATAAGATGGAGGCCAAACACAGCTTACTGCATAATCAAAAACTCACCTCTGACCCGTGCTGAAATCTGCCCTCCAAACAACTGCATTTGAACATTTTCCAAACCAGTTTCCTCCACATCTATGGAGGACATTCCTTACATTTTAATGAAGGCCACAAGTTTTCATTTCTCAAGTACCCAGAGACAGAATGAAATGACCACATATGGGAAGGATAAAAAAGCAGTCACTTAGCTGAGGTGATTTTCTAATAATGAGCATAGAAAAAATGAGTATTTAGTTCTTTTGCAGTCCCTTGGTGATAGATATAGACACAGAAGCATGAGAAGGTTTTGAGAAAACAGTTCTTCAAACCATGTTTTATTCACAAATGTAATTTTTTATCATTTTAAAAGTTTTAAATGGCTCTTCCAGAGATCTAGAAAATCACATTTCTGGTATCTAAGCTGCCTAGCTTCATAAACAAGAAGGAATCAAAAAATGACTCCAATATGCTGATGTCTAATAACAGCAAACTTTCTGAGGTATCCTCACATGATTATTCTTCTGTTAGTTTTGTGGCACGTGCAGAACATAAAATGAGGTTTAAAAATTCTCTTGGACTAAAACACTGAAATAGGCATGCTCCTATTACTGAAAAGTTTCCATGTTTTCAGACTGTAAGCCTGTTGCTAATCCAGGAATGATTTTTGCCTATCCTACAACTCAGGATGGAAAAGTTCTTTAGATAGAAAGAAGGACAGAAGCATCTATTCTGACAAGGTGGTTTTCAAAAAATAATGGTAGCTGAAGATGATCAGAGTTTTCAGTTGCAAGAAGCAGCCCCATTAGAAATGGATTATCAGGCAGAGTACAGCTGATGTGGTCAAAGGTGCATCGTAAATACAATTTATCATATCAGTGTATAATGTGTGGTGTTTGTATACATATACAAATGGGTTTTCTGCATATGTATGTTAGGTGCAGATAAATACGTCCAGCTCTGCTTTAATGTACTAATACACAGCTATAAAATTTGCTAGTTTTGTAAAAATGTAATTGAAAGCAGAACTAGATGTGGCATGCATCTACTTTAAAATATAAACTCCTTTGTGCAAATACTATAACTTCTTTGGTATTGTTTTGTACTTCAGAACAATGAGTTCTATGTTGTTATTTCAGGATAAATAGATGGATAGATAGACTGATAGACAGACATATCGATTGATTGAATGATTGATCTTGCTTTCTTTTTTATCCTCCAGGAAGTCAAACTGCATTTTCTCAAATATTTTCCTCCCTCTGATGCCCTCCCTCTTGAGGATGTGTCCGTGAATTCAGTCTGGTATTTCCTCAATTAAGATATCTAAAGTGAAAGCAGAGACAACCCTGCTCCCACTCCCTAATTTTCCCTCTGCCAGCCCAACCTTTTCCCATACCCCCCTCCCTGCCTATCACTGTGGCTCCAGAAGTTATAGCACAGTGAAGAGGAGATGAAGCTCCTTGCTGGTCAGCTGTCCAACATTCAGGAATGCAACCAGGTGTCACTGCATTCACGTGTTTGCTCAAGAGTGAAGAATCCCTGCCTTTCCAGGCACGTAAGGTTTCTCAGGATTTGCCATACCTCCTTCTGAGGGTGACCCACTCAGAGAACAACACAGCAGGATGAGGAGGAGGTTCACTTCCATGAGGATGCGATAGTCTCAGGAACCCCTCTCAAATGTGAAATCTTCATTCATCATCATTACCAGTTAAATATTCATTCCTGTTTTCCATCAGCAAGGGAGAGCAGCATGAGGTTTCCTTTGAGCTCCAGGACAAAATAGTCATGGAAATTGTCAGCCCAGGACAAGAACGGTTTTAATAACAGGGCAGGTCTCAGTGATCTAAAATGCCGGTTTTCTCCACTCCATCTTCTCCCTTCCTTTGCAAGCTTTTTCTGGTCTTGTCTCATCAGCCCTGTACAGCCATGCCTGGCTATGCAGGGACAGTTACCCTGCTCCTCTAACTCCTTTTCAGGTTCCCAGGACCTCGGCAGTTCTTTGCAAGGAACTTCTTTTCATGACTTCAAAGTAAATAGTCATAATTTCTAATCCCTTGAGCTGCAAAGTTATGGAGAGTTTAAAGCCTGCTGCTCCTACAGCATGGCTTGGAGTCCATTAGAGAAGGAAGGGGGTCCCTGGCTACTTGACCTTTCAGGAAATTGAAGTATCTCTTCTGCCGACTCTCTCATTGCTCCCAGAGAGCCACTGATGAGATCCGGCCGTGAAACAAGGGAGCAAAGAAGAGCCATGATTTGTTTTATTTTTCCAGGGAGAAGGGAGACTGATGGCAGAGCGGCTGCAGCTCAGAGCTGCATGCCTGCCTGCACGCACTGTGCACACACTGACTTAGGGTCCAAGCCACATAGATCAACTCCAGTACAAACTGTGACCTGCAGTGGGCAGAGGAGAAGGGGACAAACTTCAGGAAGAGATTTCCAAGGTCTGCATGCTCTTCTCCAACTGCAGATGATCACATTTGGGATCTGCGAGAGTTGAGTATGTCAGTTACCCAACCCACGCCATCCCTGACATTTTCACATGCTGCTTGCTGCCTTCTACTGCTTCTTCTGAGACAAGGTGGATACTTACCTTACACAAACTGCCTTGTTGACCAATATTCAACCTGTTGTGGCTGAGCTGAGGCTGGCATATTGCTGTCAGTATTCCAGATAAGCTCTACTGGCATTATGTCCTCCCTTGCCAGTTCCCCCGCCTGCTTTGTCCAGGAAGAGAGACCAGTTTTGCCTACATGGCTGAACTGAAGATCAGACAGAAGAGCAAGGTGAACTCTTGCCCCATGTTTCTCTTTTGCCTCAATATTCAGACCGGGCAACAAATTTTGACTTCAGAAACCATTTCTGTTGATTTAAAAGGGCTGCTGCAGCCAGCGGATGTTTTAGTTAAGAACAGTCTGGTACACGGTAATTAATGTTAGAGGCCATGTTTTCCTGCTGAGCAGTAGCTTATGTCAGGAGCAGCTCCATTTCCTGCGCTGGGAGGGCACAGAGATCAAGGCTCTGCCCTCAAGAAGAAGGGAGGGTCAGCATCTGGCCTCGGAAACACTTCTGCCAGGCTGGTTAGGAATTTGTCATGGGACAGCCTAATTGGATTAAAGAAAGACTAGCATCAGGGATAGAGAGATGCAGAAGTGGACTCCTGCCCACCAAGGGACACTAGTGGGGGCATTATCAATCTGACGTTGCAAACCTTCTGACCTTCCATGTTCCCAGCCTGAATAATGCCTCCTCTGCTATGCAGACTCATTTCTATGTTACTGTCCCTCATTTCTTTGTTACTGTCCCAATTCCCCAAGAGCTTCACTCTTCTTTGTCCTTAGTTAATATTGGCCCTACCACAGCTTTCTGATGCTTCTCCAACTCCATTTCTCTGGCTTAGGGGATAGACTGGGAGATAGCATTCCTTCATGTTCCCTCCAGCACTCATCTAAAGGACAAAAATATTCCCCTCATGTGACATTTTAGCTATATAACAGACCAAAAACCAACATCAGACCATAAGGTAGTCTCCTTACAAAGCTTCCTCAGAGACAGCTCTTGTACAGAAAAAGATTCACCCCCCTGGAAACAACCATCTCAGTCATGCGCACACATCCATCCAGGGGTACTCATTTCTAGGCACTGACTAATGGAGGGAATTTAAAGAACAGGTTCAAAACAGTGGTTCCCCCTAGTTTACATCTCAGCGACCTAACTCCATTCTGTAGACCAGGTTTGCTGGGATTTAGATTTCTGTCCTAAAGCATGGTAACAGCCTTTTCTGACAGCAATGCTAGCAGAAACCCAGAAACTGAGATGGATGGCTTTTGGTGTTATTTTCTTTTTTTTTTTTTTGCAACTTGATTGCATTCAGCAGTATGAAGTCCTGTGGCAGGCAGGAAGGCTTGGCGTATGTGGGAGTGCCACAGAGAGCGCTGTCATTCAGTGCCACAGCAAGCTACCTTTCACTTTCACCTGCACCCTCATCTCTTCTGTGCTGACACAGCTGGGTGGATGCATGGTCACTCTGATTCCCTACCTGAGGATTTTTGGATTAAAAAAAAATAAAAAATGAGTGTATTTACAGAACATCGGCCAGTCATGCTACAGAGTTGGGGGTTTTGGTTTTGGGGTACTGGGGTAACTTTAAACATCCAAAGTGCCTTTTTTTAGTGGGATCAGCACTACACGAACAGAAGGTAGGAATTTCTGTGCAAGCAGAATCAAGTCAATGTTAAAAGCCTGTGAAAAGCTCCAACCAATAAACCCAGCATGAGAGGGTAGTTATAGTCAGTGGCAAGCATAACCATTGCACCTGTATTATGCTGCTACATAAACATTTTACAAGGCCTGGTACCAAGTATATTAAAAATGATGCCAGATTCCCAGGGCCCTTTGTCCTCCCAGAGCCTCCTCCCCCACGGCTGGCTCTTTTGGCGTTGCTCTCAGCAAGGCTTTTTCCAGGCACCGTGAGGAACGGGGGGCTGAAAACACCCCCAAACAGCCAGGTTCTGCCCCACAGGGAGGGACCGGCAGCGGGCGTGGGAGCTTGGTGGGGTTTCAGCTGTACCAAGAAACCAAGAGCAGAGCTCCTGCAAGACACCTGCCCATAGGCATTGTCCCTCCCAGGAGATCAGCCCTGACCCTGTGCTGATGGTGTTGACATCTCCGTCTCTTTTTCTCTTAAATAGAAAGCCATATAGGAACCTACCAGGAGTCAGGAGTTCACAGACCGTCTGGTACTTGCTTGAATTGATGTGAACCTCTGCTGTGGAAATTTTGCTAAGACATGCTTTCTCATGAGTGCGCCACACTTTCAGACTGGGTGAAAATACCACAAGAATAACCTTTCTCATGGTATCTAAGTATTTATTCTCTGGTTCCTGTCCAACCCTAAATCAGGAAGTGCAGAAGCGTGAGAAAAATTTATAAAAAGAAAAAAAAAAAGAACAGTTTAATGACGGTTTTTAAGTCTCAAAAAAGTTTCTGTTCTGCTCGAGCCTGAGGCAAAAGTTCCATTCTTGTTTTATTCCAACAGGTTCATCCATCCGTAGCTGCCTCTGCAAGAGCCACCACATTGCAGAGAGGCCGTCAGCAGAGAGGCCAGGGAAGCCTTGAGCCTTGCTGTTTTCTTCTGGTGTGCCACCAAGTCTTTACCCAAGCCACTCGGGCACTCTGTGTGTCCATTCCCAGCCTCTCTATGAAGATCACTAATATTTATCTTCCTTTACAAAGTGCTTAAAGATGGGTGAAACCTCCTATGCAAGTGTAAGGTATTTTTGTAATTAATATCCCTTCTTTTCCACCCCAACAAGTGTAACTAAGCCTGTATGTATCCCTTTAAACCCTGAAACAGTGGAATCCTTTCATGGTGACTTAGGATATGATGTAATGCCTATGCATTGTTAACGGGACCAAAGTGTAATAAACATTCATTTTAATGAACAAAGCAAAGAGATGTAACTCAGAAGACCCACAGGGAGATGCGTTGTATAGAGTTGCCGTGTTTGCATACATGCTTTTCTGACTGCTGTCGGTTTTAACAAGGGTAAAATACTATTGATGTTAAATCACATGTGGGTTTTTGTTGTGTGGGGGTTGTTGGTTTGTTTTTTTGTCATCGTCGTTTTTTTAAATGAGCCTCAGAATTGCTGGGGTGTTCCTGAATACATAATGTACACAGTACATCTGTACTAATAAGCTAAATGCATCCAGGACTGCGCTGTGGCCCCAAGGCCAGCTGGCACAGGAAAGCCCACCTCCATACCACTGAACTCCTCTGGTCTCCAGAACAGCAGGGCCACATCTAAGCCACCTCCTGGGAGCCCTCGCTGGCCGGCGCTGCCTCCCGAACCGAGCCGTGCCAGGGATTGTTTGGGAGAGCGCTCGCTGGCACCGGGCTCGGCTGCGCCAGGGACCGTTCGAACAATTAACAGCGCAGGCGTGTGAGTGCCAGCGCCTGGCCACGTTCCCTAGCACTGTTTGATTTATTAATATCAAGTAGCCATGCGGCCTGCCGAGCCTTTATTGCTGGTGACAGTACTGGGAAAGGAGAAAGTTGGGGTTACTTTTGCGAGTCTGGTGGTCAGAGAAACCAGGCTGCTTGTTTGTGTGTTTTTTTCTTTTTTCCTTGTAAACTGCAAATGCTGTATATGGGAATTATTCAGAGACGAGCAGGGTGGGGGCCTGTAAGACTGTTCTGGCAAAGCTGCTTTTCAAATTGGTGCAGTGTTTTGGAAAAGGCTGCACACACGAGAGTGCTTGTCACTGAAGAATACCTGGTCAAAAACACTTTACGTATTTGTACTTTCTAAAGGGATGTAACCAGGGCAAAATATTTGTCTTAGACATCATCTCAGACCCATGCAGCCCCTGGAACCCCAAGTCACCACATTTAAAACTTGCTGCAGCTAAATACCCAGGACATTTCATGCTATCACATGTGAACCCTCTTCAAATAAAATGTCATGACTGAACTCATGCTTCAGTGTTGTATAGGTGTTTAATTAAAAGCTTCATTAAATTATGCTCTAGAAAGTTATGTTCTTCCTTTCATGTTTTCCTAGAAAAAAATCTGCAAAAACTAGTACATGGAAAGTAGATGGGATAATCATGTCCTCATCTAATTACTGAATAGATTTTTCCAAAAATTTTCTGGAGTTAGACAGAAATTAGCAGCACCACATATGCAGCAGAAGCATGTCTTTGACATATGACTTATGCACCTCGTGAGACAAATAAATTAACAAATGCTAAAGGAAAGTCCTTGATACCTTATAAACGGCCAAATATGAGAAACCTGCCCACCCAACCTAACACTTCACATCAGTATCATATAGGAATGCAGCCTTTCCTATTTTTTTTTTTTTAATTTTATTTTTTTTCCCTGGGAAATGAATACTGATTCACTCAAAAGAGAAATTGCTTAACTTTCTCATGTTGACACAGCAGCAGATCAACAGGCTGAACAGGCTTCCGAACCCTTCTGTAAAACACGGTGTTAAGAAGTGATGGTGCAGGAACAGCCCGCCATGAGGGCTGCTCCTCTGCTTGTTGCTGTGCCTGGCCTATATGGCAAGAGAGCACCGAGTCCCAGGCCCGACTGCAGTGAGCACTTCTGTCACTTATAACAGGAGACCTGGGTGCTGTTCGCAGTGCAGCCCTTTCTGGACCTAGAAGAGCCCAAGGACCAACAGAGCGGCCGCCCCCACTCTCCCTAATCCAGCCCCCACAGGGATCCCCAGGAGTGGTGCTGCCGGCAGCCCCACAGTCAGCCTGGTCAGGATCAGGAGGCCCCAGCAGTACCGAAAAGCACCTGTCATGAACTTGACCTCATTCCTAAGTGTCACTCTATAGTTCAGTTCACCACCTTGAATATCACTCTATTTGCAGCATCTTCTTCCTCCTTCTTCACAGTCTGCAGGGCTTTTACATCAGCAAGCTGGCATCAGTACAACCTCAGCAGGACACAGAAGAGTATTTCTGTGACTAAGAGCTGATGGGATCCTCTGCCTGGCCCCTGGGAGCAAGGGTGCCTTTACAAGGTCTTGCTAGATTGCCATAGAGTACACGCAGCCAGTTGGTGATCTCTGCCAAATGCTGCATTAATTCTTGACAACAGCCGCTTCTCTACAGGGAAACAAAAGGGTACTCGTGCTTGTATGAAAGAGACACAGCCTCCTTGCAGCTCTTCAGGTGGTGTTTAGTTTTAAGCGTGTTTTTTTCCCAGCATTTTAGCAAGGCTTTGTGGTGCAATAGGAAGCTTAGAAGCCATAGGAATGCGTAAGGCCAGTCTTTGATTCATCCTGTAGCCTAAAAATACAGACTGATTCCTGCAGCGGTTATTTTAGTACCAGACAGCAAACTGCTTCCTTGAGATGAAAAGGCTCAAACAAGGTACCCTCCTCATAAACAGGATCTCGATATATATGGAGAAGAGTCAGACAATTTAGACTGCACGCGGCTCACACAAATGCAGACACGAACATACACAAACAAGCCAGCAAGGCGAGATAAGCAACACAGCCCTTCACAGAAATTCCAGTCTGTCATTCCTTTTCAGGCAAATAAGTAAATAAGTAAATCTTTTTTTCTTTTTTTTTTAAAAAAAAAAAAAAAAAAAAAAAAAAAAAAAAAGGAAAGAAGAGAGGCTCTCCCTTGTGTTTCTTCTAGGCTCTTCCTGCACTTGAGAGCTGCCAGTCTAAACATGCCCTCCCAGCCTTCCTACACCTGAAGGAAAATGAGTTCATAAAAAGCCTGCCAAGATAGTGTACCACCTTAATACAGCACGCCATGTTTTCCTTGCTTCTTACCCTGAAGGCTGGTCCCAGCTTACATAAGAAGAGGGAAAAAATAAAAGCAACTTAGAGAGAAGGTGCATTATTTATAGCACGCTGCATATCTTCTGTTAGAAAGGCCAGAGAAACTCAGATGTTGCGTGTTTAAACTGCAAACTGGTTAGGCTTTGCAGTCAACCCCACTGGTGGAGCTCCAGCAAAGTCGAGATCAGGAGCTTCAGCAAGGGGACACATCACTAGGGAGGGTTGCCTTGCTGCTTCCTTGAACAAATCCATGCTGTGCTCTCCTATATGCAGTAGTTTTCAGAAATATTGGGGATTACTCCCTGCCAGGAAATTTAAATCTCTCTAGCAAACAATTAGCCACTGATTCCAGAAGGACTGTCCTAAAGTAAACATCTCTCAAAGGTTGGACTCCCTAATTATTTCCACCAAGGTGATTTCAAGAGCAGCCTTAGCCTGCCGGGAAGAGCCATGCACATTGGAAACCTGGTGAATCACCAGCTGAGAGATTGTTTCAAGGCTCCAGCTACTATTTTGAGGCCTGAGAGGGCAACATGTAAGCTTCTTAGATGTAGGAGGGGGTAGTGAGAGTTTCCAGATGAAGAAGTCCCTTTTCACCACTTTCAGTACTCTTTTGCTTGTGTTTTGCTGAAAAATGACTTGCAAGTGAATAGGTGAACTTCAGCGTGTTGAACCTGAAGCTGCTTTTGCGATGAAGTAAGAGGAGCAGCTCAGGTGAATAGCCGGAAGGACAGAGGAATGATCTACACTGCAACACCACTGAAATTGCTGGAGGAGCTCCAAGAAGAAATTGAAGCTGAAATCTCTATCAGCAAGGGATGCTCCTTCAGGTGGTGCTGGGTGGGATAACGAGCTTTATTAAGTACAGACTGTCCCCTGTACCTCTAGAGCCAAGGAGGTTCAGCACCCTTTGGAGGAGCACTCACGACTTGGGGACTTCCATGCCTCTTAGATCTCCAGCATTGGGTTGGAAACCTTGCGGGCCTATTTTCATGTGTTTGCTCAGCTGCATTAGCCCTTCACTTCCAGTTCCGAGAAACACAGTCATGACAGGAACAAAAGTAATGATCCTTCACACCTTAGAAAAAGTTCAGTACAAGTTTGTTTTGCTCTCAGGTTAGGGTTGGGCAGATGCAAGCGTGTTGTTTCAGATTTTATCCGAGCTGTTTTATTCCTGCCTCACTTTTGTGTGCCTGTTGTCTTAGGGGGAGCATGCCTCACAGGAACAAGGTGGCATCTCCCCAGACTGCCTCCAAGCTACAGCTGACATTCATGCTGCAACCCATTCTCCACCAGAGCCTGAGCAATCAATTACAGATAATCAACAGCTCCTTTGAGCAGTTTTTCCAAGAGCAAGTGTAAAATAAGAAACACTAATAATTGTGTCAAGATAGCACAGCCTTATTATAAGACAGAAAGCTGACAACGAGCACAGCAGCTCAGCCTACAGCTTCTCCCTCCTGGGCTCAAACAGCAGCCAGCAGCTTGCTCTGGCATTTCATACTTTCCCTTTGCAACCTGCACAGTGCTCGTCCCGTGTGTTTTCCACCTCCTGCATGCAGTATTTTCCGTGCCTGCTGCTTTGCAGAACACTTTGAACTGCCTCAATAAAAACACATTTATGCCAATGCTGGCTGCTTTTGTCAAAGCAGAAACAGTCCGGCCCCATCTCACAGCCCTCCTGCTGTTTTGCGTGTGCTAGAGCTGGGTCGAGTGCCTTTGCTGTGCCCTGCCAACAAGCACACTGCTCTGCTGCTCTCGCCCTCTCCTGCTTTCCTCTCCCCCCTCCTCCCCATCTTAGGAAATAATTAGCAACGAAGAAATAATAAAGCCATGCAGAGTGCACTTCTGAGGCTTCCGACAGCTGCTGGCAGCAGCGCTGGCGCACTCCTGGTACTGCTCAGCTTCCCTAGAGAGCCACGTCAGCCTCCCCTTTTCGGGTGCCCCCCTGCCTCCCCGCACCTGGGCTGAGGTCAGATGGGAGGCAGGCACCCACACAACGCCAGCCTCTTGCAGCACGTGGGCATTGCAGGAGCAGGGCAGTACCTTTCCCTTGGGGCAGGAAAAGCGAGCCTGTGCGGTGTCACCATGTCCTGCTGCCACAATTAATATGTAGGTTTTAGGTTCAGGCTATAAATAGGTCCTACGAAGCACTATGAAAGCAGTATACAGCTGTGGTGTTGCTTGCCTCAGCCAAACGTGTCACATATTGCTGGAGCAACAGCAGAAAATGTTATCGCAGCCCAACGAGCGCACGTGAGCACATCCGTACTTCAAGGAGTGACACAGCTGCAGGCTGCCAAGCTCCCTGGCACCAAGACCAGCACCAAGGGGACATTTCTCCACTTCTCATCTCTCAGGAGAGACAGACAGAGGGGAAGACACAGCTTCTTCACCACCACTTTTCTGGCCTCAGCTGCTCTACTGAAAGCCACTACAAAGGTGTCAATAAATAGCAATGACAGTGATGAAATTTCCTTCCACTAAGTGTCCAGTATTCCTCTGCAAAAATATGACCAGAAAGCACAGTAATACTTTATTATTGCACAAGGCAAGACATAAACAAGCACTATTAATGGGGCTGGGGAAAGGGTTTTGAAGTCCATTAGCTACCTGCTGAGCATAAATGTCTTTGGCTGCAAGGATGTAGTGTTAGGGCATGTTTCTCGTGTACTTCTTCAGACTAATGAGAACAGACAAAAATATAGATTCTGCTAAAAGCCCCGAGAGATGTATGTAGCTGCAGTCCCACTAGGACAGCATTTCTGCTTATGGGCAGCTTTGGAGTAGCCTCTGTATGGGAATAACTTTTGGTAGCAGTTCATCTCCCCATCTGGTCCCACCACTTCTGTACCAGGAGATCAGGATTTTCCAGCACGCTGGGAGCCTCCATGAAACCTCCTCTGCAGTTTGGAGCATTCCTTCTACCTTGCCATATACGTGATATGGCGTATGTTTAACACTTTCTTACTGATGTCATATGATTGCAATATCCTCATGCGATTAGCAAGCTCAGGCACGCTTGACTCACATTGTATCTCAATTATTTTCATCCATAAACAGTAATGCATTAAATCC
This sequence comes from Anas acuta, assembly GCF_963932015.1. Taxonomy (NCBI): domain Eukaryota; kingdom Metazoa; phylum Chordata; class Aves; order Anseriformes; family Anatidae; genus Anas; species Anas acuta. The sequence goes on along the minus strand of NC_088981.1, from coordinate 43,381,055 downwards.
TGAAACAATGCCTACATAGCTCCCAAGGGCAATGTTTTGATTCCATCCTGGAACAAGGTCACTCTCCTCTTGACTGATGGTTTTTCATTCTTTATCTTTTCCTAACAGTTGTTTCTTAAACAAGATTTTCACTGGCAATAAAAAAGAATAAGCTTCATTTAATGCTCAGAGATTTAATGTCTCCCGCTAGTTGTTTTTCAGAAGCTTAAAGTACATATTTTATTTTTTACTGCTTGTTAGGTCAAGGAGCCAAATACCAATTCCAAGTCTGGTCACATCTGCTGAGCACCAAACTTCCTGGCCTGAAATATTGTGACTGATGCCAGTGCCCTGGCCATCCCTGCCCAAAGCACTCTGTTATGGGCAGATGTCCTCTGCAGGTACTGGCTGGTAGCTCTCACTGAGGACAGCTGGGTGAACCTCTCAAGAAAGACTTGCTTTCACTGTTGTTTAACCTCTTCCCCTGTAACTCTCACACAGCAGAGAGTGGGAGACTCTTCCCACGAGGCTTTCTCAATCCCTGCCTCTTCAGCCCTGCTGGAAAAAAGCTCGGAGCTATCCCACAAGCCTGGCGTGCCACCTCGCCCATCCTACCCACTGCTCGCAGCTACACCCAGCCCACCCCACCTATTTATAATCCTTTGAGGCTGTTTTGCTCCAGTGTGAATATTACAAGCCACTGGTGTCAGTAATTCTCCAGCAGCTTATAGTTTCTCAATCTTTTCTGACTATCCACAGGTCCAGAGAGGGAGCGTCGTGCTCCTCACCGGTGGATGGTGCTTGACCAAGGGAGGTCCCCGAGCAGTTCAGCTCCAAACTAACTTTCCAACAAGTGACCTGAGAGTGAAAAATGGAAAAAGTAATATCCAGATTATCATCTGGTATAAATCAACAAAGCCCCAATAAAGACATTAAAGCTCTACTGGTTTACACCATCTGGGAGTTTGGCCGCAGGGGAGGACTTCTTAATGTTGAATTTTTAGCGTTTATCACAGATATACATGGGAGGAGAGCTAGTGCCCTATCTGCTCTCAGCGAGCGTTACCAACCCCTACAGAGATCAATAGCAGCTCCCTGCTCACATCAAGAGCTGAATGATGCCCTAGAATTAGCATGTGTTTGAATCAGTGCATTGTATCTTGTTTGCAGATTAGTAGCACGGAGTAGATATTGAGGGCACAGGAAAGCTAGCCAGTTTAAACAAAGTCAGAATTGACCTAAATTTTTGCTAAGCTGAAACTGATCTTTTTGGATGGGAGAGAGAAGTGTCCCAAAATACTCATGTTTTCATTCATTTCATTATTTTGTGTCTTCTTGTGCACCTTCTAGCTGTAGCAGACAAGGGAGAGTAAAATTTCACATACTTCCAGCTTGGGCTGAACCAGGCAGCACTGGGCTCCTATCCTTTGAACTAGCAGCTTCTCCTCTAATTCACAGACCAAATAGACACCGAGAGGTGTACTTTGGATGGTCCTAAATCCTCCAGTTCTGTTACCATCAACTAGCTATAAGCTTGGGCAACTCCTTGGTTAGCCCAGACAGCCTCAAAAAGACAAGTCGTATTTGCTGTGTAGTATTTCATTTGTTTCTGCATACTGTCTCAGAATTACATTCTGAACAGCAAAAATGAAACAAATCTGGAAAGAAAGGAAACATGTTTGTTCATTATATTGATGGCAGCAATAAATTCCCTTAAGGCCGTGCCCTTTTTGCTTAATACAGGGAGTACCAAATGTGGGCTGGATAATGGATATTTTATGAATGCAATCTTGCCTTAAGCAACTGATTGCTTAACTATTAGGTAAAAGATTGAAGCATGCAAAAATAAGAAAGTTAAAAAAATACCACGAGCAGAATGTGATTATATATCAGTTCCAGCCAGCTTGCAGCTAAATTGCAAATATAATTCTTTATGTCTTCAATACACAGCCTCTTCCTTTAATAATGCTTCTGTAATATTTTACAGATTCTGAAGCTTACTGAAGAAAAAATCCCCACACTCTGCTTTGTAGTTTATCTTTCTCTAAAACAACTGAGATTTTTTTTTTGTCGTTGTATATTTCTGTTTCTGTGGATAATATTTTTCTTGCTGGAAGAAGGTAGAGGGTGTATGCAGAGAACTGTTTCCTCTAGGTCCTAGCATACTTCCTCTGTCTGCATCTAAGCCAGCAGGAAAAAAAATAAAAAAATAAAAAAATACAGAATACAGGCAAGCTGCTCTTTCACAATGCAAAAGTGCAAGCTTTGTTTTCTTTCTGCTTTTTTACCACCTATTTGTGCTTTTTTCTTGTTCATCATAGGGATAAACCTTTTTTTTTTTTTTTTTTTTTTTTTTTTTTTTTTTTTTAATCCAGCATATTCCATGGGTAAATAATTAGAGTTTAATGAAAAGAAGAATTAATGAGCTGGACTGGTTACTGGTGTGCAGTGTTTCTGCTGGTGTATTTATCCACTGATTTCTCTGTTATGAATAATACACATATTCATCACACAACTGCTTCAAGGGACAACATTCTCATCCAGGTCCTCTGTGCATCTTAAGTAGCCAGGGCTTCCCCTGAGATCTGGGACTAAAGGACAAAACTTATCTTTGGTGTAAATTGTACTGAGATCAGTGAAACCACTGAGACCTGGGATGAATCTGACCCAGGGAGAGAAAGTCTCAAGAGCTCCATTTAATCTCTGTCGCAGCATGGTTTTCCCCAGGAATCTCCATAGCCATCCATCTCTCTAACACACATAATAAATAATTTACTCGCAGATATACGGGAGCACTTTGCTTCAATCTGCTAATGATCTTAGCACTGAAAGGGGCTCCACCATACTTCGAGCCTCTTTACATTGCCTAGGAGACTGAAAGTGCCATTACTGTAAAATGAGACAATGAGAAAAAAGAGAAGATGCAATAGTCAAACATCTTGAATTATGGAACAAATACTTAAGTCCTTCACCTCTTTATAGAGCATTTGTGGTATGTTTTGCTTTTTTTTTTTTCACTTACTGTTATCAGCATTTCTGCAGCAGTTTTCAGGTGGATCTTCGGCTACTTGAACACTAAAATGAAATTTATCTCAGGTCACCCTGGCTGTCTAGTCAACAAAGACCAACGCTTTGGCATAGAAAGCATTTAAGAAAAAAAATTAGAAATGTCAGCTGTAAGCTTCAGCTCAAGATGCCAACTTCTAGTCTCACATCCAGTCTGACCCCTGTTAAGTGTGACAAGTGCAGCAGAGATGCTCTGAATGAGTGTCTTCGTTAAAGAGGAATGTGCTTGCTGCAACCCTTTCCTCTTTCACACAGACTACTTTTCAGGGTCTGTCACCCACCATTTCTGCTGCTACATATATTCAAAGACTCTCCTCTCTAGCTCAAAATGACTTGGATGCTGGCTTTTCTGTTCCAGTCCAGTTCTAAATGCTGTTCCAGTCTCAAAGCTTCTAACATAAGGAAGTCTTTCTTGACAACTTTAATATCTCTAGTTAATATCCTCCTTGATCTGCCCTTTTTTCTTGCCCAAAGTAATTCATTTCCATCCCCAGCATTGCAGCTTTTAAGAACTGATTTAAAATTAATACAGGAATGAAACAGTATAAATAATGTATGGTTACTGTATTTAATATTAATAGCTTTTAAATGAGGAAAAAATGCATACCTGCAGATGATATGCAAAAGGACTACGGGGCCATACTATTAGATTGCAAGAAGCAATGATACTGATGCTGCCAGATACTTCCCATCAAAAGAGCTTTTTTTTTTGCTTTTTTTTTTTGCTTTTTTTTTAGTTCAGTTGCCCACAGCTTTGTCAAACTTCTCTCTTGCAGTGAATCCTTCCAGACTAGACTTTCAGCCTCAGAGTGGATTATTTACTCATACATATGTGTGAAAAACATCTCCCAGAGAGCTCAGCTATTTCCATGACTGAAACAAGGAGGAGAACAGAGACTGGAGCACCTCAGCTTGTGTTTTCTGGCAGAAGGCATGCCAGCAGCCTGGTCTGCATTTAACTACATCATAGGAAGTGTGAGATCCTAAAGCACTGGTGCTCCCCCAGATCCAAACCCAAATAGGAAGAAAACTGAACTGAGGAGAACCAGTGTGGTGGATGAGGACAGGAGCAAAGGTGGAAAATAAGACTATGGTCTGGCAGGGTGAAGCCCAGAAAAGCAAATGAGGAATTAAAGTAGGATCCCAATGGAATAAGGAGTCTGGGATTTAGTAAAACTGGGAACTAAGAATCAGAGAGGTGTTGAGATGGAGACGAAAATACTGGGATGGGCAGTGTTGTTCAAGCAGATGCTGAATCTCCTACCTCCAGGCACCTTGATGTGCTTTTGCCCTCCTCCCAGCACTTGTGCCCAAGAGACAAGACATCACAGCCTGGCTGATGAGCCCCATAGCCAGTGCAAGCTTCTCCCAGAGCTTCAGCAGAGCAGTGAGCTTTCTTATTAACCTGCCAGGAGCCAAAACAAGCAGAGACCTGGAGATGAGGTTTTGCCTTGGCTTTTAAACATACCTCTCTCATACACCCTGAAGAAAAAGCACAAGAAAGCTGGCATTCAGGGAGCAGCTCCTGACCAGAAAAGCTGCTCTTTCTCAACCTCACTCTCCATGTGGGTAATCCAACATCTGCAACAGCCAGACAGGTCCTTCCCCTGCCCATCCAGCCTCCTTCCCTGCTCCTGGTGAGAGCAGCCTTGCTGTCTATGTTCGTCTTCTGCCCATGGATGTTCATGCATGCTCTGAGCACCTGACAGCTCTCCGTTTCCCTCTCCATTTTCTTCTTTGATAGAACTTTGGTAATTTTCCAAGGCTCCTAGCCCTTTGTTCCCTCCTGTGCAAAAACCTATGTACAGACTACCAGCAAGGACCACACACCAGTTGCCTTTCTCATTACTCAGCTCTGCTCTCACCAATGCTTGCAGGGAGAGGGGCCAAGGGAGGAAAGACCGAGAGTGATGTGACCAGCATGCAAAAACATGCCTGGTTTCCAGCGAGCAAGGGGTTAATGCTGGGCTGAGCCTTCACACAGGTGTAATGAGTCAGGGCCAGACTGATGCTGTCAAAGAGGGAATACAGGAAACTTTCCCTCTTTAGGAAGGAAGACAGCCTGGAGAAAGGATTGTTTCACACCCGATGAGCACGGGGCTCATTTGCCCATCAGACCAGGAATTTCACCTCGCTTTCTAAGGATTCAGCAAAAGGCTCCTTTTGTTTTGCACATGACCAATGTGCTTTCCACTGTGTCAGACACAGCCCCGATGAGGCCATCTGCCATGAAAGCTTTTCTCTTAGTGGCTTTTCCTTACCTGTTTTTTCAGTTGTAATTTCACATAGTCCTCATTTCCCTGGTAGCAGGGGCTTCATGATGTTTTCATGCCAGAGAGGTGCTGGCCAAGCTCCAGAAGCAATGGCTGGGCTGTTAGAAGAGAAGAGCTTGTTGAAAAGAGGCTTTAGGTGTCTCTTTTGGTGATGGTTTGGGGAATCCATTCTTAATCTTTCTGTCTGTGTGTGATTATGTGTATGGCTATGGAAGGAAGGAGTTGGCACCTAGATGAACACGGTAGAGTTTACAGGAACCTCCTCCATGCCAAGCCCCTGAACCTGTTGGTCCATGGGTGATGAGTCCTTTTGCACTTTGTCTCATCTGGAGCCCTCATCTTCTCTGCCCTTAGTTGCTACTGTAGCCTCCCTAAGGCTGGGAGGGAGGTGCTTTTTCATTCCTCGGGTGACCTAGAAAAAATGAGGCAAAGAGGAGTTCTGAACATTTCTAGTGATATCAGTAAATTCCAATGTATTTTATAGACTGTTCGTTTATGATAACATCCTAATTTTAGAGAAGAGCTTCTGCCATTCAATAGCAATACTTCCTCAAGCCATTGTGTAGCTGTACCACTGTCTGGTGCTGCAACTCAGCTCCAGCATAATCAGCTAAAGAAGCAGGACTCAGCATCTCCAGATGAAAAAAAAGGACAGATGTGACACTCCAGTGCCAGGAGATAAATGGCCAGGGCTGACAATATACTTAGGATTTATTTTAAAATAGTACATAGGACTTAATGTGTTGTACTGTCAGAAACCGCAGCTGGGTCTGGCTGTGTTGTGCAGACTGATGGAGCAGTACAGAAATTTTCACTTGTTCTGAACACGAGGCCCCAGTGAGACTTACAAACACCACAGCAAGGTAAGTGACTGCAGAAATGCCAGCACTTGCTGCTGGCGTCGATAGCGGGGCTGTCAGTCAGTCTTGCAAGGGAAGGCCGGGTAGGGAGGAAGAAATAGCCAGACTGCAACCTTATCTATATCCCATGGAGAGACGCTGCAGGAGGCTGGATGGATGGGCAGCTATTTCAGGAATGGAGGAGCTTATGGCCACAACTGCTGCATCCGAAAGGCTGACTTAGAGGCCAAGAGACAGCCTGACGGGCCACTGACATGGGGATCCATTTCGAACCAAGCTGAAGGGTGTGTAGCACAAGGCTGTGAAAGGGGACAGAAATATATCCAAGGAGGGTAATCCTGCGTTACCAGGAGAGAGGCCCCATACACGTGCCAGTAGTATTCTCCCTAAACGTAAGGCTAACCAGCTTGAATTCAAAAATGCACTAAGCTCTAGCTTGCTATGGATGTGTAACTTGAGTTGCTGCCTCATAATGGGGTCTGAATTTAAAAGGATGACTTCTGTTTTTATTTATTTACCCTAGGTCAGCCTGCTTAAAGATAAAGGGTATTTTACAGAGCAGCAGAAAGTAGATTTGGATCCAAAAGCTGAGATGCTGAGACATAGGTTAGATGCTATAGATGACACTTCAGTACCTTTTGCTCCCCTGAGATTTTCAGGTGTGCTCATCCAGAACGCAGATGTGCTAGGGCAAAGAGTCATATGGCTGCTGTGAGGTTTGGATTTGGACCTGCTCAGGGATTTAACATGCTGTTAAACCTCCAAGGCTGGGGACAGTAAGGCAGAATAACTGAAAGGGATCAGTGATCACCAGCAGGATCAAGCTGGAGGGATGCTGCTGAGTAACCATGTCCCAGAGCCCTGTGGCTGAGCTGGTTTTCTTGCCATGTGGGGTGCTTTAGGTTGCTGTGCAGAGTTCTTGGGGCAGCAAAAAGCCCTTGTCCTCCTGCCCACTTTGCTTCTGCCAGAGCCTGGCAAAAGCCACCACCTCCTCACAGCAGGAACTGCCCAGCTCCAGCTCCAAGGATGCATGACAAGGAAATGCCCTAGGAAACAACGTGTGGTGGACCAGGGCAGCGTGAGCTTCTGGTGGTCCTCATGGATCTGCAGCTGTGGTTCCCAAAGGGAGATAACTGTCAACTAGGCAGGTATTTGCCACAACATACCTTAACCACAAATCCTTTATTTGCTGACAAATGTGGCAGTCAAAGACATTTTGGGAGCAGGATCAAAAATAATAATAATAATAATAATAATAATAATAATAATAATAATAATAATAATAATAATAATAATAATAATAATAATAATAATGCCTAAAACTGAAAAATGGACAGTAAGATCTGCCTGGGCATTTCCCAAGTTTCAATTTTTGAAGCTGGATTGACCAGGAAACTCAGCATTTCTCATAAGTGGGTAGGAAAAAGGCTGGCTGGGGAAGGAGGAAGGAGTAAGAGACATGCTTTGATGAGGGCTCTCAGGGGAGATGGTGAGGGCAAGGCCCAGCTTCAATGCAAACTGAAGAGAGCAAAGTAATTTCAATTGCTCCTCTGTCCTGTCCCCATGCACCAGGAGAGCACAAGCCATCAGTCCCCATTGCAAATGGAGCAGCCAGCAGCCTTGAGACCCTGTGTCCCATATTGCCTTTTTGTGTCCTTGCTGCTGACCTACAAAAAACAAAGGTTTTCTTACCTCCATTTGGTGAGCTAAGCTTGCTCTCCCTCCAGATTTCCTTTGTTTTTATTTAAAGTGCCGGAATCAAAACAAATGGTTTCTGCAGCCTCAAAACAATATGTAGTCTATATTTAGACATGTCAAAAATTCTGACTAGTAGATCCAAAGCAGTGTTGTTTCTATTTCTCAGCATTGCCAGCAAACTTTTTTTTAATTTTTAATTTTTGCTCATGTCTGTCCTGTCTGTCACTGGGGAAGCCCAGGCTAATGCTGTGGTAACGGAACATCCAACCCACATTGTTACAGTCAGGTTAGGAGTGAGATAAATCTACTGGATAAAAGGGTGAAAAGACCAAATCTTCCTTGCTGTGAGTTAATATGATAGGGCTGAATGAGGTGAGCTGAGCCCCTGTGGACACTGTATCCAAAGTCCAAGCCAAATCCTTGCAAGGCACAAAGAGGGGGCAGGATATTAGGCTTTGCTAGAGAGGACCGATAGGGATGAAACAATCACCTCCTGTATAAATAAAAACTGAGGGGGGAAAAAAAAAAAAATGTAATTTTTTCCTAGTAGGGTCCGAGGCCACTTGCCAGTGAGTGGAACACTCTCACTGGGTCTGAGAAACAAAATAGGAACAAGCAAGTTGCTGAGATGTTCAACCTTCACACCCACACCCAAACACACACACAAAAGAGCAGGAATTTCCCACTACCTGCTGATGGACAAGATATCTTGGGAGCCAGGTATAGTGGGAATGCCCTAACCTGTCAAGTAAATAGAGAATGGGAGCAAGGTTTCAAAACAGAGAGGAGAAATGCTGCAAGCTACAAAGACCACAGCAATTTGCAGGATGGGGTCTGCAAGGTCTCCTCTTCCTGCCAGCCCCTGAAAGACACCCTCCTGGTCCTCTTCTGCTTCCCCAGTCTGCCTGACCTCACTTTGTCCCTGCCACCATGTCTCTGGAGCTGTTTAATAAACCCCCAGTCTCCTAGATACCTTAGAAGCTCAAGAGAGCTGCAAGAGCCAAGTCTCCTCTGGCTCTGGTGAAATGCAAGAAGTCCATGGGGGAAAATGTTGATAGTGAGGGACGCAACACAGAGCCACAGCAGGCAGTGGGAATGGAGTAGGCACATGGCTGAAAGCAGTCAGAATCTGATGGGATGTAGGGAAATGTGTAAATATAAAGCATCCTGTTGTCCTTCTGAACAGGGGAGCTGGAAGAGCCTGTAAGAGGATGTAACTGACCATGTCAGTGATAACAGCTAAAATCAGGCAGGTAGCTGCTGAAGGGGACTTCATGCTTGAGTGGTACCAGAAGAGATATGGAAGACATGGTGTTCTTCATGGGCACTACTGATGGCATCATCTGCCTGAGATGTCCCTCAGATTCAACTTCACATTCAGCAGATGACCTGGATCAGCTGAAGGGCTGGAGACTTTGGAGACTGCACTCATTCCCCAAACTGTGAACCTCTGGGAGCCATGCCCCACTTCAAAGTGCAAATTTCAAAGTAAACATACAGCTGTGGAGACCTTCCAGGCCAGGCAGGCTGCTGCCCCAGGGAGATTTTCTACCTTATTTTTATCTGTTATGGGTGCAAAAAGGTTCCTTTCATATCTTGCTGTGCTCCCTTCCCCAAACAGCCATCAGGGCCTCACGTTTTAGTCAGCTACTCAACAGCGAGGAGCACCCTTCAAAGCTTACCCTCACTTCATGTGCACAGAGCCAGCTGTTATTTACCGGAGCACAACACGCAGGCTCTTTCTCCTGCCCTGTGGGCTGTGCATGCTGAGTCTGGTCCTTCCAGCCTCTGCTAGCATGAAAGAAGGCAGAGACCTGAGCTTTTGCACTTGGGCACCGAAGCGCTGTCCCTGAGCCTTGCAGCATGGAGCTGACACATCCCACCAGGGCCCATCCCCAGGGGCCCTGCTGGTGCGGCCTTTACTCAAAGGTGGCCGAGCATGCCTCCTGCACACTCCCAGTTCATTTCCAAGGCAGAACCCAAGGGCTTGCTGGCACTGTAAGGCATTCGTCATCCTCCAAAGCTCACTCCTTTTGCCCGGGTGCTTCGGGGGGGGCTGAGCGTGATGCAGCAGTTCGGTTGCCTCAGGGCAGCAGATGCAATCTGTCTCCAGCACGTTCAGGTCTTGTTTGCGGTCAAACCCCTGCTCATGCTGCACGCAGATGAATGGCAAGCACCCACAGGAATTCACCTAAAGGATATACACCTCGCCAGCTGAGCGGGGGAGAGAGTTTGGAGCGGAGAGGTGCTGAACAGCAGCTGTCACATTTCTTATTGCAAGCACTCTGGCGCTGCAGCTGCCCTCACAGACTGTGGCAGCATCAGGCTGCACTAGACAAACCCCACATCCCCCCTCACAGCCGCTGGCACCCAGCAGAGATGTTGAATCCACCCAGGCCCCAGGTGGCTGCAGACACAGGGAATGCAAGCACCCAAATGCAACCTCCACGTGGGGCTAGGACTGGGGGTGACCAGCTCCCATCCTCGTCATGAAATGACTTCGCACCCTGCGACTGGCACCTTCCTCCCAGGCTCCTGAGCAGCTGCCCCAGCAGCACGAGGCGAGACCATGGCAGAAACGGAGGTGCAAGGGCCGGGTGTTACTGGATGCCGGCGGCGAGCAGGCGGTGTAATCTGTCTGCTTTTGTTCCGTTGGCGTGGTGGTGTGCTCTCATTAGCCCCCCACGGACAGTCAACCTGTCAGCAGGTCTGCGCTCCAGCCGCCTGACCTCTGACTCCCACTCATTCTTCCACAAATTAATTTCCCAAATTGACAAATTAAAGTGCACAGTATGCCCAAGGTCACTAAATCACACTGGGTTCTGGTAAATGTCATCCAGCATTGGTGGGGGAAGAGCAGAAATAGGGGGAGAGAAGGGAAAGAAGGTAAAAAGAAAAAAAAAAAAAAAAAGAAAAAAACTTTGTTTGAAATAAATGGACAAAATAAAAAGGGAACTGTATTTTCTGAACTGCAGATGACAATGCTGTGCAATTAAAATGGAAGCTGAGGGTTCCCTTCACATAAGCACAGTTGGCTGGAGGCTGGTGCCTCGGCAGAAGGTTGGTGCAGCTGCTCCAAATGGCCTCAGCCGGCCTGGACAGGCCATGCCCCCCTCAGCACCAGGCTGGGCCCCCTCTCATTGCACTGCCGCCACACTACCATGGCTCCAGTACGTTTCTCTTTGAACTTCTTCACGTGCCAGCATCACCCTGATCTCAGCTCGAGCTTTCCTCTCCTGTGTGTTTACCCCTCCTGCATTTAAAGAAAGCCACTGTGTCCCCTCTGGGCCACCACTTGCTGGACAATGGAGGCCAGGGCTGGCACAATGATCTCCCACTCCCCTGATGCTCCTAAAAGGCTGGCTCTGCACCTGCGCTGGCTGGGCTTCATCTTTCTCGACCACAGCAGACAGCAGTGCTCCAGGGGAGCTCTCAGCCCTCTCCGGTGGCATTAATACCTCCCTGCCCCTTGGGACGGCTGTGACTCATATGCCCTAAGCTCACATTTGCTTTTTCCATGGTTGCACGATATCTCTGCTTCTTAGTTACCCCAACCAACTAATACGCCCAAGTCTTTCTCTTCCATGCTTGTTTAGAGCTGATAAGCATCCAGCTTATAGTGGAAATTCATGTTATTAGTCCCTAAGTGCATGACCTTGCACTCTGCAATATTGAGTTTCATCCCATTTCTGTTTGTTCGGTCCTCAAGGTCAGCCACTGCTTCCCAATCTTACTCCACAATAACTATGCTCCCAAACTTATCTTTGTCTACAAATTTAATTTCCACATTCCTCCCTTTCAGTACAAAGTTAGTAATGAAAATATGAAGCAGAATCTGTCCCAAGACTACCCCTTTAGCAACTGCGCAAGGAGTGTCCTCCCTCCTCATCACTCCCACCCCAACACTACCTGTATTCATCCCTTCCTCAGCCAGGCCTCCACACGTTTACCATTCTTCTACCTAACCCCATCATCCTCCTCTGAACAAGTAATTTCCCCTGTGGCATCATATCAAATGCTTTGCTGATAGCCAGACAGATCAGCCATGTTTTCTTTACCAGGAAAACCAATTAGTGTACTTTGATAAGATATCAGGTTCTTCTGGCACAATTCACCTTTGATAAAGCCAAGCTTCACATAATCCACGTTCTGTTTGCATCCTTTATTCTTTCCTGTAAAGATCCCAAAGGTGTTTTGCCTTGCAGAGAGTCTCAATGAAAGTACACTGCTTATGCAGACAAAAGGAGTGAGCACTGTCCCGTTAGTGGTGTTTTTACCTAGGATGACACCAGAAAGAAAGCACCACTGCTACAGTGATCTTCCCTCTGCTCTTCACGTTGTATGATGTGGCAGTCACAGCAGCTGGTACAAGCCCTGGCCAAGTCCAGGTGTGGACCTGGTGTAGAATTTAGGTGCAGGTATACAGCCAGTGCCACTGTATCACTAAGGAGGGTACTGAAAAGCAGAGAATTGAGTTGTTACTCTTCCTGCATCAAGGCAAAAGCATCAGCCTGCTTTTGCTTGGATTGATGTTGTATTTCTGCAGGGCTCAGTCCTGTGCAGCCTGCTGCATGGGGAAAGAAGTATGGGATGTGACTTAGGGCAAAGGTATGAAATGTCTAGATCCCCGGTTTGTGTTTAACCCGAGCAGGCAGAGTTTAAAACCTCATGGCTGTTTCACAGCTCTGTGAAGGGAATCCCTGCCTCAGTCACCACCCTGAGAACTGGGGCAAAGAGAGGCTGTGGCTCTCATCCCCTCCCCGTTTCTTTTCAACAGGGTCAGGATGGAGACACACAAGGGAGAAGTCAGGTCTTCTCTCTCTGAAGTGAGGCAATGACTTCTAAGGAAGGGAACAGCAGTAGATTCCTTTGAATCTTACGGGGATTTCAGTAGAAATCCCTCTGGGCTTGAAGGAAAGCAGATGCTTACTGCTGCTCTGACACAGCACAACGGGACCACACTGCCCGTGACAGCCGCTGATGCAACTCAGCAGCGAGGGAGAGGGGCTCTGCTCATCCTTGCCTGGAAAGGGCTACTGAGAAAAAGCAATCAGGCACATATCCCTATATATTTTATTGGTTTGGATAAAAGGATGCATCACCCCACCAGAGGTATGACGGGAATCGTTACGCTGCCTGACTTCCTTGCACCATCACGAAGTCTGCGTCAAAGGCCAGCTGACAGCAAACTCCTCTCCATAACTCATGTGAGTAAGGCAGGCATGAATCTGTGCATGTCACAATGAAACTGCCTACTCTCCTCTTCCCCGCTGCCAGGTGGTAAAACACAGCACAAATGCAAATCGTCATCTGAAGAATTGTATTTCTATTTCCTTTTTTAAATGTGGTTTATTCTCTTCCCTGTAACAATGATGTAACACCTCTCTCGGTCTGCAGTTCAGCCCATAAAATTTGCTCTTCCAAGTAAAAACTGATCATGTCACCAAGAAGTCTTAATGTTACTTCTAAGACCACTAATTGATTCTGCTGCTCTGATATCCTCTTGCAAGGCATTCCAGAGCCTAGGAACATTAACAGGCAAATGCTCTGGCACCAGCTGTCTTAAGCCTAAATCTAGCCTCCACCAAAAGGCTGGCATTAGATGTCTTCTCATTTTACATGTTTGCATTTTTACAACATTCCATGGTTTTGAGGCTACTCGAGGTTGGCTGACAAATCACTTTGGTGATGTACAAGCTGAATCTTACCTCAAGAGAAGAAAACTAATAATTAGAGTAGAAAGGAAAAATCCAAGTTGTTTCTTTGTGCTAGCTCTGGAGAGTGTACAGCGGGGTGCACCTCCCAGGTCATGGGCATGGACTAGAGTGGTAACATCTTTTATTCTCCTGGGCCCAGGGCCCTGCCTAACCTAGGCAAACAAGGATGTTTAGTAGGCATACCGGTTGAAACACATGAAGTAGTATGTGTTTTTAAAATACTAAAACCTCTGTCTTTTCAGGGTGCTAATAGTGTTTGAAAACTAGACATCAGGACAGATTAAAAACTGCCATACTGGCCGTATCAAATGTCTTTCTTAGCAGTACCCTGTACAGAGAGTGAAATGGCAGCCTTCAGTGGCACAGCAGATGGGAAGATGGCACAATCTTTCCTTAATATCACTCAAACCCACACACAGCTCAGCTGGACATGCTGTCATGTACGTAACACCACTGACTGATGGCTCACAGAGTGCTAATTCATGCCTGAATTGTGTTACTTGGTGCATGTGACATGGCATCAGGTCATTCCCTCAGTTCTGATGAGGCCAAAATGGCCTGGACTTTATGCTACAGTGCCAGGATGTGTGGTGGAAATGTTAAAGAATTGCACGCATTTTAGTCTTGTGCAAAAATACTCCCATTTCCTTGTGATGCTGCCACACTTTTCTTGCTCCTGCTCACGGCAGCAATGTTGCTCTTCCACAAATCATCCTGACAAACAGGTAACACAAAAACAAGTGGACACGAAGCCTGTTGGAGTAGCCAGCACAGCTTCAAGTCCCAGGGCACTACTTAGAATCAGCTCTCCCATCTCATAACGTAGCAATTTTAATTTAAGAGAGATCAAGCCCCACTCCTTTGTCCAGGTGTCCCTTTTCACAAAACACGCTGCCTACCCAGAGAAGTAAAAACCACAAGCCACAGAGAGCATAACAAAACTCAGGCAGGCTACCAGTCTGAGCTGCTAGCTCGGAGCTGGCAGGCAGGCACTCTGGCTTAGCTTGCTGCACGTGAGACCAGCATTTGACCCGTTTCTTTCACAGCAGTCTGCTGGTTGTGATCAGACTCTACACATGGGATTTGCTGCTTTCATTGCTGTAAAATAAAGCACAGCAAAGCAAGTACAAAAGTCAAACATGGGCACAGGAAAGAAAGGCAAGATCATTTATTATAACCAAAACCTTGCACTTCATGTCACCAAGTGGACGTGTCAGTCTCACATGCATAGCCAAGGAAATCAACCCTAGACCCCAGAAATTATGCTACATATCATATGACCTGCTGGCATATTAATACCCTTTCCTTTTTAAATCTTTGCTCTCCCTTTGGAGCCTGCCCTCTCAGTGGGGATCAGACTGACACATTATAGGCTCAGTTTTCTTTCTGAGCTGACAACTCGTCCAGGAAGAGCTGGCTAGGATGTCAGCCTTTGGAGGATATGTAGAAAATTCCAAAGAGGAATTTGCATATCATCATTTTACTGGAACGTATGGTGAGAAGAAATAAATACTTTGCTCTTCAAGGCAATACCTTCAACTTTTAGTCAGCATACCTCACTTAAAATTAAAAAAAAAAAAAAAGTTTTACCAAGTACTGTTGGTGACGATGTGCTCAATAATGCTGAGCTGAGAAAAAGCCAGTGCAGAGACAGCCGCTCTGGGCATCTCTCTTTTCTCGTCTCCCTGCATCTATTTATGGAAATATTTGGAAATTGCTATATAGCCCTTATTTTAGGTGACTCCAGTTGTTACCTTTGGAAACCTTCCTGAAACTGCCTATAAAAATGAACTGCATAAAAAAGAGTCCAGAAAGATAAAGTAGGAAACAGAAAACCTGAGAAATTGATTTCTGAAATTTCTGAGTTTCTACAGTCCTCCCAGCAGATAGACTGACTGAAGGAAAACCACACCTGAAGTCAGTATTGGCTGTCCCTATTAAAGAAAATATTAGAGATTTTTTTGTTTTGTTTTGTTTTTTAAAGCAGAACAGAGCAGATGATTGCATAATTATGGCAATATGATCAAGGGGCTGGAGCACCTCTCCTATGAAGAAAGGCTGAAAGAGCTGGGGCTGTTCAGCCTACAGAAGAGAAAGCTCTGAGGTGACCTTTGGTGACCATTGCAACCTTTCAGTAGAATCATAGAATCATAGAATATCCTGAGTTGGAAGGGACCCTTAAGGATCATCAAGTCCAACTCTTGACACCGCACAGGTCTACCCAAAAGTTCAGACCATGTGACTAAGCGCACAGTCCAATCTCTTCTTAAATTCAGTCAGGCTCTTTGCAGTGACCACTTCCCTGGGGAGCACTTGAAGGGGACTTAAAAAAAACAGGAGAGCAACTATTTACTCAATCATATATTGACAGGACAAGGAGAAATGGTTTTAAAATAAAAGGAGATTTAGGTTAGATATTAGGAGGGAATTCTTCCATCAGAGGGTGGTGAGGCACTGAAACAGGTTGCCCAGAGAGGTTGTGGATGCCCCATCCCTAGAGGTGTTCAAGCCCAAGTTAGATGAGGCCCTGAGCAACCTGATCTAGTGGGTGGCATCCCTGCTCATGGCAGGGGGGTTGGAACTGAATCATCTTTAAGGTCCCTTCCAAACCAAGCCATCCTCTGATTCTGTGATTCTGTGATTCTCTGATTCTGATTCTTGTAGTTGTAACAGAATAATCCTCCTGTGAGTATTTTTACTCTGGAACAAATGTTTCTTTCCCCAAATTACACTGTAAATACACATTGTATTGATACAAGGTTAATGAAATTAAGGTTAAGAGCTACACCTGGGACCAAAGCAGAAGCTATTTGATCATACCAGCAAACTTCTCCAGGCAGCTTTCACATAAGAGTCCAGACAGATTAGCATCTGGAAAATGTGTGCCTCTCTTCTCCATAGCTCAGTCATGGAATTCAGCAATGAAAGTCAAGTCCATATTCATGCCAGCTATTACTAAGGCCTAATTTAGAGGCAAATGTTTTGGTGATGTTCATGGCCAAGAGTGAGTAAAAATTGTATTTTTCAGTGCTGCCCACTCTCAGCAGAGACAGTTGGTCCCAGGACCCCAGCAGGTCTACCAGGCAGTCAGGTCTGCATGTGAACAGTAACATGGTGATGGGAAAAGCACCACCAGCCCTGGAGGCAATACGCTGAAATGCAGCTTTCAAACCTCTTCTTTAGTGGAGTCCTCTGCAGCTGATGCAAAAAAAAAAAAAAAAAAAAAAAAAAAAAGTTCTGATTTTGCCATCTTCCACAGTTTCTTGCCTCGTACTACAATTGGAAGACAACCTGCTCCCTCCTGCTGAACAACAGATGTGAAAACAGGGATTATTTAAGCCTTCTGAGCCAACACCGTGTTCTCCTGTAAAGCCTGTCACAATACAGCCCTTAATGACCTAGCTATGATGTAATTACATTTGAAGGTGCCAGATTTACAGGGGGCAGGCCATAGAAGTTTAACAAAAGTAGAAAAACTACCTACATCCTGTGTTTATTTTGTGATCTGCCTTTACATGTTTTGGAGCTCCTTTCACTGGAAAGTATTATCTCACAGAGACTCTGCACAAGATTAATTTATTTAACTATAGCTCAAACTTCTACCAGCAGGACAGATGAAGGATCAGAAATGTATGAACTCTTCTCTCACAGCTTCTGGTAACCAAATACCTTTCTCCTAAAAATTACCCGCAGAAGTGGGTTTGGGTGAGCATATCCAGAGGCCTTGCTACTTTCTCCGAAGATCAATGCCCATACAATCACAAGAGTCCCACCCTGCTTTAAAGACCATCTTGACTTACACCAAGCAGGGAGTGATGTGTGTCCAACAGCTGCTTGTGTTTCAACTCTTGAAAAGAAGGCCACTCTTCAAAAATGTGATATGCTTAAAGTTAAATCCTTTTCCATGTACTTCTATCCAGGAAGTACAAAATAAACATACTGTGGCTCCTAAAAACAGCTTTAAATACAGACTTACTCCTCAAAGCCTGGGGCCATCAAGAAGATTTTAGTGCTTCAGCTCCGAATGTACCTTCTTCAACAGCTTTGTCCATGCTGGAGTGGATACATCTTTGTTGTAGTCCTTTGGAGTCACATTCACATGGGTCTCTTCATTGACTGCCTGACTTGTGGCAGGCAAAGCACCTTAAAAACTCGTTACAAATCTCTGCAGCTAACAGGTCGTCAAGAACATGGCTGCAAAATGATAACAGAATCTCTTCCACCATTCACTGAGACCAGAAAAGTCCATGTCTCTTCAGCAAGCACCCTGTTAACTTCATCTATGAGAAGACTTTTTTTTTTTTTTCCTAAAATATTAAACAAAAATTACCAACTTAGTTAACTGACTGGTAATAAATGTACCTTTCTTGCAGTGTCTCTCCCATTATCATTTGTTGCACAAAGAGGCCATGCAGACAGGCAGATTTAATTGGGCAGATTAAAATGTTGTGGGAAGTCCCACATCTATGATACTGCTGTCCTTCTCCAAGGAGCCCTTTCAGGGATTCTCCTAATCCTGTGAAATTGCATC
The DNA here is from genome assembly GCF_963932015.1 of Anas acuta. Taxonomy (NCBI): domain Eukaryota; kingdom Metazoa; phylum Chordata; class Aves; order Anseriformes; family Anatidae; genus Anas; species Anas acuta. The sequence goes on along the minus strand of NC_088981.1, from coordinate 43,362,931 downwards.
CATCAAGTTTGGGCATGGGTAGGTTATGATCACAATATTTCTCTGAGGTAATTCTTTCCTCTGACATATGGTGAAGTTCAAGTTGATCACAGAGTCCACCAGGACTAGATATCAAGGGTAAATCATCCCATATTTCTCTGTCTGAAGACACTCCAATAGTAGGATAAGGTCAACTCTCTCAGGAGATAAGCTACTAAAGAGAGTGGAGAGAAGTTCTGAGGAACTTCTTTTCTTTTTAACAAGAAGCAAAAGAAATGACTGCAGTTCCTTAAGTCCTTTTCACTCATTCATTAGGTCTTGTACTGCCTCACCAGCAGTGGAGAGGCACAAAGCAGCCTGGTGTGCCCCACATCAGAGACACCGTGCACGAGCTGCTGATCTGCATGCAGTGGGCCATTCCTACATCAGACAGGTGAGAGCTTCTAGGGGCACATACCAGTCAGACTAGGCAGACCTACTGCCTAGGAAACACGATGCATGTGGGGCAATGCACACTTGTTGCACAAACTCAGTAGGGATGCAATGTTCATGGGCAGAGCAGTTTGGTCTTGATTTCCTGACACCTGTAAACCTAGCAATGGTCCACCTTATACTTCAGGCTTTGCTCCAGAATACAGTGCCCTTCTTCCAAAGCTGATAGATATAGCAGGCCTGTATTTGGGGATTTTGTTTGTTTTGTTTTGTTTTGTTTTCCTAGAGGGCATAATCTAGTCCATGGTGTTTTCCCTGTACAGTAAGCTCACACCATGTTTGAGTAAGAACTGGGATTTCAGTCAGGAAATCTCTGAAGAGAAACTAAGTACTTTCAGTGTTGGCTAGGGTTGGTGTTACAGATGAATCAGCCTCAAGAATAAAAGCCCTGGGTGGGGCATGGACGGGTCTCCCTCCTGGCCCCCACCCCCAGGGCTTTGAATAATGCAGTGTTTTGATTTTTAAAACATATGTCCAACAAATGTAGCAGTGATAATGAGGAACATGTCAATCTGCCATGTTTCCTGTTCAAATTTCCGTTTTCATTTCTAAAGTTCAAGTACATCTTGATCCCCAGGAGATAAACGTGAGCAAGTACAACAGAAGTATGGAGAGGAGAAGAGGTGAGCACTCACAGTGGCAATGAAAACCAGAACCACTGCAAAACACAGCTGGGCTCTGTTGGGGAGCAGGGCCGACCCAGCAGCCCTATCTCTCCCTGAAGGACAAGTTAGGCTGGAGGATCTGACCCCTGATACAACAAGGCTTGTGCACCACCTTGACTTTGCAGTCACTGTCTGATAGATTTGCTTGCTGCTGCCAAAGAGATGGTGAAAGTTTCTCTGTTCCAGCTCTCCACTTCCCTCTCCTTTCACAACTGCACATAACTATTCTAAGCACCAAAGGCCACAAAAGCCAGCACTTAAAATCCCTGAACGGCTTTGTGCTAAGTTTTCCTCTGTCCAGAGGCTCTCCTGACTCAGAAGATGATGCTGAGACCTCGCAACCACAAGAAGTCACTTGCACACATTCCACAAACACACGTCACCCTTCCATGCAGGAGAATGTTTCAGGAGAGAGACGACAGAGAGGCATACTGCTCTCTTGCTAACACAGCACACGTGTAACATCCTCCACTGTCACCAGACACTCAGCTAAAATTTTATCAGCCCGAAAATACTATTCAAGTCTCTCAGCACACTCTTCAGATTTTTTGTTAAAACAACAACAAAAAAAGTGCATTTTGACTCACTTTTTCAATCATGCACCAATTCCTAGAGTTTGTGAGTCAGTTCAGGTCAGTCCATCCTGACAGACTTTTTTATTTTTATTCTAAGAACATCTTTACTAAACTTAAGATTAGACATTATAAGAAATACAAAAATCTTGAGGGGAAGGAGAAGGGAAGAGTGAGAAGATCATTATCTAAGGTTATAAGATAACACTTAAGAGGTTTCAGAAAAGAGGCAAATAGAGCTACAGGAAAGTTGATTGGTTTAACCAAAAGTCTTGCTGAAAAAAGATAAAAAAAATAAAAAAATAAATAAAAAAGTGTCCAGAAGCTGTGTAAGTAAAGGCAAGGAGGTAAAATATGGAAGTGCTACAGAGAGATGAAATCTCATCTTGCTTGCCACAGCAATGAGCAGTTAAATTAGGCTACCAAATTCTAACTATCACCAATGGATTGGTATACATAAGGGCAGGTCACTTTAAATATAGTACATTTATCCATGGCAAGCCTTGACACCAACAACCCCATGCCAACGAGCAGCATGGCCTACTGCCACAAATTATTCCTGTCTCACCAGGCAGGAAGGAGGGTCCCATTGATTTCAAGGGTACCCTCTGAGGAGGGTCCTATTGCTAGCTGGAATTTAGTTCTCTCCTCTTCCAAAGGAGCATCAGCCATTACAGGCAGTTTGGGCAATCTTCCAATTTGCTGGCAACTAGAGCATTGCCTGCAGCTAGTGAACCATCACAATAGCTAACCAGCCTAACAAATGGGTTAAACACACTTGTGTTATATACCACCTTTACCAGTACTGTGATTTTTCCAGACCTCTTAAAATGCAGCCACTAGATTAAGTCCAACCCATAGGTGTCCAGTGCCATTTTAGATGTCTTCAGGTGTCCAGGACATCTAGGGGAGATCTGCACCCCTCAGGAGTGGGAGCTGAATGCCAGAGGCATGTGAAGAACTGCACTGGATGCCTCTGTGTAGGCACCACATTGCTCCCTCCCTCTGGGCTGAGCTAACAGCCTCTAACCACACTTGCTTTTCCTAGTTTGAAAGCACTGACATCTTAAAAAAAAAAAAAAAAAAAAAAAAAAGATCAGTAATACTTCAGAAAAATCTTATCTTACAGACCTTGACAAGCCATGATTAAGCATTTTCCTGTCTATATATATCACTGTGAGGAAACACTATGCATCAAGAGAGCAAGTCCCAAGACAAAATTGCAGAATCTGGCAACAGAGGACCCAAAATCCACTTCCATTTAATACATTAACTAACCCATCATTATTAATCTTTTTTTTTTTTTTTTTTCCTGGCAACCCTTTACAATTCACAGCACTTATGCTGATTATTCATTAGTAATGCACCGGGAATCGGGTATTTACTGTTCATTACGTAATAACCTATCAACAGATACTTTTGTTAGGGAAAGGGAAGCATCACTTCAAAAGCTTAAAAGACATGAGGACATGCAGGGGAAGGTTTTGCTGCCTCTTGCCTAAGGTTGAGCAGCCTGATCAAGTGTCACACCCAAGGTCACCCTGCAGGCCCATGGCTCAGGAGGGATTACAGCACAGCAAGAGCCTTTGTGACTCCTGCTCTTGTCCTCTGAACTCTAGACCCCATGGCACCTCATCAAAATATGACCTGCTTGGATAAAAATATCTGTCATTGTTTCACCCGGGAGCAACCGGTGTACATAAAAACTACAGCCTAGCCTTGTTGCTTTTTTTTTTTTTCTTCTCTTCCTCAGTGAGCAGTACAGGCTTTCTGTCCTGCCCGTGTCACTTTCAATACACTGTTACTGGAAAAGTTACATAGCTAAATTGCTAGCCGGTGTCACTGGAAATGAGAATGTGCACAATCAGCATATGTTTACACAAACACACCTCACCCTGTAGTCAACACATTTGGTAAGATCAGATCAATTAATTCTTTCACCATCTGCTGGAGATCGCAGGAGGAAACACACAGCACACTGGTATAACTGGGGTTATAGTCTTTTAACAAGTTCTGTCTGGGCTCCACAACCTGTATGCTTTTGTGATGAACAGGACAAGTCTTGCGAGCAAGTAACCCGTGGGTTCAGGCATACAGTCTCCGTATGGGACATAAGGAGTTACTATTTGTCAGCCAAACCTCGGTAACTGTCTATGTCTGCATTTTTAATCTGTTTCAGTTTAAGCGTCTTTCATCAAGTTTTCAGCTAAACAGCATTACCTCACATCTAGGGCAGAGCAAGAGCATTCACAGCAAACAGCTACTGAGGTTACCACAGCTCAGCTGACACGTGGTAATCTGCTGGGCCACTGCTACTCGCTCCTGTGCTATAGCACTGGCTTTTGGAGACTGCCACAGGCAGGCAAAAATGAAGAGTGGTGGGTGAAAAATAGCTGAACCTTTTAATGTTTTCTTTATTAAATTCAGAAGGTTCAGGAAACTTCTTTAAGGTAGAGAAGTTCAGAGTGGGAATCAAATCTTGGGATTTGGTTATTAAGGAGATGCCTCCAAAATACATTTTCAGCATGAACCCTTTTGTTGGAAGTTTTCTTGCCTGGAACAAGAGAAACCTAAGAGCTGTGCAACCACAGTGAGGTATTCCCTGCCTTAAAGCAAGGCCGTCTTACAGGGTCTTTGTTGATGTAATAGATGACCCTTTCAATGAAATCATAAACCTGAAGCTACTGAATTTTGGGAATCCACAGGAACTGAGTCCTCAAGAGGCACTCGTGTCTGATTACAAAAAGCAGCTGATGTCATGATGTTTCCGAGTTTCTCAAAAAGATCCTTAAAATGTTCAGTTTTGATTTAAGGTTAAGGTTGTTATATGGGTTATGCATCATCAGTGACTTCCTACAAATGAGGAATATTCACGGCAATGCAAAGGTCAGAAAAGCACATCTTTCTGCCATGAGGATTTTAAGAGAAAGATGCTACTGTTTGAGGGCAAGGGAGCTGGAAGAGGCTATTTAAGCTGGAATGTTATCATTCCACTTTTCCAAAGCAACAATTTCCATGAGACTCAGACATGGAAGTCCCTTTAGGTTTCATCTCCCATCAGAACCTACTGAAATCAGAGCTCCAAAGCACAACTATGGACATTTCATTTTCTTCCTATGCCTTGACACCTCTTCTCTAAAGAGAAAAGCAATAACTAGTATTCTTCACTGGAGGTGTTCAGGGGGTTGTTTCATGCTTGCTCAGCAACTTAAGGCCTTCAGATAGTCAGCAAAAAGAAATGCAAAAGAGGGTCATTATTAAAAGTTACGGTCCCCTGGGCTGAGAAGAAGGTTCTGCACTTTTCAGCTGCTGTTATTTGAATATGTGACATGGTGTGGAGCTGCTGGTTTTCACAGCATTTAAATCTCAGGTGTTATTGCAGACATTTCTGAAAAGATTCACATGGTGGGAGAACAAACACAAACTCCCAACTCTTTTACCAGCAGAGAAGTTTTTTGCAAGCCAGGCTTTGCACACAAAGCTGGAAATCTACTTGATCATATTGGCATACTGTGGTGTGATAGAAAGGGTTGGTTTTGTTTTGTTTTGTTTTGTTTTGTTTTGTTTTGTTTTGTTTTGTTTTGCTTTGCTTTGCTTTGTTTTTCTCCTCTCATTAGAACTGTTCATTCCAGTGACAGGGAATGCACTTGGGGTGAAAAATGCCAAAGCTGGGCCTTCATTAGTTTTGGGTTGCTGACAGAACCTCTCTCTTATGTTCTGGCAGCCTGTCACTCCCCTAGCAGGGCAACATTACACCAAGTAAATGTCCTCAGAGGAATAGAGATCAAGCCCAGCCTGCAAGTTGTACCATGAGTCAGGTGTTTGCTTGGCAGAGAGCCCAAGATATCCTCCCACGGCATCCCAAGCTCTGCTGGATCCAGTTGTCCAAGGTGTCATACAACAAGAGATCTTTTATTGAAGCAAATTCCCTTCAGAAAGCCTGGTTAGAGGCTAGGTGAGCCACCTTGATTCCTTTACAAGAGCTCCTGAACACTGTCTCAGGATATCCCATTATAGGTCTCTGGCTGACAGTGGAGTCACAGCTGCTTTATACCTCATGAAAAATGTGGCCCTGTGCCACCAACATTGTAAACCGTCCTTATCACTCCAACCAGGACAGGCCAAAACATGCAAAGAGCCTGTGTCCAGCCACTCTCACTGCCTCTCCCCACTGTGATCACCCATCTTTTCAAGTGCTTCAGGAACACATTAAGTCATTCCAGACAAGCTTTGCTATCCCGTGAAACAAATGACCCTTTCTGAGCACCAAAAAAAATAAGGTCTGGGGAACAATTGAAGGAAGTGCACCAAACAGACGCTCCTGCAGTAATTACCATCACTCACTTGGGGAGCAGGGGAGCACCCTCGCTAGGGCCACCCTCTCCTCTGAGGCCGGGGTCTGCTCCCATTGTTCTCACCGGGAGCCATGCTACCAAGTCCAGAGGGAGCAGGATTGGGCCCTTAATCCCCATTTCCTCTTGGCTGAGTGAACTGCAGTGTATGCCAGTGACAGCTAAATGAAGGATTCCTTTTTCCAGTTCCAGCTCTTAACTCATAAACTCAAGGTAATTGACATTACAAACAAGCTTTACCCACAGGGACCCCAGAACAGTCAACAATTGAGCTTTAATGAGTAGGAAGGGAGAAGGGGGGAAGTCCTTGCACGCCGCTGTAGGACATTCTAAGAAAAGCTCTTTCCCTTTTCCAGGCAAAGCAATGATTAAAGTCAGTGCACGAAACCCAGCAAGGAGGGAGGCCTTGCCGAAAACGCCTTTCTTCCTGACTTTCCTGTGGAAAAAAAAATACCAAAGGGAATGAAAAATGGTTTGGGGGACTTAAGAAGGATGACAGCAGCCAGTTAACAAACCCAAACAATAAAAGAGGAAGCCAAGCTTAGATGAAAAAGGCGAAGATCCCAGAGCTTGCACACAAAAGATAGCTATCAGAGTCCAAATGAACTGACACAGAAACGGAGACTGTAAGGTGGAAGTGCCAACCTAGACATTACATGAACCCAGCAGCCTAACCAACCTAACAAATTACAGGGTCACCTGCCTCATGGGCTCTCTTCTGTCTCTCCTCCTGACTCGGCAAAGCCATGGTCGGTTGGGTGCTCTGTGTCAGCACTTCACAGTGATACCAGTCCCAGCCACAGAAGGGAAACGAGCAGTACATGGGATCATCAGTGTCTGCAGGACCATGCTTGTCAATACTTGATGGTGCCACTCAATTTTCATTTGCTGGGCAAGACGAGGCACTCATGCTTAATAGGCACATTTTTGTTTAAATGGATCCTTCTCCTGAAAGCCTAAATCAAATGGACCTGAGCCAGAAATTGTACATCTATTAGATGCAACATGTTAGCAATTTATAGGAAAGAGAATAACATAATAGAAAATCCTATTATTCTTCTCTATGAAAAAATTAGTGTTGCTGTTGATGTGTCTAATTGCAAACCACAAAGCCAGTGAGCTATCTGTTGTACAAAGGTGATAAGAATTGTCCCTGCCTAACAGGATTTTCACTTTGATTAGGACCAGGGAGATACAGACAGAGAAGCATGGAAACACTATGCTGTTTATTTGGAGGATTAACAAATATTCAGTATGGACATGCTTCTCTGAATGACCTAAGTGAGATTTGGTCACATCTAGAGGACTGAGGGATGGAGACAGATTGTGATGACCTGTACATGTACAAATCCCGTATGTTTTATGTCACAAGTCAGTGGACGGACATGTAAGAACAGAGTGACATCCAGGAAGAGGGGAGAGTTTCTGTAAAGGTTGCTGTAAGATGGTTTAAACAGACTAACCTGTCCTGAAAAGCCTCCAGGAAAGGACCAAAGGAGAGTTGGGAATGTATAAAGGCTGTCCCTGAGCAGAGGCAGGGCCCATCACCTCCTCAGTCACACACCCCTATGAGAGGCATCCTGTCCTCTCTTCTTCCCCAGGGGCATAGGACATGGAGGAGAAGGGACATGTCCATCTGCATTATGAGATACTTTCATGTTCTCATGAACTGGTGAACCTAGGAGGTTTGGGGTTCGTGTACGCCACAGCTTTCATTTGATTGACTTTTTTTCTTTTGCCAGACCTTTGATGGAATGTAGCTGGGTAACAACAATGCAAGCTGATGGTGAAACATAATCAACTGTGTTGGGTCTTGCCTATTTTTTTCAGTACACACAGAGCTCAGTTTTTGCCAGAAAGGAAGGAAGGTCTTGTAGGTGAGCTCACAGGAATAACATTCAGTGTGAGCTGTCTCCAGCTCAGCACCATGCTCACTGAGCTGTGATCTCCACACCAAAGGTAAAGTGCATCCCGTCAGCCCAGAGGTTGAGCACAGGGCAAGCAGGGTCAGCTCTTCCATTAACCTGGACTCATCCTCTGGGGCTTTACATGGTGTGTTTGTGTTAGGAACCGTAATGCTGGCTAATGGGCCAACAAGCTTAAAAAAGCTTTTCTGAGACGGTGAAGCATTGCCATTCACAGCAATGGAGTGTGGTCCTGAAGCAGTCCTGTGTGCTAAAAATCATTTGTAGATGTCCCTGTCTTGGGTAAGTCCAGTCATGCATCATGATGAAGGCTGTACTGGCCAGGAGATACACACTTGTCAGTGCTCCAGGAGTGCCTGTAACAGATACTCACTGCAGTGTGTGCTTGCTGGTCTATAGTTCACATGAAGCCAGTGAAGTCAGGGAGCTTTTCTCTTAGGTGGGATTCAGGAGCCATCAACACTGCAGGCAATCCCAGAGGCCTACTGCATGGGGATCCAGCAGTCTCATCATCCATCTGATGATATACCTCTAACAATACATACCCCGGTGATGCTAGACTACAGCCTTGAGCTCTAATCTTCCAAGGACACTGTTCAGACTGTCCTGGCATTCACAGTGCATGTTGTCTCCTGGTGAAATCGTGGGCTACAGTCTTATTCCTGCTGTAGCTGATATAGGACTGTCATGCTCACTGGAGGCAGCAAGGGTTGATACAATGCCATGTCCTTGCTAGCTTTGTCATCTAAAGTATAGTCACCCTGTGGAGAGGCAAATCAGACACAAATTCATAGCTTACAAAATCTTGTCCAAAGAATACTGAGAGTTGCGTAGACTTTTGGCATCATTTTGTTTGAGGCCTCAGGCTGAGCCCAAACCATGTTCCCAAAGGCCAGTTTATTATCTGCTAAGCCACCCATCCCACTGGAAAATCTCCTCCAGGTTCATGCAAAGCAAAACCAAAAATTGGGATGCTCTGGGAGCTACGCCAAGTTCGAACATGACACACACACTCCCCAACAGGCATGGAAAGTGTGGCACCAGGGCCTGGCAATTATGTACATGTATGAGCAGCCACTGATGGTTGCAACCTAGTCTTCACTCACAAAAGTCTTTAAGCTGATAGCCTTGGGTATGCTCATTTGCTTGTAAGCTGCAGGTACATTTCCTAACTAGTGTTATTGCATTCCTCCTGGAAGGGAGGGCAGAGCTGGAGAAGATTAGCCATCAGTAGATCAGAAGTATTTGCAAAGAGACACTTCTGAAATGCAGGGCACCATCTTGTTTTTTTATTCTCTGTCCCCGTGCACTGAAAGCATTTTTGTTTTTCAAGAATATTTACGGAGAACAGCCAGGCACACAGGGTGAGGTTTTCTTCAGCCTTGTTCTTTTTTTCAAAATCTCTGTTCACTGAAGTCATCTGTGAAAGAAATACAACTAGGAAGCCAAGCTATTTCATATATTTTATAACAGGAGCTTCCTTTTAGTTATGCTCAGCTATTCTTTCAGAATACGTTCCATGTGAGTATCCATCACAGTGTGGATCTGTTGCTACTTTGACCAGAATGATTTACTGTTTTGTTCTATATCAAAGCAAGGGAATAGTTATTGCCCTTCATCTATAGGCAAGGGGGGAACCTACATGACCCCTCTGAGGTCACCAAAAATGTGCCCATACTCAGCTGTATGTCATTGCAAATAAGCCACTACAGTCCCAACGCTTTGGTCATTGGCTGATAGCACTGCCTGCACTACCATGAGGAGATATGCTCCTGGCGGTCACACAACTATTTCTTATGATCTTTCTTTATCATGGAAAGACTTTTCTAGAAATGTAAATGAGCATACACGGTATTGGAAGAGAGCCCGCCAGCACCACCAAAGACAGGAAGGAGGGATTATTTTTGCATCTGTGAATAAAGAACAAGACATACAAAAAAAAAAAAAAATGAGCAGGAGCTGTTTATGTCACAGAGAATTGCAGCGCTGTTCCTTTGCTTTGCACAGTATTGATCATATTTACATTTACACAGCACAGATACCCCAGAAGGCTTTAAAATTAATGCACAATATTGTACATTGCATATCAAGAAGGCTGAGGAGCTGAAGTCAAATTGCATGCAGCAGCTCGCCTGATTAGCAGAAAAGGAAATTTGTACAGTGTCCTTCCAAGTAAACCCCTGTTTTTATAAGAAGCACCATACACTACATGCATCAGCTACTTCTGCATAGCAATCAGCTCAGTTTATCAGTTTCAGAATGGTGGGAGGCAGTATTGGTTTTGCCTAGATTTATATCTGCAGACCCAAAGTATAGAGATAAAACAAACTTGTGTTTAAAACACCAGGCCAATACCTTTGCCCTCTTATTGTTGTTATTGGCTCTTTCACCATTTAGATACTGAATGAAAAAGACAAGCTGACACTAGTTCAGAGACCATTCAGATGCACAGGGAGTGTTGTCTCTGAAGCCCTACTTGCACACTGTCCACACCAAAGGAGCACCATGATGCTTTAAGACTTGCCAGGTGAGGCAGGGTTTTTCCCAGCCACATATGCTTGTTAGTTCACAGCATTCACCCCCAACAAGATCTTTGCTGCTCACCAAGAAATAATTCCTAGCTTTAGGAATTGCCTCAGATTACTCCCCTGAAGTATGATTGCCATCGGGAGCATGGTCACACACTAGTTTATATGTGGAAGGTGGAAACTGCGAGCTCCACAGCTTCCTGCCCACAGCAAAGCAAAAGCTTTCTTTTCTTAGAGTGGCTGTGTCATCTCTAAGTAGTGGGAGCTGTAAGTGCTTGGCACTAAAAAGTATGGATTTAGAAGTCTAACCTTTATTCCCTGTGATCAATCACTTTAACCCAGCCTTGCTGCTCAGAGAATTAGGAGAGGCACACAGCTAGTTCAGAGCAGACTTCTGTGGGCTGTGACTCCGACTGTGTGGCACATAAACGTCTCGTCAGCAATGCATAAAACTGATTTAGGCTTCTGGAGAAAAAGAAAGCAGTTTGAAACCAGCACCTTCTGCTCGCCAAGCCAGGCCAGCGCAGCTCCAGTGCCCAGCCTGCCGCCGCCCCACCAGCCACCGCACGCACGCGCTGCCTGCAAAAGGAGCTCCTTCACTGGAGATGGAAGGAGCCATTTCTTTGTCATTAACAAAAGGCAGAGTGTCTGTTCAAAAATAAAAGGCGTCACAGGACAAACAAAATGATTCATTGGGATTTTAGGACTCACCTCTAAACACAGCAGGAGGGGAAGAGCTTGCCGTTCCCCATTCTGGCTGCGGAATGGGATCAGCCAAGAAAAAGTGTGTTCCCACAGTAGACAGTTTGGGCTTGTTTTGTCAGACACTGGGGTTCAAATGACCTTTCTTTTTTGGCACAAGTATTTTGGCAGCCTGGAGAGCACTGGTGCTAAATAACAGTAACACCAGCTTTTCCCTGGTACCACATAGAGTAAACAATGCCAACAGTGTTTCAGGGACTTGGTGAGGCTGAGTTGCCGATTGGGATCCAGAGACGGATCAAACTCTGGTTAGCAAATGAATAGCTCCTATTTACTTGTAATCTCCGCTGTGGTGTGGGACACAGGCATGCATGTGAGAGCAACTCTCTCTGTGAAAAGATTTTTCACCTTTCTTGTCTCCGTGCTCTGCTTCTTCAAATACCTTCATGGATACCATGTCTGCAGCTGATGGGTCATGCAGAAAAGATATCCAGTCACAAGAACAGCATTGCAAAGTGAATGTATGGTATTAACAGCTACAGGAAAAACAAATATTATCCTGCATCACATGTCTGATATCTGAAGTTACCTTTTAGTTCTGCTTTTGCTTGTTTCTGTCATGTCAACTTTCTGTTTAACAACTTTTGAATCCATAGGCCAATTTCAATAGCAGAGGGATAAGAATGTTTTATACATTACCTTCTCACAAGCTTTGTGGAAGACCTGCTAGAGAAAGAGCCTGCCTTGTGGAGTGTCTTAGCCCTTATTAGACACTGAAGAATACAAACAGGGACTCAGCCTCCAGACACCACCCGCAGGGATCCAGGTCTGTGTGGTTCCACCGCTTACAGTGCTGGTCACTATTTTATTGCACATTTCCACCGCCAAGAGTCTTTACCCAGGAGCAAAACCCCACAATGCCAGCCATCGCATAAATGTGTGGTGGGAAGCACTGTCTGGAGTGAAATTCTCCTCATCCACATAAATGAAAAAGAAAGAAAAGAAAGAGAAGAAAGAAAAGAAAAGCCAGAAAATGCACATTTTACAGATGGAGATTTTCCAAGAACCTGCACTACCAGAATCTCCCATTGCTTGACTTCAAGCCCAAGAAGCCTACAAGGTCTTCAGTCTTCCTCTTCCGGAACTGCCTCGTCTGTATTGTACTGAGCTGCACTCCACTCTGAAAGGGCTCCCTTCAGCTTCCTACCAGGAGCACATTTATCAGAAAAAAATCAATCCAAAGAGCTACATGGCATTACCTTTTGACCAGCTTTGCTTTAGATTCACTCTAAGCCACAAGGGAAGAGGTTTTGCTGGGAACCCTCAGTCAAAGACATGGGAAAGGTACTGCATGGCTAGGTATCATCTGAAAATGTTTCATTTATTTCCTCAAGGCACAGTCCATCTGAAATGTTCCAAGAAGTTTACTTCCTTTTGGTTGTTCTTCTCTCCCCTAAATTTCAGACTGACCCACCCCCCATCTCACCACCACCCTGGCAGCTAAAAGACACCTTTATAATGAATTGTTTTACGTGTTTTTGCAACATTTAAATGAATCCAGGTGGGAGCTTTCAAAGGAGCTTAAGGTGGAAACTCAACGTCTCATTTCCTTTCAGAACCTTTGAAGATCCCATCTAATGGGCCTCCAGGGTTTTAAAAGTTGCAACAACAACAACAAAAAAGATGTAAGTAGACCAACATCCTCCCTCAGTTTTGCACCCAACAAAGGTAGAGCCTAGAAGGCAGATTTTCAATACTTGAATCCTTGACTGAATTTAGGAAGGTGTTTGAGGAAATGAAGATAGTTGCAGTCTGTCTGCGTTTATGTGGGTTTGTATCCCATTCCTTAAAGTTCCTACCTGGCAGAAGGATCACCACCTTGTATTTTCATTCTGTTGAAGTCACAGCACTTGACAGCATGCTGAGCAAGCCCTAGAAATGTGGGACCACAAGGAGACTACTCTGACTCCTTCCATCATCCCCACCACATACTTCACCCTTCCTCACACCTGGTGCCAATTAGCTTGGCATCAGTGGTTAGAAAGAACCTCTGCATTTCCAGAGGAAAATAGTCATGGCCCTCCCCAGTGCTGACCAGTGCTGGATCAGTGCTAGTGCTCCAGTCTGGGCCACATTGCCAGCCAGAGGTGTCTCCCCCACACCTCCTACAGGGATGCTGCCACCTGCAGAGCTACCTGTGCATTTGGGTCTTGCATGGGACTTGGCAGCAGGAGATGTCAATGTGTTTGCTGGGTGGTTTGTGGCTGGGCTGTCAGCTTTGTTATGCATTTTGGACTGGAAACCTCTAAAAGAAATGATTTCTAGTATATGGCACTTGGACCTCTCCCAAGGTCTACAAGTGAGGTCTACGTCAGCACATTCCACTTTCCACCGAGAAATCTGATGTAAAAGATCTATGGAAACAAGATTTCTTTTCAGATTGTCTGAAATATAATAAGGTACATGGGGAAGTATTTGTCTTCCTTTGAAAATGTTTGGTACTGATTTTTCACAGAAAGTACATGAGTGAATTACTACTTTTGATCTGTACAAATGTAACAAATATTGCCTTAATGCAAAGAAAATAAAAAGTTAAGATCAAGTCAAGAAAAACTCACAGTTTGACAAAATAGTCAGTGGCACAGCCCCTTACTATTTGCTTGAGTCTGATGCAGACCCAGGATAAGATGCCCACCTTGGCCTGGCATTTCCTGGCAGTAGACCAAGTCCTCAGGAAGCCCAGGGATGCCCCAGGAGCAGCTGCTCTCCTGCAGCCCTCCTGAAGTTGCAGTTGTGCCATGTCCACAGGACAGAGGAAATGAGACACCAATTTCCCCACTAACCAAAGTAGGGTATGGAAAGTCAGCTGAGTTGGGAGCATGAGCAACTTGAACTCCAGAACTAAAGGGGTGCCTGAGGTGGCTTGATCGTGTCCCATGAACTGACTGTTAAAACCCCTTCCAGCCCAGCCAGCTGTTCAATGTCTTTGCCATTAACCACTGATGTTTTTGTTCTCTCCCTGGGCAGGAGGTCATACTACCCAACTACCCATACTGCCTGGTTCCTCCTGCATCCCTTTTCCCTAGCCCTGTGCACAGTTTACAGACTTTGTATCCCCTGCAAAATGGGAGGGCCCAAGGGAAACTTTTGCCACACGTGATGCTCTGAGACTGGAGCAGGCAATGACCAGAGACCCTTTCTGCACTTCTGGGATGAAATGCCCAGTTTTCAGATGCAGAGAGTGAAGCTCAGCACTGTGGCCTGCAGCACCTCCCTCAAGCTTCTTTTAGATCAGTGCAATAGATGCTAAAGGACCGGTTGCACCCATTTGGATGTTCAGACACAGTGATTTGGCACCCAAGATTGATTCTGGTTTAAAAACTGGGTCAACTGTTAGTTTCTCCTCTGATCTGACTCTTTGCATGGGTACCAGCCAGCAACAGCTGCTTTTCTCATTTGAGACCATTTCTCACAGATTGTCATAACGGGGCACTGCAGGAGAATTCTTATCTTGGGCTGCAAGAGTATGTGGTGACTTACAAAAAAGTTTGTCTTGGTAGGATCTCAGCAGCCTTTGCAAGGCCACTTCCTGAGTGGAAGCATAATTCTCCCAGCAGAGAGCTGTGAAGTACCTTTAGCCCTTGAAAAATATTCATATCCAGTGGCTGAATAATGCTGTAAGCAGGGTCAAGAGACATCATTTGCAGCTTCCCATGAACAGATGCTCAGGTAAAAGATTATATGAATGGCAGCTGAAAAGACTGAGCAGGCAGTGTTTGTGGAAAACACTTGTGTACCACAGGCTGAGTAGGCATCAGTTTCACTCCTGGTCACCCGTGTGAAGTCACAGTAACGAAGGCTTGCCGATGATGATTGCTCAGTTTTACTTTTTGTTGTGTCAATCCTGTACATAGAGCTGACCACAACCTGCAAGCTGGAGTTTTTTCTCTATTTCAATTTAGAAATTACCAAACTGAGAACTGTTGACCTCAAGCTCTCTGTTTGCTGGAACAGAACCAAAAGATGGCAACACCACAGTCACTCGCTTGGGTCGGCTACCAAGAAAAGTGTGCTCAGACCAGGCTCTGTGTGGTTCTGGATTGTGTGAGTATTGGATCCCTGCCCCATCCACAGTGCCTGTGAGAAGGAATGACTGAGGCAGAGATAAAAAGCAAGAGTCAAGGCTGGCCACCACGGACTAGCCTTGCCTTCCGAGATCATGATGCATTATCCCCAGCCCAACTTTTATCTCACCTGAAGGTTCATCCGTCACCCTGGATGAACACCCAAGCACCATTACCAAGCCCAAGAGGGCTCTTCACCATAGGTGCTACCCTGTAACACAGAGGCAGCCTGGCATCCAGTGGTATCTTCTGAGCGTGATTCATTAGCAATAGTTCCCTGTACACCATAATTGGTGGGACTGACACAACTCTATTCAACCTCTCTGAATGTTGTCTGTAACCTATCGCTCCCTGTTCCAACTTGTGTGAACTCCTGCCAGTTAACCTTCATCCCAGCCCAAATCTTCTGTAAACATTAGGTCATCCTTTCCATCACAGTGGCATCACCAACTGTGGTGCAGACATCCTGCCAGGCTTCGGCCCCATCCTGCAGACACCACCCTCAGTGTCCCCCAGCTCGCCCACAGGGACAGGACTGCTCCAAGCTCCTGGGACCTCCCACAGGAAAGAGCTGCGGATGACCAGGGGATTACCTCAGTTGTAGCTTCGGGTGTTATTGTGAGCTGGTTTCAGTACCTTTGCCGCAGTCTCTGCTATTTTCAGCGGGCTAGAAATACTTTAATTTGTATTTTCATTTATTCTTGGTGTCTCTGTGTTACCCTGTAAAATCCAAATTGCCATTCTGAACAGCACGCTGCACGTTTATGGCGGTAACTCATGGGATGTTCATATTGACAGATGCTTTTTTATTAGACTGTCAAACGAGGCCTGAGATCACAGACTGTGTTTTGGCTATGATTTTTTTAAAGTCCTAATTCAAGGTAATTTTTGCCAGTTTCAAAGCACAACTGAACTACCAGAGGGTCTCATGCTTCTCTTGGATTCATTTACTGTCCAATGTATCACTATAGCCCTCATTTTTCTAAATTCTCAGATCTTGTGCTTTTGCCTTTTGTTAAGAGGCACACCCAACCATTTTTCGGTTTCAAAAGAGACATACAGGGCGGTCACCAATGCTCTGCCAAGACCTGGGCTTCTCCAAGCCCTATTTAAAGAAAGTTACCCCAGACCAAAGCCTGGCTCCAAGAGTGCATCACCCCGGCCATCCCCAACCGATGGCAGGACCAAAGTGGGGAGCACGGAGGGCCACCTGTGTGGCCAAGGACTTCCAGCTACTCACATTGGGATTTCTCCAGACACACACATACTTATACCTACTTCAGAAGCACCAGAATACTGCATCAGCACAGAGAATGTTTAAATCTTCCAGAGGGTTCTTTTAATTTTATGTAAGTAAAAGGGGAGGGAGGGGGGCTTGACCCATTTCACTTTTCTGCTTCTTCTTTTTCTTCCTGCTTGTTCTATATTTTCCCGTCAGTTGCTTTTCCCTCAAATGGTACTGCTGAGATGGCGAAGTTTCCCCATTAAAAAAAACAACAAACTCTTGCTAACATTTCTGCAACATTTCTGCAGCCTGACCAGATTCCTCTTGCTTTGTTCCAGCGTGCTCTGCTAGGAACTGTTAGGATGAGCTCCGCAGCAGGACCCGCGCTGTGAAAGCATGGGGGTGCACACAGAAAGGGAACGAGAGAGAGGCGAAGTATGTGTGTGTCCTCAGTTTAATTAGAAAATTTAATTGGATGGAGTTCGGGTCATTTTTTTCCCCCCCTTAAGAGCTGGCTGCAATAAACAGACTTTTCTCTCTCCCTTTCATCCTTCAGTGGTTTGTAGTTCTGCATCTGCTCTGCTGGCATTGTCTCTGCTAACGGCCATACCGATCAGGAAGCCAGAGCCAGGAGGCAAATGAAGGGACTGCATTGATACCACTGATCACTGAGCCCCGGATAACTGGCAACTGTTTCTGTCTTTTACCTCTGGAGATGGGTTGAACAGATTGCGCAAAATTTGGTGGCTTCCAAAAAAAGAAAGGAGGGAGGGGGAGGAGGCAGAGGCGTCTTACTGCCTGGCCCCCTCCCTACCTGGCACCAAAAGGTCTGTCGAGCAATGCTCTCGGCACAGGAAGAAAAAGTGAAAAATTTGTGGAAGTGAGCAAATCCACTGATTTGAGGGGATGTTTGTACAAAAGAGTGAGAGACTAAATGTTCTGCACCCTCTTTTCTCTACGGGAGTATGCTACAGGCTTCAGTCCCACCACAGAGCCCTCCACCCTGGCTGTGCTGTGGCAGGAGGGCAGGCAGAGCTGTGCACTGGGTGCTGGGGAAGGTGCTCGGCTTGGACACGGGGCAGCCAGTGCCGGGAATGGTGACTAACACCCGAGAGAGGCTGATGGTGATGCGGGGAGCTTCTCACCGATGCCGTTCCCCCTTGCTCAGCAGCACCTCGCCTCACAGGATATGGGGCACAGTCATAAGGCAAGATGAGTATTTGTCATCTCTACCCAGAAAGAATGGCCTGGGAAAGCTGACTGCTGGTTTTTGCTCTCCTAAGCCCATCTTCAAGCAAGACGGTAAAGAGCTGATAATATAAGTGGGCAAGTGTAGATTGTGCCATCTCCTACCGAGGCGTGTTTTTAGCCACATGACACTGGTGAGAGCTCGCCCTCCACTGCTGATCACCCAGGTGCTCAATGCAGTGAGCAGCTCACCATCTGCAGGGCAGATCAGGGGCTGGGGCAGGCTGAAAGCCCAGTTGTTCCTCAGCTGATCTGCCCCACCATTTGCAACCTGCCAGCACACTGATGTGGGATGAAGAATGCTTTCCTTACTTCTCCATCACAGAGTCTTGTCACCTTTCCATACAAGTTTGGATGCACAGGTGAAGTACATATAGGTGGATGCTTGTCCATCTTCACCTGACTTTGAGGATTATAACAAAACAGATCTCTGCTAGAGAACAACTTTTGCTGCAAACAGTTCATTTATTTGAATTTTAGGACAAATGGGACAAGGTGGGCCCCACCACATCATGCTGCTGGTTCCTCAGGTGGATCAGGTTCAGACACAGGCATTATATGGTCCACACACCCTATAATCTCTCTTTCTTTCTCCCTTTTTCTTCTTGCTCTCCCTGCCCCCACCACCACCATGACCACATTACAAAGTCAGGCCAGGATCAAATTCAGCTTACGTGAATGTATATCATTTCCAAGTTGAAGTCTAATCTGCAGCCTTGTCCCCAGTGAGATACTCAATTTACCACTCCTGTAACTAAAGCTCATTGTTACGACTATAATAATCAAATGTATCATTTTTCTAAAGGATACTTCTGGTCAATGTTTTGCATTTTTTAAAAAGCTCTCTATAAAACTCTTCTATTTGTTAGGTCACACTCAGGCTTCCTACTCTATTCAACCTTTCTTTTTTTGAGTGTGTCTCCCATTCATTACGCCAACATGGAGGCAAAAAAAAAAAAAGATATTTCCCCTTGGAAGAATCAAAACTGTTCATGTCTATGAAAGAATACTAGCACAACCAGGGGACTACAGATCAATGTTATCCAGATCAGCACTTAAATGGAAATCACTCTGCATGAAAAATTCACGATGTCCTCTATCCTTTACATGGATAATGGGGACATCTGGTTACAGGAGACAGAATCATTTTACGTATGTATATATGTGGGATACAGACCTGTATGCTTTTGGTGTAATTCAGACAATGACTGGCATTACCTAAATTGGTCACTCTGTAACTATTTTGAGGTGTTTAATAAACCTTCCTCTAATGAATACAAGTCCCCAGTAGTGGTATCATCAGAGGTATGGATAATGGATAACACCACAACTGAGACCCCGTAATGCCTGCAGGTTACCTGCTGCTATTTTCTAACTGATGTCTTTCATATTAATAAAAGGGTCAGTAGCCCATCCTCCTGTCCATTTATTCCTCCCTCTGTGAGCAGAGCCCCAGCAAGGTTTCCACTGCCCTGGGATCTCAGTATCGCATGCACAAAGGAGGGAGCACAGAGCCTCACTACTCTGGCCCTGTGAACTTTACACCATTTTTCCCCACTGGTGTCAAAAGCAGTTTGTTCATCAGCAGCCTTTTAGAAAAGATAGTGGAAAACTGGGGAAATGCAAGTGTTTCTTAAATCTCTGAGCACCCTGCTGAGGATGGTATAAACAGGGCTATGCTGCCCTAACCCCCATTCTGATGGCTGGTCCCATGGGACTCAATCACATGCCCCCACCAGTCTGGGAAGTGCCTTGGGGAAGGGGAACAGCCGAGCAGAGACAGTGCCCTTCATCCACCTCCACCCATGGGTGGCCACCACCCCACTAGGGATGAAGGCTTCAAGGGCTAAGAGGAGGCACAACACCAAAGGGAACCTTACCCTGCAGTCTTTGCCTTTCAACGCATACACAGTGAAGGAGTCTCAATTTCTCGCTCCTGTTCCTCTGTGGATTCATATTTAATATGATCCAGTCTTTGGACAGAAGCTGCTAGTTTTGATTTGTAATGGGGATATATCTGTCTTTAGTTAGGCTTTTGAAAAAAAAAAAAACATCAGGCGCATATTGTGTTTCAGAAGTTTAAGGAAATCAGTGAGCTTCCCTCATATATCTTGGGAAAGCTGGGGGCAAGCTTGCAGCACTGTGTAGCACTCCAGAGTCCATCGAGCATCTCCTGCCTCTGCCCACTGACAGCAAAGGACAGAGGACAGGAGGGACAGGGTGTGCAAGGGGACCAGCAGCACCCTCCTCAGCATGAGGTCACGCACAAGTGGGAAAAGTGGGCAGCCAGACCACTTTTAGTTGTCAGCTGTGAAATATGAAGGCAGAGGCCAGCATGGAGAGAAAAGCAATCCAAGTAGTTTCGGGATACATATTTGCAAAGGTGCACATATGTTAACATTAGAGATTAAGACTAATTGTACCTTATACCTGGAGAAAAGCCAGGAACAGAAGGTATCCAGGCTCAGCAATCCACAGACAGAAACGATACCACTTGCTTCAAGGTTATCTCCCACTATAGAGGGAAATTAAGTTGTATATTAGCTGTCCAAGTTAACGATAATATTGGCATATGCTTTTATTACCTATATATTTAGCTGTCTTGGATAATGTAACCAGATTAGACCGGCACAGGAGGATCCCATACCACGTACTTATGTCCTAATGCACATGAGAACTGCTTCACACGCTGCCCAGGCCGTGCTGCTGCTCCCCCCATGGCCATTAATATTGATTGGTGGTTAAGTGGAAGTCACTGTCAGCCTCTTGCTCTAGCTCTAACAACCACGGCCAGGCTCATTTCGGCTTCTAACGCAGGCCTTAACCTTTCTGCACTTACCCGTGCCCTTAGTGCCTGCTGTCTCCTCAGGAGTGCTGCCTCGACCAAATGAGGGCCCACAGCGCTGCTTACGAAAAGGAGAGGAGAAATTTTTTATAGGATAGCATAATTTTTTTATTCCCTATCACTCACACGATTTTCAACATTCAAATGAGGAAATTAACTGTTGAGTGGCACAGGCGAGATCTAATCTCATTAATCCAACGATAATTGAAGTACAGGGCTTCCCCTGAGGCCACGGATTAATGACCAGCTAGGTGGAGCTGCTGACATGAAGCGCAGCCAAGTGCCATTAACCCCAGCCAGGCATTATTTAATCCCAGAGGAAACGTCCTGCACAAAATTCACCACCACTCGGGTGGGAGGACAAGGGAGGCGAGGGGCACGTGGGCTGGGCGCAGGGGGCATCCCCGCATCCCCTCACCTCCCGGCATCCCCCTCGTGCATCCCCCCCAACCCCAGTGTGGGCGCACAATTAAAACGAATTAACGACCTGAAGCAGAAACTGTGTTTAATGAAGCCCCGCGCAGACTCATGCACTAATGCCAACCCTGTTTGCCGACAAATATTTACCAACCCTCTGCGCATAAAGGGCCGGGCCACCTGCTCTCCCCCCTCACTGTGTCTCCCCGGGTGTAAAGGTGGCCCTGTCTGGTTCAACCCGCGATGTCTGAGCCACCCGAACAGCTCGTGAACGTCTCCACAAAGCTGTGCCAGGTCTGCCAAGCTCCATTTGTTTCAGCCTCCGTCTTTTTTCACTCCAGACATTGTTCACTTCCTAGATGTAAACTCAACTAAATGCTGTCGCCTGTTTTAGCAGAAGAGGTAATTTCCTGGCTAAAGGTTCCCACCGAAACACTTTCTGTCTTTTCAGCCAGAAATTGGAAATCCTTTAAACTGCATGCATTGCTCTCAGCCTTTACAAGGTGCTCCAAAGCAAGAAAAAATTGGTAATAAATCATAGTATTGGTTGATACTAGTTGATAATAGTGATACTAGCAATATTAGTAGTACTTGTACTAGGCATAGTAGTCATAGCAGTAGTAATTATCATCATCATAGCATAATTAATAATAATAGTGTTTTAATGGCGTAGTCTTGTTTTCATTGAACTTGAGGGGGGTTTGGGAATTTACTTCAATGGGAACAGGGTCAGATCTTAAACAAGCACCGAGTAAAAAGGAAGCGGTATAGGATTAAGTCTCCCTGCCCTTTCTACCCCAAGTAAAAAAAAAAACAGGAAAGATTAGAGAGCTGTAAGGGAGACAGATGAGCCGGGGATGAGCAGAGGTTAAAAAGCAAACAAAGCTGCAGGCGCAGCACTGGGTGGTGCCCCTGTTCACACCAGCAAGGGGATGTCCACCTGAGCAGCCCCCCTGCAACAAGAGCAAGGGACTCCATGGAGAATAAAATGTGCCTCGCATTTCACCTCTCTGCCCTGTGGTTTAGGAAACCCATCTGGCACAAGGGCTGGCTCCTGCCCTACACAGACAAGCAGGTACCTCGGCAGGCACAGCTGGGCGAGCAACCACAGCTCAGACAGAGAAGTGACACCAAAGCCACCCTCATTTACAGCAGGCCAGGCCTGAGCTCACCACAGCTGGAGGGGATTGGCATTATTCCCCACACGGGGCCAGAAGGAAGGACCCCACAGCCCTCAGCTCAGCACAATTTTGGGTCAGCCACTCGCATGAGCAAGGCTCAGGGGGCTGCTCTGGCAGCTGAGGTGGGCTGAGTAATGTGCTCCTGGGGAGAGAAGGAAGAGCGGTGGTGAGTGCAAGATGCGCTCGACAGCTTTTTTCCACCTCTGCCTCCTCTGATCCTGCCATCGGCCACAAAACGCTCTGTTTCACATCCGTATTTTTCTGGGAATGGCATGACACAAAGCAAAGCCCCACGGTATTACAAGGTCACACACACACACAAAAAGCAACTGCCTGCTTGTTCCTCCATCTAACCATAGCCAAACATTAACAACCGATTGTTCCTTTGTAGATAGTTGGCTCCTTCCAGTCCTGACATGTGCAATTGCTTTCTGGTCTCCCACCCGACAAAGCACAGTGTGAAAGGATGTACACATGAAAGCCAGGGTAAATTCAAAAACATCAGTCCCAGGCTGCGAGGGAGCTGAATTCAATATCAGCAAAACATACAGGAAAGGACAATGTATAATGGAAGTGGAGGGGGATGGAGGGGGAGCCTGCAGGGGGAGGGGGTAACGTAAACATTCACGCATGAAAATATTAGACAATTCTCGTTGCACAGTGACTTGAATTCAAAGTATTTACGTGGTCATTTCCATTTCTTTTCCCAAGAGGGTGCTGGGACTGGCATGGCTGTCAGAGGAGTGTGAGAAGATGCCAGCACAGGCAAGCAGTTTCCAAGGCAGAACTACAGCAATGCCTGATATTGTATTAATGCGAGTGCTGGCCATCTGGCCATTAGGGACAAGCTGCTGCCAGGGTGTCTCTCTTTTTCCATCTCATTTCAGAAGCTCTGGAGCCTGGGACTGAGACCCCTAGGGAGATTCTGGCTAAAGATCATTCCAGCATCCACTCAGATGTTGCGGAGAAAGGGCCAGAAAGCTGATAAGGCAGGAGAATGTGCTCACACCCACACAGAAAAAAACAACGGAGAATAACACTGGGGAGGGGGGTTAGAGGCAGTAAGAAAACGAGAGCAGAAGAACAAGGGAATGGTTTAAATAAATAAGAGGGAGGAAGCAGGCAAAGGAAAAGAAAAATAAGAGGCACAGCGCTCGCTCAAAGGAGCCTTAAAAGGAGGAGAGAGGAACAGAGAAGAAAAGGAGTAGAAAGGGTTCAATAAGGAGAAATGGCTATCATTGAAGAGGCAGGGGTTATGAAAGGACCGCTAGCACAATGCACCTTTTTGGATTTTAACTCCTCGGGGCTAAAGTAAGAAAGCTTTCAGTTCACCCCTGTGAATAGCACCTTGTCCCAGGAGCCTGCTCAAGTCAGCCCTTGGTGTAAGGGGTTAGGGAGTGTGAGGAGAGGTGCCAAAACTTTGCCTTGTCAAAATAAATGCTCTTCCTTATGCTTGTTTATCTACTTCTCAAAGGTCGCTGGAGATCTTTAGGCTAATCCCCTGGGAATCCTTCCCGTGTATAGAAAACTAAGCACAAAGCTGACAGTCACCATTTTACATCAATATGGAAGAATACATTCCTAGAAATGTCCGTGGCTTTGCAACGCTGCTGCTGAAGCTGAAAACTGAAAGGCAGAAATGACAGCACCCCATTCTTCTGTAGAAGAAAGCAAAACATTTACCTACAAAATAAATTTTGGCTAAGGACTGAGGAAGTGGCATGGAAGAGAGAGAGTACCAAAATGACAGCCTGCAAAGTCTCACTTCCTGCAAAAGTTGCTCAAGTGCTAGCTTTATAGTGTGATTTCCTGTGTACATTACTGAAAAGTAGACATTATATGTTATTTTTATTCCTGTTGTTGTTATTATTATAGAGCCATTATTTGGATCTATATCCTCTGAGATGCTCTGCAGGCAGATATGGAAGCCTGAAAACAGGATTCCTTCTGAGATTTCCGTGCTTCCTCATTTTGCCTAATGTTTGCCTCATAATGGTTAAGGGCTGCTTTTCAAGAAAATGCTTCTGAGATGGAAACTCACCTACTAATGCTACACCAAGCAGCCAAAGTCCATCTCTCGGGCCAAACTAGGGGAGCTGGTTTGAGTTGCACACCAGCAGGAAAAAAAAAAAAAAAAAAAATCCTTGTCTTCTTGATTCCTGTCTTCTTGTCAACATTTTGGGGTGGAGTGGGAGTAGATCCATGTTCCACTCAAATTTAAAGCAGCAGAAATATTTGCTGTCCATTGTTAATTAAATCCAGATAAGCCCTGCTGTAGCATTGCCCTGGAGTGAAACCAGTACGACTGGGACCAGAAGTGAGGCTTGGTTCCTGTAAGCCCTCCCTACAAGTAACTCCTCACCACAGCCACCCCTCTGAGGCACAGCCAGAGCTCGTCTAACTTCCCCTTAGAGAAGTGGCAGAGGAGCATGTCCACAATGAGTAAGAGGATGTTCTTCTGGCTTTCTGGAGTTTCGGACTTTTTTTTTTCGCATTCAAGTAGCCATTCCTGGAAAGGTTTGTAGAGATGCCTAAGCACGATATGGCCATGACTGCTCTCTCACAGCAACGCTGGCTCTCCCCAGCCTTTGAGGGTCACCCCTCAAAGGCAGCCAAGAGCCCCCCATCCCCAGGGAGGCAGCTTTGGAGGAAGGCAACCAAGATGAATCCCAAACAATGCAGGAGAAGGGAGCAGGAGGGCAAGAAACCTGCCCAGGTCTGTGGGGAGCAGCAGTGCACTGTGCCGTGCTGGGGAGCTGGGGTTTCTCCTTCAAAACCACACTGCACCACACTTCATTTCTAACAGTCACTTGTGTGCTCATTCTCCTAAAAAGGGTTTCCAGCCACCTACACAGATTTCAGTGAGGAAAAAAAATACCCTCTACAAATCGATAGAAAATGTATGAGCTGTTGCATTCACTCTTTTCCAAAGGTTCATTTATAATAGAGTCTTCTAGCAGGGGTAGTCCCCCAGTAAAACATCAGGTGAGCTACTGCAGGGGGGATCTTGGCTTCACAGTCTGCAACGGGCAAACAAAGTGAAAAATGTCATAGAGAGAAAAGCTAATTGGAATTAACCAAATTAAAATCAACCTAAATATTTTCAGCTTCCTGGAGTACTTCTAATGCTTCAGAGTGCTCTGCTTCCTTTATTTTGTATTCGATTAGCCAGAGTGAAATTGATAACAATCATAAGATTTTTTTTAATTATATTAAATAATTTTTAAATTAAACTAATAATTAATTATGTGAAAAAGTCCTGGTGAAGAACAAAGCATTCTGTCGGAAGATGTGGTAGGAAGATGAAAAATCCTTGATCTTCCACAAAAGGAAGAACAAACTGAGGTAGAAGCTCCTAGTTTCTAAGCATTCCTAGTTTCTAAGATTCGGTCTGCCTTCCCTTCTCAAGCAGAACTGGCCAAGATTCAGGGAAAATATTTCACTAAACAGGTGTGCAAACAAAAACTGATTTTGTTTTACAGAATTTTCACTGAATACATTTTTGCATGATTACCTAGGGTATTTTTTAGATATTATTTTTATTTACAAAAGTTTTAACAAAGTTTTTGGTTGACTTTTTTTTTTTACTTTCTGTTTTTAAATATTTTTGATAACAACATATTTAGTTATTTATCACTAAGAAAATCTACTGTGTTTAATTTAAATATATATATATATTGTTCCAATTAAAAAAATAGAAAAAAAATGTGCAAAATCATACTGTTCTGACAAGGATTTGGGGTGTTCACCATTTTTAAAAAGCTTTGAAAATAAAAATAGGTAGCATAAGAATAAGAAACACCTCTCTGAGGATAACCTTTTCAACTTCACCTTCATGTAAGAACTCAACAGCTCCAACGTGGCCATGCTTTCTTCCTCTGCTGTTTGAAATAACCACTGATGAGGAAACAGCGTGTTGCAAGGGACGGATGTGAGTTATTAATCAGGTGTCAATGCCACTGTTTGCATTCTCTCACTATGTTAAACCATAGGCACCCAGGAAGCTCTTTCATCCATTGATGTCTAAGTGGGATGGGACAAAAAATAAGATGACTCAGTGCATGTGGCTAGGACAAAGGCCTGTGTGGCTAACAGAGTGCCATCCCCACCCTCGGGGATTAAGGAGGAATTAAATGGCACAGGGACCCTGTCTAGCAAAGGGATGGATTTCCTGCAAGGCAGCAGGGCAAAGGCCAAACAATGGCAGGATGGGGTGGTGCTGGGCAGGAGGGGAGCTGGGAGGACAGCTCTGGTCACTGGTGTGGTCTCTGACACAGGAGATCTATACCAGGAGTGGCTAAAGAAGATACCAGAGCCCTCAGGGGGCTCTGGGTTAATTTGGTTGGACAGAGGAAACCCAGAACCTGAGCATCTGCTGCTTGGTGGAGTGAGGATGGGTAGTTAAGGTGTTCCTTTCCCTTTCCAGAACACACAGAAAAGTACAATTCCCCCCTCCTGAGAAGCTCGTGACTGCCACTTCTTCCCCAGGCAGAAGGCTTCCTTGGGGCTCCACCTGCACAGATGTGCTTGTGGTGCTTCTGCTCCTTCTGAGGCAACCACGTAGCCACTGCTGCTGTATGGCTGCAGTCATGCAGCTGGGTCACAGACACAGCTACTTGCCTTGCCAGGAGTGCATGCACTTGCAGCTGAGGAGAAGACAGCTCTCTCTCACTTCATCTGCTTGAGACAGTGGAGAGAAACAGCAGAAGGGAGAAGCAGAAGAGAGATGAAGACAAAACCATGGGATGTCAGACCAGAATCCAGCCAGCACCTCCCAAAACAGGAGAGTGCAGAGAGTGGTTTGGCAAACAGCCCTACAAGTCGCAGTGAGACCATATCAGTGCAGTACTGCTGTCTTGGCTGAACAGAGAAGCAATAAGACAAAAATCAATGGCAAAGCTCCCCATGATGTCAGTAGTACCAGATCAGGTTCACAGCATATACGAAAGCTGAGGATCGTTCTGCAGGAATATTATGGTTAGTGCTGAGGACAGGTTTACAGTATTTACACCCTGTGATTATATTCTCTGGTTAGGAGAACCAACAACCAATAGATTGCTAAACCATAAATAAATATTCACATTGTTTGGGATTTGATTTTATCCCATTTCATGAAGGCAGAAAAACTATGTATTTTGAATGAGGTATTGTTTGGAAATAATATATTTTACACTTAAGAAAAACCAATGCTAATGTAAACATTTACAAATAACTATGACCTTCTTCATAAAATGCACTTTAACATTAGAGGCCAACCTTCTCAAGTCCTGAAAGACGGAGTTCTTCAAAAGCTAAAGGTTCTCATTACCTTTCAGGACCAGCCCTTACCCTCAGCCTCTCCTTAATGTTCATACAGAACTTTCTTCCCTTTTAGGCTTATTTTTGTTTTTAACCAAGAGCCAATTAGACGGATTTTGAATAAGGTTGAAGCACTTTTTGTTCAAATGAGAAATTTTTAGTCCCTTGAAGTGTAATGGGTTTTCAATAGAAATCCTCTCCTGCTGTGCATTGATCAGCTATTGATTGGTGAGGGTTTAAACTAAATTATCACTGCCAAATAAAAGACCTTCAGGATGAAGGAACTGAGCTGAGCACAGTGTTATATGAAAAGTAAGCCAAGCCTTTGTGGTGGAATCGAAAGGCCCTGGTCACTCTTGAAGAAAAAAAAATGTTAATTGAAAAATTCCTTAAATAGGTAACAGCTCTGAAAGTCTGCTTTACATAAAAGATATGAAATCACAATCAGTCGACAGAGAAAAAAGGATCCTGCAGTTCAAGTGGTTTTTCCCTCTAAATGGTGCTGATTACTTTCCCATTCATGGATGACATGGAGTGATGGAAATTAGTCATTTCAGAAGAAAGGACTAATGACAGCTGAACCTGCAGGCACTGGGAGAAGTTTGACTATTGGCTCCTTGAGACAGAAAGTTAAAACAAAAAACTTCCTATTGGGTGAAAAGATTTATCCCAAGTCTAGCAGGAAAACAAATACATGAGCTTGATTAGGGTCTGAAAGATCTATTTTTTATTTTTTGCTTTCATCAGTGATCACAGCTCTCAAACTTTGTTGAAAGAGCAATGAAAGACAACTGCATTGACCATGTACAAAGGGCTAGTAATAAAAAATATGTTCCCAAACAAGTTGTCTTCTTTACAATTTGGAAATGAAAAGAATGGGTCTTGCTGATCCTCAGAGGCAGGTGTGGAAGGCTGGAGCTCCATCCAGCTGGTAGAATTTCAGTCAATGGCCTGATCTTCAGAGGTGCTGAAGGCTTGGGGTAGCCCCCACATGAGTTAAAAGGGCAGTCAGTATTCTTAAAGTTAGGCCAGATCTTTGAAGAGCTGACTCTTTATACCCATATCTCAACATGTGCAGGTCTGCAGGACCAGGCAGGATCATACCCTGGCAGCATCACAGAGCACTGCAGTGAAAGTTGCTCCATAGACGCCGAAGATGCCTTCCCACACCCGTCCGGAGCATGCCCATGCCTTGCCTTGCCCACATCCATGCTGACACTCAGCTTCCCTGCACTGCTCTGGACACGGCTCTGCCTTCTCTGCTGGGAAGTTTCTTTGCTGCCAGTCCTTGGAATGAGTCTTTTTAAGGGTCAAGTAGCATGTAATTAATGCATACCATCTTTCTTAGCATATCAAAGGGTAACATGTAATAGGATCATTTAGTCAACATATTGAAGTGTTTCATTTTATTGCTAGAAAATGTATTTCAGGAGAACAAATCTATAACCTGCTTGCAAGATTTCAGTTCAAGGGTCAGGATTGCCCAGTTTCACAGATTTTTTTCCCATTACTAAATAGCTGGCTCCATAACTAAACATGGACTCCAAAACAGCAGCATTAAAATTCATGTTTACAGGGCTCTGTAGTGTCTGGTTCAGGGGTCGATTTAGTTTGTTATCCAGACATCTGGGAGATAAAGGTCTGGCTTGGACTCCACAAAAAATTCACCTTCAATCTGGCACTTTGCACATCAAAATCATGTGCACTTCTAGACTTCAAAGAATTCAGAGCCAATATGGTTGCTTGATTTCTTTCAGTTAGAAGAACCATATCCATCCAATAAAAGCTTTCTCTTTGATTATGCTAATCTGTGGGCATTTAGCTGCTGGTAGCTGTAAATTGAGTGCTTGCCCAGATTTTGATACAAATATTTCACCCAACAAGATCCAATAGAGGTCTGCCATACCTTCTCAGTTGAGCAGGATATCACAGCAGTAACAGAATAAATATTTATCCATCAAAACTTTGCCAGTATCCTAAATACACTGGCCAATGCCAGAGCCTTCAAAAGAATAATAAAATCCCTTATAAAGCCCTCAGTTTTGTAACTGTAGAAACCTTGAATCTTAATGTCCCAGAAGATCCTTATCATTCATAATTTGAGAGCAGATAGCATTAATGTAGATAATATTCTTATCCATACAGATGTCTATTGCTTTATCTTATTTATGAGTATTGCAAAGCTGTGAGTTTTGTCAGCTAAACACACATGCATTAGCCAAGCACAAGCTATGCTTTAGGCAAGCATATATGCAAATAGAGTTAAGAGAGGTAACACGGAAAATGAAAAAAAAAAAAAAGATAACGATGAGGCCAAACTAAGGGATCTAGCTGTCCCATATGGCTCAAAGTTCTGTGAAATAACTTAGCCTGAAGAATCAAGCCCTTTCATTCATTTTAAACTTTTAATTGAGCAAAGGTTTTTTTCATGTATCCTGTATGCAAACGTAAGAAGGAATTAACATGTATCGCCAATGTAGTCTCCTGTTGGACACATAAATTCCATTTCTGTTAAATAATTACAGTAGAAGAGTGTCCTGAATAATGAAAGCCCAGTCTTCTTACCATTTCAGTAGTGATGAGTCAACTGGCTTTAGTAGGAGAAAGATCAAGCCATAGACCCTGAGGCAAATGAATCTGATGATGCTGAAGATAGCAATCTAAGAGAAAGAAAACTTATGCAAAGGAGACTGGAAATATTCTCTTCCTCTGCCACCCACAAAATATCTTCTTCATTCTTGCTCATCCTGGCCTATTTATGCAACAGACAGATTAATAAATTAGCTTGTGCTTCTCTAATCTCCAGTTTATCCCCAACATATGGATACAATATGCTCCAAATCCTCACTCACTGATAA
The DNA here is from genome assembly GCF_963932015.1 of Anas acuta. Classification (NCBI taxonomy): domain Eukaryota; kingdom Metazoa; phylum Chordata; class Aves; order Anseriformes; family Anatidae; genus Anas; species Anas acuta. Next base: position 43,332,520 of record NC_088981.1, on the reverse strand, counting down.
TTAGGATGAACTTGAGTAACAGTTAAAAGGAAAACCTCTTAGGAGGATGTAAAAGTTCATCATGCACAGTGCAGATATCTACAACATCACGTCACTTAGAATCTAAAGGTTGGATTGCAGGACCTGATTTGACCCACAAGTCGTTGTCAGGTTCTCTGTCATGTCTTTAGAAAATCAATGCTTTGGGTGGCCAAAACGATCTACTGGCCTGGAAAGTCAGAGTGCAGGGGCAATGCTGGTCTTCCTAGAACGCTCCTGAGATGCTCAGGTCTTGAGCATCAATTAAAAAATTCAGTTAAGGGAAGTCATATCTCACCTCTCCTGCACCCTGAGTTTCAGAACTGACATTTTAAGTGTCAAAGTTTCACATTACAACCACCAAACCATCAAGCTTTGGCATCTGGCACAACATGCCTACCAGGCATGTTTTTCAAAGACTCCACAAGCTCACTATGCAAGTGGAGAATAATTTGTTTAAGCATCCACACTACTCCTTTGATGCAGGTACAATGAAAATCTCTATTTCAACAACAGAGAAAACTGAGGAATGAAAAAAATATCACCTTCCTAAGGTGAGGAAATCAGCATCAGAGACAATGCTAGAATGCAGATCATCTAATTACTGGACTGTGTTCTCCTAATTGCCAAAGAAAACCACAGCCCTAGGAGAAGAATGATTACACCTTCATCACCATCCTGTTTACTAAACAATCTCGTAATAGAGCAATGACTAGGAGAAAATATGTTTTGGTTTTGAAAGACGATCGCGGAGATTTGACAAGTCCTTGCAGAGACCTGTAATGAGTTCAAACCACTCTTGAAATAAAACTAAAGTCTGAAACAAGCTTCTGAAAAGGAATCTGTGTCACTTTCTGAAATGAACTGTTCATTCACATTCCTGTAATGATCTGACTGTATTGAACCCAATGCACTGAGCGACACACACGATAAAGCCCATTTACACTTTCCAACTTTGTGTTTTTTTTTCCAGGGGAGATGTGTTATTTACCTCCTCATTTCCTTTGGAGCTCTCCCGATTGGAACTATAAGCTAAGGGTCTTAAGTAATAGATGGGAGATGAAAGGTGACCAAATACATTCAAGCCGATAATAAACAGAGAGCATTTGTAGGTGAAAACAACCAGCTTGGCACAAGAGCCAGAGAGATAATGCAGTCAGTTTAATAGGAGGCTTTTAACGTTTCCTGTTCAGGATTGGCTGGCTTATTAATGATTTAAGCACAAATTGAATTAACCAAATATTGAACATATGTTCTTTTAAACTCTCTTAAATCTACCAGAGCCTCACGCGAGAGAGCTATGTGGCCATGCTGTTGAAGTGGGGGGAGGATGACAAGGGGGTATTGAGGGTGACTGGGTAAGTAAAACATAACCTGAAGGTGGTCAATTTAATGCTGTGTTAGTGGCCTGAACTTTCAGTTCCCAAAGGGAAAGGATGATTAATGCCACTACCAAATGTATACCCATACCTGACCCTGATCTCATCAAATCCTGCTGCCACCATCTGCTGTTTTTAATTCCTCCGCAATATTTGTATTTGCTACCTCCCTCCTACAAAGAGAAGGAGAAAAAAAAAATGTTCCCTGCTTATGAATGGTGTGATTTGGTAGTACTGGCTGAACGCTGGCCAGGAGGCATCTGTTGCTTATAGTCCTGACAGCATCTGCTACTATTTCTCACTTTTCCCAGCATGCTGTGAGATATGGTTTCTCCCAAAGGTGGCCTTTGTATGCACCATTGTCAATTCCATCATTGTCTGCCACAGCCTGTTCCCACGATGCAGTGGTAGTTATTACCACGCTGCAAAACCTTTTCTTGCAGGCTATCTGTAATCTAAGATATTGTGTGATTGAGTTATGCAGTTAACCCTGTTCCTATGCATCAAACCATTAAAATAAAAAGAAGCAGCCTGGACCATTTTTGGAAGGAAAACCTTCAGGGCTTACAATGGATGGGAAAGTGAAACACGTTTTTTTGTTGTTGTTGTTGCTTTTATTGCCTTTAGAATAATGACAGTTTAGCGCTAAGTAAATTGGAGGTTTACAAACAAACAAAAAGGCAAAAGCAAAAAAAATGTCCTAACTAGCAGTTTTAATTCCTTTAAAATGCTATAAAGGATGCATTGTTTTTTCTCCTGATTCCTGATACGGCTATTAAGCATTGTAACCAAATGTGTGTGAATGCTATTATTTATGTGTCTGATCTTTAAATACCCTCTGCTAGTGGGATACAGGCTGAGACTTCTGATGGACATAGGCGTCCCAAGCTGTCATCTTGCCTTGTCCTTCTGTCAAACAGCTAGTGTGTCAAGCGCTTCTCCTGGGAACTTTTAGAGTAAGAGACTGGAAGCACAGAGCAGTCCAGTCTCCAGAGAGCTACTTTTAACTCACGACAATATCCTTGGTGTCAGCTCAGAATAGCCCACTATGGGGCACAGAGAGAGAAAGCGCAACAGATGTTACTAGTAAAACCATGTTTACAATTCTGCAAAGTTATTGCCCTGACGTACCTTCTGACCAAAAACTGCTCAAAAGATGACCAGGTCCCTAGCAGTTGGATCGTTTAAGCCATTTCTGTTCACAGAAATGTTCTCATAGAGAATTGGTACGATTAAAATAGACACCACATCTCTTACACATATGTGCCCCTCCCTTTCCCCCCAGATCATTTGTAGCAGTATAGCCTTTCAAATAATATAGTCATCACTTAAAGCTGTATTTAAGGTAATTTCTGTACCTATAACAGAATTTCAAATATATTTCCCTAAAATATGTAGGATGTATGTGGTGTTTTATCACCCAAATGCATTTATACTTCTTTTATCTCTTTTTTTTTTTTTTAAACTTTTCATTATTTTGGGACTATTTATTATGTATTGAACCATAACTCCTTCTTATGTAAGCTTTAACATAAGCAAGATGGATGACACTAGAAGCAACAACAATTAGCTGATTTTTGAAATACCTTGAAAAGGATCTGTCTTAGACCAGACTGAAACTCTGAAGAAACAGAAAAAAAAAAAGAAACACCAAACTTGTGAAGATAGCTTTTCAAATGAAGGTCCTCAAAAATCCTCACCTCTCCTTCCACCCACTTCTGATTTTCAATGAAGTACTGTCAGAAAGTGCAATACAGCATGTAATGACAGAGTAACTATTGGCATACCGTTTAAAAGACTACATTTGTCTACTATTCCCCTGTTAGCCTCATGTGTTGTATTTTGTATCATCTATATTATATTTTCCAGGGAGAAGGGCTTCCAAGGAAGGGGCAAATTGCATTATTTTATATCTATCTATCTATCTATCTATCTATCTATCTATCTATCTATCTATCTATCTATCACTGTGATTCCTATTTTGCCATGGCCTTGTATCCTTTGAACTGTGTTTTTACCCTTTCCGCTTCCTCACAAAGGGAACTAGGGACAACTTTGCAGTATGGCACAACATCCTCATTAAATAAGCAAAGATGAGGGACCAGATCATCTGACCTGCCGCAGAGCAGAGAGGACCAAGAGGACAGTAAGTCAGTGAAGGCAGGGCCATAACTCTCTCCTGCACAGTGGCTGCTCTAATAATGCTGACTGCAGTACCAGTATGGAGTGATCAAAATGAACAAGTACTGTACAGACATACCTCTCTATTTGGCACCAGTTTATCATGCTTTCATATCTTTACTAGCTATTTAAAGTCAATTTTCAGTGTTGTCATCAATTTAAATGAGGAAGTGTGATCTGGAACAGGTTTACATTCTATTCTCTCTGCACACGGCTAGGGAGAATAAGGCATTTGACAGGATAAGCCAGGTATTATGTCAGATAAATCTGATGAGCTGCTGTTCAGTAAGACCATTAAAGACACTTTTCTGAATCAAAGATTGAGTTTCTCTCTGCATCCTGAAATTCTATTTCCAGAGTCAGCAGATAGAAGGTAAACCATGGCTGGGTGACTCAGTTTAAGTTTTTCTATCGCCAAGGGAGGATGAACTTCAGGAAGCAAAGACTGTGCCTACAGCTAGACCTTTATCAAGCAGCTGGTCTACAGGACAGCTACAAAATCTGCATACACAGATTTTCATGGAGAAAAAAAAAAAAAAAAAAAAAAAAAAAAGGAAGACAGCATATGCATGTGAAGGAATCGAATCCACAGGTACAATGTGTGAGCCAGCTTTATGAAACACTTAATATCCATTGGTGGAAAATAATAAAACTATCAAATTATCAAAGCAGCCAGATAACATGGCTTGTAAAAGAATCAGACTGAGGCCACAATATACAAATGCTCTAAACTACAGGTTTCAAGCTACAGATTCCTCTCCAGTTGGCTGCGTAAGCTCAACTGCTTGCCTACCATGCCTGAGGTGGTAGTTCCCTGGCGCACCACTGCAACCTTTGCTATTTCCATCAGGACACAGAATCCTTTATAGACAGTTTGCTTTCCAGGAGGAGCTGTCTGTTTGTTATGTCCTGCAACACACAGAAACAAAGTAAAACCTACTATGAAGGGCACTACCCCTTGATGAGAACTTCATTAAAATACAGTAGAAGAGGAAATCAAACCCCAACTGTGGTGTTAAGGAGGTACAAATGCACTGCTTTCAGTATAAAGCAATTTACACACCTATGGTATACAATTGCTTCTATAAGCCTTATATTTTTTTTCTGTTTTCAGGCCAATAATAGGGACTTCATTTCTCCTTGTTTTGACTAGCTCCTCTCTGCTACAGTCTGGCTGAATACTATGCTCTGCAAGAGGTGGGCAATGACATCGGCATGGGCGTCGTGAGTGTTATAAAACAGAATTAACTTCAGGCATGCCAGTACCTTCACTGAATGAAAAGGAGTACTGGCAAGTCTACAGAAAAGCATGTGTATAAATGTTTTCCTGAACCAGAAAATGTTGCACAGGGGCAGAGATTTTTTTTTTTTTACTCTGTTTGTTTCAGTGGGAGAAACATGTATGGACAAAATTCCTTTATTACAGATATTTGGGTAAGCATGGTATTTAGCCTAAGATCTGTTGTCTCTTTTCCTCTCTCCAATTTTATTGTCAGCAAATCCTTTTGCAAACTAGAAAAAAACAGTCTGCTGTGTGCAGGTAGGTTTTGATAACATGCGTGTGCCAGAGGCTGCTTTCACTCACCCACTGTTTGTTTGTTTTTAATTTAGCAAAGCAGCCACCGCTCCAACCATGCAAAACAGAGATTAAAATAATATGAATCAGAGGCAGAAGAGGTATTTATGTAGATAGGTCAGGGGTTACTGGAGGGGGAGATGGCATGCCAGGGGAGAATGGCCACCCAGTGTTGGCAGCAGCATGCCAATGCAGATCCTTCTGCATGCCTCACAGCCCTAAGCACCATCTTCCCCATTGCCTGCCAGGTGCCAACATGTGGCGGCCCTCCTTCTTGCTGGCCCTACCATCCCATCACCAGTGCCACACGGTTGGGTGGGCAGGGCCCCAGGATTGCTGGGATGCACTCCTCCAGCCTTCCTGTCATTCCCTGTCCTCCCCTGGCCTCCGCAGCCTCCCCTAGCCTTTCGTGGCCTCCCTTAGCCTCCATGGCCCTCCCCGGCCTCCCCTGGCCTTCCCCGGCAACAGCCATGGCGGCAGCCAATGGGGCCGGGCCGGGTCAGGGCGGCGGCGGCGGCGCAGGCCTTTGTGCAGGGTGGCAGGTGACCACGGCGGGGGAACAAAGAGGGGTCAGGGCGGGAGCCGGGTCCCTTTTCTCAGGCCCATGTTCTCCACTCCTCACAATCTGTCTAAATTTAACTCGCCATTGAGGGCCCTGGCTGTCGAAAACAGCTTTATGTCGACTAATCCAGGCAGAAGTAAGGGTAGACACAGAGACAGGTTTGAAGGCGGGGACGTGGCTATTCTGCCTGATTTTTTTTTTTTTTTTGGCTATTTTTCCCTCCCCCTCTTCCCCTCTGCCTCCAGTGAAAAGTTTTCTGAACAAAAAAAAAAAAAAATGGTGACAAGATTAATCAGCCCGTGGAGCTGAAACACATGCTTGACTTAAACAACCTCTTTGCTGTTATTAACAACTGCTCCAGCATTTCTCTTGTTATGCTAATTGTACAGATTAGAGTAAAATCTATTCCTTCTTTGCTGAACAGGCCAATTGATAGAGGCAGATCTATTTTTCTCCCCTGGTTTAATTCTTTTTTTTTTTCTCCAAGAGCAAGTATTTGAGGCAGCAAGGACAACAGAAAACGGGAAAAAAAAAAAAAAAAAAAGAAGAAGAAGAAAAAAAACTGTGCACAAAAGTGACTAGCCCTCACATACACTAAAAATCATTAATAAATACAACCCTATACCAGTCTCCACTCCTGCCTGGAAATCATGTCCGGGTGTTGTAACACAGGCGGACAACAAAAGACAGGAAATCCAACACAGTGGCTGATGCCCTACCTTCAACTCATTCACTTTTTTTCTGTGTAGACACAAACAGCCTGATAACGGAGACAGCTTTGGTTAGTTTTAATACTTTGGTGGCATGAAAAATGGAGGAGGAGAGAGAGTCCCTGGGAGGTTCTGGCAAGAGCAACTCGACTCAAAACCAGACCCCACTATTTTAGTAGTCAAAGACTGGCAGCTGTTTCATAGATAGCTGCAAAGCTGACATTTAAATCTGTGAGTTTATAACATGCTAAATATTTGAAAGCCTGGTATGTGTGACGTCTCATAGAGGAGCTTTCAACAGGTATATCGTATTTATATTAACTAGTATAAACCTTGTACCACTTCCTCTGGATTTGAATTGTCCCTCTGTAAGTAAGCGGAAACATCAGGACCCTGGTTCTGCCTCATCCTAAGCCAACTCAAATCAGCGAGACTGCTGCCAGGGATTTTCCCAGTTGCTAGATCTGGCCCTGCTGCTGCCTCTGTATGCAGCCACTGCTGAGCAGCAGCCATCTGCTGCTGCCTACCAGCACTTCTTCAGCCTCCCACCAGTTGGTTGATATGATAAACTTGTCCAAGTTGTCTGAGTTCAATGAGTTTCCAGGATCCACTTGCGAAGCCTGCACTAACAGCTGGTTTATCTGCCTGGGTCCAAAGACATTAAAGACTCTCCTGGGCTAAGCCTGGATTTGGAGGTCAGTGCTTTGCTAGCACTGAATTTGATCAGACAGATTTCATAATTTCACAGAGTCAAAGACCGCAGGGATTGTTACATCATCTGCTCTGACTTTCTGCATGCCATATGCCGTCATATTTCACCCAGTTATTCCGATACTGAGCCTAATCACCTGTACTTGATCAAAACAGATCACCTATCATATCCTAATGAGATGGAATCAAAAAAAAATGGAAAACTACCACTTCATGATAGCAGTTTGAGCCAGTATGTTGTTGACCTTCATTCTTCAAAAACATGTGCCTGGTTTCTCATTTGTGTGGGTTCAATGTTTGGGTTTGCTCAACTTTGCTCTCGTGGAGTAAAAGAGCCTTTGTGAACCTGGTATTTTCATCCTGTGAAAGTATGTAGATTTCTTTGCCATCTTTGTCTCTTTGTATTTTGTTGTTGATATTTTTTTTCTTTTCAATAATTTAAACAGGTTGAACCCCTTAGGGTGTTCACTGGAAGCCACTTTCTTGACCTTTCTCTGGTGTTCCACTAGTGTTGCCTATTCTTACTTGCTAATCCTGCACAGGCACCCAAGGACTGCTTTGAACTCTTTGCCATAGCCAAGCTCAGGCTGCTTATCTTCTGTGAGTGCCAATCTTCCCCAGATTTTCTATAGTTCAGGAGGTGGCCTCACTTTCTCAAGCAGTGGCCCACTTTCTTTGCTCCTAGGAGGGCAACAACTTTCAATTTGCCTGACCCATGATCATATTGTTCCATATGATTGCTCTGCCTTTAGCCATTCTACTAACCTTTGTATGAATATGTGTATTTAGCAGGACACATTTTTTTCTTTGACTCCAAGATGAGCAGGATGAGGCTTGCATGTGGCTGCTGTCAAACATAATCTTGAATTACCCAGGAACAACTTTTCTTCACCACAGGCCAGTATCTATTACTCTGTTTATCATATGGTCTAGTGATATTTTAAAGAACATTAGCCTAAACTTTACATTTGTTCCATGGAACATCTTCCATAGCATGAAGGCTCTGTGAAATGTATTGTATCTCTGCAATTACATTGAAAAGTCAAACCTAGAATTTCACTGAAGTAGTTGACAAATAGTTAACAATATCCACTTTCTTTGGTATTGTGAATCCAAAGACATTTCCATCTCTTAATCCTTTATTAATTAAAATCTATACCAGTCTAAGTATTATTGCCGCACACACACAGAAATGGTAGGTTAATTGTGCATCGTTACTTGGGTAATCCTACGTGACATCAATACTCTGCAATTAATTGAAAATGAGCATCAACAGGCTGAAGATTTCTTCATCCAATGATTTCTGAACTCCTAGATATAGGTTGCTGAGCCCTGATGGTTTATAAATCATTATCATTAAAAGTCTTCACCTTGCTTTCCTTACAGTAACCCAGTATATGAAAGGAGCTTCCATGGACATCATAAAATAAAAATACATCAAGAAATGAACAGAAATAGCTATGGAGAACCTATTTTCCCATATTATGGGAATTCTACTTTGTAATCTCAAGCTGATAATGTTTATATCCCACCATTAGGATTTCTTTTGTTCTTACTGTAGTTGAAGAATTCCTTTTTATTGTCTTCAGCAACTTCAGATTTTCCCAACTTTAGACTTCCCCTACCAATTTTCTGCACTTTATGACTTATTATATCCTTTGTTCTCTATTTTATCTTTTTCTTTATGATTTCTTATTTCTGACTGCTGCTTTTAGATATTTTGCCAATGCTTCTTAATATTTTGCCAATGCTTCTGTTTCTTCTTAACATAAGTGTACAGTTGTAGCAAAATAGCACTTCTATCCAAAGAAAATATAAAAATGTATTTTTAGCATATCAACACTGTGATAGACTCCCTAACAGAAATCTAAGAAATCACAAATGAACTCTTTGGCATTCTGTGTAGAGTTGTCCTCTTTCCCAGACAAAAAGTCTTCTTTCCCAGACAAAAAGGAGATACATCAATAAGTTCAGATGCTGTACAAAGCTGCAGGCTGCACCACCATGTTCTCATGACCAGTTCACGAGGCAGAAGAATGCAGAAAAGACATCAAAACCCATCAAAACCTGTTCAGGAACTCCTATGGTACATAGGTACATGCTATATAGGTGCATGTGGCACATGGTAGGTTATGGTCACCAGCAGGACTGTCTTGGTAAGCTGCAGTCATACCACACCTGAACAATGGCTGGGAAGCTGGCCAGAGGCACTGCCCTGCTTGGACTGATGGACATTGGAAACTTCCTGAATGAAAAAATATGTGAGAGATACAGGGCATACAGCTGGTTTAGGCTACTGCCACTCCTTCTCACCCTCAAGTAAATCTGCTTCCTTGAATAGTTCTTTGTGAAACGAGCGTGAGAGTGCACATGGTGCTAACAGTTTCTTAACCAGAAAGAGAAATCCAGGCATATTGTGTCACCTAGTAGGTAGAAGTTCTTACTCCTCACTGAAGAAACGTTGTTTCCGACAGCATTATTCTCCTCTATTCTCAAGTAAGAACTCAAATAAATAAGTAAATATTGTACGTATATACACACATACATACATATTTCTCATTTTCACCCATATCTTTTAAAGACATGTTTTTTTTCTAAACACCATTTCAATACCCAGTTGCAAGTCAAGTATTTCCCTTAATGAGAAGACTGACAGAGCACAAGGCCTGTCAGTCCTACCATAGGACACTTTTTTCCCCTGCTTAGAATATATGTCATTATTTCTTGTTCCAGTCTAAGTGGTGGGAGCAGTGGGAGATAAGTGAGAGGAGAAACATGTTGGGCTCTGGTGCCAGATCCCTGAGTCTGAGCTTCACAGAAACAATGCCAAAAAAAAAAGATCAGACAACATAAGAGCCAAGATGCTGTACACTCATTGGATGCCAACTTTTAAATAAAACTACTGCCCTGAAAGAGGAAACTATTAGATTTTAAGAAAAGTCACCACATTGTCCAGAAGTAATGCCTCCCATAGCCAATAACTGCATCGCAACATAGTATTATACAAAGCACTAGAGCCAACTATTCTTGCAAATCAATGAGGAAAGAGCAAAAATTGTATTATTGCTACTATATTATTACTATTATTATTATTAGTGCACATTTTTTTATTCCTAACACTGCAGCTAGAGACAATGAGCTTCCTTTCACAGCAGATAGTCAAGAAAGCTGAACAAAACTCTGCAATTTTCATTTACCAGCATTCACACAATTTGTTTTGGTCCACATACCATACAATCCCTGGTTTACCCAGAAATATCTTGTAGACAGAAGTTGTGCCTAAAAATAAGCCAGCAAAAGAACTAAACAAAGTAATAAAGAGACTTTGTTGATATGTGTAACATCTTTAGAGAATTGCACAACATCCAGCAATAAACACTTTCTTAAGCTGTAACTACTCTATCATTAGTCATGATGTGTGCTGCATCTCCTGTTGTTGTTCATATTTCTGTAGCACTACCGAGTCCTATTTGTAGACCCATTCTATTTAGCCATCAGCACTCTGTTGAACAGTACCAGATTTTGTGGTCTTGCAAACCAGCTACTGGTTGGAGAAGAAACGAGTGATCCAGAGTCTGGAGATTTTCTCAGCGTGGGAGTTACCAGACTTTCTGGATCAAAGACTTTTAACAGCCATCTACATTTCTGTCAGTCACCAGGTACCCTAAACATTCATCTTTAAGTCAAAATACTCTGAAGGGAAGATTGTTTCATAAACCAGCTCAGTGGACTGCTGCTGGTGTACCGCGCTCAAACACAGGCTGGAAAACAACTGGTTAGCCAGTATTTCAGAAAAGCTCCAGGGGCCAGAGTTTTTGAAATGAATCAGAACAAATTAAAGAAATACCTAGACTCTGCATCACTGTCTTAGGGTTTGGCTGCAAAAAACTTTGTAGGCTGACACAAGCTCACTCTGCCCACACTCCAGGCAAGCACAAACTCTTTCCATCCTAGTCAAAACCAAGGAAACTGTTCTAGAAGCCATGCTGCAGTATTAGTGTTGCATGGATCCACAGTAGTTTCTCCTGCATCTCTCAGCAGGACTTCTTAGCACAGGCTCAGCCTCCCTTTAACCACAGCTTCCAGTTTGGAGCTGTCATGGGTGCAGCTACCCCATGAACAAGAAGAGTGAGCTATCTGTAAAGTGTCACACAGCCATCATGCCATATAAGAACCTACTCTGTATAGTCTGTCTGTGTACATGAGAGATGCGTAAAAAACAAAGTCCATTGGCTGAATAAAAAATAATACTGTATAATTCATCAGAAGACAATCTTGTTTCTAGTTTATTCTAGGTATAGAAATGCAGAGGTCAAAATCTAATAATGCTGGAAGCAAATTCTCCAGGGAAAGAGGCAGCATAACTTAGAATAGCAGTTTTTCAAGGACAAAATGCTGTTCTTCATAAGAAAAACAACTGGTAAAGCCACATGTGCCAGCTCCATGCCAGGAATATATCAGACTACAGTTACTGCGTTCTTCTAATGAATGATGTCACTGCTATCTTAATTTGGCTTGTATAAACATAAGAATATATGTTATCTGTTTTCCTAAATAAATCTAATATTAAATATATTGTATATGTTATAAATGTAAAGATATATTGTCTTTACAGCAGGTAATGTCAGTATATGAGTGAAAAAGAGATGATGAAGCAGTCAGAATATTTGAATGGGGCACAGGTACTCCCGAACCAAAAAATGTCAAAAATTTCAGACCTCAGACTATGAAAAAATCTCCATGCTTCATATCAGTTTAGCATTGACTGGTTAGAGAAAGAAAATATTTCTCTTTAAATCCACATGTGGTTGACCTCCACACAGAGGAGGTCAACCTGTACAACCAGGAGTCTCACTGTTTTGGGGAAAGCTCATAAAAATTTCCCTGCCATGGTATCTTGCTCATTTTAGTGCTGGGAAACACAGGGCTCACCAAGGGCTTGGGAAGGGAAGTGGTTTAGGTGTTACTATGGAATATCACCCAGTATTACATGAGTGGACACATTCATTGTGAAAGCAGGTCTCATCCACCCTCTTTCTGATAGCTTTCACTGATAATCTGAAATGGATCAAGCATTAGGTCTGTCAAGTTTTCAGAAACAGATCACTGAATTTATATTGAAGACAGACAATTTTGTTAAGGGACAGAGTAGCTTTTGAACTGATTCAAAAAACTGGACAAAAGGATGGATAAATCAGGATGGAATTCATAAGAGAAATGTTCAAGGCACTAGGTATAAGGATTTGCAATTTCCCTCCCTTGGAACTGCAGCAGTAATGGACTGTGCAAATACAGCATGAGACTGGTTGGATAGCAGCCCTTCTCAAATAAAGGTGCAGCCTAGAGCTGAACAAGAACGATGCCATGCAGTCAAGAAAAGTTCAAATACCCTGGTGGAGCTTATCAATTTGAGTCTAGCCTGCAAGACACATGAAGTCATCTTGAATTCAACTCACCACTGGTACTCTGTGCAAATATAAGTATCACCGCTGAAGCAAGGTTTGTGCAGATTGGGGGAACCCAAAGAGGAAGAGAGAGGACTGAATAGATTGGGGTGGTCACATTAAGAAAAGTCTGAGGGACAGCAGGATGAGCATCTTCAAATACATGAAAGGCTGCTAGACAGAAGAGAATAGTCAGCTTTTCTTATCTGTGAAAACCTAAGTCAGGAGCTCATCCAGATGCTAGGAAACCTTTCTGATAGTCATGAAAGTGAAGTACCTGAAGCCAGTTCCATCTGGTCACTGATATAAACTTCAGAAAAATCTGAAGGCTATCTGAAGGAATTAAGATACAGTGTTTCCATGGAGGTTTGTAGGATTGACTCCTCCTGCTGCCCATTCCTGATCTTCAGCCATCACCCATGTACTGGAAACGCAACAGCAGACATGACAAAGAAGCAATTATCCCAACAAAATCAGTTATTACCAGCAATTCATATGGTAATGATGGTAGTGAGGATGATGATGATACCGCTCAACTGTAGCAAGGATGATAATAACCAGTGTTTTAGAGGATGGATTACAGGTTTAATTATAATGAATAGTTTATCACAGATAATGAATTTTACAGAGGAATACAGTCCCTAGGAAAATGCCTTGTTCTGAATGCCTGAAAATTACATTGATTTAAGTAGTGAGCTACCATATTTGCACTATTCATTTAGGAGAACAGAGAATGTAGCACTTTAATGTAGATATTCTTTGCCAACCTTAAAAAACGTGTGCTAATGTCATGATCAAGGAAGGAGAGCCATTACAGAGTCCCACATGTTTATTGGTCTACTTTTTATAAGCTCTGCTTTTTTTTTCTTTTGAGTCCCATCTATTTCATTTTTGTTTTGTCTCTTGCATAGAAAGAACAAAAAATATTCTTGTGCTAAAAAGAAGCCAAGGTATGTGACCATCTCATGAAATGCATAAGCAACAAAGATCCTACCTCAGGAGAATGTTCAAGCTCCTGTTGTTAGAGTAGGACTTAAACATAAGCATAAGTAAGAGGAAAGCTCTCTCAAATAAATAGAGGTAGTTGAGAACAATATGTTATCACTAAAATACTTTTTAAAGCATATTCATTTCCCAAAATATCACCTTTTCCCCTAAAATAAAAAAAAGATTAAAAAAAAAAGAAAAAAAAAAAAAAGGAAAAAAAAAAAGCTTCGTTTATATGTCATAACAGTAGTCAAGAGAAAAGAAAAAAAGAAAAAGAAAAGGAGAGAGAAGAAGGTGGCAAGATATAATTAAAGGGTTACCCATGTTTTAAAAATAGAGAAGTTTCAGACCCAAGAGAACATAACTTTACCCCTAGAAGTAGATTTTGGCTACTAGTGTATCTGCTTTCCCATTTCTTTAACTTTTCCTTGTATTTGTTTGCATGAAGAATTCTCTGTGGTATCATTCCTGGTATTGTTAATGATATTATGCTATTATTGTTGATTTCAAACCAGGCTCTGCTTTAGTTCACAAACTGCCCCCCAAACAAGCTGCAGAAATGCTGAAATCAATACTTGCCTCTTGAAGGATAGATCTTTTGTAACACAAAGGAAAGAATGACTAATAGATTACTGAAGCCTTAACAAAACCTCAACAGATCCCCATATGGTGCATTGCAATTAAAAGAGTGGAGGATGGATTTATAATTTTTGGGGTGGAGGAAAAAAAAAAGACTGAAAAGAAAGAGTTTGGGACAAGAAAATGAGTGAGGTGGAGACAGAAGTGATGTGTGACCATACACAAAATAGAAACCCTTCTTTCTGAGCCTTTCATCTCTGGGTCACTGGTTCCAATCGAGCCCAGGTCGATAGTGAACAAAAATCATTTTAATCTGATGGCTGTTTGCTGACCTATGTGAAATGAACTGGTTGTGTCAGTCCACTTCCCAGCTGACAGCTCTCCCCATCATCATGGCCATTGCTACAAGTGGCAGTAATTAGTACTTTTTTGAGGCCAGCTCAGCTAAAAGGCTGAAGAATGTTAAAAAGAGTAGGTCTGGACCACCTCTTCCTCTTATACAGCTGCTTCCTCCTCCAGGTGAATGTTGCCTGCACCACATCTGCTCTTCAAACCAACAAAAGATTTAGGGGCAAGGGAGAGTCCTCTGAAGTGGTAAAGACTTCTCATGAGAATGGAGATGATGATACAGCTGTTTGTTGGAAGCCCCATGGGAGGGTTTCTGTGCAAGCCTGGGACTCCAAAGGGACCAGTCCCTGGTGGAGAGGGTCTGTAGGTATAATTCCACAAGCAAAAAAGGAGCAAGGAGACCTAAACTCAATTTCCACGCATTGTGGTTCACTCACACACAGGTATATCAAAAGGATTTTAATAACATTTTCAGAGAATTTCAGTTTTAATGAAACAAGCTCATGTGAGGGGGAACCTGAGAAAGTGAGCTGAATCAAGGATGTTAGAATAATAAAGGAGAAAATAGAAGATGAACTTCAAGAGGTTAATAAAAGCTAATGCCCTCGAGAGGACAGTTTTAATCATGTATTTTATCAGTGTTTCTCTGAGCAGCTGATACCTCCCCTATTGTGAAGAGATAACAGATTATGAGAAGGATATTATGATGGGGGCTTTCAATTACACTTTAAGCTATGGTCACCCTGATTCCTCAGATGTCCCCTGGGACAGATGACTTTGCCATGGGAGATCAAAGAAAACAGTCCATCTGTGCCAGGACATTCTAGCTAACTGGGAGAACCAACAGGTCCTCTAAAGCCTACCCAAATTGTGCAGATATTTTCTGCAAGGTAAATCTGTGCCTGCTGCTACACACAAGATGGAAATCATCTCCAGCAAGAGTCAGAACTGATGGTAAAGCTGTGAAATGAAGCCTTGCAAAATGGGAAATCCACCTTTTCTGACATCTGAGTTAGTTGCTCCAAACTTTGTACTTCACAAGCAGTTGGTGTGATATTCCAGCTATTGGACATAGGTGAGTGGGGTAGGGACAAGGAAGAAAAGATGCCTAAAAAGATTAGGAGGAAGCTGGTTTTGCAAGTCACATCTTGTGCAACTAAGTCTTTGCCATATATGCTCCTCTTTCACATATATGCAAATGTCCTTTCCAGCACCTAATCCAAGAATCCCTGTTACTTTGCAGAGAGAGTGCTATGAAAAGAAACACCTCAGTTTTCAAAGTGGGGGCAATAAAAATGGATGCTCTCTCATGCGGTGCACTTCTGAGCTCTTGTCATTCCCTGTCAGTTGTCGGACAGACCACACCCAGAGACAACCTGTGGAAGGGTGGCAGTGATCCTCATCACCACGCGTACCTTCTACTAAAAGAAAGCGAATGGGAACTTTTAAGAGCTTCAGTCTGGATACTAGTGAACATTGGCTGCTAGGAAAGCTGTCTGTGCACAATGAATTCCCTTGTAGCTCCATGTTAGAAAAGAGTGCAAATACTCATGGTATCTCCAAAATCTAAAAGAGTGCAGTTGCCTTCCCACTAGCTGAAATCTCTGGGAAGGGAGTGGGAACAGGCAATGTTCTAACAGGTACTGGTCCCACCTTGGCCTGAGTCAGTCATCAAGCAGGAGGGTGAAGAACAAGCACTTAAAACAAGTGAGAGATGGGTGTTACTAAACTATCTGGGCTTTGGCTGGAGTCTCATACTCCCTCGTATCCTTTCTGTGTTTAATCCAAGTTAAGCTCACTTTGCTCAGAGCTTTGCCAGTAAGGTAGGTACAAGATGAATTTTTCTGCTGTGGATAAAGAGCTGGGCTGACTGTCCTGCCATGGGCAAGGAGTGATGGAGAGCTTGTGGGATGAGCCCTTTTCCACAGTATGTTGTGGAATAAAAAGTCTGTGATTCACAGGAGGGTAAGGAATTATATTAAGAAGAAAGTGATTCATATAGCATCAGTTGGCAAACTAAAACGTATGTGTATGTTATATATCCTCATCTCCTAGAATACAAATCAGAACAAAGTGTTCCGGGGCAGGTAGAAACCTCATCCAGAGGTGAATTGCACTCAGGCCTTCATCTGAAAAAAAAAAAAAAAATTACTCTTTTCAGAGATTATATCAAGACTGGAAAGAATAGCCTGCAAACAGAAGAGCCCCATTTCAGTCAGAAACAGAGAAACTTTCACAGTGGCTCAGACCTGTGGTCCATTTAATTCAGTACCACAGTGGAGCCACCAGCACATGATTTTGCAGAAGTTGGTGAGCCCCTGTGATAGTCAGTTGTGTCACGATATACCCGTTTCAAGCTGTTTCTATCTAAATACCACAATATCGTGACCTCTACAGAATTTATGTGAGTCACAGTGAATATTCGTACCTTGCAAGCTACAGGGTTTAGAGGACTGGTGTTCTGCAATAATTAGGAATTACATGAGACCACCTAGTTCATTAAAACAAAATGAAAGAGTCAAAGCTGGGCCCACAAAGGTAAACAGTGCATGAATTCACTGCCTCCATATTTAAAGCCTTCAAAGCCTTTCACTTAAAATCCCTTTCCGCTCTGGATCTCAGCATGAGTCTGGCTGCGGGGAGGTTTTGTGTGGTGGCCTGTCAGCTTCCATCTCCAACACAGTGAAATTCAACTAATTGTAAGTGCACATTGCTCCAGGCGTGCACTACACACCGCCGCTCGGGCTGTGCACACGCGGCCTGACCCCGTCCACCTACAGTACAACACAGCATGCTCCACACATGCACATTTTTCCTTTTTATTCCTTGAAATCACCAAAAAGATGACAGGCCATGGCCAGGAGCAGAGATCATCACTGTGTTTCTGCAACAATTGGTCTGGAGGGTTTTAGCACCACAAGATATGTGTTATATGCCAAGAATTGCACCAGTCCCTGGCTTGTGCCTCCATTAACGGGCTGGCCAGAGAGCACAGTGTGAGGCTGCATTTGCCTCCTGACTTTGATCTTACCTGCTGAAGCTGACCTCACTGTCATGTCAGGCACTCTGCACGGCCGCTGAGGATCAGAAAGCATCAAGGGAAAAAAAAAAAGAGGAACAGAAAAATGGGAAATACCTTGCAGTTGAAGACCCTCTGTGACCCAAAATAGCCTCTAATCCTCCATTGCTTGTGAGGTTCTTAAAGGTCAGCAGCCACACAGGCCTAATGCGCTTATTATGCAAAACTCTTTCATTCCTGAGCTTTCATGGCAATGGTATAGTCACAGACTACTGCCAAACTGTCCCCAGCAGGCTATTTTCAGCACGTATTTGTTCTTCAGAACCTGCGATCTGAACTTCACAGAAGTCATTTGACTTGGTTTCTGTTTCTGGATTCTTCCCTCTATGCTCACCTTTTTTGCCCGCATTTGTGTGCTGACTGAGGTAAGCAGCCACGTGCTCCACGACGGCTACTGTCCTTTGTAAGGACCTCTATACTCTTGGGGCACATTGAGCAAGGTCCAGGCACACAGAGATCAGCCCCTTCTGGTTCTCAGGTGGAGGGTAAAAGTGTGAGCTTGGCTTCAAGGCAACTGCCTGCCCACAGCTCCTGTGGCAATGAGGGAATCTGAAGTGCCCAGGGTATTTCATGAACCGGAGCTCAAAAGCCAGGTAGTGCTAGGTGCTTCCTCAGCAATGGGGAGCTGGGTTTCTGAATTCATAGATTTGTTCCTCAGTCTTGTTTGGCTCTTGTATTAGGTGCTGGAAGAGGTCATTTCAATCCCACCCTACGCCTTTATTGTGTGTTAATACCAGTATAATGTGAACCTGATCCTTCACTGGTGACTCTAGGTGCTATTGTTGAATGAGTCATTTAAATAAGATTAATATTTGGCTAGTTGTTGGCACACCTTTTAGGCTGATCCTCCTAAAGTGAAGTTTAGTTCTGAGTAACCTTCCTGATGTGACTAAATTCATTTTCATTACTCTACCGCAGAAGCCTTTCTTGTCCTTCAGATCACCTGCTAACTCTCCTCTCTTGTTCAGCCAACCTGTGACACTCTATTATCCAGTACTTATTCTGTGACAATAACACTGAAATTCAACCACACAAGAACAACAATGTAAATAAACAGTACTTTCAAAGAACTCACAGTCCAAAAGGCTTTCACTGCCACTCACTGCTGAACCTCACCACTTATGCTCACCTAATTATGCAACGCTTTTCTTCCCAAGCCATTGCACCTGAAGTGCTGATTATACTGTATTTGGAGTAATGGGTGCTTTCTGAAGGGCTGTTTGGGGTCTCCGTGAGGTTGCCACGTGGTTCCTGACACTAGTGATACCATTGCTATTTCCTACTTTGTTTTGGAGGCAATAACTTAAGTGCTGATGTTCAGGATTGCATCCACAACAACACAAGAAATTTAAATACAACAATTCTCTTTCTTTTTGGATATGGGAACATTGGAGCAAAGAAGTTAACCACAAATCTCATTCTCTTTTCTGGGCAGTGTGAGAACCATGACCCAGAAATCCCAGCTCCTTCTCCTGGTTGTGAAAGAACACTTCTTGGAAAATGAATGCTAGGAAGGTGGCCCTGGGGAAAATACTTGCTGCTGCTAGCTTCTTTGGGAATTACTTTGTTAGAGATAAGAGTTCCCAAAAATATTGGAAGAGGGCAAGTCAATTTTATTAATTAAAAAATTATGTTAGGGGAGAGATCAAATATGATAAAGTGTGTGGTGCATGTGGGCATATCTGCATGCATATATATATGTATGTATATGTGTATGTACATGCACATGTGAATGTATACATATACCCTTTCTACCTAGTTGAAGTATTCTAATCAGTTTCACTGCTTCATTCTTTTATTTCTAGGTGTGTTTTGTTTTGTTCTTAATTTAAAACAAAACCAGTCTTCCACAGACTTTCATCCACAGAGCTTCACAATGTACAACAAAGTGGCACCGTAGCAAACTGGAAATACAAGTGTACTTCTTTTCACTTGTCCTTAAGCGTCTTACCCATTTGAACTCACATTTCCTAAAAAAAAAAAAAAAAAAAAAAAAAAGACTGCAGTTAGGAAGAAGCAGATTAGATAGAATTGAGTGGCTCAGCTGATAGGTTTTGTGTTTCTGGAAATAGCTATTCAAGAGAGTTAGGGCTCCTTCCTTTAATGGAGACTCTAGGTCTATGATATCAGTTGGGTTGTCTCAGAGCACCTCACCCACCTTGTGGGCAGGGGGCTGGTCTCTAACACCAAAGCACAGAGGGAAGTATAGGAGGTACAGTCCAAAGGAATAAAGAAAACAAACATCACGGCCTTTCACGTCCTTCTTTAGACAGGAGCTCAGCAAGGACTGGACCCACCATTCTCACAGATTCCTCAGAGTCACAGTTCCTACCTCCTGCCTTCACACCAATTCCTGCTAAAGAACACCAAATGTTACCATGCAGATAAGTTCTCATAGGACAGCTTCGTCTCCCAGCTGAGCCACTGCTGGGGAGCAGAGGGCAGCCCACGCTTTGAATGCTCAGGCCTGTATGCAGGTAATTTCTGATATCAGCAGGTAGGTATCCTGGATATTGATGCTAAGCATTTTTTCCTGGCAGGGCAATTTCCCTCGCCTGTTCTCCCTTGCACTTACCCTGTGATTCCTCTGAGAAGCCATAAACCTCTACAGCAACTGCTAGGATGACTTTTTGCCATTTTGACAGTAAGCAGTAGTCATTAGTAAACAAATACTGAATTCCCCTCTCTAACTGTTGCATCTTTTGCATTCATCTTAAAGACGCTATTCATCCCTCTACTTTCTTTCCTGCCAAGATTTTTCTAAGGCAAAAATTCAGTACAAAATCATAATTATTCTACCACTCCTCTATTCCTAATCTTAGTAAGCAGTAGTGGCTGAGGTTTGGAGATTATTTTTGAAGAGTCACTGACAAGTCCAGAGGATCTGTTGGTTGGAGGTGCAGCAGAACGTTGTTAGCCTCCAGCTAGTCACTAATCCTCAGGAAATGTCCACCCTGCAGTCATTACTGCTCTTGCAATAAAAAGGTTTATATAAGAGCAGAGTATTATTATGAGGTAAGAAGAAGGGAGAAAAAAAAATGTTCTTCTGAGGATAGGTACCCTTAGAATTGCATTTGGTTTTGATTTCCTTTTCCTAACACTATTGAACTTCAGCAGAATGAACACTGGGTTGCTTTAAACCATTGCTTCCCTCGTATGTAACTCAGTTTGTACAGGCATGTATTTTTATATTTTTTTTTTGTTTCTCTGAATACTGTTTATTTAAGTAATTGTTGGCTCTTTTCCTGTCCTTTGTTGACCCCAGGAAACAACTTTTTTTATGTGTTTCCATTCTGGGATTTCTATTATCTACTGACTTGAGCTGGGTGTACTTCCGTGAAAAGACCCAAAAGAGAAGGAGAGAGAACTGAAGTTGCTCTTGAACTAAAGTCAATTTATCTTCCAGCCTGAGACCCAAGAAAACCATCACTGGAAGCAAAGCACTTAGAAGGTAGTTAAAAAACCTACTTCCTAAGAACAAATGGGGATGCAGTGCTATGTTATCACCTTTATGAAGCTACAAGAGGTGATTTTACAATTTGGTGGAAAGAAGTCCTGCTGTTAATTAGTCACATTTATTTGACAAAAAAAAAAAAAAAAGTGGGGGAGGGTGAAAAGGGGAAGGGAAGTTGGGAAAGCAAAACAGAGCAGAAGGGAAAAAATCTTTATGATGAGGTGCTCGGCAGGATGAAGGAACAAAAGGAAGGCTTTCTGCCTGTCTCCTGATATTTTCCAACTCAGCAAAAAAATCCATTGTGTAGCTTAAGGGGGAAAAAAAGTTAAAGTTAAAAGCTTAGTGTGTGAAAGCAACTGCTCAACCATTGTATAATATGGGCTAATGTAATGTCACTGTTTCCCCATGATGTAAGTTGCAATTTTTGTTCCAGTTGCTGTGGTCAATGTTATCGCTTTCACTTTTCAAAAGGGGGTAAAGGGGCGCGTGAAGATGGTATTTCTCTTTACCCCCCCAGCCCTTCCCCTGCCTGAAACAAATACTTCTGTTAGGAAATATCAGTGTTGACCAGATGTCACTGACTTTTTTTTTTTTTTTTTTTTTGCATGTGTCCCTTAACAGCTGGCAAGAATATCAGCTCAAATTATTCACCACAAGCACACTCTTTCTGTTTGTCTCCAGATAAAGGGATTTGAAATCCTGGTTGTCAGAAAGGGATGCTGAAAACTGTGGAATGGATTTCTTTGGGCAGAGGGAACACTTCCTGAAGATCTTTTAAACTAGTTGGGGATGGTCACAACTAGTATATAAAACCAAACAGATCCATTAGGGTTGGGATTAAGCAGTCTCATGTCTCCAGAAACTGTTTTATTCAAGGACGTTTTCTTGGAACCACCAAGAAGTGACTTGTTCGTAACAGTCAGCAGATCTAAATGTAGCAACACTTTTCATTTCAGTCATGTCAGCTGAAAAAAAAAAAAAAATCTTAGATGTGGTTACAGATGAGAAATATAGTGGGTGGATGTTAAATAGAGACTGCTCTGCATGGATGCTCTAGAATTGCTTTGGATGAGAGCCATTTGTCTTTTCTACCTTGTACTACTATCTTTACATCTCGCATGCAGATCAAGGGCACAAGACAGCCCTAGGCTTGCAGTGTGACTGTACCATGCACAGCCCTGGTGCCACAGGGCTGGGGAGGTGGTGGTGGTGATGCAGTGGCACTGTTCCACCTGGAACCACACGTGGTAGGTACAGCTGTGCACGGCACAGAACAAGCTCTCATTTCTCCTCATAGGTCACGAGCAATGGCCCTTGTCAGCCATGTCAGTGAGGACCATTACCTTCTGCCTAACTATAATCTGTCTTTCCCTCATATGTACAGTTGTATCTGCTTTTCTCTTCAAAACTGTCATAGATAACTGAGGGTGTAGACATTAAAGCTGTGTTCTTCCCCAGTTATGACTCCATCTCAACAGCACGTTTTAAGTATACAACCAATCAATGATTATTAAGGAGCTTGCTGCATGAAAATCATATCATGATACTGTTACTGTTAACATTATCTTCAGATGAAGGAAAAGCCAAAATCAGATGAGGATAGCTATGAGTTTCTGAAAACTCCCAGACAATGAGAAAGCAAATCTCAACTTAAGCTCTGTCTCTAAACCAGAATGAACCACTGTTTTAATTAATGCTTCATCTCGTCTTTGGGGATGATCTCAAATAGTTACTTTAGTGGAAAGAAGCAAAGATTTTTAATGAATAGCAAGGACACCAACTAGCCTTTTGAGAATATGTAACACATAACATGTCCTGCATAGCTAATGGTTATGTTATGCTTCAGCAAATTAGGGTTTGTATGCTTTCATTTATCCTCTGTAACGTAGCTGTAGAGATCTCCACTATTGGTATGAGCAACAGTCCTTTCTGAAAGCCTGCTAAGCTTTTGAAATGACATCAGAGTTCAGAGGCACTGAATACCATGGGTGAACTACATTGTAGTTTCAAGTACTCTTATTTTGGCCTTTTCCAGCAAGCAAGTAGAACTCTATTCTCTGTTCTATATATTATCATGTTCCTTTTAATAAATAAACCCTAGCATTGTCTTATGATATAGGAACTTTTCCACATGCCTCATCACCTCCACTGTCAATCTCCTCAGCCTATTCATTTTTGACCCTACCTGATTTGAAACACAGATCTGGGAACTGACTGTGGCTTTCTGACCATTTTATGATGTAGAAAGCTGGGGCTAT
Source organism: Anas acuta (assembly GCF_963932015.1). NCBI lineage: Eukaryota > Metazoa > Chordata > Aves > Anseriformes > Anatidae > Anas > Anas acuta. The sequence continues at coordinate 43,309,234 of NC_088981.1, read as the reverse complement.
AGGCTACTGGAAAGGCAGTCTTGTGTGACCTACAGTAAGCATATATTTCTGTAAGAAATCCTAGCTCCAAGTCAATACCAGCATTGCCATTGACTTCAAGGTGGGCAAGACTGCTTCTGTGCCTCAATTTTTTTGCTCAAAAAATAGATTATACTACTTGCCACTGTTTCTGAAGTAGATTTAGATCAATATGAGAATTAGATTGTTATATAAAAATTAATGATAATTATTAGTGTATTTTCCATATTGTTTTCCATCACACTATTTTGTTTGCTTCTCTTGATGGCCTCAAGGCACAGAGCAGATGTTTTCACTGAGCTGTCCTCAATGACTTTTAAATTACTTCATCATTGAAAAATGGCAGCAGTGCCAGCCTTTCTTGTAAGATTCAATCTCATCATTCCTCATATACTTTAAAAAGATCACTTCAGGGCCAAATATACATGGCCTTGGAAGCACCATATTCAGGTACCTCATGTAAATGGCAAGAGGGAGATGGAGAGGTAAAGAGAGAAAGAGAGGGGGAAAAAAGAAAAAGAAAAAAGAGTGAGAGAAAGCACAACACAGAGAGAAAGGCGAGAAAGAAAGCCTATTTGTGCACTTGAAAACCATTATAGCTTGGATTTTCCTCAACTATTGATGGCCTGAAACTCAAATATTAATTTAGCTTTATTCTTAAATCTGTTTTGCCTTAGAAATAACGGGAGAGTCTTTTATTAGAAAAAGGAAAAAAAAATCCTCAAATGTCTGACAATGGAATGTTACTGAAAACCTTTGATTCCCCCCAACAGAAAACCTACTTAAAAAAAAAAAAAAAAAGACAAGTCATTAATCAGTAACAGCTGTTCCCAGCACCTGTTATTTATTCCAGTTATTAACACTTCCTTTAGCATTTCTGACAAAAAATGGGTATCTCTTCTACCAAATGCACTGTGCTCCTTGGAACATCCTCAGTACTTGGCGGCTACCTTTGATCTACAAGGTGCATTTGCAAATTACCCCAGTGTGGTAATGCAGCTTATGCAGCTTTGTCACTTACAGGCTCTTTTTTTTTTTTTTTTTTTTTTTTCAGTAAACATAGGTTTAAGAAGCACTGAGCATCCATCCTGTATCTGTTGCTGAAAGCTTGTGCAGCCTCAGTTCTTTGATGTGCTCCAGTTGGTTGGTGATAGGGACATAGCCACACGCTAAACCACAGAATGTTGTTGGCAGGGCTCTGGAGGCCATCTAGTCCAACCTCTGCTCAAGCAGGGACACACAGAGCAAGCTGCCCAGGACAAGTGTAGATAATGAGTGACCACCCAGGCCATACAGGTATTTTGATGTGGAGAGGACAGCTCAGAAAGGTTTGCCACCTCACTGGTGATGCAAGTGCTACCTTCACCTCCTAGCTCCACCCTGACTCTCTGATGGATGCTGTCTGTGACATTTAGGGCCACCTTCTTACAAGTATACGGGTGTCAAAATATTCCCAAACACCAAAACTTCCCTATGCCTAATTCTCACTGAGGCAAAAGGAAATTCAAAGGGCTTGCCCCCACAGCTGCCTCCTGCTCCCTCCCTTCCCAGCACAGGAGGCTCCAAAATCTCCTCTAGAACACGGAAAAAAAAAAAAAAAAAAAAAAAAAAGGGGGGGGGGGGGGCAGGGAAACTCCGCTGTCAACAACCATGCAAAACTCTCTTTGTGCACATACAGAAGTGAGCTCTGAAAGCCCAGCCAGCTCTAGCAATTGCAGTTCAAAAATCCTATGGTAGACACTTACATATTTCTGCACATAGTTAAACACATCCGGAGCAGTGCAGGAATGCAAGCATACCTGTAATATTTGTGCTCTGTTACCTTTTTCTTTTTCCAGCTTTCTGTTTTTGCTTAATAAACATCAGTGAGATCTGTTTCATGCTCATTCATACTTTAAACATTGAGATTTGCAATGGTTTCCTACCACCATTAGGTAATATTTTTCATCTGAAAGCCACTGTTTTCATTTATGGCTGTTGAAGTTGTGGCAACATTTATGTTGGTCTTGTGTTTTGTAACATAATTCTAGTTAAAGGCATGCATGGGGTTGGATTTAGGAGAACATTGTTTAATACAGATAGATAAAGAAAGCAGTGTATTGTATTTATCAAAAGGAAATGTCAGCAGAACTTTATAGTCTGGTAATTAGATAACGCAGATAAGTCTGCTGAGTTTGTGTGCTCACAACTGCCATTCCAGATAACACTTCCTGAAGCAAACGAGAAGAACTTACACAACATCGTACATTTTTCGTGGCTCCTTTCTTTAAGCTGATATAGAAATTAAGAAAGAAAATTCAGATACGAGCTACAACGAGCAAGATACATTATATTTTTTTGTTCTGAACAGTCCAGCTTGCTTTGAGTGAGTGCGCTGGGCATCCAATTTTTCCAAAAATGCCCGCAACCGCAGCAGCAGCAGCTGTGCCAAACCATCACCACTGCAGGCAGTGGAGCATTCCACGGTCCCTTTGATTCAAAACAAGGTAAAGCCAGAGCAAAGCAAGGGGCTTACATTTTTCAGACAGGTGGCCTTTGTAAACACCCATGTTTGCATATATGGAAAACCTCATAAAGGAAAACCTCATAAAGGAAAACCTCTTAGTGTCTTGAAAAGGAAAACACACAAGCAACAGCCAAATTGTCCTGGTTGTAGAACTCAGGGCCGTGTACTGAAGACCTCATTCTCTGCTATACTTTTTTTTTTTTTTTTTTAATGCAGTTGAGGTATTTTGACTCTATGCTTCTTGAAAACACACCAGAGAGGTTATTACTGGTAAAGCACTAGCCTTTTACCTTTGGAGTTTATTTCTCATAATGCTTTGTGCCTTATGTAATCAGCTATTCCTAAGGATTCCAGTTTTCCCTTGCACAGGTTACCCGTAAAAGTATTTTATGACATGTGGCCAAACCATGAAATTGGCTTGTGTTTAACGCCGCCTTCCTCAGGCCACTAACGTGCTACTTATTAGGGCCAGGAGATGTGGTGAGGGGGAGAACTTAGCTTTAAAAAGTTTCATGTTCTAAAGCAAAATCAAAAGTAAAATAATACGCATCTTGTTAATAGGACTGAGTTTCCAGATTGATTCTATTTTTGAAATTGAAGAGGACCAAAAAAAAAAAAAAAAAAAAGAAGAGGAAGAAAGGAAGTTTTCAGCTAACTTGCTGTCTGCCGGGAAACACTTACTTACTTGTCATTTTGTTATCTTGCTTTAGGGAGAAAGTGAAACCCATAGGAGCGTTTCAAGAGTGTATTTCGGTTTACCATAACTGCAAAACAGCTTCTCCACTGAAAACAACCTTTTTAAAAATAATAACTTGGAAATCTTCTGCAAAACTGTAATTTTCTGGCAGGTAAAAATTCTGGTTCTAAACGCTCACCAGCCCTCTGCAGTGCTGAGAGCCTGGTGGTGCTGGGGGCTGGCTGCAGAAGTGACCTTGCAGAGCATCTCCTCCTGACACTGAGAGCTGGTCAGAATTTCTCCTGCCCTGTCCTTTCCCATGGAAAATGCTGTCCTCACAAAGTTCAAGTTTCATGTTACAAAAGAGAACAGAGGACACCCCCTCCCAATCCTTTCTCCTGCTCAGCCTTCAGCACGCTGGAGAACCTCCCCGTGGAGATGCGTGCACCAAATTGTATGAGCCCACACAACCTCCGTGCTCAAGCCTTGCCCAAGCAGCTGTGCGTCTTCTGATTTATACCTGCATCTCCATAGCAGCACAACCATGCTTTGGAGAACACAGTAGCATAAAGTCGCTTTTGCCAGCACAGTTTAGATAAATAAACAAGGGAAGGGAATTTCTTTGCGCTGTATGTGACCTTTATTTCAACATAGCTGCATCCACACTGGCGGTTCTGTTGCCGTAGTTTTGCACCAGGAAAAAGATCATCACAGTCTTATATAGCCCACGTGTTGAGCAAGCTTTTGTGTAAACAATGCCATGTTTATATAGCAGCCCTGAGCAGCTGGCATGAGTCTGCACTGCCCATGCAGCTACCCCCCAGCTGACACACGACATTCCTCCTCCACGCCGCAGAGCAAGCTTCAGCACGGTGCTAAGTGAGATGCTCTGGGTGCATCCCTGCTAGGAAATTAAATGGCTCCTGGTCCCAGGAGCTCAATTATTTGTGCTGGTGCACAGCTACAGGCTTCCCTGCCATGCTTTTGTCCCTATAGTGAGCAGCATCCCAGGCTGTCCGCAGGCACAGAGCAGGAATCATCCCCAGTGTGGGTGTGAACAGTCAGTATGGGAGGTCAAAGCCTTGTGTTTTTTTTTCTGAAAATCTGTTCCATAGAGCACATTATGTCTTTTCCAGCCCAGGTCTTTGTTCTCTGACTTGCACGGTAGGTAACAGAGGTAGGTAGCAAGTCTTAACAGCCAGGTGAAATGAATGGCTCTGCAGGAGGGGAGGGAGCTGAGAGGATCCCCGTACCACACGAGCAGAGGCCAATGGCCCTTTGGACTCTGCTCTGCTCCCCACATGAACACTTCCCTGTGTGGCATCTGTCCTGGGCCAGGGGCACACAGCACATGCCCTACACGCAGCAGCATCCAGCCCTCGCCAGCATGTCTGCTTGCTGCCAGCACAGGGCTTACGCATCCTCCCTCAAATGATGGATGTTTCAATTGTGATAGGGGTCTTTATTCCATGCAAGCATCTCGAACTGCTTTACAAAAATAGCTCATCATCTCGCAGACAAGCAACCAGACATGTGGGGATAGGAAATAGCTTCACTCGCCTTGGAGGGTATTTTAACGTTCCCTACCACCACAATATCCTCTCACAAGTACCAGTGACCTCCTCCCTCCCAGCACAACCAGGAGGCCCCCATTTTCCTAAGGCCCTGGAAAGATTAAGTGACCCAGGTCCAAGGTTGCACAGGAAGTCTGGAGGGAGCACTGGAAATAGAAGGGGGCCCTCCTGGGTCCCTCTGCAGCGCCTTGACCACCAGACCATCCTTCCTCTCCCAAGGTCACACATGGAGCCTGTGGTGGAGCCAGGAATAGTACCCAAGTTTCCTGACGCCCATGCCCTTCTGCACAAAGTACAAATATCGATTTAAGGCAATTTATAAACCCAGGTCTTGCAGTTAAAACTAAGACATGCTGCCTGAGCCCAACGCTTCCTATATTTTGAAAGCTGTATGTGTCTCATTCAGAAAGTCCCCACACTAAAATATTTGTGGGATGCCACCCGCATGCTTGCTTTCAGGTAGGGACAGGGCCTGGGGGTGCCCTCTCCAGCAAGAAGGGACACCCTTGTCCCAGGGGACGAGCCCCCAGGGAGGGACATAGGTGGCTAGAGCAGCCTCGGGCTTTCTCACTGTGTGGGTGCATGCTGCTGCCCTGGGAATGTGCTGCCCGGGGGGGGGGCACACTGCCACGTGCCCCCACAGCTCGTTGGAGCCTTTCCATTAATTTTAATGGGCATTGGATCAGGCCCTGAATTCTCAGCTGTTCTGGATAAACGGCCTCCCCAGGCCAGCTCTCCTCTCTTTTTAGACCGGGGAGGACTTTTGAACACCCTGCTGACAGGGGGGGTCCTGCTGCTTTTTGGCAGCTGACCGGCCTTCTGCCTGTACATGGGGCTGGGCAGACAGGAGCGCACAGCCACCTGCATGACCTCCATGCACTGCTCAGATCATCCTTTTCTCCCCAAAAAGAGTCAGGTGCTAATGATGTGGAGCAAGGATCCATCGCTCCCCACTGCACACCTCAATCTGATCACCAGGAGCCCCTGTATATGCGTGCAGGTGTGGGGGACTTGGTAACTGCAAGAAATAAATCCTGCCTGTGGCAAGAGCCCCAACTCTGCTCAGAATAGAAGCTGGAAAAGCCATTCAGCTCATCTGCGAAGCTGTCATTTCAGAAGGGGCTTCAGAAGGGCAAGACCCTGCTCTTCTCTTTGCCCACAGCACTTTTTCCCTCATTCCCCAAACTCAGCACATCTAGCAGTTCTCACACTGAGACAAGCTGAGCTTTCTGAAGACGTTTCATCTTCAAGCAAAGTTGCTTAAAAGCTGATGCTGTGCCTCTTCACCAGAGCAAGGAGCTGCATGCTTCTCCGGACCTTTACCTGGCAATACGTTGAAGTGGTACTTGCTATAGCCCTGAAGACCTAATGTTATCACAGAGGCACTCAGCCATCAATGGCTTCCACTTGTTACTGCTGTTTATACAGAAGCAGCAGTAAGAGGTCCCAGCTGAGACCCTGGCACTGACTGTGCAAAGTGCAGCAGATCACAAGGCAAGTTGGCCCTAAAAAAGCTTAGGAAGGAGAGGAAACAGAAATTAAGTGATTTGCTCAGGTTTGGAAAGCAAGTCAGCAGTAGAGACAGCAATAAAACCTGCATGAGCACACATGCTTGTCCAACCTGGGAGATTATGTTGCTCCGAGCACCCTGCTGCCATGCACACTGTCATGCCTGGGTCACTGTCTGATTTATTGGCTGATTATCGGCAGGATGTTATGTGACCGTCCAGCTTGAAAATGCTGTCCAGACCATCACTCACAGGCTGCTTTTCAGTACCTCATGTCACTCTCCTTATGAAAACCTTCCCTAAAAAAAACCTTTGGGATAAATGAAGAGCATATATATACCCTGTTGGGTCACTTTGTGGGCAGTAAGTTGGTAGATCTTGTCTAAGGATTGGCTTAGTGAGAAGACCCTACAGATGGACAAGCCCCTGCAGTCAGTGTGTTATCTGCTGACCCCACACAGAAGTACAGTTCTAGTTGTTCTCACATTCCTGTACAATAAAATAAGGTGAGAGGGTATATAATTTAGATATAGATCAGCAGTTGCCATTATTGCTTGATTAATTACATGTGCTACCCCATCCTTTTCATTTAGGATAGCAGCCACGTCCACCTCCACTGATGTGAATGGAAGCAAGTAATTTGTATCAACTCCCAGAAGCTACTAGAGGTGGCCCACAACAATTGGGGTGAGATTGGCTTTAATGAGTCAAGAAAGAAATTATTTCCTAAATTAAGATTTCCTAGATTGTCCTTCTTTTTCCTGAGGTGGAAGCATATTGCATGTTTCCAAAGGGTATCTGCTAACTAACAAGCACGACCCAAAGAAGAGTTAGTTAGGGCAAACTAAACAGCCTAGGAATTTGAGGCCAAGCCAGGGGATGGGGTCACACACTGCCCCAGTATGATGGCAGCAGGCACCAAGGGCAGGGTTGAAATTAAAGACACAACTGGTATTTTAGGCAGGTATCACAGTCAGGAGAGTTGTGGCCATCAGTCAACTCAGTGTCCCCTTTTCCTGGGGAGGGAAGGGCCAGCCCTAGGTTGGTGTGACTGGGGGAGCTCAAGTCCCATGGGTGGGCACCAGGGGCCTCAATGGGCATGCCCTGGGTGTCCCAAACTCCCCTGGGCTCCAGGCAAGTGTTTGAGGTTGCACGAAATGAAGAGCAGAGTCAGGACAAGCCCCATGCCTGTGCTGCAAAAGAGCGCATCTGCATGGCTCTTCCTTGGGAAGTGGGGCCGTATGTGTTTATATATACACAACCCAACAGGACTGAGCAAACATTACCCAAGGTTTTGACAGACATTTGCCTTTGGGATAAGGGTGAGCATGACAATGGGGTCAACAATTCATTAAGTCAGGAGGGGAAAGAGGGGTTTATAAAGAGCAAGTTGTTCCCCATGCTTTGTGATAGGTATTGGTCCTGCCCCATCTCCCCAAGAGTCCTCAGAAACCTGTCAGGTATCTGTCACAAGGTTCAGTCCAGTTCATCATCAGTTATGAAATAAACATAGGACTTCTGTTATCATTAATAATATTTATTTTGGAAAAATATTTTAAAAATGAATTTCTTCATTAACAAAACAGTAAAAAAAACTCAAATAACATTTGCACAATATTCCATAAATACATTTATATACAAAAAAATATAGTCACATAGACCCGAAGTGCCTTTGTACATATTTACCAAAAAATTTAAATTATAAAAAAATGGACATCACAAAATACTCAAGCTTTACAATTATCATGAAAATATTTTTACAGATTCAAAAAAATAACACACTTTTTCTCACCTAGTAAAAACACATTTTAGTATCAAAAAAGACAATAAAGGCAGTGTTTGTGTCTCTAATTCAAGAAAAGACTGGCTCATAAGAATCCAAAATATACACTTCAGGCAGTGCATGCTTCTTATGTAGTAATTAAGTCCATTCATTTAAATATATATAGAAAAGCAACTGACCATAGTGCAATGATAAAATTCATAAAAGGCAGTGCAACAGTAATCCTTGAACACAGACCCTTGCCTGGTGTCCATCTTGTTTCTTTATTTTGCAGTCACTTTGCTAACTTCAGTAGAGAACCAGCTCAAGCCTGAATTTAGTTTCTCAGCAGCAGTCAGTGAAGGAATCTATCTCCCATTCCTCTTTCAGCAGCATTCATTGGGGCACGTCTCCTTTGAAATTGTTCTGAACAACATCTTTGCCATATCACGTCTGTTTTACACCTGTTGGGAGAAAACACAGAGACCAGAAGAGGTTAATAAACAGTAAGAAGAGGACAGTAAGGCTGAAGAGGTTCAAGACTTCACCTTCATTCCAAGCAAGAACAGGCTCTACATGAAGGATACGAAGGGGTGAGTCAGTAGACCACAACCACACTATAGCTGTCCCCTTGCCTGAAAAAGTCACTGTCCTCTAACACCCACTGGGGCTTATCTTAATCCAGAGCAAGTTTTTGCAACATCTGCAGTACTATAAACTCAAGGCGGCCAGATTTCAACAGGTTCAAATCACTGTGGCTGCACGGAGAACAGCTTGGCTGCCCTGATATGCATTGGAAGGAGATCGCACACCAACTCTTGTCCAACTGCCAGGTGGGATACTAACCTCAGTTGCTATGATGCACTCATCTTTCTCTTCTGATATGACGTACACCGACTGGTACTTTGTGTCCTTTGAAGTGGAATATACTGAATCTGGCCGTTTTCTTTCAGAAGTGTCACTACTGAAGACAAAGACAGACAACATAGGTGAGATGGCTGTTGCTTAACGCTACCTCTAAGACACGCACACCCTTCAGAATAAAGCCACCCCCAGCACTCGAGTATGTATGATACCTTTTTAGCTGTACTGCACTTTTCTCCTCTGCCTCTGAATCATACGTTTCACACTTGGCTTCACATTTGCCATGCTCCTCTTTAACAGAGTCCTCATTCTTGAGTTCATGCACCAAATTGTAATCCACGGATGGGTATCTAACTTTGTAGCCATTTTTATCAGAGTTATCACTGTGAAAGTCTACTTTCTTATTTGTGTTTTTAATCTGAGTGGCACCAATGACACTTATGGAAATGTCCTTCTCACGCTGGCAGTTCGCCAGGTTGTTCATGGTCTCTGTTTCGCTCCTGCAGGCATCCGGCTGGTGGTGCCTCTTCTGCACCTTAAGCCTGATGCAGACGACCACGGCGGCGCACCCCAGCAGCAGCATGAGGACCAGAATAATCCCGGCACACACCGCAATCCAGGGGAACTGGCCGTTCTGGCCCTCCGTGTACTTCTCAGTGAAGTCAACGATCACCGGTCCCTGAGGCGGCTCGGGGAGCAAGAACTGGCAGTTGAGCCCGCCGTAGCCCCGAGCACACTCACACACGTAGCGGTTGCTTCTCTCGTGGCAGGTGGCCCCGTTGTGGCAGGGGTTGTGCTCGCATCTGCTCACTGGGGTGCTGCAGTTCTTCCCATTGTATCCGGGGGGGCAGGTGCAGGAATAGTCATTGACCCCATCCTGGCAGGTCCCTCCGTTGACGCAGGGGAAGGAGGCGCAGTCATCCACGTTGTCATCACAGTGTCTCCCAGTGAAGCCAGCCTGGCACTGGCATATGTACGAGTTCCCCAGATCAACGCACTGGGCTCCTGCAAGGCATTAAGGGCACGAAGGCTGAGAGGGCTGCAGTCACACCCTCCCTGAAGTGTGCCCTGAGTGCTGCTCTCAGGGTCATCATGACAAACCACAGCTGAGAAAAACTTCCCTTTTGAGAGGTTAGCCCAATCTTTGCCAAGTCTGAGCCACCATAAAAGTATGTGTTTTTTTTTAAAGGAAGGTATTTCTTAATCGGATCTATTTTTTATTCACCATTCTATTCCCTTTTTGACATTTCACTTAGCTGGGACAATGAAGCTAGTCCAGATCAGGTTCACACCACAATCTCACATTACAGAGGTAAAGTGGCACTGAATAAGGAGGACTGCATTAAAGAAAATCTTCACTACATTAGTCAAAGCAAGAAGATTACTATTGCTGGATTATAAGTAATAATAATACTTAGTATCAGTATGGCATTTCGTATCCATAGATGCCAGAGAGTGCTATACATCATTTAGAAGTATAATCCTCCACAGTTTAATGCATGAAGCTTCAGGCAAAGTTACCCCACCACAGTGACCCCTTAAGAAAACATTATCTGTAGCAGTGACCCATGCCACACCATTACTTTTAAGCACACTTCCTCCACCAAGTCAACCATTGATATGACATAGCCCGTGGCTTATCACTGGGCCTTATTATTCACTCCAGACCAGTAGCCAAAGCAACTGGATGATCTCTTTTCAGAAGGTCACTGTATTATATTTGGCCTTACCATTAGCACAAGGGCTGGAACTGCAGTAATCAATTTTCTTTTCACAGTTGAACCCAGAATAACCCAGTGGGCAGCGGCAGCTGTATCCCCCGTCGGGGTTGTCGGTGCATCGCCCACCGTTGAAGCACGGTCCATCAGCACAGGTCATGGCACTCAGCTCGCAGTTTTTACCATAGAAGCCCGGTGGGCAGGTACAAGAATAGCTGTTCTCGAGATCCTGGGGGAAAGACATGAGAAATGTTCAAAATATTTACCTGAAGTTGCTGTGAGATCCAGAAATGGATTCTGGAAATCAGTAGAACTGACATTAACTCGCCCCTTGGGGTTTCATAGAGCACAAGTGACTGAGACTTACAGTGCAGCTTCCACCGTTCTTGCAAGGGTTGGCATCACATTCATTGATTTCAATCTCGCAGTTGGAGCCTGTGTACCCAGGCCGGCAAGAACAAGTGTAGCTCCCCTGACCAGTGTTCGTGCACGTGGCACCATTCTTGCATGGCTTGTGGTGGGTGCAGTAGTTCAGGTCTGTAAAACATTGGAAAAAAAAAAAAAAAAAGAGAGAAATCTGTCAAGATACTTGCTCCTTTGCAAGGTTAGGCTAGCACAGATGAGCTGGAAATAGCAGCCTGCTTTCTGCATTTTAAGACAGGTCCTCAGGCAAGGACTGAGAACTTACCCTGGTTGCAGAAAAGGCCACCCCAGCCTTCCTGGCAGTTGCACTGCCATGGCTGCTGACAGGTACCATGAAGGCAGCCTGGGTATCGGATGCACTCATCACAATATCGCCCCTGCCAACCCACTCTGCATCTGAAAAAAAAAAAAAAAAAAAAAAGTTGACAACAAAGTCTCGTCAGATTTAGACTTCTCACATTTGGAAACCCTATCGCAAACTCTGCAAACACACTGATGCCAAGGATCAAGTTTCCTAAAAGCCTTCAGTGATCCTTCATCTGAGAAAGTCACCGAGTCCAACCGTAGCATCAGCTTTCATCAGTCCCAGCTATTTCTTCCACTTCCTTAGACAGAGCCCCAGTTGCAGGTAGTTAATTTGTTTACTCTAATAACAAACAGCTAAACCTTACACACAGCACTGTAAACTTGTTAGGTTAATATAAATGGCACTGATGTTTGACTTGTGGATTAATACTTTGATCTGGCATCACCTGGATTTCTCGAATTACCATCTAATATGAAGAAAGGCATTTAAACTGCCCCTCGAAGACCGGTGGCTTGTTTAGCACCAGAGCATTGAAGTTAAAGACAAAGAGGGGGGGGAGGGAGGGTTGGAGTGGAAAACTTACTTGCATTCCCCAGGTTTGTCGCAAAAGCCATGCTGCTCGTCACATCCAGGCAAACAAATTGCTGTAAACAGACCAAGAAGGGAGAGGCATAAGCTCCAGGGCCGAACGCCTCCCTTTTCAAAGTCCCCTCCTGAGAGCACCTTGTGGGTGGGGAGCCAGCCCCTTTTGCTAGGTCCGGGCAGTTAATAGCAGCTGAGTTAATCTCTGGAGCCTGCAGGAGTATTGATCTCGCCTGGTAGCTGGGCACTTTACTTATCGCCAGGGATGAGCATTCTTCTTAATACAGTTGCACACAGACAAAAGAGGGCTCACAATTGCTGCCTTCCCCGCAGCCCCTCGCCCCCCTTCCCTTCCCAGCGAGGGTCAGAAGTCCTTTTTTCCAATTCTATGCACACAGCTCCACCTCTTAATATCCCCCGAAAGTGTGTGTGCAGATAAGAGTGGACAGCTGGTGTGCAGGGTGCCAGTGCAAGACAGCTGCTCTATTGTCTATTCTCTCCCAGCAGCTGCCCCACTGCAACAATACCCCCGGCCCTGGAGCCAATGGGGCCGGTGCCGGCGGCCGGGCAGCCTATCCCTGCCCACAGCTAATCTATGGCACGCGCGTGATTTCGCTGCAAAAACTTTTTTTCTTATTCAAATAAATAAGTCTAAAGTTCTTCCTCCCTCCTCCCCCCCCTCCCCGCCCCGCTCGGAGCAGGGGCGGGTGGGTCCGGGCATGGTAAAGAGGTAAGCGGGCCAGCGGGAGGGAGGATGAGGGGAGGGGAAAAGGGACTTCTGCTCATTACTTCGCCTGGTTATGGAACTCATTAAGCAGGCACTGCAAAGTTTTAATTCAACAAAGCCAGCCGGAGACAATGGCATGCGAGGGGAAGGGGGGTGGAGGGGAGAAAGAATCAGTGCTGATAATCGGATCGCCTCAAAGTTGGAAAGAATGGAGCCGAGGGCAAGTAGACGGGAAGCAATCTGCCACTGGGAGCTCGGCTTGCTAACAGGAAAACATTCTTTTTGCATGCACACATAAACACAGCTCCAGCGCCTAGCGGGTTCACGCTGCTGCTGTGCTGTGTTTTCTGAGACGGAAAGCAGAGCAGCACGCACAGCACAACGAGTCGAGAAAGATGGACAGCGTTCTGCTTTGCTGGGGGAAGAGCGGCAGTGCACAGGCATCCGAAAGTGCTGACAGCCCCGAAAGAGCTCATTATCAAAATGCTTCCTTTTTCCCCACCCCTTGACATAGCCAGGATAGGCACTTTTGATCATGGGAAAGGTTGTAGATCCTATTTAAAACGCTATCAAAGGAAATGCAAGCCCCTTTGCCTGCTGTTTGTTGTGCAACATCGTGCCATGAACTGCTAAATGCATCTCAGCAGCCACTGACGGTGTGAATAACCAATCTGAGATCACTTGATAGCAGCTCAGCTGAGACCACAGTGTAGGTGGGCTTTAAAAGAAAATACAGAAAACAGAGAGGCTGCTTTACAGACTATAGCTGCTTTCTCTCAGCCCACCTGGCCCTCTGATGGCTGCAGGGGAGCACTCAGTGCATCATCTGCCAGTGTACTTCAGACATATGTGTGCACACAAACAGAGAATGCCATCACACACCGCAGCAGGAGCTCTGTGCCTGTATGTTTGCCTGTATGCTGCTATGTGTCTACGAAGGGGGGTAACCTCATAAAAACTGGTGGTACCTGACATCTCTGGCTATCTGTCCTCTCTGTCATCTACTCACTAGCCCAGCTTTTCCTGCTGTATCAGTACACTGCATTCCTGAACAGTTTCAGGATCAGGCTCACTTTTAAACTCGTGTCCCTTGTCCTGTTCTGTCAGTAGCAATGAACCCGGCAATGTCACAGGAGAGCGATGGGGAGGAAGCTGACCTGTGGCTCCAGGTGAAAAGCCTCTGTCAGTGGCAGCGTATGAGTACCCCAAATGAGAAATCCTACAGGCCACAGGGCATATCTCGGCTCTCCCACTACTTTTTTCAATGCAAGGTGGCAAGACAGCAGACAGCTACAAGCCTACCATTAGGCCTGCCACACAGATGTTGCCGAGGCCTAGCTTCCTTTCCTGGAGCCCCGTACCCCATAATGATGGTATCAGTGTACCGAGGTTGAAGGGGTGGCTAGGTGTAAAAGGGACTCCTGATGCATTTAAACACATCCTCAAGCAACTGCTGAGCATTCTGCCACCAGATTTGACAACTACAGTGAATGAGCAAGAGTGTGGTGTTGGCACTGACATTTTATGAGCTCGAGGTGGAGCTGCCTGAGCTAACTTTCTGTGGTAAGCCTGAGGACCCCCTGTCCCCCACACCAGTAAAGCCTGCACACAGCACCGGCCCTTCACGCACTCCAGCCCGGTTCCCCCTCTCCCATGGGGCCTGATGTCAGGGAAACACCTCCCAGAGAGCTCACGGGGAGACACGAAGGTGGACACTCACGCTCAGTGCAGTACTGGCCCTTCCAGCCCGGGTTGCAGACTTTCTCGCCACGCTCTCCGCAAGTGAAGTGACCGAAGGCATCGTCCCGGGGGCGGCAGAAGACGGAGCAGCCTTCCCCATAGTAGTGCTCATCGCAGACGAAGCGATACGAGTACTTGAGGTCGGTGCGGCCGCTGCTGTGCAGGTCCTGGGACCACTCCTCACCCACCGCCAAGTGCCTCTGGGTGGCCAGGCGGCTGATGAGGCGCTCGGGGTTTTCTGCGGGGAGAGGAGAAGCGTGATCAGGGTGCCCACAGCGGGCAGGGGGATGCTCACAGGGGGGTGTCTGGTGGGATGGGGACCGCGGAGATGGGGTGAGGGGGGCTGCGTGCCTCCCTGGCGAGGGGGTGGCCCTGGGGAGGGGTCCGTGGGGGACAAGGTACCTGTGGTGAGGTCGTCGGGCGAGTCCGTGTGGAGAGCCTCGATGATGAGCGAGAAGGTGCCCTGCGGAGACAAGGGGCAGAGACAACCCGCCGCGACGGCGTGAGCACAGCCAGTGCCGTGGGTGGGCAGCACCGCCAGCCCCCACCCCGGGGTCGCCCTCCCTGCCACCCAACCTTCGCCTCCCCTCACTTACGGGCCAGGTGAAGCCGAAGGGGAAGCGGATGGGGTTGCTGAAGGCGGGGTCGGCGCCGCCCGCCCCGTCGGGGACGCTGAAGGAGTTGGCGCCGAGCACGGGGGTGATGGCGCTGCCGTAGGTGCAGGGCGGCTCGGGGGACACGCTGGCCTGGTAGTGCTTGAGGCAGACGCGGAAGAAGGTCTTGCAGTCGCACTGCTGCAGCCCGGCGCCGCCGGGGCCGCCCCCCCGGCAGCAGTTGCGGTTGCTGAGGAGCCCCTTCTTGTTGACGAACTCCTGCAGCTTCAGCTCGAACACCCCGGAGCCGGACACCTGGCGGGGACGGGGACGGGGACAGGTCAGTCCCCGCAGCGGCCCCGTGCCCCGACGGCTGCCCCCTGCTCGCTGCCCCCCCCCCCCAGCCTCTGTGGGGACCCCCCGAGGGGGTGTCCGGGTCCCCGTCCCCCCGTCCCCTCGTCCCCCCGTCCCCTCGTCCCCCCTCACGTACCTGGCGGCGGCAGAGCAGCACCGAGAGGAGGGCGAGCGCCAGCAGGAACCGGCCTCCCATGGTGGAGGGGCAGCTCTGGTGCCCTCGCGTTCCTCCCCCTTGTCTTGTCTGCGGGGGGGGGAAAGGGGAAAGTGTCTCTCGGGGGAAATCAAAGAAAAATAATCACGAAGCGGCCAAAGCCGCTCGCCCCAGCGGAGCTGGAAGAGTTACTGTCACGGTCTCCTTCTTTCAGGAGCGGCTCGGACTTTTTTTTTTTTTCTCCCTCTGCTGACACCTCTGGGTGTAGCCTGTCGCCGACTGACAGCTCTTTCGGATGGCAAAAATAGAAAAAAAAAATAAGAAGGGAAAAAAAAAGTTTACGATTGATCTGCTAAACTCTCTTTCTTTCCCAATCCACGGTGCTCCTCCTTTTCGCCAGGAAAAAAAATAAAAAAATTAAAAAAAAAATGAAAAGCAACTTAATTCCCAACTGAGGCAGAGAAAAGGCTTGCCGAGGAAGATTTAAAAACAAAAAACAGACAAAAAAAAAAAAAAAAAAAAGGAGTCGGCGCTGTGGAAATCCCTGCCGAGGCGGCAGCGCGGTAGTTCCCGGTGCGGCGCGGTGCGGGAGCGGCTCCGGCTCTGCGCGGCTGCGCTCGCCCTGCGCACGTCGGGGCTGGGAGGCGGCGAGCGGCGGCTTGCGGGTCACGTCGGAGCCTTGATCCCCCCCCTTTCTTTTTTTTTTTTTATTATTATTATTCTTTTTTTTTTTTTTTTTTTTTTTGCGAAAGAAGCGAAGCTCTCGTTCGTCGTCGTGGGCTTCCTTTTGTGTTTTAGAGGAATCCCGGCCAACTACAACAAGCTCGTGTCTCGACGGCGGCGGCGGCAGCAGCAGCAGTGTCCGGGGGTGCTCCTGCGGGGGGGCAGGGGGTGCCTGCTCTGCGCCGCGGCTCGGCGGCTCTCTCCGAGGGTGAAGCGCTAAGGATCTGCCTCTCCTTGGGCGCCTGCCTCCCTTATATCCCGCCGGCCGCCTGCATGCCTAATGAGATGCAAATGAGCAGCCCCCCAATCTGGCTAGAGCTGTCACAAAGGAGCCACTTTTCCAAACCCTCCTCTCAATGGATCGCCAAATGGTCAGTGAGCTGTAAAATGTGCAACCCTCCTCCCCCTCTCCCCTCCGCGCTCACAAAACGTGCTCATTTACATTCCTGCAAATTTGGTAACCGCGAGAATCCCCCTCCTGCTCCGGGCAGAGGGCAGCACCCCCTCCGCACCGGGAGAACGAGCCCCCGGGGCCGCGGGCAGCGCCGCCGTGCCCCCCGAAAGTCGCCCGGCGACCGTGCCCCCTTCCGAGGGGCTTTAAAGGGAACGGGGGAGGCGGGCGGCAGCGAGGGAAATCCGATCCCTTTAAACTCACACCGCATTGCCCCCGGTATAAGCGGGATAATTGGGAGCGGGGGGGGGGGGATGCGAGCGAACCCAGCCCCGGCTCGCCCTGCCCCGGGCTCCGCTCGCAGCACCCGTCCCGCCCGCACGGGCACGGGGAGCTCGGAGGGTCCGGGGGGCTTCAGGGGTCCGGGGGGCTCGGAGGAGCCGGGGGTCTCGGGGGAGCCGAGGGGCTCGGGGGAACCGGCTGCCCGCCGCCCCCGGGGGGGTCCCGGGAGCGGGGCGCTGCGGGTCCCGTCCCCACGACCACCGCTGGCGGAAAGAGCTCCCCGCTCCTGCCGGGTCCTACACCCCTGTATGATTATTATCATCATCACCAGCAACCTCTCTCCCTCTCTCTCTCTCTCTCTTTTTTTTTTTTTTTTTTTTTTTCCTGCTTCAGCTTAGTAAAAAGTGAGTTTGGTGTGTGTCGTTCGCGTGGCTGTCATTAAGGCCGTTTGTTATTGTGTGAGGGCTGAATCAGTTAGCTCTTTGTGCTCTCAGCTGTATGGTAATGTAGACAGCACCTGCTCCCTGCACAATGCGAGGGAGAGAAAGAGCTCCCCTCGGCGCACGCTACTGCCTCTACAACAATGTCCGCACATTTTTTAAAGAAATCCCTTCCAGCACTTCCCCCCTCCGTAAAAAAAAAAAAAAAAAAAAAAAAAAAAAGACTTTACACACCAACCGTCACCTTATTATTTTTTTACATATCCATCAGACACTAGAACTTTTGTTTTGACCTTAAAAACATCGAAAAGGAGTTTACTGGGGCGGTGAAAGAGGAGCAGGGATGATTACCCTTTGAGCAGCTTCTTAATGACGGATGGGAGCGGGGGATAAAAGTTTGAGGGCGACTCTGGCATGTCACTCGAAGCGGGGTTTTCCACTTTGTTGGGGCCCTCTGTTAAACACCTTCGGTAGGCGCAGGCGGATTCATTAGGATGCAAGGTGTAACTGTCTCTGTAAATGTCATTTTAATTGTAACAGATCATTTCAGCACAGATTAAGCTTGTGTGCGAAAGGAGAGGATTTGGCTACAATAACCTCACTGTAGGTATGCCGTGCTAAAAGCCTTATTATGGCGACTTTATTGGGTTGAAACGTGCATTTGCATGGCAAAATGTGACTTTCATTGAAGCAGATGTCTTGATCACAAATTATCTTACAATGCGCTAGGAAAAAAAAAAATCTTAAAGACTTCTTAAAGTAAAAGCACTGGGTAATACCAATTAAAAGAAAATCACTAATGAGTTCATTCAGCCCAGCTCTTCTCGACTGCTCCAGGACTGCGGCTGCCCACATTCATCTGCGGGGTGTTTGCGGCACCCACCCCAAACCTAGGCAGGTACTTTACCAAGCAGCCAGCCCCTCTACCTCCCTTAAACCCAGTCGGGGCCCACGGAGCGCTCTGTACACAGGTAGAGGAGGAGAAGGCTCTTCGCCCCCCTCCCTGCCCCCGACCCTCCAGAGAAAGCTGAAATGTGCAGGAATGTTTGCATTTCCCCCGCACCAGCGGCCGGGCAGCGCCGTGCCGAGGCTCTGGGCAGGCAGAAGCGAGGATGCTCTCGCCCGGGGACCGGGGGCGAAACGGGGAAAGCGACCCCCGAAGCGGGCAGGGGGCAGCGGGCAGCGGGCGGGCGCCGCGCACCCGGCAGCCCCGGCGGCACGAACCGTAAATTACTTTTGCCACCTAGCGACAACATCTTTTCGAGTGGCTTCGCCGCTGCTTCGCGAACTTGGCTGCAGGGTTATCCCCAGGAAAGGGAGAGAGTGGGGAGGGAAAGGAAAAAAAAAAAAAAAAAAAAAAAAAAAAGAAGATCTCCCCACTAAGCAAGTGGATTGAGGGGGGGGAATATCTCTTGAAATTTGGAGGTGACACGTCGGTGAGACGTGGTGTATCACCAGGGATCTTTTAATCAACGAGAGGTAGAAAGTTGGTCCAGTAGCATCCCCTTGCTTAAAAAAGTGGAAATAAAAAGTTACACGCGCGAGGGCTTTAACCTAGCGAAAAAAAAAAAAAAAGCCCCGAAAAAAAAAAAAGCCTTGCCCCCAAATCCTTAACAACCCCCCTTCGGTACCGGGTATTTGTTAAATTGACGTGGCACAGATTTCTCGATTACCGCTGCTGAGCGTGACTGAAAGGCGCCGTGAGAGCCGGCAGGATCCTGCCCACGGCGCTCATTCTTCTCCGGCTTAATTTATGCCACGCGATTCTGTATTGGGGAAATCAAGCAGAAAGCTCCTTTTTCTGCTTTTTTCCCCCCTCTCCCTCTCTCTTTCAGATGCTGGGCTAACGGGGAGACTGTTTAACTTAAGTGTTTCTATAGGAGGCTGTTGTAGTTTAACTCCTGCCCACCAGTAGCTGAGGCGAACAAAGGAGGGACTCGAGGTCTAACTATTCATCCATTCTCTGCACTTTAATTTTCATTGATTTTGAAGACAAGGGGAGCCCTTAGGGATTCTCGCTGAAGGGGGATGACACGCCTTTAGACGCGATCAGCCCCCTAGCCAGCCATCTGCTCCTAACCAAATGGCGCTTTTTCGCTCCCAACCGCGTGTCTCCGCACCGCGCTCCCCCCGCGATGCTGCCCGCCTCCACCGGCTCGGTTTGGCCCGGCCCGGCTCGGTTTGGCCCGGCTCGGTTTGACCCAGCTCGGTTTGGCCCGGCTCTGCCCTCGGGGAGCGGCTCCCACCCCGGGGGTCCCGCTCGATGCCCCCGCTCCCCGGCGAGGCTTTGCAAGCCGAGAGCATCCCATCGGCCGCTATTTCCAAACAAGCCAGATTATGGGAAAAGTCACTTCCAAAAGGGGGGGTGGGGGGTGGGGGGTGGCGGGGGGGCTGCTAATGAGGGCGAGGCGCTGAATTCACCGCCCTGCGAGCCTCCCTCGCCCGGGCCGGGGGGCTGCGGGCATATGGCGAACGGTGCGCCGCCGTTACGTGTGGAGCTATGTGTAGCCGAGTGTGCATAATATTTTAATTAGCCCCCTAGCCCCTCCGCAGGCATGCGGGAGCCCCTCCGCCGCAGCCCCCCGTCAGGTGTCCCCGGGGCCGGCGGGGGAACCGGGAGCCGCGTCCCCGGCGGCCGGGGCTCGGCGCGGTGCCCGCCGTGCTGCCCGTGTCCCCCCTATCCCCCTCCCTCACCCCCTCCCCAGGGGAGCCGAGCCCCCCGCCCCCGGTCCCCGACCCCCGCCCGCGGTCCCCCGGGGGCGCGGGGCCGCGCTTGCCGTGTGCGGGGAGGGGGATTACCAAGTTGCGCATGTAGGTTAGCCCAAAGTTGCAAAGGCATGTGCTGATTAGAATAAGAAAGGGCAGTCGCGTGGCTCAGCTGGCACACAGAGAGGCCAGATGATAGATAAGCAGCTCCGGGCCTTCCCTCCCTTCCCCCCCCCCCCCCCCCCAGCCCCCTTTTTTCAAATCGCAAATCATCTGCTCCAGCCCTATCCTAGCCCCTCATTTTCATGACAATGGCTGTGTGTTTACCTGTGATCCTAGGACCGGCGGGGCATTCCTTTGTCTCCCGATGAGATTACCGCAGCCAGCTGCTCTCCAACCCTTCCCCGGGCAAATCCCAAAGTGGCCCCTATATGTGTTTTTCTGATGGCACACGAGGAGAAAGCGAGCCCCCCCCCCCCCCCCCCCCCCCCGCCGCCCCCGCTCCCCTGCGCTACTTGTTTGTTTGGGTTTTCTCCCTGGCTCGTTTCCGACGCGATTTTGCTTGTGGGAAACTGCGAGGGATAAAATTGGCCACTCGTGTGTGTGCGAGCACGCTCCCAAAAGGGGAAGGGTTGCGGTGGGCTGCACATCCCTGCTGGGGCTGGCCGTGGGAGAAGCTCCCCCACTCCTTGCTCCCTGCCATCCTCCAGGCCCTTGGGCTCACTCACCCCAACCAGGGAAGGCGCCTTCCCCTGGCTGTCCCTAGGCTGGATGAAGGTCCGCTCACTCCCTTGACCTCCAATCTGTTGAAACAGCCCAAACCTTCCACCCTGTTTCTTTACCTCAGCAGCAGAAGAGGTGTGGTACTTAAGTTACCGCACCTTCCGTGCCCTGCTTGGGTGCAGCTCAGCCCTACAGCTACAGAAGTTTGCCCCTTTTAACCCCAGGCTTGCGACCTTAAGCATCCTAGAAACCACAGTTCCTGTGCTGACCACCAACCAACCCAAAACACCCTGCGATCCCAAGCACACCACCTGCCCCATCAGGCAAGGCCAGTGTAGGCCCCTGCGGAGCCGTGGCCTGGCATGCATCAGTGTCAGTGTCCTGGAGCAGGGGGGACAGGCCATGAGCCGGCTCAAATCATGCACACCGGGGGAAAAAAAAAAAAAAAAGAGTTATAGCACTTCTCAGAAAAATGTGTTGCACTCTGGCAATGAGATTTCATGGGATGGCTGGAAATATTCCCCTCTGCTACCAACCTTGGTAGCAATATTTACCGCGTTCAGCATTTCTCATGGGGAACCCCCCTCTTCCTTTTCCCCTGGCTTTATTTATCATCGTCTTAAGCCAGAACTCCAAAGAGTATCTGCAAACTGCTACTGCAAGGAGCAGACCGCTCCTGTGACAGTCAGCACAGCGTGCCGCTGTACTGTACCGCGTTTCATGCATGAAGGGGTTTTCTGCTCCCGTGTGGCCCGCAACCCCCCTCGCACGGTGCGCACATCTTGTGTATTGTGTGCTGGCTGCAGCGCAAAACCTGCTGCTAATAAACTTTGGGGGGTGGCAGCAGTCTGGTCGTATGTTTTCAGGGCTTTCCGAGCCACTTCCAATTTGCGTTGTTTCCATTTCTTTCCGCATCTCTCTGCGGCTTCGTACGCGCGGGGAGGGGGGCTGAAACTGCTCCGCAGAAGGTGATTACGAGGCAGAGGATGGGTATGGATGGGGCGGGCCCGTGCTTTTGGAAATGCTCTCCCCTTTTCTGAGAGCATCTGCCCGGAGACGAACAGATGTGGGCACCTGCGGTGACAGGCCACATATGCTCCGTCCTATTCACAGGCATTCAGACACGGCCACAATGGCGAGGCTTTGTGCGCGTGGAGTCACCAAATATATTAATCTGTGCTCCCCAGAGCACCGCTCTGTTTAATTTTTCACCGGCAGCAACATCTGATCTCAGCCCTCCATCGGCTCCCCGGCCCCCTCCTTCCCCCCTGAAAACATGTGGAGTTATCCAGGCCCCCACCTGTTGCCTGCAGGGCGGAGGTGGGCCTGCCGCAGGGCTCCCCGCTCACCACAAAGCCCAGGAGACCCAATCTGGCCCCCAGTTTTGCCCTCAAAACCCTCAGATTTTGCCCTCGAGGTCCCAGGGGCCGCTTTGTTGACCAAATCCCACTGTTTTTCCCCCGATGTGTCAGTCAATAGGTTGCGTGGCCAAAAGGTGACATAAACCTTGGACGTGTGGCTTGGGGTTCTGTGTTTTTTGTTGTAGTTTTGTTCGTGGTTTTTGTTTTTTAAACTGCTTCAGGGGGTGTTTTGTTGGCATTTTTTAATTTTCAAACCGCCTCAGCGGGTGTTTTGCTGACTTTTTTTATTATAATTATTATTTTTTAAACTGCTTCACTGCGCGTGCCTCTTTCACATCCCCCTCCCTGGTTCTGCCCGGGTTCGTTCCGGCCCACACCGAGCCCCTCAGCCCCACAGTGCCCGCACGATGCCGGGGGGCACCGAGCCGCGGGCGGCCCCGTTCCCCCACACCACCCCCCCCGGCCGCCATTGCGCTGCCCGCGGCCCCTCAGCGCGGCCCGGCCCGGCCGCTGCGCGCATGCGCAGCCCCGCCCGCGGGGAAGCGGAAGCGCAGGCTCGGGTCAGTGCCGGGGGTGCCGTTTAACGGCCGAGGCGGGTGGGCGGGGGGGGCTGTGAGGGGAGCCCCGCTCGCAGCATGGCCCCGGGGGAGGCTCGGCCCCTTGAGGCCGGGAAGGGAGAGGGGGGACCTTGCCCCTTGTCCCTCCTCGGCCTCAGGGTGTTCTGCGAGGGCGGCTGGGGGTGGCGGCAGCAGCGCTGCGCCTCGCGGGGGGACGATAACATCCCTGTGGTGGTGGGGGGGGGGGGGGCTGGCGACATAAAGTCAGCGGTGTTCGGCCTGCCGAAGGTTCCTGGGGTGTCCCCTGGATCCTGGTGCTTGTGTAAACATCGGAAGGAAGGAAGACACCCCTGATTACTGGGGTGGGGGAGGGTTTTCTTTCCTTTTTTTTTTTTTTTTCTTCTTCCTGCAGATTGTATTTTCTGAGAATAAAGAACGTTTTTTTAGCCTTGCAGCTGAGATCCCGTGCAAACCTGAGGTCTCAGTTTCACAAAAAAATAAGTATCCGGCTTTAAACGGTTCGTCTGTTGCACAAAGCTCACAGGTTTGCCACTCTTATGAAACAATGTTCCAACATCCAGCACTTCAGTCCCTCTTCTACCATTATTGACCTTCTGCTCAAGGCAGTAGATCTTGTTATGTTTTCTGATACTGTGGTGGGTTTCACCACAGTATCAGAATGTATATGAAGAGGGTTTCCCATTACATTGAGGCTCCTGGATGAAAAAAAGAAAAACAGGATGGGTGGAAGAACGTACAATCTTTTTATTAATACTATGTTTTCTGCAGATGTTTGTGATAATGATAAAATGGTAACACCACCCATGAGTCTTGCCTACGTGCTTGGCTGTTAACTTTCTATTGATTAGGCCAAGCTGTTACTGGTCCTGGAGATTTTTCTGATAATGTCAGTGTCACAGACTTGCATAAACTGTTAGGCAAGAGGAATGCTTCAGATATAAGAGTCTGAAGGTGAAAGGAAATTACGCTTTGAACTTAATATAACATGGTACAGCTAGTAAGTTTTTCTACCTCACTTCTTGCTCTAGGTGTGCAGCCACTAAGGCCAGAATCTGTACTGAATTATAAGTAACGCTTGGGCACAGCACGTTTCTGCAGCAGTAAGACCTGCAATGACTGCACTGCATCCGTGTAGTGAACTCCTATCATTTAGTCTGAGAGCACACGTTAGAGCCTGAAAGGTGAAGATCTTCACACTCACTGCTAGATCTCCATGGAAAGTGATAGGTAACCTGCCAGCGCTCAAACTGTTTGCAGTCAGAGGTGGAGCTGTCCTGGAAACGCAAATGGCTGGAGTGTTAAAGGCACCCAGGTATCACTAGAAGTAATGTTTTTGAGAACACAATGCCCTACCTTGCGTACCTGTGCCTTACATTGTATGTAAATTCACGTATTTCATATTGCATTAAAGAGGATGGTATTCAGAAACTGTATCTGAAGGGTATTAAATATTTAAAACTCCAAGGAAGAAGAACTGAAATACCTTTAAAAGTTGTCAATTCGCAGTATTTGTTTGAATTCAACTTTTTTTTTGTATATATCAGAAGCATGTTTATTGTAACACCCCTGGGACAGTCTGTAACTGAAATGTCAGAAACCAGCAGTGTGAGAAACAACAACAAAAAAATGTACCTGATTAATTAAAACATGAGTGTCTTCACTGTGTAACTGAGAAAGGATTTGACTTTCAAATAAAATAAAAATAAAAGCAAAACAGATTTTCTGAGAATAAAGAGCAAAACAAAGTGTGATGAGAAAGTCAGCGTTGTCACTTCCAGTTTTCATTGGAAGGTCCTTTGAAATGGTGGTGTGGTAATGGAAATTGGTGTTGTCATAGAGGAAAGAGCACATCTAATGTCAAAGCTTTGCCAAACTAATTTGCATTGAGATTTCTAGAAACAAAAACAGAGGTCATCTATGGTTTTAATTTTATCCCATGACTCTCTTTTTGTGAGACACATATATTGGTTCATTCAGGATGCCAAATAAAGTTCTGCCACAGAATTTGGAGGCTATGCTTCAATTTTTTGGTGTTCGTAAAAAAAAATAGAAATTTGATTTTTAATTATTTATCTTCTAGCTAAAGTTGGCATGTATGTCTTTTAAAATAGATTTGTTCAAAATTGCTGTGCATGTTAGAAATCCCACCTAATAAAGTAACTTCACTATTAATGATAGTCAAATTTGTAGATTTATCAAGTATAGGTAAGCCTGTAATTCTTTAAACATGTCTTGAAACGTAACTATGTCTTCAAACGCCAGCATGGTAAAGTGAATTCAGTTTCTGATTCAGAGCAAACTGACAGTGCCAATAATGTTGGGGAAGTCGGTGTTGCATGTGAGTGGTACCACACTGATGGAGTGCTGCCTGTAAACTGTGACGGCAGCTGAGCGATTTGAACACTCAAGGTACAAGACCAGTTTCCAAAGTTACTCAGAACAGTATTTTTTTCATCTAAATACAAGATGTTCATACACCTTTAGTGTGAAAAGCAAGCCATTAATTCCTGTGTTGCACATTGTCAGCTGAGATGATATAAAGCTTTTAATTACACCTGTATTTGTTTTTCTAGCAATGTATACTTTTTAACACTTCACCTGAAATGTCTCAAGTCACACAGATGAAAATGTTTTGATTATTACAGTTTTCACTGATACAAAAAACAGAGGTGGAAAGCAAAGCAAACGGGCTTTATGTCCAGTTTGATGATGGGATGAAAACTGGGTCAGACAGCTTAAAGGCCAAGATTAATAATAAAATAAAAGCAATTAGCAAAAGCAGAGAAATGCCTGTTCAATTTCTAAATGTTCTTTTGTTTGTTTCTTTGTTTAACAAACTAGCAATTTATTATATTTCTTAGTACTGCATTTTGGAATTCTGTTTTTATGTTTCTTCTTTCAGGCTGCTGTGAGTTTCAGAGGTCAACCATGGGCATTAAAGGCTTGCAGGGGTTTGTGACAAGAGTTTGCCCTGATGCCTGCAGAACGGTAGATCTGAAAGAGGTGGCGGAAAAGCATCGCATTGATCACCCAGGTATCCCACCTGTTATCGTAGTAGATGCCATGAGTTGCGTTAGGCACTGGTACACGCCGGAATCCTGGGTGTGCGGTGGCCAGTGGCGGGAGTACCTGGCCAATTTAGAGGCTTTTATTAAAGCTTTTACAGCAGCCGGTATCACGCTGGTGTTTTACTTCGATGGAGTGGTAGAAGAGAAGAAGAGAGATGAGTGGATCAAACGGAGGTGGCAGAATTACAAGGAAATAGCTGCGCTGTTTCAGTTTGTCAAGACTCACAGGAAGCAACCGGGGAGAGGAATGTTCGTTCTTCCCTCAGCGTTGCCTACTTTTACACGGTATGCCCTGAAGTCACTCGGTCAAAAAACAGTGTGCACGTTGAAGGAGGCAGACTTTGAGGTGGCTGCGTACGGTTTGCAGCATAACTGCATAGGAATTCTTGGGCAAGACAGTGACTACCTCATCTATAATACATCTCCCTATTTTTCCATTGAGAAGCTCTGCTTGGACAAGCTGGTCACCGTTATGTACTGCAGAGAAGCTCTTTGCCGTGCATTGGGTCTTAGCTTGACACACCTCCCTCTCTTTGCTTGCTTGCTTGGCAATGATGTTGTTCCAGAAAGCTTGTTGGAAGGCTTTTGGAGTAAATGTTTAGCCACCTGTCCACCCAGGAACAAGAGCTACAACAGAAGAACAAATGTACTTCTGGCTGTAGCAAACTACATCTCGAGAGTTCCGTGCTCGTACAGCAGCCTGAAAAACTTGGAAGAGATGTTGCCTTTGGGATCAGACAAGACATTACTTCTCAGAGGAATGGAGTCCTATCTTTTGCCTGGGCAGCAGTCTCCATGGATTCCTCCCACTGCAGAACATCTCAAAACATTCTCAGCTGTAGAAGAAACAGCCATGTGTCAAGATAAGGAAATCTTTCAGGTACCTTGTCTTCTAAAGTTCAGTGGTCTCTTTATTGTCATGACTACTTAGTGAAAGCTGGTAATGAGTACACTGCACCTATTTATTTAAATTTGCTTGAACAAAATCTTTTGCTTGCTAAGAGCAGTTGTGATTAGGAGTATTATATGCATCATGCTAAGGGCAGATACAGCACATTTTAGTTAACTTCTTCCTGAAGTGTCAGGTCAAATAACAGGGAGCAGCATGTGTCTGGGCTGGTAGCTGGGCACAGAGATTGCTTTCCTTGTATTGCACCATGGAATAACTTGCTTTTTGCTTTGAGAGCCCACAAGTCAGATGCAGCTGGTTAGTGGTCTGCTGGGCTGTGCTGGCACGTGTAGTCAAAGTACCAAAGGGGAGCTGCGCTAAGAACACAGGAGTTAAAATTGCTGTTGTGGAGGAGACAGGAAAGCTTCCAATAAATCTGTATTTCAAGCTTTTAGGACTTACCATTCAGACGCACTGTCCTTGAATGAACAGTGCAGTGGCCTGTTAATCCTTAAAGGGCAGGGCTGCACTAAGGTTTCACATGTGGCTTCCCACGGGGGCAGAGATTCACTGCCAGTGGGGTGAGAAGCTGTACAGTCAGACTGGCTCACTCTAGCAGATTGGATGTGTTAGCTCAGGTAGCCTGCCTGGCTAATAGAAAACTCTGCTGCCAAGACATGGACTGACCTTTATACCAACTGAGCTGCCTTGCATTGGAGTTCATACAACAGCAGTAAGCCTAGAGCAGAACTCTGTAAATTCATGGCAATTCAGAGAATATATTGAGCTTTAATTGGAAAAAAAAAAAAAAAAGGCTACAGGAGGTAGTGGCTTTTGTACCTTGTATTAGTCATCTACTACTCCCTGTTTTGTCTGTCTCTTACTTATCTTGCATCTTTGCTTTAAGACTATTTTTGTTTCCTCATTATATTGCTCTGATTATATAATTTACATTTTCATTTTCAAAAAGACTCTGAAACACTTAAAATTAAATTAAAACCTATGCAATGCTCATTTCAGCTTAATTGCAGACGTCTTTGGGTTTGATGTTAACCACATGTAGATACAATACGTGTAATTTTTGACTGTACGAGTTAAATAGAGGACATCATTAGAAAAACAACAACACTACATCCTAATGAAGTGTTGAAAAATACTGTTTATGCTTGAAGTGCAAGGAAAAATTAGGCAGAATGTAATTATCTAGGTTGGATTACAGCCAGGACAATAGTATTAATATCTTTACTCCTTAAGAGAATGTACCATGTGGTCTTTATGACAAGTGGTCATTATTTCTTGGTTTAATCTTTCATTTATAGTGTTGCAGTTCTCTAGCATCATGCTGAGCTACTGCTGTATGGAAATAATAACATTTAGAAGCTCCATTCAAGAAAGCCTCACTCTCGCTGCATAAATCCCACGTTAAGCTCGTACCTGAGCCAAGGAAATTACAGTCAAAGTTGAAGACATGTTGTCTTCTGCTTTTCTGTTACAGGTGTTTAAATATTTATATATGTTATGTGTGTGCTTTGTTTCATATTTTGAAATCCACGATGTAATTCTACATGCCTTGCACATTATCTAAAATGCACATAAATGGCATACACAGCTCAGTTCCAACCTCAAGGACATAGCCTCATGTTCCTGATTCCTTCAGGAAAGAAGAACATACCTTAATAGCTGTCTGCATGTGTAAATTAGAAATATTTTTCAAGATACAGCATTGAAAACAACTTTACTATTAAAATCAGCTTTTTTTTTTTGCTTTTGCTTTTTTTTTCCAGTACATTAGGATGTGTATGCTATTTGCAAATGGCAAGAAACTAGCATTTTCAAACGATCTAATATTTGTGAAAATTTGTCTGAAATAGTTCTGTGATGCTTCATTCAAATCATGCTCAGAAAACCCTTTGGTTTTGTTTTATACAAAAGTGGATTTGGGAGATTCTTTCAGTACATGAAGTATTTCTTCCCAGGCAACCAGTAATTTATTGCTATAAGAAAATGCTCTGTTGATTGGCAATCTATACAGAAGCCTATCATTCACTGTATGCTCATGTGAGCAGTTATTTGGAAAGCATGACCTTTCCATAGAATTAGTTTTGATCAGTAATGGCCAGTGTTTGATTGCAGCTTTGAACTCCTGAGTCCCTAGGCTTGTAGGTACCAAGATCCTGCAGAGATGATGAGTTTCTTTGGCCAGTGGTCTGGTAATTCCCTGCAAAAAGGACTGAGGTAGCTGTGTAGGTGGCACAACCCAAATAATATGGATAGCGTGACACAATGCTAAGCAGAGAAACTTCTCTGCCTGTGTGCCATAAAGCATGGGTCCAGGAAAATTACACCCCTGTAGTTTGGGTTTGAAGTTTTTAAGTAGAAATTATGGCTGGTTCTGGACTTGGCCAGTCCAGGTTAGTTAGTGTACGGTGCCTGAGAGCAGCTTTGTTTGTAAGATGGTCCAGACCAGCTGTCCCCGTAGGTACCTAGGCTGCCTGTAGGCATTTGATGTGCCTGAATCTGGTGGGTGGCCAACCTGCAGCCTGATGCTGTGATTCTGCTTTTCAGCAGGGCTGGAGACTTTGTTTCCTCGCTGGAGTAGACTGTATTTCTTTCCTTGGGAGAAAAAAACTATCACAAAGTAAAAGTGTGGTGAAGTTTCAGTATTCTAATTTCATCACTATGTAAACTACACAAATCTCAGGAAAGAAAAGGGGCTGTCTTGTATAGCTTGTCTTACAATAAAATGAAAGGTTTGGGTTTTGTCATGCCTTCACTCAAGTGTTGTCCTTTTTGTATTTTTTTGATGTGTATATACACTTTTTAGAAAGGGAATAACTCTTTAAGAAGAGTGGCTAATGGAGGACAGCTCATTTTTTCATGTCTGAATTCAGAACTCATTCTAAAAATGATTACTCTCTAAAAAGGTGTTGTGAAAAAAAAAAAACCTTCAAGATTTAAGAATTCAAGGAGCAATTAAGAGAAGGGCAATGATGGGAAGTTTCCTGGGAATTCCTGTCTATAAAAAGATAGGTGTCTGAAAACATAGTATACTCCTGTTTTTTGTTTTTTTTTGAAAAAGCGCTTGTTCCTTTCCTGACCACTCTGTCCACTCGTACCGATTCCTCTAACAATGGATAGGTTTTGTTATTTTTTCATCATTCTTAATTTTGCAGATAACACCTTTTTATTTCTTTGAACAGTTAGCTAAGGAACAGCACATCCAATCTGAAAATTATGTAGTCTTCAATATCCTGTGTAATGGAGTGATTGAATGCAGCAACTCTTTGGAAGATGATCGTGATACAGAGATTCCTGGACAGGCACTCATCTTCCGCCCTGTTCGTCAGCATGTTTATTCTGTCTTGTTGGAATCTGGAAAAGGTAAGGGTGAGGCTACTTACACCATTATTCAAGTGTACTTTAAATTCTGAAATAGGAAATCTTGAATTTGTTGTTTCAGTTGCTACTTCTACATGGCATTTAGGATAAAAACTGTGGGCAACTGAAATGTATTTTGTAAGGAATCAAAAGAAAACTTGACAATTAAATTGAAGTTTTGAAAGGTGTTAATCACCAAAAGACTGAGCAAAACTAAGACATTTAGAATATTTTAAGAGTTTGAGAGGATATAAAGCCTTGTTTTGTTTTACTAAGTATCTCCCGATGAATTAATGTCAGCTGTAATACACTTCTACAAAACAGTTACCATTTTACCCTCTGTTGATTTTAAGTCTATGATTTTAAGAACATCTGATAGGCAAATACAGTTATTGCAGTAATACACAAGCAGTCATGCCAGTGATTATTAATTCTTTCATCAAGGTGGAAGAAGGTAAGATTTCTTTATCCAGTTGTATAAACAGATACTGCAGTAGGTATGTATCTGTGCTTCTATTCTACTTTAAGACACAAAATTTATGTGCATCCTTGTAGAAATTTTGCACTCTTAAGAGTTTACTTGAATGTTATTTTTAGCTATGGTGGCTTTTATTTCATGCTCCCAGTGGCTTTTAGGCAGTGACTTGAAAAAACACACCTTTATTCTCTTTAATATGCTGTTTTCTCTTTGTCATTCACTTTACATTTGTATTGATGAAAGTGCCCCACCATCAACTTAGTATTTAAACTATGTGCTTAGAAAGGCCATATAAATGAAATACCTGACTTCCTTCACCAACTAGAGATTGAAGTCATACCATAATAGGAAAAAAAAGGAGGAAAAAATGAATCAGAGTTTACATAGTCCTTTAGAGAGAATTACAAAAAGCTCAGCAGTAGTCATGCACATCTGTCATCTTTCATTTTTCAGCCTATTGCCTCTAAATTTTGTAGACAATTATAACTTCATTGGGTTTTGTTTGTTCCTCTACACAGCAGGATATTCACTGATGTTTTCAGAAACACCCAGTACCAAAACTTCTAATTAACAATTGTTAATGGATGGCAGGGTAGTAGGCAGATTTGTGTTTGTGTTAGTGTTTGTAGTGGTCAGATGAAGAAGATTAGAATTGAAATACAGAAACAATAATTTAGAATCGTAATGAAAATGAAATTTGGACTTGAAAGAGATCTTCTTTTAAGAAAGTCATTTTATAATAAAACCATGGATAACATGTTTTACTTGCTCTCAGTTCATGGTTCAAATCCAGAAACAGTTTTTTAAAGTAAATCTTGTTGAACACCCCCAATCCTTAACCTTTCCAAAAAGGTAGGTAGAGCTTGTCTGCATGGCTACTGTAATAAATCTGCATTTTTATTGCTTGTATCTACCTCTATCTGCTTTAACTGTGTCACTTCCTAGTCGTTCATGGGTTGGTTGGTTGGTATTTACTCCAGTGTATAGTTGCTTTCAGGTCAAGAGTGTAGACCATTAATCAGATTCTGCATGGAAATTTGTAAGTGAATGTCAGCATTATTTTTTAATGAATTTCCTTGTAGAGCTACAAGGCAATAGTGTTCTCTTCAAAGTAAGTAGAATCCTTTACCAGTTTCATTCGGATAAAGTCTGACTTTTTTGTAGTTCAGTGAGGGGTAGTAAGGAGAGATGTAAACAACACTGTATGTAGATTGTCATATAATGTAGAATTACTTTGGATTAGCATTAAAAAGAAGAGCTTACTGGAAGGAGGCAACCAATTAAATTAGTCTGGAGCCTGCTGCCGTGGAGAAACAATTGCCAGTGTAGCTCTTGTAAAATCAAGTTGGCTAACTACACAATGTTCCAGTTTGCAGTGGAGACGTATGTATACCCGCTTTTATTCCTTAAGATCCCTCAATTATAAGATTCCTGGTTTGGATACTGACCTCTTTGCAGTTTGCAAATCTTCTCATTTGCTGTTAAATAAGGATAACAAAACAGCCAACATTTTGTAAAAGCAGCGATTGCAGTTTTAGTTAAGAACATTTCTAAAAATAACATAAACAGCTCCATCAACCCTGAAACAAGAACCTCTTGGGCTTTGTTTATTTAGGTTAAGATTTTCAGGTGCCAAAGATACTCAAGAATCAATAGGAGCTGGATGTCGTCATATCCTTTGAAATCACCTGCATAGACCAAGCCACTTCACCAGCATTTATTTTGCTGCCACTGCCGGTATAATTTTCTTGCACAGCCATTCCTTTCAGTCCCTGTGCAACCTCTCAGCTGTGCCGGTGCAGCTGTTTGAGCAGCTACACGGTGACCTATATTGAGAAATTGAAAATAGCCCCTTTCTCTTTTCCCTGACTTTCTTGCAGTCAGGTAACTAACCTGGTTCTGTTTCCCCATCTGACTCTGTGTAGTCACAAACAGTTGTGGTGAAACAACCTGAGGGAACAGCAGGGAGTGGGAGTGAGCAAATCAGTGGTCATGAAGCTGTCACTTTGGCTGTAATTTGATGTATGGTAAGCACGTGCTTACCTTTACTTACCAAAGTATTACTAGAATCAGAGACTTATTTTCATCCCACCACCAAAAAAAAAGGGGGGGGGGGGGAGGCAGATGATCTTGATCATACAGCACTTGTTGCTTGTGTTTTTAAAAAATATAATTCTTATCACCAGAGGTTCTTCTGAGCAGCACTAGTTGGAATATTGCTTTATAGTGATACAAAAGTTGTCAACTTTTAGCATTGTTCCTAGAACTGTACTGTTAGAAAAAAATTGAGGAGGAGGGAAAAATAACAGTAAATAGTGCAGGCTGAGATGCCAGCCAAGCTCTTTCTTTTGTACACAAAGAGTTCAGAACAAAGCCGACAGGTTTTGGCACTAACTCAGGCCATGGAAATACCTGCACCAGTTGCAAGGTTATGTAATGTGGCCTAAACACGTGGCCAGCTCCTGGAAGTCCTGGCATCACTCCCAGTTCTAAGATTAGCAGCCCAGGCTGACCATGCTTTTGACACTGTCAAAAACAGGCCATTAGTAGAATTTTTGCCAGTTGTCACCAGTGACCGACCAGTAGGGTTGGCGTTGGTGCAGGTGTAGAGGAGCACACCGTTTCCAGCAGTCTCTTAGTTCAGTGTTTTGCACGTAGCTGAAATTTTCCTTCAGCTGCTAGGCAATGCTCTCACAGGTTGTACAGGGTCTATTTAAGCAAAGAAACTGATGTTTTTGAATTTCACTGTTGATATTCTTTATGTGTATTGGGGGGGGAAAATGTTTCAAAAATTAGGCTACCTTTTTTCCCTGGAGATAATTTCCTGCCAGGGGACTTGGCATTTAGTAATCACCTTTCAATTCAGCTCTTGCTAGGTTAATGTGCTGTGAATTTGCAGGACCCTCTGCAATATATTGTGTTCTTGAGTATGTCCCCTCTTGTTTGTTGCTCTACCCAAATCCCATGTACATTTTTTTTTTTTTTACTCAACTCTGTGTCTTCCATAGCT
Organism: Anas acuta; assembly: GCF_963932015.1. Taxonomy (NCBI): domain Eukaryota; kingdom Metazoa; phylum Chordata; class Aves; order Anseriformes; family Anatidae; genus Anas; species Anas acuta. Next base: position 43,275,701 of record NC_088981.1, on the reverse strand, counting down.
ATTGGTTTATTGCTTGGCCATCCAGTGCATTCAGATAGAGCAGGTAACTTGACTTTCCTGCCTTTCTTTCAGTTGGTGCCCTAATAGGATCTGTCAGCTGAGTCACCAGTTTCGTGCAATGTTTTGCTGTTTCATACAACTGAAATCTTTTGTGCTCTTTCAGATTTAGTTGAAAAAGAGCAGTGGGTCCAACAATTAGTTAAAAGACAGACATCCTAATTATATAAGCCTTGCTTCCTTAAGAAGCCAGGCTAAAATTTAGGAGGTTGAATGGATTGAATAAAGCAGAGTCATTTACGTAATGGCTTCAAACAGTGCTAAAACATGAAAATGCTTTCTGAAAGTGACTTTGGGTTATTAAACTAGAAGGTTTTCTTAATGGAAAAACATTATCATTGGCAATGATTTATAATGAAGGTTTGAGACTCTTCAGCTACTGGAATGTGCAGTTGAATGTGGTTTTTTGTTTGTTTTTCCCCAGCCTAGGCATTTTTCATTTTATTCTTCACATCAACAGCTTTCAAACAGCAAAGCATGGCAAGCACAGGTGTAGTGCTATCCCTTGCAGTCCAGTTGCTGACTCTTCAGTCCCTCCCCTGTATTTGGGAGTTTGTGCTGCGGGTCCATGCTTAAGGAAGGTAAAAGAAGCAGGACAGTAAAACAGATTTTGTCATGTTCTTTTCCCCTTCTCTTATCGCTGAACTAGCAGCCCATCTGAGGTGTTTCTTCCCCTGCACCATGGCATGCTATTGCTCATTCAAACCAGCAGCCATTTTCTGCACTGAACTATGGACATGGACAGGAAACTAATGACCAAACTAATGACCAAAGTTCTTGAGATGGGGGAGACAAGGGGAGGAGAGTGTTGGAGAGTTGGTTGTTGTTTGTGTGTCTTTGATGTTTTATGCAAGGTAAAGATTTTTTGGGGGCTCAGATTGCAGCATTAGAAATCTATGTGCATTAAAATGCACGGTGATGGGAATTAATGACAAAAGGCAGGCGTTTGTTGTTAGTACCACTGAAACCCCCGTGTCTCAAAAACACTGAGTGAGAGATGGATGGATTTAGAGATACAATTCTATGAATCTGGTAACTGACCTTGGTTAGGTCAGCTTTGTACAACAGAAATCAAAACTGGTAGGTGACTGTTCTGTCCTCCTCACCCCAGCACTCCTACGGCAGACATGTTCTGAGTGATGCAGAGAAGTAAGGTACCAGATTCCCTTGGATTTTCATGTGAGCTCAGCTTTAAAGCCAGTATGGGGTGGGAAGTGTGTGGCTCAAGTAGTGAAACTTTTTAGTTAAGAGACGCCTTAATCTGTACATGGAGCAGGGGGTGCAGTTGGGGTTTGGAGGGCTAGGAAGCCACTTGAGCTATTAGGCATAAACAATCCCTTTATACCGAATAAAAGATCTGGAACAATGGTCTCTAAAAGCTCTGCATCTGACTGGGGTGACTCCATTGCTGTCAGCTTTCAATAGATAGCCATCAAGGCCTCCTGTAACGATTTTGTTGTAAGCCCTGATACAGGAATTGTCAGGGCAAGCTGGCAGGAGGACCATATTAAGGGCTGTCTGCGTTTGTGGCCCCAGGAGGCTGAGGTAGTTCATGCAGGTCCCTAAACTACACCAGATGCCTCAACCCTGCCTGAACTGCCTTGGAATGGGAGGGCCTAAAGTTGGCTGAAAGATGTTTTTGAATGCTTTCCACAGACTTTTGTACTTATATTTTTGGCTGCAGTTCCCAACTCTAAACTCATGTTTATGGTACATAATTCAAACTCTCTTCACTTTTTCTGATGATTTGTCATAAAGATCCTAAAACTAATCTTTTGTGCTTTTATTTCAAAGAAGTTGAGCAAACAAGTCGTTATGAAGTACTTCCTATTACTTAGAACCCTGACCACCACTGCTTCCAACTTTTATGCAAGCATCAATGCTTGTACTCCACTTACTCACCCAATTCTGTCTTTGTTTAGGTGGAGCCTGTCCTTCTGTGAAAGAGTGGTTTGTCTATTTTGGAAATCCTCTGCAGCAGCCAGAGGTGATACAACCTGTCCAGCCTCCTCTTCCAGGTAGAATAAAAATGTGTTTAAATCTCAATGACATCACTAAAATCAGGTTGGGAAAATATATCATCAGACATTTGATATGGTATCCAAAATGATTGTGGAGAACAAGGAGCTAAATTAGAAATGCTGCATGCCTGTAATTGCTTTTAATTGCCCTATGTAATTATACTAGGATTCCGCTTTGAGCTACATTTTATTACTGTGTCTTGTTAAACCCGGTGCTAATTCAAACATCCATTCTAAAATGCAAACAATTCCTTAAAGGTTCTAAATGCTGCTCTGAGGCTAGTATAAGTGGTGTGTAGGGCCCTATGAAAATACTCCTATTGAGCTGTTTGAGAGAATGTGTTAATGAGGTTGGTGGAGAATATAAAAAAGGGTCATTTTAGATCACTTGAGACAACCCAGAAGAGAGAATCCAGTTTCAAATTAAAACAAAAACAAAAAAAAAGTAGTTATCTGTTATCAGTTATTTGTTTCTGTGTAGTGTCTTTTACTGTCTTAAGCATCAAGTATTTTGTGTGTTCATACTTTTTTTCCTTTGATTATGTACAGATTCTTGAACACTCTGTGAAATCAGTATTATTAGGAATCTATTTATGAGGAAGTACACAGCAGTTAAAAGATTGGGCTTGGTGTATGTCACTTACCTTGTTATCACTAAATAGTATGATGCTGTACAAGTTCAGCATAGGAAATAAACAGTGGTGTATTATTTTTGTTATTTTAGAAGGAAAATTGTTCTAATTGTTAATTTGATAATGCTATTGTACTTGTAACCCATCTACCTTTATTCTCACAGCTGTCTCTCTCTGTTCAATCACTAGCATGTGGTTCAGAAGCTGGAAGTTTTTTAGTTTTTATATGAAATATATTAGTTCCACTGATATATCACTGACACCTTGTTGAGGAAAATGCCTTCACTTCTTTGTAGTGAACATAAACATCAAGCTGCATTCTCTTTTTTTTTTTTTTTTTTTCTTTTGGGGGGGGCTTTAGAAACTACCTGTTTTTAATTTTCTGCAGTTACAGTAAACTGTCTCAAAGTATCCTAAGATGGTATGTTTATCTTCATGATTAAAAGTTGTAATATTTAGTAGGAGTCTTCAAATTCACGTATGAAGGAAAAACAGCTGATCTTAGATAGCAGCCTTATCAAAATCCTTTTGAAAAAAACTGTTTGGAAAGAATTGAGTTATATAAACAAAGTACAAACAAACCTTCATTTGATATACAGTAGTTTCACTGTCCAGTAGCACTGATATGCTATTAGAAGAGTGATTATCTAATTGACTTGATGATAGCATGAAATTGCTGTGAAATTTTCCAAATGGATATGAATATGCACGGTAAAAGTTGATTTGTCTGTCCTGTAGAGCTGTTTTATTTCAGCATGTAATGGTGTGGGAGCATGCATTTTTAAAAACAAACAAAAACTCAACAAAGTATAAATGATACCTATGTCGTTACATTTCTGTTTGCATGGCGGATATACTGTATTCATTGTTGTGAAATTTTCTTTCCCAGATAGTATAGTGCCTTCCTCCTTTCTTGGAGAGGAATGAGCTCTGTTTCAACTGCCCTGCAACATACTACATGCAGAATCCACTTTCATGTTGACAGTAAATAGGATTTCAAATTACTTTGTTTGTGTGCAACAACTGCATATCAGGAGTTTGTAAAAACAGCATCTTTGGAGACATAGTCTTTACTAAATCAGCAATGAAAGACTGTTCTAGCAGACTATTAAAAAAGGGGAGGAGGACTTCTGGTGTTTATTTTTAGTGCTCTGTTGTCATTCCTTCAGCGAACAAATATTTTTCTAAAATTTTTGCAGTCCATATTTGTATGCCTTACATTCGCTCATGCATCTTTTATTTTCCACAGCATGACTTTCTAATTCACCAAATAAGGTTCTCAACAGCGCATCACATTTTTCAGACAGGGATTGTATTTAGAGCGCACTTAAAGAAGTTAAAGGAAGTTGGAGTTCAAAGCTGTCAATCAAGATCAGGTTACTCAAAAAAAAAAAAAAAAAAAAAAAAAGGAAAGAAACCTTAATAGAAACTATTCAAAAAATTACAGGTACAGTCAAATTGGGAAAGTTCCTTGTTTCGTCTTTTTGGGAAAAAACAATAGCCTCATCATCACAAGTACTTCAGTAGTTCATTGTTTAGTAATATGCTGAGAATATATGTGAAATCTTGACTCTGTCATGTTTGATTTAGATTAAAAAGTCTGAACAAGTATTATTTGATATCAATTTTGAACTATAATGTATATCACTAAGTATAAATTTCATATTGGTCTTAAAAAAAATTCCCACAATAAATATGTTTTTTTGTTTATAAAACAGCAGAACTGTCTTGCATCTAAAAAGCTTGCAGGTAATGTATCACATGTAAGGATGTAAGGTTTTTTAATGAAACATTGAATCCTAAAGGCTGTAAGCTGGCAGCTTAAATATGTTTAAAGTACAGTGTTTATTATGTGTATGTATTTCTCTAGAGAGATAATCCTCTGAATTATCATCTGCGCTTGTTCATATCCTCTGTCTATCTCCCTTCTGGAATGTTTCCTTTAATTTGAGTATATGTGGTTGTGATGTTTCCCACACATTGACAAAACACTACTTAAATTGATAAAATAAAAACAAAATTTGTCTCTGAGAAATGAATTTTATTAGAAGGTCAGTAATCTAAGACATTACTGTTTAACATCCATATCTTGTGAATGTAGCTGATCTATTTGATGTGTGTTCAGTTTGTTATGGAACAGGAGGTTTAAAAATCTTTAGTGGGAAAGTATGAATTCTGCATTCCATTTTATTTTTGAAAACATAGGATATTTTAGCTGGTTGTGCATGTAGACTACTTTATACTTCAGGAGTCTGGATATACTTTCAGTCTTCTAATCATTACATCTTAAAGGAGTGTGTCGTGAGTATGCTCAAGTTCCAATTACTGTCTTCTGAATGTTTCAATAGTTTCAATAGTTATTACTTCAAACAGACTCGAACAGTAAATAATATACATTTATATCCATATACAGAATGATGACATAAGTTGGTATGAATGTGGGGAGTCGCCTCTGTATAAGCCCGAAGTTCAATGATATCATATTGTTAATGCCTTCCACAACTTTCACATGCACATAGCACCTTATGGTTCCTATGACCCAAATAGGATAGATAATTTTCTCCTGACTAATCTTTACTGTAAAGATGTATCTGTTATACTTTTAAGCATGGTTTGTTCTGCTTCACTCCCTTTTGATTTTCAGGTTTGTTGTTATTGTCATTTTTTAAGTTAATTTAGTAAATATTTAGATGTGTTCAGTAAGCAAAATATTTCTCATTCCTTTACAAGTAAATTTATCTCTTTCAGAAATGTTTTCTAATTGCTGTAAAGTATGTAGTGAGGTTGTAGCTAGAGCAGAAGACTGTTTTGGGGGTCTGCTGTGTACGAATTTAGGTCTGTTGTTGGCTGTACATTTGGTCATGGGAAAGTCATTAAACTTCAAAATATTTGTTCATTTTTACTGATCTTTCATCTAACGGTTAATAAATGTCTCTCTCTCTCTTGGTTATGACATGGATTTAATTATTTCTTGAATGCATTGAGACCCCTTCATAAAAATAATGTTTTTGGCAGGTATGTTCCAAAAGGAGGTAGTGTCAAGTTTTCTTCCCCAGAGTAAATAACTCATAATTCATCAGTACCTCTTTTTCCCAGGCGCAAGTTGATGTCACTTCTGAAAGTATAACGAACTGTTTATGGAAAAGATGTCTTGAATTTTTTGTTGAGCTCTCTCAATATAGATATGTAGCCTTGATTATTGATGTAGTTCATGGTTTTACTCTGAAGGAAGAAAAATTTCTATTATTAGGTATACCCTTGGATGCAATTCATTTTTTAAAAGTACAGATGGAAAGAGTACTTTACTTTAACTGATTCTTAGAGTCTTTCTCCATATGTGGCTGAATGTGAACCTTTGGGAAAGCAGAAGCCATCGAAACTCTTTGAGTTTACCTACTTAAAAATTATCTCGCTCCTTACAGTTGGTTAGCCTTGATTGGGAAAGTTGGCTTTGTTTTAGTTTTATGCATGTTATCTTTGCGCATCTACTTCTTCTTGAAGCCACTGTGCTGTTCTTTATTATTATTATTATTGTTGTTGTTGTTGTTGTTGTTATTGTTATTGTTATTACTTTATCTTTTCTTTCTCAATGCAACAATTACCACTATCAAAAACAGCAGTCTGAGTCTCTGACGGTGCTGTCTATACTGGTCCTGTCACTGACAGTGTTTGTGATACCCAAATCAAGCTGTTGGTATTTTTTATGTAATACATACGTTTACAAGTAAGGTTAGAAACTTATGGATTGTGCAATGATAGCTCTTTACATAAGTTAAAACTTTTGAACAGAAAGCTGGTCTTAAAAATAGTACGACAAACTTACACCAGGGAGATGAAGAAAGAAAATACCGAGAACTTTCTAGTTTCACCCTCTCTGAAGAATTAATACCATTTGGTTAATGAGTTTTCTTGGCTAAATAAACAGCATCTATGTAAGATTCAGCACCTTGTCACTTTAACCATTTATTATCACCAAGTGTTCCTAACTGGACTACAGCTGCTGCATGTCACAAGAAAAAAAAAAGGTGTTACCAAATGCAGCTTAATTGGTCCACATTTAAAATTCACACCTTTTTATTTAACTACAGAAGCAGCAGCAGTGTTTTATGGTAGGGCTCTGTCTTTAATGGGGATTCTTAGGCATAACCAGTTAGCTGGTCTGTTATTTCACATGCATTGGTGTTTATTTTGATAATGGACTAAATGTAATTTAAATGGGGAGCAAATTTTACATTAGTTCACACGTCACAAGTTGGGAGATGGCAACATGGAATAAATATTAAGCATTTAGACACTGTGGTGAATGGTACTATAGAAAAGCCTGAAAACATATACATAAATGATGACTGCTCTTTTGCATGTGTTTGTTGTCATGTTTCATACAGTAGACTAGAGAGCATAAGGTGCCAGATAGCCTTGATTTTTTTTTCTTCCCCAAACTTTCTAGTGAACCTAGTGCAGAAGAATCATGCCACCAGCGTTATGTGGAAAGTGCGTGCCAGCAAATGGTGTAGGTGGCCAGTTTGTTCCTTAAAGCAGGTGGCTGTGAGAAAGGCAATTCTAGCACCCTGAGGGGATCTGATGCACTGTTGCTAGGAGAGAGAAGAAAGATGTGGTTGTAAGAAAGAAAGTTGTGAAACTTATCTCATTTAAAGCTCTGGGTCACCAAGGAAAGCACACCCTTCAAGGAAACATTGTTCTTGCAAACGCTAAATGTGTGTTGTCTGGAGGTTGTATGTGTTGTTGTAACAGTTGAATTCAGCCCACTCTGCTTACATGTTGCTGTATTTGATACAATGTGTTTAAATTAGAGGCCTTCATATTTTGTGTTTCTTTCAAATGCCAAGTTGTGTCAAATTCATTTTACTGTCGCTCTGTGGTCCTTGCTAGTGCCAAGAGCAGATCAGTTGTTTCCTTTCAAATTTTACTTAGGAAGGCATGTTTTATCTTGATGCTGCCAAGATAAAATAATGGATTTCTTTTGTAGGTGGAACACCTAATTTGAAAACACTGTGGTTTGCCAAGGGATCTGAAGTGGAAAAGCAACGGTACAGTACATTTCTGGCATGCTTTCATCTTCAGGATTTGATGGAAGAGCTCCAAGCTCTAGAAGCACCTGTTGCAGGATTCTGCTGCTTGCTGGCCTATCTAATGCTGCAGGTAACTGGGACAGTTACTCTTTCTTCAGCTGTCCTCCCTTATAGGTGTGATTGACTGGTAAACTCTTTTTTGTTGGCCTGCGATCAATTTTTCTCATAATCTTTACTGTAGGCATAGTTGATCAAATATAATAGTACTGCATTACAGTATTTTAATTACTTCATTTAACATGCATCATCCTGTTTAAGAAACACTCTTTTTTGGAGTTCATAATAACTCTCACATGCCCATGACAAAACCCCTTGGGCAGTTTAACAGACAGCGTGTAAACTGAGGGATTTCCCACCCTTTTGGGGACCCATTTGCAAATTAGAGCTTTACTTAGTGTTTCCTTAGTGTCATCAAAAGGAGACATCCCCTCAGGTGACTATGCAGGCTGGGCAAACAGGCAGTATAAATATTTAGTCAGCTCTCACTATTTTTTCACACTACTTTGTCAATCTATTCCATTTCAAGCCAGAATTGAGGACATGGTTCTTCTCATTAAAGTCTGAGTAATAGGGGATCATTAGGTAGTAGTTTTGCTATAATTCCAAACGCTTGGCAGCCTGCAGACTACCTTAATTGTAATGAAAAGGAATGCAAGATTAAATGCAATAACACTTTATTATTTATATTTCTCTTATGTATTTAATATGTTGCCTGTACTTGCCACCCTTCAAATGGTGATCTCACAAGTAGATTTTCCTCTCTGAGGATGAGAAAATTAGAATGACTTTATCTAATCTGATAAGCTTTGTTGCACTTTTACTTACTCTGAACTGTTTCGTCTCTTGTTTTGCTTTTTCATACTTCACTTGCCTCAATGACAATTATAGTGTTGTATGATGCATGAAAATAGGATCTCCGTGGCTTTTCTGTTCTTTTTCCTTCATATATGTTTGCTCAAACTTAGATGACGCATTGAGGCAGTATGTATGGGAATTATACAAATGATCCATATAGCTCCTTTTTTCTTTAATCTTTGCATAGCAAAATATTAATGGAAATTTTTTTGAAGATCAAAGTCATGAAACAACATTTCATGCCTTACAGTTTCAATTCAACAAGATAAGAATTGTATACTTAGCTTTAAAAACATACTTTACATGTTTTTTTTGTATTTGGATATGTTTTCACTGTTGCATTCATTTATCATGCTACTCTATGTACCCCTTTGTAGTATGATTACCAAATTATTTGAGAAAGATTTCTTTAGTGGCATTAAGAAGTTGAGTAACATGATGGAACACCTACAAATGTATGGATTAATCACAGCATATTAATAAAATGGAAAAAAAAAAAAAAAAAAGCTGTTTAACAATATGATCTTCAGAATTTATTATCCAGTGGCTAACATTGAAAACAAAGAGGAAAAACAGCTTTGCAGCTTGTAATTTCAGCAAGAAGACTAGCTGAGAGATCATGATAAAAGGGCTTAGCTTGATGGAAGGTTTTTCATGGCAGTACCAGTTTCTCAACACCTGTCCCATTTTTCTGATTCTCTTCTGCCCTCAGAGAAGCATAAATACAATCTACCCTGTGAACTAGACTAGCAAATTGATTTGGATCAAAATGTTTTTCATTGCTTAGTTGTTTTTAACTCTTTTTTTTTGCTGTCATTGTTGTTCTCTGATGTTGTCCATTTGTTTTCATGGTGTGTTTGAAAGGAAGAGCAAAAGTAAGTGTCAGAAGCCATGCTTTGAGCTGACAATACTGCCTCCATTTGTTTTTGTAGCTGAGAAAACAATGCTTGTCTAGCTGTGGCCTAATTCTTGTCTTTACACTTCATTCTTGAATTTTTATTAAAGAGTTAAAGGGGATTGTTAACTCCAAGGGATTTAAGTTAATATTAGGCTTCCATTTGAGGTACGCTACCATCATTTCTGTTAAGTCATATGAGGGAGAAATTTCTCAACTTTTTATCTCAAGGGAGAAACTTCTCAACAATTTTGTTAGATATCATTTAAACCAACCTGAAACTTTTTTTCTTTTTCTTTTTTTTTGGACGAACCAGCATACTGACCAACCAGGCTTCCTCAAAGTGTGTGCCATAACAGCATATAAAGCATGATTTAAAGTGTAATTTTTTCAATGAGGGTGCTTTTCGAATATACTCTAATTGAAAATAAAAATAGTGAAAAAATGACAATATAAAAGGCATTTAAATGTTTTTAAAAATGGCGAAAGGAGTGAATCACTTCAGAGATAAAACTGTAGAGCCACCAAAGAAAGGGGAGATAGAAACAATATTTTAAGCTCCTACATTTTTAGAAGAAATCTGACAATGCAAGCATGATTACTGACTGAGTTGGGATACTGAATGAAGTATTTCTCTAAAGAAATGTTTTGACATTGGTAAACATTTTTATTGGCCTACTCTCCTGGGGACATTTTTTTTTTCCTGTTGTATTTGCAAAAAGACTTTGACTTACTTTTCTTAAGACAAAATTGTGCAAGTATTGAGAATTGCTCTGTAAATATAAATCACTTTTTCTGTTACTGCAATGGATAAAATTTGCAGATGTGTTGCCATCTACACAAAGATGACAACTGACTTGAAATACAGGGTGAAGTAGGGCCATTATCAGATCTCAGCAGCCAGGTGGAGTTAATGAATACCAAGGAGCAATTGGAAACTTAAAATTTCTAAGACATCCCTTACACTATGCAAGTTTTAATAACTTCATAGAGAGGAAAGTATTTTACTATGGGATAAACAACAAGGCCTGATGAGAAAAGCAAAATACAACAACTCTCAATAGTGGCTGAGTAATTTATATCTTGAAGACTACTCTTAAGCAAATAAATGAATGAAGTAATCATAGATGGCTTCTTAGTATTGTTTTGTGTTTGTTTGTTGTTTTTTTATTCCCTGTTCATTTACATCAATATTTGTATTTTCTCTCCTTCATTCTTTTTTTTTTCCTTACTTCATAATTAATGATAGCCTTAATAGAAGCTCATAAGAGACTGAAGTGGGATATGCACAACATTCCCTGAAAATCAAGCTGTTAAAAGACAGACAAAGCAGAGTTGTAGGCAGCCTTTTAGCTGTACTGTAATTACACATTACACACTTCGTCACTTTTGCAAGAGATACCTTCCCTCAAGTTCCAGTTGATACTGAACTTCAATGCCTTGTGGATCTCACTTAGTCCTCTTTGTAGTCTCAACACTTTTATTTTGTCTTGTTGCACAAGTATAATTTACCGTTCTTACAGAGGAAGCAGATGATCAGAATTAGACAGCCAGGGTATCAGTCCAGCTGCTCTAGAGGCACTGTCTTTCCTCTGAGGTTGACCATGTGCATCTACAAAATCCCAGAACACTTTTTCACATCAGTAAATGCACCATATTCTCCCTTTTCTGGTAGAATTTGAGTGAACTGTTACAATAATTTAGAATTTTCCTTTATGTTTTCTCACTTAAGCATTTTAGATGCATTTTTCTTAGAGTTTTGAGTTTTTCTCACATCACTATGTAACCTAGTGAAAGAATCCAGGTATGTTTTTTTAAAAACTTGAAATTTAACTTAAAAAGGTAATTAAAATAGTTTAGATTTTTTTTTTTAAGTTTTCAACAGGTAACTATGTAAGCATTTAAAATAAATCCTAATGGTCATCAGATCTGTGGCTCATTGAGGTGGTTTTTATTTTGGGACTTGGTTATAGAGTAATTTTTGTTGCTATTATTGTTTTGTTTATTTGTTTTTGTTTGATTGTTTTTTACTATGCTCAGCATTATGGCTATGAAGAAAATTCCTGTTATTAAAGAACTTCAGGGGAATAGGAGAAGGGAACATGTAAAGGGTGTGCATTTTGTTTGATGTGTGGAAATCATGTATATACGCTATACATGGGTATGGAGAGCTATGCATTTCATTCAAATTGTGAAAGTTTTTTGTTCTATGTGAATGTCTTTTCCTAGACAGTACATTCAGGGTTGTCATAACTCCATGAGGTCATTGATTTAAATCAATGTCTTGATGTGCTTGAGAAATGTTTGACACGTTTGAGAAAAAGAGGGGCCAATTTTAGCAGTTTCTCTTCAGAGCCTTCAAATAACATGTTACTTTCATCTCTGTTTTAGGTCCATAGCCTATCTCTGGAAGACTTAAATGCATTTGTGGCACTCGTTCTCTGCCTCAGAGGAAAGTCAGCGTCTCAGCTGGAACGTTTGCAGGTATTGATTGGAATAATTGAGTAACATGAAATGGTCATGGTAACTCAGGAATAAATATTGGGGGAGAATTCTGCTTTATTTTTATTTTTTTTAATACAGGAATTGAGCATTGCAGAAAATAGTAGGCTTTTAATGTCGTACAGCTAATTTGAATATTTATATTTGTTAATCATGTAGAAAAAACAATAGAAGGGACATTCTCTAGTGGTTGGGATCCTAGGGTGAGCGAATTAGTCTCTGTTTTCTTCCTGACTTGGTTTCTGGATTTCTACCTGATGGAAATTTTTTAATGGTCAATCCCATCTTGATACATTGCTTCATTGCTTTTTCTTGAGGAGGACAGTGTTTCAGGACATCTGTTGTTTGAAAATCACTACATTTAATAAAGCTTGGCACTACTTCGTGTGGCTGAACATAAATCCAGCTAGAAAAAATGTCTTCTTACCTAATGTGGCCCACTATAGTGAAGACCTGTTGAATCACTCTGTAGAATATTGGATTGCAGAGAGCTATTCTGTGTTTTGCTTGTTTGTTTGTTTCCCATGTTGGTGTGGTCTAGTCTAATCACTTGGATCTTCTGATTTGTAGATCAAACTTTTCCAGGACAGTCTTAAAGTAGGAAATGTATTTATTTATTGCTTCTTTTTTATTAATGTGTAGCAGGGAATTAAAAGTTAAGACCGCAGAAACCATATGAATTGTGTAATCATGGATGCTTATGGAATCAGCTAGAGAGGTAGAGACTTTATACATGTATATGAGAGGTCAATTAAGTAAAGATCTTCTTGTGATACGTTAGTAATAGTACTGTATTAATAAAGGCAGAAAGAGAAGATTACCAAATATTTACAAGGGCTTCTAGAATCTGCTTTTAGATCTGGGACCAAGCTGTAGTAAGTTTTGAAAATAAATTTGAAGATACTGACAATGGTTAAAGAAATCTACATTGTACCAGTGTTTTTCTGTACAGTGATTGTAGAGGATCAGCGTGTTCTCTTCCATGGGCTGTGTAGTCATGAGACTTCAGGGATGCAGGTAGGAAATCTCAGTTAAGATCTAAATTTCATGACTGTCAATTATTCAAGAGTTCTTTTAAAAAAATTATACACTTTGCAAATTTGTTTTCTCCCTTTCCTATTTTCATAAATTCACATGTGGAAAAGCAGGTTCTTAGATGGTTATTGGAATGGAGTCATCTAACTAGTTTTTCTTGTATATCTGATTATGCAAGAGGATTTTCAAAGTCATAACTTCAGATTGCATGTGAATTATTAGCAGTGTACAAAACAGACTGCATGTGTCAATGGATATTTGAGTTGTGGGCTTACATAAAAAAAAAAAAAAAAAAAAAAGGAAGAGTTAAAAATCGTTGGAAGGTCTACCTTCTCTCTGAAAATTGTTTATATTTCCAGGGAATTCTCTGTTTCTTTGAATAGGCCATGTTAGAGTTTTAAAAGTCCTTTTTGTTAATGCTAAGGTAACCAAACACTCCTGTTACTGTCTCTTGGTTTCTAGTGCATGGGGACCAAAAAAAAAAAAACAAAAAATTGAGTGATTCCAGTTTCATTATTTGACTCAGTCTGACATACTTTTTTTCCCTCCAAATTTATCACACATTTGTTCTTTAGGCAATCAGTGTTAGATCTGTGTAACAAAAAGGAAGCAATGAAATGAAGGCAATACAGAAAACAGCAAAAATGCAGGATTTATTTCTGTCTTGAAGACATTATTACACATAATGTTGCACTTAATGTTGAGCATATCATTATTTTATCAAGTCTGACATGGCAGTCATTCAGTAAAAGCATAAAGGCAGCCAAGTGTAATTAGGAAGTATTGAAACAATTGGTTATAGATGCACCTACAGGTGCTATTACATAAATTTATGTAAATCTAAATTATGTAAAGTGCTTGGAAGTTTATTCACTTTGATTTGGAAGACTTTTTTCATTCATTCATGTTGTGGTTCTATGGAATTATAAATCTGAGTTTGGGATGCTTAGTATTGCATCCAACCATGTACTTATCAGCAGTCATTCTGGTAATTGAACCTTGTTCACAAAATTTTGTGACTTACAAAGCTTGTGGAAGATCAAGTATTGTCTGTTCATCCACTGCTGGCATAAAAGTACATGAAACATGAAGTTGGTGTTATGCTGTATCATGCACTCTACCGAAGCAGACAGTATGATGTTGGGATTGAGTTATGGTTGATATTGGCAGGTTTAACTTTCAAAAGTTAAATCACTCTGCTGTTTATATCAGCACTTCATGCACTAATGCATTCTGCTGTGCTAAAAACCAACAAAAGATTCACGCAATGCAGCTGAAATATTTGTATCAGGCTATTTCTTGTCATTCATAAAGCACTTCCTAGTGCTTTCTGTTGAAATTCATAGTGGTGCCTTTGGTAAACGTTCAAGCCAGAATAAATCCCTATAAAAGAATAATGAGGAAAGATTTTGGCCTGTTTCTATTCTGAGGATGTGAATAGGTGAATAACAGTTTGAAAACTTTCCCTTGTTACAGTTGAATTAATCTACCTTCCTGTGTTTTGATGACTTGGATCTCCAAGTGGAAAATAGTTGCTCTCTGGCAGTTTGATGCATATCTCCTGAATTTTCAAGTTATATCATGAGAGAATGTCATGTTGGGTGTATTGCCATAAAAGAAGCTTCTCTCTTTCATATCTAAACCACCTGTAATTTTGTGGTAGGATCGACTTTAATATCTATATGAGGTGAATCTCACTTGACTGGAAATGTAAAAAATGGTCTGTTTCTCATTTCTGTGTTTCTGAAAAGTGGTGTGTAGATGAACTCCATTATATCCTCTGAAGTTTCTCTTGGAAGGGCAGGAGACAAATCTAATAGAACATTTTATACAAATATTTTAATGATAAACACAGATCAATAAAGCAAGCATTCCGAGAATTGCAATTTAAGCAAGTCTTTTTCAGAATCCACTTCAGAATAGTTAAAATGTTTTTACACATTTCTATGTTTATTTTGTAGATCTGCAAAACTGAATTATGATGATAACTTTCTTTTAATAAGTATGAAACATATTATCAATAGATGTTTAATAGTTTAAATTTCTATGTTTAAAATCAGTAGAGGACCCAAATATAATAATTACACTATAACAAGTACACTAGTACACAGTTAATAAATACATGAGCCTCATAGTAGAAAACCAGAAGAACAGAGTACTTGTCATACTTTTTCTTCTCCTCTGAAAAGTTAAACAAGATCCCTAGGAACAACTTAATAAAGTTTCAAAGAAGTTAACATTAAACTTAGTCAGCATCTACAAATATTTATGAAAATGTTTGCTTATTTGCAATCTTGGACTTGTTTCTACATTTTAAGTAATAATTCTGTATTAATATTTACTCCTTATAAACAATTCTGTGAAGAACACTGATTTGGTCAAAGTAGTTTTGCTCTGTTTCTGCACAAGAGTCCATTAGCAAATATGTTTGAGTAGAAGAAAACAACTTCTACTGTTAACATGAGAGAAAATGTAAATAGAGCCTGTTCTCACGTGGTGATCTTTTCAGCCTTCAATTCCAAATCTGCTTTCTGATATACGATCCATATTTCATAGTTAATGAGATCCATAAGCTCACAAATTCATTAACAAATGTCTGTGGTTTGAATAAAATGGGTTAAAGCCATAAAAATATAGTTTATCTCATGCTGAAAGAAAGTGGCCTGTGGACATATAACTGAAATAGACGATGTCAGTTGCAGAAAGTAACTGCTTAATATTTGTATGTGAAGATTTGGTTATTTTTCAAGATCAATGGTTTCAAAATACTGAAATGTGCACATGACAGACAAGGGCTTTTGTAAATTCTTTTTCTCTTTTTATTTTTTATCTAGTTTCCTTGTACATCCCTTTTATGGTATATTAACATTCTGCTTTGCCCAAGCCTCCCATAGAGCTTATACATAAGGTCAGAATTAAGTTTTGGACCGCAGGTTGCCTATTTCCCTTCTTTCTATTTTAATCTGGTGTGCTGTTTTGGCAGAAAGCCCAGAGAGCCATCAGTCTAACTCTGCAGCCATTGTAGAGAGAAAGAGGCACCAGCAGTCGTGCTTGCAGTGTTGTTTCTTACATTGTGCTACCCATGGTTGTTTACAAGTGCAATTATAGATCATCTTTCACCTGTAATGCGTGTAGAACACTGTCCAAATAGGAGAGGCCACAGTGAGTTACAAACAGAAGTAATATGTTTCTTCTAGGATTTCTTCAAATATGTAAACACTGGTATTAGAGGTAGAAAGTTGTGAATCACATATTTCTGAAAGTCGCAGCCAAAGATCAGTTTGGAAAATTTGGTTAAAGACCGTGCCTGGAAATTGGTAGATAAAACTTAGGTTCTGTAAATGCTTTTAAAAGTGAAATGTATGTCATAATACATGAAGAAAAAGTTAGTAGCAGATGCATAATGGATATATGCATCACTTACTGCTGGTATTTATGGCATTTGCAAGCTCTTTATAGCTTTGCCATAACATACCCAGTTATGCCATAATATCTACTTTGAACTAGTAACATCTTTTTGTGCTACTCAGAAAAGAATCTCTTTTGCTGTGTATGAAATATTAAAAAGTCAAGCCTGAAATGTATATCTTCAATTTTTCAAGTGCATTCAGTTACTTGAAAAATATTACTGATATTAAATGTGGACAATCATTTTAAGTCTTAAATGATAAGTTCTAGAGGGTCTATGCAATTTGATTGCAAATAGACTTACACACACAAAAAAAAAAAAAAAACAACAACAACAACAAAAAAAACCACTAAGAAGCATTACTTCATTAGATTTTGGAATAATGTGAGGAAAATAAAAATAAAATAAAATCTCAGCAAACTAGTTTGACAGGCAGAAATAGCTTTAGCAATAATTGCAGTTATGTAGAAGGTTGTAATATTTTCTGTTGTATGGTGCAATAGAAGGAGAATTACCTTGGTAATGGTTTGATATCAATATTACACAAGTTAATTTTTTTCTCAAGTGTTTTCCTAGGGATACTTAGCCACATTCATGCAAATAAATTAGTATGTTTTAGAGTAACGTGCAAGTATCTTAGTTAGGGTAACTCATACTTCAGAAGAATATTGCTAAATCTATTCTGTATTTTTAACTCAGTATTTTTGTTCTCCTCTGCCATCCAAACAGAAAAACATAAATAATACCCTGACTCTGAATATTCTAGAATTTGTCTTTGACCTATTTGGCAAACCAGGCTACATTTGTCAACACCATTAGATGTGATACTGTTCAGACAGACTCCAAACAGCTTTTGTAAGCAATCTACATTTTTCAAAACACAATTGTTTAAAAATAAAATAAAAATTTCTCCAGGAGAAATAAAGCCATTTCTGTGTATGTTTACTGTACCTGTGTGACTGTTTCCTATAATAAATATTTACTTGCAGTCTAATTGAATTAAGGAAAACATAAAATACAAGTAAGAATATTGTAAAGGTCTCCTAGCTAAAACTCTCTTAGGATCTGCTTTCATGATATATTTTTGGTATTAACTAAAGAGGAATTTTAATGCATTCCCAAATTCTTTACTGAATCAGGGCTTCATATTCCCACAGAACTTGCATCCGACAATACTGTTTTTAAGATGATTGGTGAGATTGTAACTGGTCAGGTGGGAGCAAGGGTGGGCTGAGGTGTTTTACTATCATTGCTTCAGAGCCCATTCTCTCATGTTCTGCAGCCCTTAGGTTTTCTCAGTGTTCTGGGCTAATCTGGAACAGAAGCACAGTAGTATAGGATGTGATTTCAAGCTGAGAGTGGTTAAGTCCCTGTTCAACTGCAGAAATAAAACTTTTTCTCATTGCCTCAACAAAATCTTAAGTAAATCAGTCCAAATAACAGGAGTTCAAGTCTTCAAGTAGTTAAATTAGTTTGGTTTTTAAGCATGTACATGGTTAATCAAGAGCAAGTTGCATCAAATGAAGACAGCAAGAAAGTACCTGATTTGATTGTGCTGAAATTGTTGAAAACCTTTCACATTCCACTAAACAAGTTCAGAGAGTAGCCAGTTTCACACTGGGAATCCTGCTTATATTAAATCTATATATTAAGTCTGAATGTATTCAGGCTTGCATACTCTATTTTTTTTCCTGTTAACTGTATTTTGGTGTCTTGGGCCTGCATGCCTGCTTCAGCGTGCTGCCTTTGCACTGCGGGACCTTTTTATTTTCTCTAGTAAATGTGAAGTGGTGGGTATGGCTCTAATACTTAACACTCAGTAAGAGAATTGTGAACTTGCACAGGTTAAACATCTGTGCAAACAGAATTATATCTCAGGAGCTCAATTTACTCACTGTTTGTAGTATTTTTTGCAAGTCCAATATGTAGATCTGTTGGTATTTTCAGAATCGTCCTTTGAAGTTCTGAAGAAATCCAAGTTCTTTTGGTCCTGTTGTACAGACAGCTGTCTCTACCTTTCTTTGCTGGTGTTGATTCATAAACATACAAGAAAAAAATTTTAGGTTGCCATATTCAACTTCCAGACAAGATTGCTGTTCTCCCCTGCTCCCCAACCATTTTCTTCTTTACCAAGTTGGATATAGTCATTAGTATTTTTGGAGTGTGCTTCCTTGAACATTTTTTACGTTTGATATAATCTCGAGTATCAAAATTCACATAACTGTGTGAATTCAGTTATGTCTCAGTGGCACGGATACAAACCCCAGCATGACCAGATCAGCTCTTCTACCTTCTGAAAAAAAAATAAAAATAAAAATAAAATAAAATTAGTTGGATGCCCTTTGCTTATGGAGAAAATCATTGAGCAAGTGCCTTAAACCAGAGGATTTATATTCCTTTTTGTGGAAGAGATCTTGCATTTTTTTCCATAATCGCATGGGCTTGCTATGCCATTTTTTTATTTATTTTTTGTTTTTCCCCTTAACTGTCATGTAGCTTATTAGCAAGGTTTCAGCAGTAAGGAAATAGAAGCCGAGTTTTGGCTGTAAACTGCTTTCAAGCTTTATATAGCATAAAGGTTACCTTAAGGTAAAAGGTAATCTGGCATTTCAGATGAAATTACTGTTACTTTTTAATCCATGCTCAGTAATACTGCAGAAGATGAAATGTAATTTTTGCTTGTGGGAATAGTAAGATCTCACAAATACTGATTAAGCAAACTGTCAGCTTTCAAAAAAAGAAAGAAGTTACTACAGAGCAGGAAATATTAATTTCTGGCATCAACTGATTCTTTCCTGCTAGGTTTGTCTTGGTCTACTCATAAGACAAATAGTTTCAACTTCCTTGCATGCTGTGTTAGACGGAAGAAGTGGTACCTGAGGGCTGGAGCTGGTGTTTGCATGGCAGAGGTGGGGTTGCTCTCCATTGCATCTAAGGGCTGACCTGACTCCCCGTAGGGCAGGTGACGGGCAGGGCCTGAAGCTGGGGAGGGAAGGGAGCATGCCATCAGGAAGCGGTGGCACCCATGCACCTGCCTGTCATCTGCTTTGGGCTGCCGGCACCTGCCTGCGTGTCCCTGTCACGCCTGGGCAGGAATGCAGGCTGCACATCTGCCTGGCCTTGCCCTGGAGAAGCAGATGGCTAAGTGTAACTTGGGAGAAGCAAAAAACGATTTTCTGAAATGATCTAATGAGCCACATATAGGTGGATGGGGAGAGAAGATAAAACAAGGCTTTAGGCATGCGGTTACAGGACTTCATAGGATGTACTGGAATTTTGCAAATGGCTATGGTAGAAATGTTCACCTTGAAGAAATCAGAAACAGCAAGGCTAACCAAGAACCGATTTGTTCTCTTTCTTTTCAAGTCTATTCTTGATTGACATCATCATTGTCCAGGGGTTAAAAGTCAAGACACTGTCTTATTCCTATCTCTTGCTTCCTGTATGACTTTGGTCAAATTGTTAATTTTTTTTCCTTTTCTAGTTTTTACTTGTAACACTCATGCAACCAATAATTTCAATAACAGTAGCTGAAAAATCAGAAGTGCTCTACAAAGGTGCTCTGTTTTTTTTACTATGTTCTTAACATTAATATTGTAGTGATGTTGCACATATATTCTCCTCCCATTTACCTTCATTTGACATTTCTTTCATGACAATTTCACTTGACACTAACTGAACGATAGTTGAGATGTGGTTGAAGGAACGTTTTATAAAAAAGTGGAGCTATTTTAAGAGAAAGATTGAAGTATACATTATAACATTCCTTACCAGTGTTGTATCTTAGCACCTCATGGTATCACCACTTGCTAAGACAGCTTTATTCTGTTATTTTAAGTGAGAAAACAAAACCCAGAGAAAATAATGCCAGATCTATAAAGGTGGTTTTGTTACCTCCAAATACAATTTGTAGGTATGAGCAAGCTAAATACAATTTATGGGGAGATTTATTTAATTGCTCGGAAATCTAACCAGCATGTCTAGAGTAACACCAGCCCTAGTAGAAAGCATATGCATATTAACTAAAAAGGTATATTACATTCAATTATGCCACTATATATTCATCTGATGCATTCAAAACAAGCAACATTCAGTTTCCTGCACAATAAGAAATAATATATGTATTGGTTTTAGCAAGGGCAGTTCATGCATGCCTAAGGATCTTTTCCTATGTAGCAATAGCTTTCTGCTTACTTATTGTATATAGGATACAGGTCCTTTCACAGGTCATCTGAGATACTGTTGTGTTGATCCATGGTTTGATTTGTCTTGGACCTGAAGGTAGTCCTGAAATAGAGTAGACCTGCTCTTTTCTTCCTCAACCTATGGACTCAACACCTGGAAAATCCGTTAGCCAGAACTGTTTACCTTGGACCCTATCACTTCCAAAGGTGAACTTTAGTATCAACTAATCCTGTGCTACAGCTGCTTTACAATACAAAGAGATTAGAGGGGGGGCAGAGGGGGGAAACAGAAAAACACTTTATTGTGCTGGCAAACAGTGTTTGTTCTCCTGGAATTCCCTGTACAAACCATCTTGGTTCACTGGCAGTTTCATTTATACCAGATGTGACGTTAGTAACAGCTGTCATAAGCTTTCTTGGAAGGTGCAGAGCTTCAGATATACCAAGTAATTAATGCCTGATCTAAATTGTGCTGAAGTTCACCAGTCTTTCTGTTGATCAGAAACAGATCAGGCTCCTAAAAAGTATATACTCAAAAATTAGAGAGGGATTGGTCATACATTGAGACAAATAGGTCTTGAACATCTACTTTGACTCCAAGGAGAAAATAAGTTCTAGCTTGGCTAATAAGCCTCAGGCAGTTTTAGCAGTAAACTCCCACCTATCAAAATTTCTTTGTACATGTAGTTGCAACGATGTCTTAATCCACAGCAATAGTTTCACAGTACACTATGAAAAAAGCCCACAGGAGAGGACACCAGACTGTGGCACATGGAAGAGTTGTATACTAAACCAGTTAGCATTTGCCAATGTAGTCTGCAGCTGTGGCAAAGGTAGCCAAGTATGTTCTGCTGGGCAGCTGTGTTGGTGGCAGATTTTTTACTTCTAAACTTTTTTTTTTTATGGACCAGTCCTATGATTAAACAAAGGGGAAAGGCCTGGGGTAAGAAATGGATGAGGTTTTTAGATTGCGAGTATGGTTAAGAGGCAGGTGATGGTAAATGAAGCCCCTAATTTAAAAGGTTTTGTTAAAGGAGCTAGTCAGCACAGAGTAGAATACAGAAATATAGAGTGAGGGTCAGAAAGTAAGGGAGTGGAAAACTTTTGGGCTTTGGAGGCTTACGTTAGGAAGTTGCTGGAACTAAGAAAGGAAGGCGTCCTTTTGTACAGTTCTTTAAGTTTGTTGTCTCTAGTAATGGTCTCCTAATAACTTTTGAATATGTTGGCTATTTTCAGGAGTGTTTGATAGGGGTGGAGGAGTCTCTGAGAGAAGCACATCACTGCAGATTTTCTGAGGTTCGGAGAGCCCATTGGTTTCTGGTGCAGGTGTACCAGGAGCCTGTCAGCAGCTTGCCTCCCATGGTGGCAAACTTGATTTGTTGCAAGGAATGTGGAACAACTGATCCTTCTCACAATTTCACGATTTTTAACTAGCGTATGAAGAAGAAGAAAAAAAATAAATGAACATGGGAGTTTTCAAAGTCCCAAACAAATAAATACATTTTGCTACTTAATAAATCCCATGTTATCTGTATGAGAGAAAGGTGAAGAAGTTCAAAGATAAGTCACTAAAAACACAAATGCATATTGAAAGTTAAAATCCCAGTGAATCCATTTCTGTGGAAAGGATGTGGCTGCTGGCAGGGTCGCAGTTAATCAGTTGGTTAGCCTGATGGCTGTAACTCAGAGTTTATCTGAATGCTCTGTGAATGTCACACGTATTACAGACTGCTATTGGCTGTGTAATCATTAGATCAGAGTCTAGCAATTGTATAGTTGTAGTTAAATTAAGGAAAGTGTTGCTATTTTAATTTTTTTCTACAAGTACTAGTGCACTGTCCATGACATATCTGTATGAATAACTTGGAAGGGCTCAGCTTCTTAGCTACTGTACTATTCCTCAGTATAGAAATCTGAGTTAAGGTAGGCCATGCTGCAGATAGGACTTCAGTGCTCTGATAAAGACAGGCATTTTTGAAAATGAAACAGGTAATTAAAAAGCAGTCTTTCTGCAACCAAAGGAGATTTTTATCTGGTTGTAGACTGGTTAGCAGTAGTATTTTTGCTATTATTACATCTGATGCTTAAAGGTAAAGGCCATTTTGCAGCTTTGTTTAGGTTGACTTCATTGAAGTTTTTGGCCTCCTGTAAACAACAGTGTATCACTTTACATCAAACTACTGATAAAACTCAGTAAATAAACCTTCTTCAAGGTATAAACACCAAATAATTGGGTTGTTTACTGCTCAATATTTACTGTGAGGACTTAGAAGTGTTTAAGAACTGGTTTTGCTAGTTTCTCTTGCAGCAGAGGCCCTCACAGGATCTGCTCCTCTTTCCAGCCTCCCTTTTCCTTTGCACCCACCTTGTTTAAGCAGGAAGAGCTTAACTTAAGCCATAATCTTTTATCAGAATAAACCTTAATCGTGTTTTCAAAATACCGGCACTTCCCTCTTCCCTCAGTTTGACAGGTGAAGGAAGCAGGTGAAGTGCTACACTTCCAGCCACCTATTGCACAAAGCTGACTGATGCAAAGTAAACACAGTTTTGCCAGCCTCTCTGTCTAGAGTAACACTCCTTAAAATCACCACTGTTGCACCAATTTAGCTTATTTTTGCTCAAGAGCAGAGCGTATCGTTCCCCTGCATGGGATTTATACTATCTTTGGACAACTCGCACTGGGAATTTATGCCAAGGGCTGAAGGCAAAACCTGGAATTCAAGCAAGGACCCTTGTCTTTAGGCTGAAAAAATTTCCTCAGCGATTCTTCCATTGTAGCAAATCCAGCTCCAGTGAGGTGGTCATCAGTTGACAGTTCATCAGTTCATGTTTGAACCACAGCGTGCCTTGCCTCTCCCAGGCAAAGCTAGGCCTTTCTGGTTTAATGACAGGTTCCTGAGATAGGATCTACCTGCCGCCTTTATTGCTCAAACATAAACTGCCTATGGTTAAATATTTGATCTTTTAAGACACAGGTGGGTTTGAGAACAATAATAAATGAAATAATATACTGATAATATACTGACTGAGTTCAAGCAGGCTTAAAAAGAAGTGGTTAAACTAGGAAAGTACTTATATTTTGATCACCATCACTTGAATTCCAGTGGTTTATTGCTTGGATCAAGTTACATTGTTTTTTAATTATAATTCTTCAATTGATTAATTTTAAGCAGAAATTAGTGAGTACTAACCTGTCCTTGAGTGCTGTGTTTTCCTTTTTATAACAGAAACAAATATTCTTTTGAGGAAAACTAAAAGAAAAAGAAGTATGCCATTTTAAGTCATGTTTTAAAATTTACGTTTTAAAATGTTAATCATATTTGTATCTTCTATATTCAAATAACCACAGAAAGAAGGCAACAGATTAGGGAAAAATGTGCAAGAAAAACTTTAATCCAAGATTCAATATTTTATATATAATGAATGTATGTCCCCAGAATGTTATTAAAAATCTTACTAAAAGAACCAGTTCTTAAATGAAATGTAGTATTTGGAGCATTGAGGTACAGATGAAGTGTAAAGTAAATAAATGTAAAGTTATTACCATCTCTATATTGTTCCTGTTTTCCAGAAATGAAGATAATGAGATAGCTTTGCCACTGGTTACGCTTCTGGCCTTCATTTGTTTCTTCTGACCTTAGGCATATTCAGAGACTTACCCTTACCTTTTAAGTGTGGTAGAGCCTATTCATTCTTTTAACAGAATGTGAATCCTCAAAAATCTTCAGTTTTACCATTCCAGAGGAAAGAACTGCAAGGTTGGTTGGTTGTTTTTGCCATACTCCTACCATACAAAAGTGCAGCATTTGAAGCACATACAAGCTCATACCTCTCTCAAAGAAGTAATTTGTGAATCCACAAAGAAGACTCAGGGGGCTAAAAGTTCTTCCTTAAAGCACAAAGGTACTTTTACATCCTGAAAATGTGTTTTGGTCTAGATTTGGAAACTGTTCCTGTGAGCAAACGGTTCCTGCATGCAGAGCCTCTCTCTGTGGTCAGTGGGGATGCACACAAGCACAAGCCCAAGCTTGTGGTCCATAAGCTGAAGCACTGTGCAGAGCAGAAAAAAGCATGGTGTGAGATCAGTCCCTGACAATGGCTCTTCTAGCAAAGGTGTTTCGCAAATTGTTGTAACAAATGTTGACATTAGTGATGTGGCTACCACATTTCTCTGTCTCTTTTCAAATTGGGTTACCGGTTCATCTCAGGCCTTGTAAAGCACGGTATCAGTAACCTCTGATGCACTGTTATGAGAGGACTGTGACCTTGGAGTTGTCTCCTCAGTCTTCACGTGGGCAAATTGGAAGAGCAATCTTTGTCTCCCCAGCCCTGAGTGGTAGGAGCAGCAGCAGGAGCACAGCAGAGGCGGCTGGTGCAGGAGGAGCGGTTCTCACGCACCCCCGGGCTCCCTCGTGCAAGTGTCATCAGCTGGTGGTAGAAGCAGCAGCGGCAGGATCACAGGGGTGTATCTCACATGATTCACTGGGGTCCTGAGTTTATAAAAATAGGAAAAAGAGCAGACACAGTTTCCAATAAGAACTAATCTCTAGGGTGTAATGCCCTGGAAGGCAAGGCTTCTTTTCTTTTGGAATTTTCCACTTATCCTCATCGTGACGTCTTTGCATTGCAGACACCAAGCAGTTGTGAGCATTCCCATGGCAAAGCAAGTCTGTGGTTTGCCATGTGCACGAGCTCATTGTTATAGACTCGCTGTGCTTTCATTTTCTTTGTTTTTCGTTGCCAGACATAGAAAATAGAAACTACCCTTTAGTGAATGTATTTCCTGTCTCATTAAAATAGAGAAATCACTGTTGGTAGCTTTTGACACGGTTTTGCCAATATCGATTTCTATGAAAAAAAAAAGCAAGCCTTCCCTTCGTCCCTGTCCTCCCATTACATTAGTGTTTAAGAAAAGTTCTGGTTTGATGTCCTTGGACAGTGAAACATTCTACCTGTAAAAGCTGTCACCAGCAACTTTCTTTTATCTTTTTAACCTGTGTGCCTCAGCTGTAGTTGGAGAGTACAGCTGGGGTTGTGTTGGTAGCTCAGGCTTCATACTCACTTAGGCAGAAGGAACAATTGGTAGCAATGGCAGTACTACACTGATCTCCAGCTTGAGATGGCAATCAAACTGGGACTTCAAAGTCCCTTTCTGCATTTGATGATTTTGTGCGTCACCATCAAAAGCAATTTTTTTTTCAGGTTCCTGTTTAGACACTTGTTCTGCAAGTATCTATGCATTTGTTTTGCATTAATTTGAATAACATAACTGAAGAAAGTTGGGTTAATCACATACTTGTGTTGGGTGTATGCTTACAGCTTCCAGAACACAATAAAATAAAGATTTGAAATCTTTATCTTAAAGATTTGTGGTCCAGATGGCATCCAGCATCTATGTATAGTACTGGTAATCTGTCCTACCAGCTGTTTTACATCCTTGGTACCAGTGGGATTAAAATGGACAGTAAGAGCAGATCTTCATTAATAAATGTTAAAAGGTATGAATTAATAGGCATCCAGTACACAGATGTTAAATTAGAAGATGAGAAATTTCTTGCTGCATTTACTATTTTCTTTTCAGCAGCTTATATACCTGCTTTTGCTAGTCTTGGAAAGTGTGTTTTCAGCAATTATTTTTTTTTGATGTTATCAGTACTTACTGATAATCCAATGACAGAAGATACTGATTTGTGTGCCAGGGAATAAAAAATAAATATCTATAGTATCTATATTAAAGCAAATGTTGGTGGTATGAGTCATACCAACACAAATTTGGCCAAATTTGATTCAGCTGATTAGCGTGCAACTGTTGTTCTTGGACTCTGCTGCTAATTTTAGCCTGATATGCCCATTTTCCATATAGCTTAAACAGAAAAAAATTAACCTTTATTTTGTACTTATTTAGTATTTGTCAAAGCATTTTATTGAAGTTATTTGAAGTTCAATTTATTGCTGTGTTGCAAAGGAGACCAGGGTACGTACATCCTGAAGGAACTCCCTGCCTGGATTAGTTTATAAAAAAGGGAGTTGTGAAGATTCCCAGCAGCTCTCCCTCACTGGATTTGCACTCATAAAGTCTCACTTCAGTCACAAACCAAACAGCTTCTATCTGAAAGCATGGACTGAAGTGAACTAGTTTCTGAAGGTCTTGAGATTTGGCCAGGTGATCAGAAATGACTGAGTCAGTGTGATTTAAGCATCTCTCAGCTGCAACCTAATAACTGTCTGTGTGCACTTTTACAGTCTACTTTAGTACAAATAATACTGGTTCACTTAACCACATTCCTTTTTTAAGTACCTTTCAGCATTGCAAAGTGCTTTGCAGAAACCTGCTTTACTTGCCAGCGCAAGAGAGTTTTAAGTGTGCATGTAGTTACTGGTCTCAGCTGGGAAGATGATTACTAACAGCTGGAGGCAGTAACTTCCTGAAATTCACAGCCTGAAAATGAGTTTCAGCCTCCCATCCTGAAAATGCTTTTATTTTAAAGTGAGTAATGGGGGAGGAGAAGAAGGTCTTCCTTACTGAAGTATGAAGTATCACGGTAGGTGAAGGATGGGCCTTTCATTTTCTAAATGATTGCTCAAATTAGCTCCTGTTTTCTGCCTTTGTCTGATTGTCCATGATTGTCTGCAGTTTTCTTGGGTGAATTGCAGGTACTGGGTGTCACTGTGGACCAGTGTCCTGCTGGTCAGCTTGATGTCTCTGCAGAAATCACCGGAGGCAGCTGTTCTTCCAAGAGGGTTCTGGATAAGCAGGGCTCAGGACACCCTGCCTGGTATATTTTGTCTGTATGGACCTCTGAGTCCTATTTTGCTTCTTCACTGTAGGAAAAAAATATAAACAAACCAGCTAATAAAGGTGCATCTCTCTTCAAGGTGGCTTAACAGAACTGTACTGCCCCTTGTCTGTGTTTTAACTGACTTCAGCTTATTGAATAATACAGAAAGCTTATGTCTTTGACCAGGTTCTGACTATATTCTTCCAAACTATTTACTGTTTGGCTCTTTCATAACATGTTTTGTGGCTTTGTGTTGTTAGCAAAGGTTTTCTGGTTTTGTTATGTGGACTTTGGGTGCCAGGGATGTGGTTCTGATCTATTTTAGTACCATATTTCGTGTTGTATGTTATTATCTCTTTGTTTATATGTGTATGTAGGGCAGTGATAGTGTGTGTGCATACCTGTAAGTCTTTTGGGAACCTTTTCAGTTATAAGATGATATTTTGGTTGGTAATGGTGAGCCAACCCAATGCATTTCAGACAAAACTCTCACAGCTCCCCAGGAACCATGGGTGAGACAAATTTGAGCCACCTCTTTGTGCTTTCTGTTCTGGGCTGTTATGGATGCTGTTCTGTTCCTGGTAGAACTTGCACTGAAGGAAAGCTGTGCTCTAGGGGTACAACAGCTGCTGTGGATTACCGTATCGATGGCTACATTGTTGTGAATCCCTCCTGTCCTGACAGATTGCTATGGTACAGACTGTAGAAGAGGCATTCCCCACTGAGGAGCCTGTACAGCCTATACAATACATAAAAATCCCAGTTTTCCACTTACTAGATTCAAGACTTTTACAGTTTGCTATGGTCTGTCCCAACAGGATTTCAAATTCACCCATCAAGTTTATTTTGGCCAAAAGTTTTAATTGTCTCATTGAGTTTCTCATTTTGTGTTTTTCTGGATGCTGTCATATGATTCCTGTATTTCTTCTAGAGACATCCATGTTGAGGAGAAATAACTTGGCTTTCAGTCTGCACTCAGAGGAAATTTTAAAGCATTTAAAGTATTTCTGAAGCCTGAGCACAATAAACTTCATCCTGTCAAATCTTATAATTTAAATGATCTCTAAGCGCTGTGACATATACCAGTTGATCAAGCTGGGGAAGGGCAACAGACCACTGTTCAAATCACTTTTTTTATACTCCCAGCACATGCCTTTGCATTCCACTAACAGGATTCCTTCTGGGAAACTGGTAATGTTTGAGAAATGCTATAGAGAATAGTTATTTCTTTTGTCTTTCAGTTTTCATTTTCAATGTGTCTGTCTTTAATTTAAAAAAAAAAATATGATGCTGTATTTGTTATCTCAAACTTCTTTCACTTTATTTAATAAAACTAGATACAGTATCCTTTGAATTCTACTGTGCAATAGGAAACCATCATTGTCACAGTTTGGGGGCTATTTATCATTTGCTCTCCTGTTTGCATGGTTATGTCATGTTAAAATTGCTTATATTCCCTGATTTTTTAAATCTATTTCTTTGTTCTTCTTTTAATGTTAACAGCTTATGGAAGTGGACTCCAGAGCTGTACATCTTGGTGCTGTCTTTATTCGTGGCCTTACAACATTGCTTATGGCCAATAGTGCCTGTGGCTTTCCATTCAGAATGGACGATTTGATGCCTTGGAAAGTGTTTGATGGAAAACTTTTTCAAGAAAAATACCAGCGGTCACACCGAAGTTGCTCTGTAGAAGAGCTTTTGGAAGGCAATGTGAGTAACTACATTCTCTTAGACAGTTCTGTATTTTTGTTGAAAAAAAGTTATTTGTCCATATTTATATACATAAATCTTAATGTTGTTACTTTCTTTGTATTCTTCCTTTGTATTTTTCCTCTCTTAATTTTTCCTGTTTCATCTTTCTCACCAAACAACATAAAAAGGTAGAAATATTGGTACTATGCTGGAAGCTATAAATTTGCCTTTATTTTTGTTTCCAGATCTCAGAAAACAATACAAGGGAGTATCAAAATAGTTGTCAATCTTAAAAAATGAAAATTACTGTAACAGTTTTCTAATACTGAGATATTAACGAGATTTTTTTTTCTATATGATTTTATGCAAAATCATATGAATGTATTTTAAAGAAGCATACTACATGTAGGTATGATTTAAGAGTAATAGCTTCAAAGGTACTTAAGGGAACTTAAAATATGAGGTGAAGATTTGATGAACTCCATGAGGAACTGGAGATCAGAGGAAGGTATATGTATATATCTAGGTATTTTTAATAGAATCCCACCAAGTAATTTCCTGTGCCTTTAAGTACTTAACACTCAATTCCATTTTTCAGAAGCTGGGGTTTTGGACAATTTGTATTTGTGTGCTATGTTACCTAAAACTGGTAGGATTTAAAACAGTCCTGCACTGGTAAAAGCAGACAGGTAGCAGCAGTCTTGCAGGGTATGAGCCATATGTGATGCGTTAAGGTGGCCGTGGTCAGACATGGGATCCACCTCACCAGGTGCCGTGCTGCATTAGTGTACCAGTGAAGCCTTAGATGAGAACTGGCTCATGTCCCACTAGTACAGAGTATGTGGAGGGGAGCTTGGGAAGCTCTTTATTAGCATGTGTAGATAGCTCTTAAGACCTTAAATTTGTATCTCTGTTTTCATTGTGGAACCGGGAAATCCATATCATTTAATAATTTCTGAAAGATTTACCTTTAAAGTATTTTTACCTGTCTTTACACGCTGTCTTTTAAGCCTCACTTGAGACTCAAAAAAAAATTATTACAGAGAAAAGATTTTGTTTTTCAGTAATATTAACCTCGTACATTTAATATCGGTTGTGGTATAATTAGTTTGCTTTTCCAATTTTGTATCTAATTAGATTACATCCTGAACTGGAGTGATGAGTGGAACACATGTGGGTGGGTGGAATATATTTCTTTTTCAGCAGGAGGATGATAATCCTTTCCATACGGAGTCAATTGTATGATTAGGACTGTAGCCTCTATCCAAACGTTGTGGTTCCCACTGATCAGTCGTTGATTTCACTAGTTTTTAGATTGTTCCAGTGGTTCATCCAGTTTTTCATGTAGAACTTTTGCAGAACAGTAGAGGGTCTGAAGAATAAATGGAAAACTAGAAAACTACATAAACCTATATGAAACTGTTACTTCTTTCCATTTGAGAAGAATTCAGATTATTTAGTTTTAAAATACATAAATCTGAATAAAATTGATATTGGATGAGACATATTCTTAGCTAAAGTGTGCTAGCTAACATATCTAACATTTGAAAATCCTATTGTTGAAGTTATATTTTAGCATGTTTTTGAAGGGAGATAAAGAAATATGCTTAGATCCCTAGAACAGAGCTGGAGGTTGACTTAATCAACTAGAATATCTAAGTTAGGTTTTTAAAAGGCGTGATGCTCTAGTTTAAACAAACCCTAGATAAACTGTTCCATGGTGGAGAAAAAATAGTCCAGCCCCATTAAATTTTAGAGTAGTTTAAATAACTTTTATTTTTTAGGTACAGTTTTATGGTACATATATGGCAGAGAGTGTTCCCAGACTAATAAAATAGCTTTGCAGCTTATCAGTTTGAGAGGCAAGAATCTGGTTTGGGGAGAATTGCCAAGAGATGCCAGTTTAGTTAGGGACACTGGCAAGGCAACAAGTGCATATGATTGGTTGTTCTTATTATTATAAATTAAACTTAATAAATAAAATTGGTCCTTAGTTCCTGGCAGAGCTAAACGTACTGCTGGAAGCCAAGATCTTTCAGCACTTGTTTGTTAGTAATCTATCCTTGAGCACCATAAATCTAACCTGATGATAGCTACAGCATTGTATGCAGAGGAGGAAAAAAAAAAAAAAAAAAGGAAAAAAAAAAAACTTATTCAATGCGGGTGTTTTGTTATTGGAAAGATAAGTAAGAGGAAAAACTTACTTCTTTTGGTGTTCCCTGCTTGTTTACTAACTCCTAGGGTTTCTCTATGTACATTAGATCTGGACAGTTAGATTACTTCAGGGAGTTCAGGAGATCTCAGAGTTGGTGTTGTTCTGATTATGTTGGTTTAAATATAATTAATAACTTTTAACCAAGACTGTATTTCTACTGTAGTTTTCAGAAATACTTACATGTGTACAAACAATGTTGAACATTGTAGCATTTGCTTAATACAGATTCTTGTACCAAAAAAAAAAAAATTAAATGCAGTTAATATATTTGTGACATTTTTTGTGTAATTCATCTCTATCTAGCCTTAGAAATTGTTAAAAATAAAAAAAATAGAAAGCTTCTGATAATAATGAATAGCCATCCTGTTTTTTTAAATATACCAAGTTCTTATTATGCTAGTTCTCTGTTTTTCATAACAGTAATCATATTAGTTTGTTTATTCACACAGAAAATTGGATATAATAGCCTCATAAAGCATTGAGACAATGATATTATCACTTCATTAGTCTTTTTATTGTGCTTCTCACTAATGGAGTATGTTTGTGATCACTTTTTTTTTTTAATTAAAAACAAATTACCTAACAGGGTCGTCTTAAGTGATATATTTTGTCCTTTTTTGATCATGTCTTTCATCCAACCTTCATAAACACATTCTGGATTTATTCTCCCAAGAATACAGTGAAAGGATTTTCCCATTAGTGGGAGTTCTTTGCAGACTGTACTCAGTCTGTGGGGGGGAAAAAATATCTCTGGGCTGTGTTTGAGGCTCCATCTCTAAAGAGCACAAAAAATGTGCTAGGAAAATTCACAAGGGGGTTCAGGAATTCAGACTCTTACCTCTGCTTAAGAAACCTCTTTAGTTGCTCCAGTCTTGACACCTATTGGCTTTTTACCTTATCCTGTAATCCCTCTTCCATTCTTGCTGCTCCCCAGCCACCCTGTTTGTTGCAAAAAGGGATTATCATCCTCATAAAAATCAGCTCAGTTTTATGAAAATAAATTATGATATTGAATAATCTGCCTTTTTGTAATTCTTTTCAATCTGCACAACTTTTCTTTGCTTATTTATTTGTATTGGGCACACGAAAAGATTCTAAGATTTAACGCTTCTAAGACACTTCTTTAATGCTCCCTGAAACCAGTAAAAGTTAAAGATCTCTTGCATCTCTTAGTATTGGGTCTTCAAATAGTTTCAGCATGTCCTTTGGACAGCATAACTTTTCATCTCACAAGGTAAATACTTATTTAATTCCTTCATATCTCTTTAGACTAGATTATATTTTATGAGGAAACAACTGTCTGGAGTTAGGGCTGATGTGTTACTGTTGCATTAGGTTTTGTTTGTAATGTATGAAATGCTTTGATTTCTTTACTGGTAAGTTTTTTCCATCAGTTCATCAGTCTTTATGTGGAGCTTTTAATTATCTCTGCCTGAGGTATTGTGTTGATAGACCTAACCAAGTCTAGTTAGGTATATTTGCAGATGCAAGGTAATAAAATAGGGAAGAAAGTAATCTGCGGATGTGAGCAGAGGAGAAAACAAACTTCATCAAGAGAAGAAAAAGCATTCTTTCTGTAGCCCTACCCACCTCTCCAAGAGTCCACTTTTTTAATATGAAATGTTTTAATTTTCTTTCCTGAAAAATGTGAATTAGAAGACCTGGTACCTTTGTGCATGAATGAGTGTGGACTTAGAAAATTATTCTGGTTGTTAGATCTGTGATTGATTTGTGCTGTACCTGATGAGAGAAAAGCAGAATAGTCATTAATGTTAACCCTGTTGTCTGCAGGAGTCTTTGTATACACCCTTCCAGAACCTGAAGTCACTCATTTGCAAGGCTTGCATGGCGAAGAAAAGGACAATACAGAGCAGACCAAGAGGGAGGGGATTTGTCGCAGGTTGGCATCGTTAATTTTCTCAATATACTATTGATAAGCTCAATCATTCTTTAACTGCAGCAGTGTTTACTTAGGAAGCATGTCCAACTAAATAAATCATAAGGTCTTTCTCCAAGAAACTGAAGAAGGGATTTTAGAAAATATCTCCTGCTTTTCGGAATTCGTATGAATTTGATTACCCAAGTTTGGATAAAGTATTTTCATCTAGCTACATAGCTAGTGAGATATATGCAGTAAATAAAATATTATTCAGTAACAGAAACCACTGCTATTTACTCAGTGACTAAAGTTATTTTTATAGGAATAATTGAATGACTCAGTCTTTTCTTCCTTTCCCCCAGGGGAGCTATTTTAGCTATGATAGTCTTAGGTCTGAGTGAGGCATTGAAGATTGACTGATACAGTTCAAAACAAAGGCAAGCTCTTGGGCAACATGGAGAAGGGTTTTTGCCTAAGACCTTGCTTATTTATTTCCAGCCATATGGCTTGGTTTACTAAGGACATTAGTTTTCCCAACTGATCTGCCTGACTCTCAGTGAAAAACATCTAAAGTGTTTTCAGCATCATTCACAGATCAGCTTGATTGTTGAGGCTTTTGAGGCTTCGATTACACTGAATTAATCATGCTGTAATTATTAGATTTTAAAATGCCATTGTTACTATTTAAAATGTTGTTACTAAATAGAATGTGTATATTATTGAAATGCAGAGAAGACTGTGAGCATAATCTGCTAGTCTTTTCTATTAAGCAAAAGTATGTCCTCAGCTTTTGATAATATTTGTACAGAACACTAAGAACCTCTAGTACCCCTTTGTATGTCAACTTCACTTTATAAACTTGAGTGCTTTTTTTTTTTTTAGAGAAGGTTTTTTTTTGATAGTTTTTTAATTGTATAAGTGATAGATAAATTAGATAAACTGTGGACCTTCTTATTTGTATATGTTGTTGCTTTACAGTTTCAGCGTCTGCTGGTGGAGGTGTGGTTCTGCTTTCAATAGTAATCAATCTATGCATGACAGAATCACCTAACACTACAAATTTGATCTGGTTCAGCCATGAGCAGATGATTGCATTATGGTTGAATTAGCTGAACATCATGTGATGGAGTGTTTATGCTGGAATTATGTTTATTGCCTGCTAAATACCTGATCAAGTATGATGTCAGTGAGAATAAAAATTACCCCTTCAAAATTAATTGAGCAAATTGCAACAGACAGAATGATTGTCTTCTAGTTCAGTACTCTGCATCTTGCAACAACACTTCTGTCCATTTCTGATGTGATACTACACCATACTGGTGCTGGACATTCATATCTGTTGGTGATTTATGATACCAAATCTTGTTAGTCTCTGCTAATGCTTGAGAGCAGTACTTAACCATTTTAATTATGATTTGTGATTCCAATTTGGACAGATTTCTGTTTCATTTTAATGACTGCAGTCTCAAAATCTGTGTCATAAAATTTTGATCTGGTTTCTAAATACACTTGTTAACAGCTTGTAATCATAATGTGCATAGATGGAAATGAGGACAAGAACCATACTTATTAGGCTGACTGCAGTTTGGAAAAATAATAATTGAGCATAAGTATTTTGGCATAAATCTAAGAAATGTTGTTTCCCAAAAAAGAATATGCTCTCCTTTATTCTTCATTTAATCTGACATACAAAGTTGGCTAGTAAATACTGTTTTTCAGGAGCACAGCAAAGAGAATTTAATCCCAGGTTCCAACAAGCACACAGAAGTTCTTTTGTTCCTCCATATCATAATCAGATGAGGGGGTTCCTCTGGAGAAGTCCTCAACCACAAGGTAAAAACTTTTTGTGTGTTTGGAATTGCCTCTATCAGCAATGTAACAGCTGTTTCTTTATGCAGTTTGTGTTTGTATGCATGTAGTTACCCTGTGCTGGCAGCATTCAGTTACAAACCTTTTATCAGTTAGAGTTGTGTAGTACCATCAGCAGAAACTAACTGTATAAGGTGGAGAGTAGCATTATTATCTGAAGTCCTTATTTACTAGCAACGTTCTGAAGAAATCTTTGCGGTATTTCAACTTTCCATGCTTGGTCTCAGCTGAATGATGTTTAAAGCTGTAACAGGTCTAAAACAAGTCAGCACAGCTGCACTGAAATGTCTGTTTAAAGTCTTTGGTTGCAAATCTTAGTTCGTACTTCAATAAAACACTTAAGCATGGGAATAAATTTAAACACATTTTAAGTGATTTTCTATATCAGGGTCTCAGCTTCAAGGTTATTGCTTAGATAATAGAAATGAAGTCCTGTTTTGTCTTGACAAAAATTAATCTTGAGTCATTCACCGTTCTCACTTCTTGAACAGATGTTTCAATGAAGCATCACTGTGAATAACATCACTGAGCTGATATTAATGCAGTTTTACTTCCTCATTATTACAAATTAAAGCATATGCACATAGATTAGAGAAAATAACCCAAAGAAAGAGAAGTGTCTAAGAAAGACACGTTGTTTTGTGAAGTCTTCAGAGCCTAAATTTCTTCTGTGTTGCTAAATGAAGTTTTCAAAGGAGATTGATGCAATTAGTGTGGAGTGTTAATAAATAAATAAATACAGTAAAGTCTTGAATGTGTTTCAGCTGCTTTTGTTGTATGCTTGAGAGTGAGATACTGTCGTTTGATTCACAGATAAAATTGTTTGACGATGTAGGTTGTCAATACTAAAATACAGTGTTCGTGTTCACTGTAAGCAAAAACCAGAACTTATCACTGTTATTGTGACCATCTCAAAAATCCAGGAATCACTTTTGTAGGCACTCTGATCACCTCCAGAGATCTGACCACTAGATGAATTCCATGAAATATGTTCCACAGTAACTGCACTGAACTGTGTTATAAACATGGTTCAATTCCATTATTAAAATATTGCGTATTCCTCTACACAGGCAAAATTAAGCCTTATTTACTACCCTCAGGACACTCTTAAAACGTGATGCCATAAATGCAGTTAAATATCTCTGCTGTAAATAAAATAGATCTATTAGAAAAATATATCTGTCATTACAAAAGAATCCTGCAGTGTCTTTAGAACTCCTTTTAAACTGACTTGCCAAGATTTTTGACATTTTGAGAGAATTCCCTTTTTCATAAGATTGCTAGTATTAAAATAGGTATTTGGTTTGCTTCATTATGTAGCTGTTGTCTCCAGTATGCGTGCCTCTTACCACAGAGAGGAGGAAAAAAAAAAGGGGGGGGGGGGACCAAAAAAGTAGACAGTGTATTCCATGATAGCTTGTGATAAACCTTCCTAGTATTATTACTGATGTCTATCAATTCTATCCACTATCTTCCCATGCTATACTGCTATAGTTGCTGCTGTTGCATATAATATAAAAATCACTGGATAAAATGTCTTAAAAATTAATGGAACAGTAACCATGGGAACCATACCTTCTGTCAGAAAAGTACCCAGTGATTAGGCATTCCTTGCTTACTCTTACCAGTTATTGTTTAAGAACTTTGTGGCAATGGCTCAACTTCAACAGTGGAGGAAAGTATTCCTCCAGCCAGAAAGTATAAACCGAAGAAGCAGCAGTATTTCTTTGAAATGATGATTTCAATACCCTCAAGCAGAAAAAGAATCACATTTAGCTATCTCTCATTTTGTCGTGAATGCTAACCTCTAATCTGTTGTAATTAGCATTTAATTCTCTACCTGTGTTTTAAGAGAAAGGAATTCAGCTTGTATTTTTTGTTTGTTTTGCCCTTTTTTTTTTTTAAACAATCATTCTCTTAATAAATTTATTGGCCATGTGTCACAAATTGAGAGATTGCATCTAAGTAACAGAGCAGGACACCAAAGCCTTTCAGAGAGGTAGAAGTTTTATCCACAGTGTTTCTTGTCTGTTAATTTAGAAGACTTCCCAATGAGCGTGCTGAGTTTTGTATATCCTGTTGAGTGCCTGAATATTATGATGCTTGTTAAACAGGTTCTAGGTATCTAATTTAAAGCTAAGGTTAGGCTTCTGTTATTAAGCAGTAAAATATCTAAAATTTTGGCTTTGCAGATCTTGCTAGTCTCTGTGCTTTGCATTTATAAGTATTCCCTGAGGTACCAGAGATGTTTGTAACAAAGAATGACCGTCTAAATTCTAGGTTCATGGCTAAAACAGCCCACCACGTGCTAGCTGTTGCTAGATAAAACTTTATTAATTGGTAGTTAAGACCACTCATACTGTTTTGAATCCCACTGTCACCTCATTCTGTAAATAGCTGAAAATAAACTGAGCACTAAGAACTATGGGAATCACTATTGCCGTGTATCTCTGTCGCTCTCTTCAGCAGTCCAACTGATAAACGTTTATTTCTCTTATAATACAAATTACTACCTAGGTCTAAATCAATATACAGAAGATAGACAAAATAAAGTTTAAGCTTATCTGTGTATTGTCATATACTTCTATAACTTTATTTAAACATACCAGTAATCTGAGCAATGATTGTCATACTTGTATTTGAAAACCTGTCCAGAAAAGCACAAAAGTGAGCTGAAGATAGGAGAAAGACAGAGTAAAGACCGTGTATATAGGACCACTTGAAATAGCTATATGAATGGTTAAAATTGACAATACTCTAATACATTAGAAATAGTGAAGGGACTTGGCAAGGCTATAGCTTTTCTGATCTGCCTGTGGTAAGGTAAACACCAGAACTCTGTCTGATGGAACCAAGTAAAAAGAAGAGCAATTCCATCATGAGCTTTAGCCTTCAACTTCTCAAAATACTGTCCATGATTACATACCAACTGGAGAGGAACATGCCTTTTTTTCAAAACATTAATACATCTTTGTTCTTGCAGATTGTCCAAATAAGTTCTTGTTTTCCTGTTCTAATGTTAATTAACAGTATTTAATTCTTCTCCTGCTTCCTCCAGGTAGAGAACATAGAATGGGATATTCAGACCGGAGGAGAAGATTCCACCTTCCTCCTCGGTAAAGAATAAATGTGACGACCTAGCAAACTGAGATGGTGGGATAGTTATTGTTGGGGTCATTATGTCTATGAAAATTTCTTTTTACAAACTTTAGAGAGTAACTGAACCATATGACTGCAAAGGAAATGACTCAAAGCTGAGGCTATTTAGGGTGTTAATTAATTCCTTGTCATGTTGAGTCTAAGCTTACAATGAGACCAAAATCACTAAAATTTAAGGTACCAACTGAAGCAGAGTAGCATTTAAGTGTACCTACGTTATTTTGTGCTATTGACACTGGATGTTCTGAAGTATATTTACCACATCATTAGATATTCCTGACTATAAGTTTTAAGACTTAAACTACAAGTTTTGCACACTTCTGTTATACTTTTCTATGTTATAAGACTTTGCACACCATGAATCACGTGGAACGTCTATGCTGAATTGTGGTTTGTGTCTTGTGTAGATTGTATCTTAATTTTAAGGGTTGAACCATTGTTACTGAAACCTGTTGAAAAGTTTGAAACATGACATCACTGATTGTAAATATCACCTGCCAATGAAACAAAATGACCTTCCTGTAAAATGCAGTGCTTTTCTGCTAGAGCCAAAAGTTGCTGTTGCTTTTGGCTCTTTTAGTTAAGCAGTTCTGTCTCAGTTGAATGTGCAGGATGAACCACATCATTGCTGAGGAGAGAAAGAATCTGAGTCTTGTCTTGCTTTACTTCTGCAAAAAATAATACTTAGGAGAACTAGTCTTCTTTTCACTTTCCCGAAATTCTAATTCAAAGACTTATCTTTATAATTCTTTGTTAAAAAATAGGTATGCTTCACTTTGATTCAATTTCAGTAATAAACTTAATTATAAAATTAATTAATTTGAAATAAAGTTAATATAATACTAAAGGAACATAGAACAGAGCACATGCAGTTTTTAACAGCATTGTCAGATCATATATTGATAAGTTGGTACAACAAAAACCCCTCTTCACGCATTACAGCATGAAAAACACACTACTTATGTTTTTTAAGAAACTGTTCTGTTTTTTTTAAGAGTTCACAATATCCTTCTCATGTCTTTCATTTGCATACCCATTCAGTTAAAACAATCAGAGGTACTTTGCTTAATCGCTGTCATTAAGCAAAAAAAAAAAAATATAGGCAGTTATGTACAAATCCCATTTTAAATCATGAAGTGTAAAAATTGTATCAGGAAAAAAAAATGTCAACACTTAGGTCACATAGAAAGTGGGTGACACTTAAAGCTGTAGTTAGCTCGTTACTGATCTGCATCTCAACAGCCTAATTGAAAATTGTATCCATCTATGTAATCTTCAACAATTTCATTCTTTTCTTGGGTTTGTAGTGATTTTTTAATTGGCCTGGCTCAAGTGGATGTTTATGGAACTGATGGGATTTCCTCTGTTTATGTGCTTTGGAATCACCCTATCTTCAGTTTTGTACTTCAGCATTTTCGATAGATTTAGTTATGTAAAAAAACTCTCTTCTCTTTTGTATAGGAAGTATATGATGAAAGGAAAATGAAAGCCTGATGTCCTGTTCCCACTCACAAAAAAGACTGAGCAGCAGGGAAAAAAAAAAGCATCAAAATGTTAAGAGCATGTTTTTAAATCTGATACAGTTTGCAGCTTTTCATAACAGTCAGCTTTTAGAAGTTTTCCACTTCCCTATTTTTCAATCTCTGTAAGAATCAGCAAACTTTTTAGTGTACCCAGTGCATATGACGTTTTGACCTGATCCTTGTATAAGTTGAGTCAAAAATTACAGATTTTCTAACTGCCTTGTTCTTTGACATAGCATTCAGAAAATAAGTATATTTCACAATTTAATACCGCTACAACCCAAACCATTTGAAATTGCATTAAAATACCTTATGTGGAATTGTGACAGATTTTTGTTTTTGACATGTAAGCTTTTCTCAGCATAGTAAGAACACTTCCTCAAGTTTCTTTACATTCCAGACCTGGAAATTATTTTACTTGAAGGACTTTCACCAATGTCAATGGTGTTGAACGAGAACAAAACTTTGTAGATACTCAGAACCATGATGTTAATATTTATCATGTCTCAGCTAACTTTTCTTTTTTGTTTTGAATAACATTGAGTATCTTGTTAATAGTTCTCAAGATCATCATTCTAGATTTTACTGATATAAAAACTATATTTCAGTGTCATACTTCTGTTTAACTGCCATGTTTATTATTTTTATAAACATTTGAAAATTAGATCTATATCTGAAAACTATCTCATGACCCTTACTGACAGAGAGTAGCAGATGCAATAATGCTTGCATTAAGATTTGCATAACGGAAGGTTCAGAGCACAAATGCTGACCAGGATAGTTAGTACATAAATCACTGAACCTGGAATGCATCATTATGATACTTTAGTCACCTACATAATAAAGACCACAAAATCTTACCCTGCATCAGACCCTAACTTCTTTTTAAAGTAGATTACACCAGAAATGTGTATCTTATCAAAATAGCAATACTTTACATACTGCAGAATGTGTAGTATTTTTAGCTTTTCTAGATTTCTATCTACTATTTCTTTTTTGGGTGGTTTGAGTGAAGTTTACAAAAGTTATCTGATTTTATTTCCTCAAGCCAAATGATTGGTAGACTAGAACAAATGCCTTTTAAGCAAAGTGTTCATAAAATGGACTAAATCATCTGTTTTCCTGACTTGTTAGTCTGTGGGTTTGGTAGACAGCCAGTCTTCAGATACTGGATTTCTATAGTAGATATCTATTTCTATCTACTAGATCCAGATACTAGATTTCTAGATGAATCTAATTTCTAGATTACTGTTGTGTTACTGTAAAAGAAATATTCTGTGCCTTCTATCTGGATTGAAATTGTCTAACGCCTGTTTTTGTCTCTAAATTCCATTGAACTATCTAAGGAAATTCACAACTAAGAGAAGAAATGCAAACAGAAAAACAGAGGAAATTAATTTTTCTGAAAGAGGAACAAGGGGCTCCAAACTTTATAAAATTGTGGTAGATGCCTGTCTGCATCTTCAGTCACATAAATAAAGATCCACAATAAATGTGGTCCACAGTCTTGCTCAGATAGTAAAACATATGCTCAGAAATGTCTAACAATTGGGACAGGTTTTTCAGAGACGCCTATAAATCTGAAGATATACTTTTGGAAACACTCTGAAAACAAGACTGAAAATGTTACCAAGACTGAAAAATGTAATGAAAAGTATTTCTTGCCTTTCAGGCACGTTTCATTAATTTGTGTCTTTCATGAGCAGTTTGAGTACTGTAGCTTTTCACTGTGTGTTTTGTTTTGTTTTGTTAATATATTTTTTTCAGTGCTGTTGTTGGTATCTTCTTTGGCTCCTCACAACTGTTTGTCTTTTAGGTCACCCAGATGACCCTACTTATTACTGGAAGTGAATGAAAATGGATAAGAGAACAAGATACATTGTTATGAAAGGCTGTATGCTGAAGATCCCAAAAACTTTAAGTAGTGGTGGTGGGAAGGCTCTAATCAGAATTTTATCATGCATCATTTTCAGTTAGGTTTTACTTTGTATACATTGTTTTTCTAGACTATTGCTTACTGAAGTAAATTATGGAATGTAACAAAACAATTCTTATGTATTTTAGGCTTCATACAGTATTGTTTGGAGCACTTCATAAAATTGTTATTGACAGAGTTATACAATGATTAAAAAATTTGTAATTAAAAAATCATGCCTAAAAAGCAGAAGCCAATCCTGGGTGTTAAAAGGCTGCACAAATTTAATTAATTCACCTAGTTCTATTGGCAAAACTGTTCTGCCTCTTCTGTGAAACCTTTATGCTATATGAGGATGAAATTGCCCGGTCTTGGGGGGGGGGGGGGGAAGTCATACTGGCTTACTTTCATAGGTCCTCAGTCTCAGAAAAAGAGAAAAGGGCAAAAGCACTGCTGAAACACTCTAGATTAGTTTTAAAATCAGTTTATATGTATAAAACTGCTGCAGCTGTCCGGCTCTTTTGGGGCCTTTCAGAGCTGAGTCAAATACATAGTCCTCTTTTAGAATACCTAGAATTCTCCTCTGTATGCAATGAGTAATTTTTGAAACATTTAAGGTTTATGTCAGTCCTTAAACCTATCTTTAGATAGCCCCAAAAGAAAAGTGGAAGTGTGAGCCTCTGGCCAGTGTAATTTTGGCAGAAATTCTAAATTAAGAGAAAGCTGACAGACAAGTTGAATGCACTCATGTTTTTATAAGTGACAGCTACTTGAAGCACATGTGTAATATTTTCTCTGTTGACAACTTTTCTTTGTTGACAACAATCTTTTTTACAGATGTTTGTGGAGCAATGATTTCACTCTATACTAGATAGTCCTGAGAGATACAAGTAAATGGACAGACAGAGTACAGGTAGGGCAATCAGGTATCTCCTGTTAATTTTCACTAGTCTTACACATCACACAGACTTTCTTAATACTTCTGAGATGTGTGATTTTTAGAAGAGTACA
Organism: Anas acuta; assembly: GCF_963932015.1. Classification (NCBI taxonomy): domain Eukaryota; kingdom Metazoa; phylum Chordata; class Aves; order Anseriformes; family Anatidae; genus Anas; species Anas acuta. The sequence goes on along the minus strand of NC_088981.1, from coordinate 43,232,979 downwards.
TAATTATGCTCAAATGTCTTCAGAAGTGTTTAGCATGTGGAAAACATGCTATTTTTATATTCCAAAGAGAAAACTTAGCTCTCATTTTGAAATCTATTTTCATAAGCAGTACTATAGCTATTCACAACTTAGATTTATCCTTATGGTATAATGACAACTAATATAAACTCTGCTGGTTTTAGTCCATTATTGCTCAGTTGATGTGTTTCTTAGGCCTTGTGCAGGTAATTCCTTTGAGCCAACTGTCAGTGGTATTTAGTTCCAATTTAGTATACGTGTTGTGTTAAAGTGAATAGTATTGTCAGATGTATATAACTTGATACTATTATTTCCTTGTATTATTTCCTTTCTCTGTTTGTAACGCAGTAAATGTATTCTTTCATACCCTGCATGTAGCAACAGTCTATCTAAACAAATAAATTGGCAGCAACACAGAATTTCTAACTCAATGAAAAATGTGAGCAGATGCTATTTTTACACGATGCAGTGTCTGATATACATTGTAGGGATCTGGTTGTGATAGGGATATTCCCACTTCCTTTTCCTCTTGATTTGTAACTGACTGTAATTGTACCGCCTTTTTTTCCCATTCTTTTCCTTTTTTTTTTTCTTTCCACAAAACCTTTTGAATGATGTGGTCTGAATTTTATAGAAGTTGTTTACTTTCAGGAATCTCGTTTTGTATAATGGTGTATTTGAAAAGAATGTGACCATGTGCCAGAATTTGCTAGTAATTCCTCCTTTAGGTTCTGATATGGGGAAAGATTTCTGTTGGCCTCAATAAACAAAATTAAATACAGCTAGAGTGGGAGTTTTGCTGTGCTTGTTGTGGTATATTGAGAATTGCTGGTAATAATTATCCTGGCCACTGAAGAACTGTTAGTTTCTCTGTGAGGTTGTTGGTTGTTTTTTTTTTTTTTCCTCTTAAGGTTAGACCATAAGTAGAAGCTGCTATTATTATTATTTTTTTCCAAGCCAAAAGATTTTTTCCCATCAGGAATCAAAGTAGAAGCAGGAAGCTGAAACACAGAGGTGCTATTTTCCTCACTGAACTTTAGATTGGTTAGAGTACTGTAAAGCTCAAGGACTATAGAAGGCCGTCGTATACAAGGAAATATCCCTAAAGCTTCCAACCTAATAATGTCTCCTTAATACATGGACTGCGGGGATACTTTGAATTATTTTTTTTTTTTAAAAAAAAAAAAAGGAAAAACTGTTATGGATTTGAAGTGAACAAATCTATTTTTGTGAAGGAAAGAAAATGCAAGGAAAGCATTTCTTATTTCTTGTTTGGCTATATTGCTTACTATCTTCTTCAGTCCATGTGAAGTGTAGCTGACTCTCATCAAATATTCACTTGAATTGTGTGTTTATTAGCTGCTCTTATGAAAGAAGATTCAGGGAATACTGATTAACATGGGTAATTTGATTAACACCAGTCAGCTGTGACTCAACAGTAGTGACCAACAGGCAGACATTTTACTTCCTGGTTTCCCCAAGATGTCAACGTGCCTCATCACCGTGGTCTTGTACAGTGATTATGGACAAGAACATGTGATTACATGTGTGAACGTGGTTACCATCATCAGACTTGCCCTGCTCTTGTTCAGGTACTGTGGGACTGCACCCTCACCAGTGATGCCACTGCCCTGCCAGCACTGGCACTGGCAGCTGCTGCTTTGGCTTCCCTTGTGGAGCAGCCTGCACGTGCTGCTCCATGACAGTGGGATTCATGGGATTCAAGACCCAGACAGAACGAGTGGTCAGAAAGTTTGGCTGTAGGTACTGTAGTAACTGGACAGTGGAGAGAAAAAAAAAAAAAAAAAAAGATAAGTATGGCCAAAAAGACTAATGGTTTGATGTTGGTTTTCTTTTTTGTTGTTTTTCACTTGTGCCAACTGTGAAAATAAATATTGTGTGTGTGTGTGTGTGTGTATATATAGAGAGAGAGAGAGAGAGAGAGAGAGGAAAAAAAAAAATCTGGTGATTCAGGTTAGGAATCGAAGCCAAGTACTGGCCCTGATCTTGCAATGAGTAGGAGTTATGGTAGTGCACAACTGAAAATTCTCTAATACATTTGAAATAAGATCTGTCTCCCACATCTCAATTTACTACAAGTAGGAGTGGAGACTGGGGCCGAAGAACTGTGCTGAGTGCAGAATTTTAGTCACACAGTGTTGCATTCTGCACTAGGTGTTCATGTTTGATATCAAAATTGTTTCGTTAATAAGCATCCTCAACAGACTCTCTGCACTGATTACATTTTGAAGTACTTCTCACTAGTCCCACAGAGGTAAAGGATTTGATTTGTTAATCTGCTACATGCACAAACCTGAAAAACACACCATCTAGGGAAACAAAGAAGAGAGTAAGATGGAAACATACAACTTTTTATATTTTTAGGCTTTTATCTTTGTGCTTTTTATTCTGCTGTAGTTGGTAATTAAATCATTTACTGAATGCCCTATTATTACTACTGGTTACAAGATAAAAGACTACGTATTCAAAGGCAATATGCTTACTCTAGGCATGAACTTTAGTCTGAAATACATTGGTATTTCAAGTGTATTAATATCCTCCATGACAGGACACACGCAAAATACCAGACACGTAAACCATTCCTAGATATAATGCATCTGACAATGCTTGATAACTGGAGGCTTTTAAACAGAGAATGATGCACTCGGTCTTAAACATCCAGTACCCAACTATGCAGTTGGCCTTCGAACTTTTATTAAAGACCAAAGCTGTACTATAAGAACTGCTCTGACCTCAGATGTGACTTTTAAATATGCCATAGAAAGCTCAAAATGTCATTGTTCAGTGAAAACAATCATAATTTTTAGAACTGTGATGAGAAACTTGTGAACGAGAAGCTTGTGTGAGAAACATTTCTGGCATATGGAAAATTTATCTCAAGGTAACTATTCAGGAGTTACCTTTATCAGATACATCTTTACTCTAGTCAAGGGACGGTTTGTTTGCTAATAGCAAACAAAGTCCAGCAGGCTCTGTATTTATTTTCTGAGAATTCCTTAATTTTCAGTTGCAATGAAGATGTAGCTCATCTAAAAGGATGCAAACATGTAACATGCTGCTTTTTGATAATCATCTTTGCCCTCTAGTGTAATTACCCATCAGATGCTTTGTCCTTCTAATCTACATTCTGCTGGAGGGTTTTCAATTTGTGTAAAGTTTATTCAGGTTTGAGGCATGCTAGTGTAATACGCATATGAAAGATCACCAGTTTTAAATGTGTTGCTTACTGAATACAGTGATAAGGCTGACTCAGAATCCCAACCATCTTTGGGCAAATTACAATACTTTTGTCTTTGAGAAAGCCTTTATTTTGTAGGTGTTTTATAATTTCTCCTCTACCTTCCTTGTGCAGAGAACAGACTGCATAAAGCAGCAAATAGGGGAGGTTCCACAAAATCCACTTGTGGTACTGTATTTCCAAAGAAAAGACGGAGCGCAGTTACACAGGTGCTACCCAACAGTACAGAGCATTAAGATGGTGGTCAGTGCATCTAGAACAAAAGTTCTGTTTTTTAAAAACAGTTAACAAACCTAGGGCATACTGTACTTCCATTGTGGTTGCAAAACACTTAATACAATTTTTTCTTTTTTATTAACTCTGCATTCATGTTGCAACTTCACATGACCTCTGCAAGTCTAGACAGTGACTGATTTATGCTTTACGTAAAGGTTACATTTTGAATGATTTCCTGAAGTAATCAAATGGAAGTAGTTAATAACCTGCCTTTTACTTTGAGAACAGACTTTTATTCCTTTGCATTAGTGATTACTGTATTAACTCCTGACAGCAAATAGTTCTGTAAGAAAATCTTGCTTCAAGCAAGTTTAATAAATAGCATTTAAAAAAAAGAAAAAGTTAAGTGCTAGTTGGAGCCAGCTTGTGTCCTAATACTTGCTTGTTGGGAGTAGGAAAGAAATGCCAAATTTGTGATTGTGCATTTGTTTCCACTAACATGTTATTGCTTGATCAATCCTCCATCCTCTCCCTCCCTCCCTCTCTGTGATGAACACTCCCATCTGTCTGTAGAGAGAGCCCAAACCAGCAAGGCTGATAGCTTGTTGTTTTAGAAATTAAAAGAAAAAAAAAAAAATGTTCCTCTTCTGTTGCTTGTGCTCCCAGAGAGCAGTGATTCAAGGGGTTGTTAACTGTGCCGTGTAATGCTAACTAGGGGCTACAGCTGGTGCCAGCCCTAAGCATTTAGTTTTTGAGAGGATGAGTGTCCAGCCCTATCATGCTGGGGGTTGAGATGCATTTGCCTTTCAATGTGCTGGATATGGTATATCCTTCAAAAAGGAATAGTGTCAATCCTCAAATGGTTATAATTCTAGGTATGGGAGGGTAACGTGTGAAATTTCTGTAAGAAAATTTGTAGCATCTTCCTCCCATAAAGAGTTTCCTCAGTCTTCCTTATAACTTCAGTCAAATCTCTGAAAGGCCAGAGGGAGGATGCTTTTTGTTTGTTTGTTTGTTTTTGTTGTTGTTGTTGTTTTTTCTTCCATGAATTATGTAGGTTTTATATTGGGTCCACCAGAAAAGGTAATAAATCAATTTGTAGGTAACTTTACAAAAGAGGATTAAGAGGATATGAGGCCATAATTACTTGAAAAATAGGAATTAAGGGTTATGTTTTATTGTAGATGTCTTGCACAACTGACTTCAGATTCACCGCATCCTCTTAGATGTGTTAGGGTGACAGTGCTGGGAAATTAGCCCAGACCTGACTTCTGATAGGTTTCTTGACTGCCGGACTACAAACTCGCATGACAGATTGCATCCAGCACAGTAGGCTGCAGAAAGTAGTTAATGGAAAATAGACTGCTTTGATGTTCACTTCTGGTGGGCTGATCCTCCGGTTTAAAGGCTAAACACCTATTGTCCTCAGTAGGAGTTTTCTTTCTGAAAAGCTTGCACAAAATCTGTAATTTCCAATTTTGTTTTCTGAAACTGTGGTTTGGTCTATTTCTGCGTTCAGAAGCCAGCAAATGTTTTCAAGAGTGATTTTGAATTTTTTAGTCTCTAACTTCAGATGCCATAGAGAGGACCTTATTTCTCAGAAATCACTGAGCATCTGTCCTCTCCTGCTGAAGCAGATGTCTCTAAAGCATTTCCATTAGAGCACCATAAACGAAGGCACCTAAACACACTGCCTGCTTTCCTGAAAAATGGGGCCAAGCGCTGCAGAGATGCACCTTAGAAAACAGGCTCAGCTAGAATTAAAATGGGGGGGAGGGTGAGGAGACGGAGAGCAAATACAGTAGCAGCCTATGATTAGAAATCTTAACAATGACAGTGAGTTCTGTTTAATTTCTAACCGCTTAAAAGCAGGCCTGGGGAAATGCTCTGCTTAGAAATGTCATGGAAAGTGCAGCTGGTCCGTGGGCTTTATCTTGAAAAGCAAGGGATCTTTCCCATTTTGCAGTAACACTGCCATTTACTGGGCCATACCACTAGCAATTTGCAACAATGGGAGGGAAAAAAGCTGCCATTTGACCTAGAATGCAATTTTCAACTAATTAATAAAGTGACCATTAGTGCCCGAGGGGATAATAACAGGAATAAGAACAAATTACTATGGGGTGCAAAGGAGGCTCGGGCATTGTATTGCAAATTTCTTATGGCACTATTCTTCTTTTTTTTTCTCACTAATACTTTTAAAGTGCCCCCACTCAACACTTGCTCCTTGTAGGACCCTTGCAAACCACATAAGAATTAGCCCTTCAAAGATCAATCAGGATCTAATTGTTGTTAACAAAGTGCCACCTGGAGAGAAATGTTACAATATACCTTCATTACAAAGCATTCAATCTCTCTCACGCTCACAAGTCCTGGCTACAGTACAGACAAAAAGGAGCGCTTGCTAGCATTAAGATCAGGCACCTGCAATTGCTTGGAAAACACTGGCAGTCCCTGCACAAATATGTTGCTAACATTGCAGGAGCCTCGTTAGAACTGCTCTGTTTATGCTTCCTCAGAGCAAATTTTGCTGGGGTCCCTCTATTAGTGGTGCTGTAACACATCACTGAAGCCCTCATATTGCCGGGGACGCTGGGCACAGCAGCTACGCCATTTGCTGTGATCTCTCTTGGGCTTCAGGGACTGCTTTCAGCAAGGATCCTTCTGTGTTTTACGACCATCGATCTCCATGTCCCAAAGGTGAATGTTCTGGAAGCCTCCAGTGAACTGCCTTTGAGCGTTGTGTTTTCATTCTGGTGACTGGCTCTGTCTGTCCTGTCAGAGATGGTGCCTAGGTAGGGTGCATTTGCTATAGGCCCTGACGGTGCTAGTATTTTGCAGCTTCTTTGGTTAAGTTCAAGATGTGACTCACTGCCCAGCATCTGTCACCTACTTCTCAGCCATGTTTGTGGCTACATCTCCACAGAAGTTGAAGTCAACTGGTAATACCCACCTGTCCCACCTGTCCTCTGCCCTGTGCTGGCACTGGCATTCCTTTGACGTCCCAAGCTGGATTGAGATGGAGAGCCAACAGAAAGTTTTCTTTTTTAGGCTGGTTTAGTTTTGGGCATCTGCAAGTGGTATGGGAAGGAGCTTGAAGCAGGATTCATGAGTTTTACTGCCAGGTGCACTGGCCAAGGGCCTACGCTGGTGTCTGAGGTGGTGAGGGATGACAGTGGTACCCAGTTGAATTTACCTCATAGTGAAATGAGAATGCCTTCAAACTTCTCATGGCTGTTAGACTGCTGTCAGTGTCTGGCTGGGCTAGTACAACACTGCTTTGCCCCCTCACCATGGCTTAGATTCATTAGTTACCTTCAAGTATTTAAAAAAAAAAAAAAAAAAAAAAGGAAAAGAAAATAAATCATCCATTGCAGTGAGTCCCAGGCATTTGCCACTGCACATCCCTTTCTGGATGCCTGATCTCTTGGGGGTTCCTGCACAGATTCCTGCCCTGCTCGTCAACAGCAAACCTACCAAGATAAAGCAGAACAGGACTCTTGAATCTTTTTTGGTTTGTGGGCTCCTGGACATTTCCAGTGAACTGCTTTATAGGCAATTTAAAACTACCGTCATCAGACTTGCTTGTTTACAGTCAGGAAGTTGGCTTGACTGAAAGCTCTGTATGAAGGTAAAGCCAGCCTCTTCCCAAAAACAAACATCGGTGGTTACCCAGGGTCCCCAGACCGTACTTGGCCAGTAATGTAGGGAACAGCGTTTCTGTTTGGGTGTTTCTCCTTCTTCCAGTTCAGTTCAGACGTGTTCAGTCTTCACTGAGTTCCTGTGTTGGCAACTGTGATAGCTGCTATTGCTAGGACTGTGGAAGCCAGGCCCAGGGGCTAGTGAGGGCAGTGCTTCCTTTCTGAGTCACCCCGAGGGCAGGTGCTTTTTCAGTGCAGGCTTCTTTCCCCCTGTGTGATTCTCTTCCCTGCACTGTCAGACCCTTCAGGAATACCTGTCATCCCCCAGCAGCAGGAAATCAGTCACGTACCGTGTTTGCTGGGTTGTGCGTCACATTTGTGTCTGTGCTAAAGAAGATGAAGTTGTCCATGCTGTAGGGATCCACTGCTGTAGTGTTTCATTTAAGAGAATTCAAAGCAAAAAGATCCAATACTTTAGCTGAGTCACAGGGAAGAAAATTAGCACGGTAAGGGCAAATGGGCAGAAGCTCTGAGACATTCACACAGTCTTGCAGACTAGCTCACTGTCCCAAGTGCTGCATCCAAGAGCTTGCTTGTGGGATCCGCTCCAAAAAACAGATTTAGAGGGTGTTGGCTAAGTGTCCACTGCAGCAGTGAGCTGACATGACCTGTGATTGTGGGAATACATGGGTTGTAATTGCTCTACAGAACTTGTATGGCTATTCTGCTGTTGCGGTTTGAGTATGTAGCTGACAAACATCATTTTGTACTACTTACACTTTTAATATAAAAACATTAATAACCCAATTAATCATTTATATGATCATTTATATAACCACATTTGATTGTTTGTAAGCATTGGATTAGTTCTGGCAAACACAATAAAAATGTAAGCCATCTGGAGTCTAAAGTACAACAACAATGTTAGTATGAGTTTCATGAATAGTATGGTGTTACCCTAAATCTGGCTGACTAAATTAATTTGGTGTGTCAGGGAACAAACTGTGACAACCAAGTGCTTTCTAGGGGCATTCTCAGTTGGCTACATCTTGGTTTCACCTGGGATACATTTATAGCGATTATAGGCCATTATATGTAGAAACTATAATTTCACTGAATTTCTTCTAGAATGTTACAAAGATAACCTATAGTGGGTTTTTGAGGTGTTCAGAGTATGTTCCTGGCTGCATCTCTAACTAGATTGATTCTTTAATGGATGTATGTGGAGGCAAGAATCTTCCAGAGAATTAGGCATGTGGTCTTAGGTTTCTGGTTTTAGTAGAGAAATCACATCTGACTCAGCCCCATACATGAATACATGGGGAGAAATGACACATACGGTGCCTATTTTGTTGGATAACTAAATCCCAATACACTATTTATCCCCCCTTTTTTTTTTTTTTTCTTGTGGGGAGGGGGGTGGTCAAAGTAGTGCAAGTAAAGATAAAGAAGTTTTTTTTTTTTTTTTTTGGGGGGGGGTTGTTTGTTTGTTTGTTTGTTTTGTTTTGTTTTGTTTTTCTGATAAAGAGCACATTATGCACAACTGGACCAATCCTCCTGGCTCCTAACAGGCTTAATTTGTTAAACATCATGCCAAATGTATTTAACTGGAAGATACTGACTGTTTGTGCTCACTCTGCAGTTGTTTTGTAAACAGTTTGTGTTACTGCTGCAATTAAAATACATGCTTTGAATTTTTCACTTTGACTTTGTGTGTCTCCCCATCCTAAACTGCCATGTAAGCAGCACGTTGATCATAAGGGAGCTGTGCCACTTCAACCTAGCTGAAGATTTGCCAAAGAACCAAGTGGTGATGTTTTAAATAAAAAATCTTTGGTGTAGCAGGAACAGTGAGGCTGCACTGAAGTAATAAATATGCACAGGCTTCGCATATGTGTGATGGAGGAGAGGAGAAAGAACATTCCCTATGAGTGGAAGAGAGCCCCCCCCCAGACAATACTGAAAGAGGTGGGCTTCTGACCATACAATCCCAGACTTGCAGATTGTCTTTTTGAAAGGCTGAAAGTCATTGATAGCGCAAAACAGCTGGCATCCTTGAAATGAATCAAAATGGTTCAACGACTCTGGCTTTTTAGGTTTAAAATGTCCTTAAATGACTTTACTAGAGTTGCAGTGCTTTTCTCTGGAAGTCAGCAACAAGAACGCGTGGTTGGGGCACCTCGCTGCTCTGCAGAAATCACTGTTTATATGTGATTTTCTATCCAGTCATTTGTATACATTGTTCGTTAGGGAGTGTTCATTGAGCACGTGTTTTCAGACTTGATGAGTATCTAATTTGGCCTGCTCTAAGAGGATTCTGTCTAATCAGTGTGATATGGGGCAGAGTTAGGAAATCTCGTTAATTTCCTTGCACCTTCCATGTCATTTACTTACTCTGTCACCATGCTCAAGACATACCAGCTCCTGTGCCACCTACACTGCTGGAGTGCAACCTACCTGTATCTAGAAGTCTGTATGGATCTTGGATCCATTGGGCACTCCTGTTACTGTAGTGCATGGCCACTAAATAATGTCGAGGCCAAATACTGAGGTGCGCAAAATTAGAAGCCACTTGAAAATATGGGCAATTGACTCCCTGTGCTGTCCTTTGCCAAAACAGAGCTGACTATTCACCTCTCACAGCTATTACAGCTTGAAGAAGGGCAAGAGATCCTTATGTGAATGGGCTGTAGGACTGCATAGTAGCTGGGTAAAGCTTCAGAGGAGAAAACATAGGAATAAGTAGGGGGGAGGCAGGGGGCTATCCAGACTGCAAATCTCTGAGCAAATTCATGCACGCCAAAGAAAGGCTCAAGGAACAGAGGTGCAAGGGTTTGCCATACCCAAAACAGCTTGGCAGGCCCCCCAGGACTGAAGACTGGTTTCACTGAAGGGCCTGTTCTGCTGCTGACACAAGAGAAGGATCTACATGTACATCGAAGTCCCATTAGAGTTAAAGGGAAGCATCTGCCAAACTTTCCCACATGTTAGTGGAGGAAAAGTTGTCTAAAGGTATCTCACAAAGTAACAAAAGGTTGTTGCTGCATGTTACATTTTTTTAATATTTGTCTGTGATACAAGCTGTATGCCTATGTTATTTGGGTGTATGTGCTTGAAATCCTGCTATCTGTCACAAAGGGGCATTTTGGGACCGTCCAGCATGCTTTCCCATTCTCCTCAATGCAAGACTATAAATATACAACTTGTATGCAACCTGTTTGCATACTGATTCCTTCTCCCTGATCAATCTGTTGCTGATTTCCAAGGACTACAGCCCCCTTTGATTCCTGTTTTTTCCTGCAAGCTCATCAGCAGGGATATATGCCTGAGGTTTTTCTTCTGTAGCTGTAAGTTTTTCTGTCTTTTGTAGCAATCATTAAAGTTTATTTGTGGGCTGAGGAAAGTTATACCCTTTCTGACAATGTGTTGTGGGGGTTTATTTAATCCTGTGGGGCATTTGAGTGCATTCTGTTGGGGGAGGGATGGAAGAAGTAAAAGAAAAAGCTGTAGAAATCAGTGGAACTGGAGATCTAGAGTCCTAGAAGGTGGCAATCTGTTAATTAGTGTTCTTGGGAAAACCTGCCTGTGATGAAAATAAAGCCCCGTCGTTAAAACCCACTGCATTTTCCTTTTCTGCCCCTGAATGTTGTTAACAATGTTGCACTCTGGTTAAGTAAAAATCTAAAACTGCACTGAAGTGTTAGTAATCGGTTCCTGAGCAGATTCCCTAATGCTATTCACTTTTCCCTGCTAATCTTCCTGTGTGAGTTATAACAATGCAGCACCAAATGAGAAGGAAATGTCAGGTTATGTTTCAGGGCCAGCCTCCTGCCCACCCTCCATCTGTGCTGATGTCAGTGCTTATTGGAACATATGCTGCCTGTTGCTCACTGACCATCTGTTAGCCGAGCTGATGAAGTGTTCCCGTTGCTGGGACAACCCGGCCCTTGATTGCCAGTGGCACCGCAAACATTTTCCGCTCAGGTTTCACTTTTATCTGTGCTCTGGAATGGCAGCCCCGGGTGGGCACGGGCTGCCCCGTCCCTGCCTTTTCCTTCCACGTGCGGGCCGAGCCAGAACTCGGGCCTCAAGTTTTGGGGTGAGCGTGGAAGGCTGCAGCAAAACTCAGGTGCACGTGGGGCCTGCGATCAGCTGTGGGCTTGGCTCTAAGGGCAGGAACGTGTCTGGTGGTGGTTAGAAAGTGTGTTCGGTGAGAGCCCCTGGACTGTGACCAGCACAGCTCAGAAGTGCTTGTAGCCCAGGGCTACAGGGGTAGTTTGGGGGCCAAGCAAAAGGCTAGAGACGGGCAACTTTTCCCTTGCTTAAGAGCCACTTGTTCTGTAATTGCTGGGTTCTGCATTTGTGTCTGACAGCCGCAAGTCTCTTTACGGCTGTAGGCCTCGGTTCATAGAGCGAAAGTGATGATAAACCACAGCAGCAGTGATCAAACTGTTCGCCCACATGCAGCCTTTTTGCAGCTCCGTCGGGTGAGCTCCCCCCCTCCCTCTTAAAAATGTCTACAAGCGTTAATCAATCCTCATGACAAGCCTGTGGGGCTGGCAGGTGGTATTCCCATTCTGAAGAGAGAGAAGCGAAGTGTGAGAGCTGGCATGAGAACCGAGGCGTGCCCACCTCCCAACCCTCGCCTGCTGAGATCACTAGACCATATTGCCCTTCACTGCACACCAAGGGCCCCAGCTCGGCCGCGGTGCCAACGGGAGCTGCATACCAGAAACGAGGGCCGGGTAGGCTGTGTCCTTTAGCTCTTCCCATGTTAAATATAAAGGGAAAAGAGCAGGACCTGATAAATGAATTTTGTTGGTGAAGGCGGCTGTGGTGGTTAGGCTCAGTGCTGTGGTAACTGGGTAAGCAGTGACAGCCTTTAGGCTGCAGAAAGTCTGGCTGCTCGGTAGTGTTAAACATTGTCAGGTTGGGAAATGCCTTGATCTTTTGTCTGCTGTGTTGGTACTCCCTGGCGTTCCTCCCTGCTGAACCTGCCAGCAGTTTTAGTCCCTGGATAACATCAGTCACTTCCATGAGCTCTCTGCCGCAGCGCTAAAAACTGTCCAGTCCATCTTTCCATTCCTCTCCCCTCCATGCAGCCTTGCCACTTTCCTGTTTTACCAAAATCCTTTTCATACATGTTGCCCCTTTGCAGTTCCTACAAAGCAAAAAGTGAAGTTTATAGCCAATTCTACAGCCTGTCCGTTCTGCATTCTCCCAGTTTTCCTGTACCTGTAGCCTTCACTCTGGATGGCCTTTTTTTTTTCTCCCTAACTTCTCATGTTTCTAAAATCCTCTTTTCTTCTGTACCTCACACAAAAATCCTCTCCCCATTTTTCTTTTTCAGTTCATATTGTCAGATACCTGTACCATCTTTTCGTAGTAGAAGATTGTAGGCTCCTGTAAGAGTTGCAAGAAAAAAGGCTATTTCTTTTTCACCCTGCACATCAATTATTGTTTTAATTAAATGACTGAATGCTACAATAATGCTGTGTGCTCAGAGACTACGTGACGTGTGGTAGAGCTGGACGAGATATGATACATACTGACATAATCCTAGGTGTTAATAATAATGTACTACTTCAGCATATGTTGCTATTTCAGGATGTTCTGGCACAATAGGCTGGTTTTATTCACCCTGGGGCCAAGCACATGAACAAATTACCGCAAGGCCAGTGAGGGTAGGGATTTGCATTGCCTCATCTGCTTTGTGGTAAGTGCCTGTGTTGGTTCCTATTCCATGGTGAGTGCGAGGTGCTGTGCTTTTGATGAGCAGCAAGCTGAGTCTCTTACCTTACATTTATCGTGGTTATGATAAAGGCATTTATCTGCAGTTTATCATAATTACCACAACGGAGCCTGAGCACTCTGAATTTATACCCTCTCTTGTGGTGACTCGTTTGGTGCCAGTCTGCTTTTAATCCACTTCAGCATCCCTTTGCATTGCCAGAATGGTACAAATGAGCCAGAAAATAGATTAAAATTGGGCCAACTTTTAATCCCTTCCAAGAATTTTGTAGGTTTTGTTGGTTTTACAGGCCTGGGCCTCTATGCATTTCAAATCAAAACAATGCGGAATTTAGCACTTTCTTTCCTTTAAGAATTGACAACCTGAATTTCCCTTGATCAAGAAACATGAAGGAAAACTGGTAATATAAGCCACCATCTACCCAGCCTCTAGCAGAGTTTGCAGTTCTGAACTGAAAACGCTATTCATACACAGGACAGGATTTCAATTTTTAGACTGAGGTTATCATAATGATTTCTGCATGTGGTTGAGTAGATAGATTACAGTGTGGATTTAGTGATACTGGAACAGCAAGAGTGTTAAACTGAATACTTTCAAAGCTTTGAGATGCTACAAAGCATGGTAAGATGAGGCAGATGCATATATTTTACCAGAAATCTGTAATGTCTGAGCATTTCTAGGGCAGTAACTAAGGGTCATGTTGAACTTCCAGATGGTGATACTCCTGCTATCTTACATGGATAGCTTTGTGACAATTACTGTCCTCATCTTAACTGGTGGTGGAGGTCTCTGGTTCAGTGGCCTGTCCACAGCACTGGAAGGTAAACTAGGGGTTGTCTTGCAGTTGTACAGGCTTCTGAGATGGGTACGCATAGTCTTGGCTGATGCTTCCAAAAAGCAGAGGGGTGGATATAAATCACCTGTTTGGTGATACTTTGATGTAGGTATCAGAAACAGTTACAAAAGCACTGGGGAAGATCCTCAGCTAACTGGTATCTGGCGACACCATTAGAGAAAAAACAATTTTTACCAGCCAAGAATCAGATCTCTGTGGCTAGGGTGTTAGACACTGAGGGCTCTGCGTAATCACAGCTCTCACACATTTCCTCAGTCTGGATGGCTGGATCCTGTGAAGAACAACAAATACTTGATTGCACTGCTGCGCTCTGAGGTTTGCGGAGCGGGGCTCTTGTGTGTGCTTTTGTGAAAAAATCCCACCCTCGCCGCAGTGGGGGGGGGCAGCCTGCCACTAACATCAGCTGCGTGAGGATTTGCTCTGCCTGAGTTCTGCACATCACTCTCTGCACAAATTAATTAAAAGATGCCTTAGGTAGGTGTCCAGCAGGCACAGAAGGAACCCAGCTCTGTTACTAGTCTGCAATCCCCAGTTTTCCAGCTGTCACTATGTAATACGGTCTCCCCCTCACGTAATTCCTTCCTGTAGTCCAATAGAAGTCCTTTAAAGATGGGGAAAAAAAAAAAAGAAGAAAAAAAAAAAAAAAAAGAAAGAAAGAGGAACAACAAGCAAGTAATCCTGTCATACGATCTGCCCCAGTAGTTTGGGGCCTGTTTCTCTTTCAGGGGCTGTGAGCATGCTTTGAGGTGCACAATAGAGATGCCTTCTCCATTGACTGAGGAGCTCAATGAGCCAAGCTCGGCAGCAGCCCCGGTAACAGCAGCAGCAGCAGCAGTGGTGCAGCACAGTAATGGGCCCAACTGTTAACTGATTTAACACTCTGCCAGCTGCAGTCCCTGAGCTCAGAGAGGAGCAGCGGGCCTTTGAATATTACCTTTCAGCCAATTAGACATATGTCACTTTCAGAAAATGTTGCGTGCCTGCTCCCGTTGAAGAGAGGCTCTGCTGGGGAGCAGAGAGAAATGGCATTACCTGCTTTTCTCCCAAATGTGAGGACCCTCCCTTGGGTAGGAATTTGTTGTTTCTGGTATTATCAGCACTGTGGATGCAAGTGCCTGAAGAGGAGTGTGAGGAAGAGTGATTATTGCAGCTCCAGGTTTTTTAGTATCTTATAGGCTGCCTGGGACAGAGCTTTTACAGAAGAGGTGGGTTTGAGTCACTGAATTAAAATGAGACCTCTCTCCTCACCTCAACACTGAGAAAGTTAAAATCAGCATCTGAATCAGCTCATGTTTGCTTCTTTTTTTTTTTTTTTTAAATCCTGTCATACGATCTAATACGATCTTTTTAAAAAAAAAAAAAAAAAAAAGATCTCAAAGAAATTTTGGATTCAGCTGAAGAAAAACAGTATGCAGATATCAGGGACTAGTGCAGATTGACAGCAGCTCAGAATGTAAAATTTTGGTCCAGCAATCAAGTTTACAAAAAAGTACAAGTCAAACTGTTATTAGGAAGTGGCAGCTCAGGGTAAGCACTGCAGGCTGCTTGATTTGTCCGAAGGATCATCATCACAGTGCCACTGAGCCAGCAAACAGAGCTCTGGGGTACTAGGCATGGCTGCTTCAAAGTTAGTGTCCTTAGGGTTGAGAAGTAGGTATTCACAGAAAATGAATATTAGGGATATTTATTTTCAGAATCAGTGGGAAAAGCAGAAGCATTTATATTTCTCATAGGGTAAATATGCCACATTTTATTCCCAGATTGATTGAATATCTGTATTTCAATAAAATTGAAATTCTTACTTCAGTCAAGTTAGTTTTTCTATGCTTTTTATATTAAAATACACAAAAATGCATTTTTAACATGTGTATTGGGATGCAAGTTATGGAAAAAAAAAATAAATACTTAATGTGTTCAAAATATTTTAATAGCAAAAGTCAAAACAAGTGAAATGAAGGTAAGAACTTGAGCCAAGTGAACTAAATGAAAAAGATAAGAGAAATGCTTAAAGGTTTTTTACGACATTGTAAAATTAAAGCATTCTGGGGATGGAGGCTAGTGGACAGAAAGACATTTGTTTTAAAACCTTGGCCTAACATTTTCTATCTGGCACTTGCTGTGACACTACTGGTGAGCAGAAATAAGGGGTCTAGAACTGTGTGAAGACTGCTGCTTTTCCCACTGGAGGTAGAGATCTGCATAAGTTTGGGACACAGTCAGACCTGGACAACAAAGTGTGTGTGGCATTCAAGAAAAGGGAATGGATGATGGCTCTTGTTTCTGTAACTTGTAAGAGGAGTGATGCAGCTAGGTTAATCACTCACCAAAAAGCCATGAGAGTGAAATGTTCTCTGAATAAGTGTAATCATTTCATTTGGTTTGGGCTTTCCTGGGTTTATTCTGGGTTTTTCTTCTCAGTTTCATCAGTCATTCTGGTAGTAAGATGTTCTATGGTTTAGACTTTTGGTGCTTGGTAATTAGGAAATAGTGTTTCTCAGGGGCAATGAGGTGAAGCATATTTGGGGGGTGAGGGTTCACACTGGATCTAAATATGCAGAAAAAGTTTTGAGGTATTGAGTCCTTTTCACATCTAACAATACCTGAAGAAAGTCATGAGTTTAGATTTTGAAAAAATAATCCTTTCCTTTCCAAAAAAAAACCACCCTCTTCCCTTACACTGTTTTGACCAGCTTCAGGCAGTGATGACAGGATTATGGAATGGTAATATATACACTGAAATGAGATGCTATTTGGAAGATCCCAGGGTTGTAGTCAGACAAGTGCTTTAAGCCAGAATAAGTTGTCAGTGTTGATAAAAGTAGTAGTTCCACACTTCCTATGCTTCTGGCTGCTTGTTCGCACTCTTGTGCTATTCTCTTCCCATCACCATACTCTCCTTTCTGCAACCTAACAGTGAACTGGAGCAGATTCAGCTGGAAATAACCTTTTCAGATTATTTCAGAGGCTGGGAAGGAGAGGGGCATGTGTGGCAGGACGTATTGGGACCTATTTTCTCCAGTCTGGTTCATTGCATGGCTACACAAACCCTTGTATCAGTAGATAGTCCATGGTACACAATGATGGAATTGAGCAATCAGAGCAGGAAGAAAGCAGGACCACTTTTTTTTTTTTTTTTTCCTGTGCTAGCACTAGCTTATCATCTTCAACAGCGCCTGTCTTCCCATGTAGGGAAAAATTAGGAAAAAGGACAATTTACCCTTTTTTAACAACTGGATCACCTACCAACAGAAGCCACTTGAGGAGATCTTACAAAGTCCAAGTCAGCGTCTTGTCCAGCCAGCAGCTGGAGAGCCAAGATCAGATGTTCCTGTTGCTGGAGCTCCTTGCAGGTGTTGCTACCTCTAGACTTCATTTGGATGTGACAGATTTATCAGTGGGGTACATCAGTGCTGCTAAGCGTGTTTTTGATGGCAGTCCCCATTTTACCTGATAGTGTAGTTTGTAATTAAAAAAAAGAGATTCTGAACACAAGTGGGGTAAGTTTAAATACACCATCAATAAACAACACAGTACTTTCCCCCTGTGGAAGTGTGTTGGATGTTTACCTCACAGGTCTTGTATAACACTACACTGTTTGAACATGGTATTTCAGACAATGATTGTTCACTTTTTTCATCTTTCTCTGCCAAATCTTCACTGAAGTGATCTTGCAGACTCTGTTGCTTTCTACCATCAGTCACTTAGTTGGTATGGCTCAGAACTTGCATATCTTTGTGCATTTGAATTCATTACTAATGCATAAGCATTCATCAGTTTGGCAGGAATGGACATTGCACATCTGTAATTCATAAGCTTCAAGACAGTTTTGGGTGATGATGATTCAGGCATCCACTAAATGTCCAAATTCCCTTTGGCATCAGTTGTCCAGCCATAACTTGTTGGATCCAGCAGAGTGAGTTCACATTGCAGGAATCATCTCCAAATTCCCACTTAATAGTTTGCATGCAGTTCATGCTGGAATAAGCAATCTTTGCATGGGGGAAGCTGGCTGGAGTCAATTTCATCCCTTTTGGCAGAGAAAAGTTGATAATGGCATCAGTTGTTGCACTTTTAGGGACAAACAGATGGCATGTGAATTCTTGTAATTTCTGAAAGAAGCCTGATGAAAGCTCCCAGGGTTGTCCAAACACTGAAAAGTTATATTGATAATGCCATTTTCTTTGCATGAGTTCTAGGGCTCCCAGTTTTCCTTTGTTTGAAAAAACACTAACAGCATCGCATCCCAAAAAGACATGCAGGCCAATCAGTATCCTGCATGCGTCAGTCCCAGGGGGGCACGCTATTATATTACTGTCAGGGAATGATGTTTGGTGTCTGCTTTCCAACTTTCTCATGCATTAGCCAAGATCTGTATTACTGCTGGATTTCACCCATCGTTTTAGCATGCAGTATAACACACATCTTCCCTTTTTTTATGGTACTTTGAGAAGTTCTGTTTTCTTGTGGTGGTCTGTGGTTAGCCAGAAAGAGAGGATCACAATTCAACAGAGAAGTCTGTAATGCGCTTTACCTTTGTGATTTACTCACATGCACAACATCTTTTAATCAGGATTTTGATAAGGTTTAACTTCTTGAAGGGCCAAGAGGAAAAAAAAAATTGTTACTTGGACTTTGTGGCCTGCATTTGTGTTCTCAAAATGAATGTTGGTAGTGGATCCTCTTGTATTTCTCACCGTCTTTTGTTGCTTGTGTCTGGTAAATATTCTAACTTTCTGACTTTCTGCACCTTCCTATAGTTCAAAAGAGCAGAGATGCCTTGTTAACACCACTCAGCCCTGGGACGAGTCTTTGTTAATAACACAGACAGATGGGATAGTGATGGTTTCAGGGGGGCTTTGCTGGACTGTTTTTCCCCCATCTGACTAAATAAACTAAGTCTTAGTCAAAGAGGTTTATCTGTTGCTCTGTTCTTGCTGATGGGCTTAAGTCTTCTTCTATCCTGTTAGCATTGTATGAAGAAGCCATGTGCATTTGACTTAATTCAGTTCTGAGGGCTGAAAAGGCTCACTCTCACTGCATACTTTGATGTCTGCTGTCCTCTGTAAAACTGCTCTACACAGCACTACTTGGATGTCTATTGATTTTTACTTCGTTGCTTTCAGCTCTGTGGTCAGCACTAAATTATCTTTGGCAAGCATATCCATCAACAAGTTGTCGGGATACATGAGCTCTGTCCCTTTGTCTCCCTGGCTGATACGTACCTAGTGTCTCCTTCAGACCTGCTCTTTCAGGTTCCAAAGGATTTTTTTTCTCAGTTGAAACGTTATTTATTGGTTTGCATTTTTTTTTCTTTTAGATAGAACTACTCTTACTTTGAGATAAAAGTTGCTGTCGTATCTGGATTAATGAAGACACTTTATGATAACTGCAAAGGTCACTTGGTATACAGAATGTTTTTTTTTCTGTAGAATATTCAGAATTTGGATTATCCATCTGGTAGTATTCAGCGCTGTTATTTTGTCTGCCTTTGCTTTTCAAGTACAAATGGTAACAAGACTGGGAATTAATGAACTTCTGAAATCATAGATTCTCTATTGAAAATGGCAAGGTTCCTGGTTCTTCGCAGTATTCCTTACTTACACATCAGCACATAGTGTATTGCATTTTACAGGCAGTTACTAATCCTTTATCTTTTCAAGTATTTGGGGTGGGGATTTGAGATTTGGTTGTGTTTTTTTTTTTTAATTTTGTTTTGTTTTTGTTTGTTTTTTGTTTTGCTTGTTTTGTTTGTTGTTTGTTTTGGTTTTTAGGTTTTAACTTGTTTTGTTTGTTTGTTTGTTTGTTTTTTGTTGTTTGTTTGTTTGTCATTCTCCCCCCCCCCCCCCAACAGAAGACACATTCCTATTCTTTGAATCCTATTTCTTTGTTTTCCTAGAAGTTTCGCCCTTCTTAGTCATTGTTGCTGTGTTTCTTTGACTGAGTGACATCCCCAAAGTCATATTTTTGGCCATGGTTATTCATACTTCTCACAATACTGAATCTGTGATGTTTAATTTTTATTTGGCAACATCCTAAAACAGGATGAAACAGAGTCTGATTGCGGATCTAGGCAGCTTTCAGAAGAGTATTTGCAAATGCATGCTCAGATGTGGCTTTAGGTTAGAACTTGGTCTTCTGAAATTGTGTGAAGAGCGTATGTTTTCTGTGCTGTTTAAAAGCTGCTCACTAGTTCCTCTCTCTACTGCTTACTTCAATAGATGTGACACTAATATTTCAAATCTGCAATAAAAAACACATGTATTGGAAGCATCAGCAAAGTTTACCATCACGTAAACAGAAAGAGGACGTGTGAAGAAAACTGATATTGTGGCACTCAGTTTTCATTTGGTAACCATTCTGGAAAAGCTAATCTGTTTGACATTTGTATTTGTCTTCAAACTCTAACAATGGCCAACCATAGAGATAATGCAGACTATGCTGATTCACGTAGAAAAATCCACCTAACTCAACATTTGCCCTCTCAAAGGCTATCACTTACTATCCTAAGACACTGACGAAGAGAAAAAGTTCTGTAGCTCCACTTCAGTGAGCACTCAAACGGTAATAGCAGGAAGACAGACACACTATCTCTGCCTTTCCTTAACCAAGTAGAGGGTTTGAAATTTTAGTGAAAAGGATGAATTCAACAACTCTGAGATACAAAAGCAAAATACTACAAAAATGGCTTCCTCTCAGAACAAATTGCTTTCATTCAATGCTTTGTGTTGTTTGACTCACAGAAATTCCTGATATTACTAATATTTTCTGGCTCCCCATCAGGACCAGATGAATAAATCCCTTGTTACTGGATTTTCATATGTATAGCCTTGAAAACTCGAAGCTTTCAGTTCATTCTCCAGTCTGTCTGTAATAAGAAGTGACTTGAGGGATCTGGACCAGAAAATTGTTGAAATGGATATGTAGCTGGGAAGTATTTCATCCTTAGCAAAACAACATATTTGGCTAAATTTCATGTAGTTGCAAATACCCCCATCAGCCCTGGCCAGCAGTGTTTGGTTGTGATATAAATTAAATAAAAGCTATCTTCAAAAAGCAATTGCCCATGTAAGAACACTGTTAGCACAGTTCTCCCACTTATCTTTCTTTGATTACTTGCACTTAAACAATAAGTGTAAAGGAGCAGACAAACATACAAGTGGTAAAAGACACTTCATCTGATGAATAAGGTAGATTGACCGCCTATATAATACTTTGTATTTCTGCTTTAGTTTAGATGTTTTAAAATAGCCCATAAAATTCCATATGGGTAAACCTGAGAATCAGCCACTTAAGATAATTTTTAAAAATTTAAGTCATATTCCTTGACAAAAGAAAAGGAACTGAAGGAGCATGATCTCTGCAAGACCTCTTGTTTTGTGCTTATATTCTCTGGTGTTTAATAAAATGTTGCCTCTAGTGTTCCCTGGGTGAGGCAGACATTATGTCTCCCATATAGATTCCTTGCATCTTGTAAGATTTAGCTTCTGCTAATGCCTTTTCTTCAATAAGGGCACAAACAGAAGCACCTTCCTCGACCCAGCTGCCCAATTTCATAAGACTTGTAGGAATTTAATCTCAGAGTGTAATTTCAACCTCCTAGTGACTTCACTGCTGTTCTGACTCCTTGATACTTTGGTCACTTTAGCCAAGGTAACTTCTCAGTCTCTGCAAAGCAAAGCTGAGGAAAGTAGGAGGAATTACCTCCAGATTCTTAGCTACTGCTGTCAACTTGAGAATTTAGCCGGCATGCAAATCAAAAGGGACAAAACCCGAGCAGGAGGAAAAAGGAAAATGAGACACTTAAGAATATCCCTGAGGAGATTAGATGAGGATCCCTCTACAGGAACTCTTGGCACAGCAGACACAAGCTTATGAGACTGTCCTGAATTAGACTTGTCAGAAAGCAGAGCTAACAATAGCTGCTGGGCCCAGCAGACTGAGCCATGCACCCAAGAGGCTTCACTGTCCATCAGAAATTAATTATCAGGGACTGCAGAGGTGAACGAGAGGCACAGTCAGAAGCAGCCACCATCCTGCAAGCTGGATGAGTGATGTGAGCAGCAGGTATTGCTGGGGGACGGTTGTGATAGTTCCCCTTCAGAACAAAGCTGTAAGATACCTGTTACCCATAATGTGTGCAAAGACTTTAAGGTCGTGTCTGCCACAGGAAAATACGGGTGTAACACCTGAAATAAATTGCCTGATGTGCTTACAAATGAGATGTCTAATTCACTTGACCATAAAGAAGCCCTATGGCAACAGCAAAGGGTAACACCCATAGCAGTTTTGCACTTATCTTGTCTATTTTTGGCTCTCCAGCTCCTCCGTACTTCCACTGTGGTGGCATTCAGAGCCATAGCAGGACACGTTGATGCCACACGTGCATCGCACTTTCATGGTAGCTGCATGCTGGTGATGAGGGGAGGTTTTTAGGGCCGTCTTGCCACACAGCTGCTGCAGCTCTGTCGACACATGGAGCAGGGTGTGCTCCGAGCACAGCTGTCATTGCTGTCATCGAGGAATGGTGGAGACTGTCTTATGCTGGAGTCCAGGTTCAGGGGATTCCTGGGGAGCTCCTTGAAGGCAGCGTGTTATAAGAGTGCTTGTAAAAGCATTTTAACCTTAGCTTGTAAGAAGATATACAAGAAAGTCATTTGGAGCTTCATTTTTAGGAAAAACTTCATCTCTTAGCTTGTGAACCATACTCTGTGTTGATAGCTAAGCAGTGTCTTCCACTGGGAGGATCTATACAGGGAGGCTAGGGCAGGAGATTAATGCCCTTATGTTCAACTCGATCTATTACATAGAGTGCTCTGTGTCACTTCTCCTGGACACACCATGATTTAACGTTCAGGAGCACACACATCTTGTCATGAACTCAATCAGCTGCTGGTTTTCTAACACATCCCTTCACCAGAGTGTGAGAATTTTTGCTTGCAAGTATCTCCAGAGTAAGGCTTCTCATCCAGAGGAAGCAGAAGGAAATTGTCCTCTTTAATGAGCATGAATTAAAAAAAGGAGGAAAATTTCCTGCCTTTCTGCCCTCCATGAACACAGTTGAGGTCCATTGTGGATGCTGTTTGATATGCCTGAACTTCTCCTTCAAATAAAAGCAAGTAAAGCCAGGGTCCTGGCTGTTTCTTATTGAACACCTCCCTGAACTTTTCACAGCTGTCAAGTGCTGACTTGTGCACAGCAACTGAATTCCACCTTGGAGTGACTGGACATCATTTCTCTATCTTCCTCATCTGGTTGTGTTTCCTTCTTCCTTGGCATCCTAGCCAAGGGCAGCCTCATTTCAGTGGTGAGTTTGTTCTGCACGGTGTTACCTAGAGGCTGAATCATTCGGTACTTACTCCAGCTGGTGCTTTCCTTGACTGCAGTGCAAATGTTGTATGGAGAAGTTTAAGTAAAGACTACCGAATGGCTCCAATCCTGTGTCTAAATTTAAGCACACCGTGGTGCCGGTGTAGAATTTCATTCCTTCTCCTCAGCTTTGTGAGACTGAAAAGGCTTCTCTGTAAGGAGCCAGGTGCAGCAGGGGGATCAGCATCTCTATGTCCCTCAGATAAAGTGCTGCTGTGGAATTCGCAGAGTTAAAATAGCTGGTACATTGATACTGTCAGTGTAGTACAGTATTTTTAATAGACTAAAAATCTTGCTTATTTTTCATGACCAATAACTTGTATTAAAAAAAATAAAATAAAATAAACTTTTAAAAGGTTTCATTAAGAGTACAGAAAGATCCTAAAAACAGGGGCACTTCTGAGAATTCCAAGTGTCCACCTGTAACGTCTTCATATACTAAAAAATAACTTTAATACTTGAGTATTTGTCCTTTATTCAGCTATCTTGTAAGTATTGCTGCAAATGCAACAAGAGCTGAAAACAGCAGCCTCTTAACACTGGCCTTTTTTTGGCTGTTTAATAAACATACACTAGATACAAATTTAGGCAATAAAAGGTTCATGTAGTATGTATGTATGTATAATACATGCACAAAAGGACTATTCAAAATGCATAGCAACCACTCGGCAGGGTTTAATTTTCCTTAACAGTTTTCCATTTTCCTTTAAATTTGGGATGGGAGTGGGGGGTAGCAATCAGAATCCTTGGCATAAATGGGATAATAATAAGGAAGTTCCTGGTATTGTTGATGTTATAGTTCCTAACAAAGCATACAACTGAATTCAGATAAAAGAAAGTTTCTGATTAAAAGGGACCATATGAATGAAAAATTTTAGAAGTTATTGGAAATTTCTTTTAGCTGCTAATCGTTGTCATATGTTAATCATAAGAGAAGTGAAACACCAGCCAAGATTTTTGTAACATGCTTTATTAATTTGGTTAACAACTTTCTTAAAACGTATTTTAAAAACTATTAGCATTCTGTATGATAGCACACATAAATTATGTCAGCCGAACAGTACGGCAGGTTACATCATTGTGACATTTATGAAGCCAGCATCTGCTGTGCATGATGGGCTGGCTTTTTCGAAAGCCTATCTAAGGGTTTTACAGCTGGCTTTCCAAATATATGCCCTTCCGTCTTCTTAAAGCGACACACACACACACACACAGATCGGTGCTGGGTTTGGATTTTCATCCAGATTTCTCACTTAGCAGGGTCTGTTTGAGTGTCGGTTTTCATGTATGCCAGCGGTGAAGTCCTGAGTGTTAAGCAGATGTGTCAGGACAACACCTAGATGTCCAGACTGAGGCTGTAATCCCCTTTTAGTCCAAGTGCAGAAGCAGATATTACTAACAGTTGGCTGAGAGTGCTGAGTGCTATAAAAACTAGTCACGCTTTACTGTCTTGAAAAATACAGAGGCAGTTAATTTTGGAGGGTGTTTTGTTGTGTTTTTTGTTGTTGTTGTTTGTTTTGTTTTGTTTTGTTTTTAATATTTGACACTGATGTTACAGATAAGACTTTTTATTTGTTTCAGAAGAAACTACCTGTCTAACTCTCACCGAAATCTGGCAGTTCAGTGCCTTCATGTATTTAATGGGCCAGGGTCTGGCCCTCTCAGCCTTTTTAGGCACTTCAGTTATCCTTTGCACTGTGCTAGAGAAAAGGCTCAAGATGTGCCTGTAGGGTTCTGTAAATGCAAAGAAAACAGGGTTTTAAGGAACTTAGGATCTGGGCACAAGCAAAAGCAGGACTGCTGGTAAAATAACACCGGTCTCACCAGACACAGCGCAGGACTGGGTAAGTTGGTCTGCCAGGTTTATCTTCACCTGTTTGTTTCATTTTGTTTTGCTCTCTGCATAGAGCAGCACAATCAGCCCATGATGTGTGAGTGAAATAGGCAGAGGCTTTCTTCACGTTTTATCTTCCTCTGCTACAAAAAAAAACAGCAACCTCTTTCCTATAAAGACTGACAGAACAATCTTGTGATATATGGTGAAGGTGCATATAGATGTGTGCATGTTCGTACATGTATGCATACGAAGCACTCTGTCCCTAAGTCCTGAAGTCAAACAAAGCCCTAAACCCCTGCAGTGCACTAAAGAGTCTTGCAGTTCTGATACGTGCATAAAGCTAGCCCCTAGTACTTCTCCCTGAAAAGGCTTTCTGTGCCTGAAGAAAGAAGCAAGCAGAGGTAAAATCAGGTTTACAAAGGGGCATCGCGGTGTCTCACCTGCCTGAAGGGATCAGGGATCAACTTTGGATTCCCCTGCAAAACCCACCAGCAAAACGCCAAGCTGTTACTGAGCCACTTTTTTTTTTTTTTCCCTAAATCCTTCAGTGGCCCGACATACCTTTCCATGGGGCCGCAGTTCTGCTTGCAAAAAGCCAGTCGTTTCATCAAAGCCCCAGACTCTGGAGAACATGGGCTGTGCCATCTCAGGGCTGCTTTTCAAGGAGGCATCTGTGCTTAGCATATGGCAACTATTTATTATAGCTGTTGCATTGAGAAACAACAATTCCCATGATAATTGTTTCTCGTATATCAAGATGCTTCAATCTCTGTTTCCCACAACATTCTGCTTGTCTGGTATGTGTGTGCCAATGTCACCACAGTCCTCGCAGACAGTTGTCTACGTTTTGTCATTACTGAGGGTAAACAGACATGACTTGAGTGGGAAGGAGAGCGGGGGAAGTGGACTGCTAATTTAGTCTGGCTTCAGTACTGTGCTGTGAAAGGAGTACTGAATGATTTGTGGGCAATATTTACAAACCTCCCCTCCCTCAATCCGTCCGTCCTTTTTCTCCGAGCACACATTGTTTAAGAGCATTAATGCTTAGGGGTTTTGCCAGAATGCAGTACAGACGAGGCTTGAATTTGCAAGGGAACGGGGGAACTTTTCAGCCTGTTCATTATTCCTAAAGAAACAATCACACAGAAAATATATGACATGTATTGTACATTTAATCACATGTGTGCATACACTTTCAGCACCTATACTAGGAGCGTACCATATATAACCCTTTCTCCCTCTGCATACAGTATTCACATACATACCTTTTATTTGCCAGGTGTCAAAATCCCTAAACACATAGATTAATAGAATAGAATAAAACCACTGGTTCATCACCAGCAAGAGGGAAACTTTTGGTGCCTGACCTGGCTGTGATTTCCCCTTTTGAGCTCTGAGTTTCAGAGCCTGTTACAGGGAACAGTTCTAGGCTACTTGTTTGCATGAATCAGCGCAACCCCACAGATTTTCAGCATCAATGTCTTTGCCCATACTGGGTAGGATTTGGATCCATAACATTTGATGATATTTTTTTTTAGGGGAGAGAGAGGATAGTGTGCACCTTTCAGTAGTTAATGGAAGCAAATGTGACCTGGAAATGGCTGAGCAAAACAGCATCTGAAAGTACTGTGCATTGGGTAAACATTGCACTCATTTTCTCAGCCAGAGACACTCCTAAGAAGCCATAAGCATTAAAAATCAGCAGGATCTAAGCTTTATTGAGGAACTATGAGGGAGGTAAGGTGTTGACTCTTACCATATTTTAACTCAGGTCATGCTACTGCAGAGCTTGGGCATAACCAAGATTTGACCTCAGCTCATTCTGTGTTCAAAAACAGAGAGAAGAGTCTGTTACTTTCTGATAAATTAGGCTCTGTTCAAAATACAGCATTACTCCCTGACAATACAAACGAGCCAAGCTCTTAATGTGATGATGAGAGCTTTGATGATATTCAGCACTTGTGAAGCTGACTCTTGGTCTTTTGTGTGTCACTGATGTGTTTACACTAACCAGACGATGTACACACGTACCATATTATTCATAAGTTCATCTGATTTTAACCAGCTTGTCTGCTTTCATGTTAAAACCTGAGCTGAAACAATTTTGCTTGTGTGAGGAGGTGGTACGGCTCTTAGTGAAGTTTACATGACTCTGCTGCTTTATGCCATCGCTAACTGGATCCTGTATTTGCATGTAAAAGTCTGACTTCATAATGCTGCTTTATTTTTGGCTTTGTGCAAGCTGTTTCTAGTTGAATCAATAGTAAAACCGCTCCTTAAGGCAGATAAATATGTAATTAGTAGAAATAATGGAGCACTAGTCAGCTGCAAAACTGATGCTTCATCTAAATGTGTGTAAGGCACTTTATTTAGTTGGCATGTTGCTAACATCTATTAAGTTAAATTATGAGAAGTGTTTTGAGGCCTTTCACACAGAAAGTGAAGCTTTTCATTCCTTATTTACATGTGTGAATGTATATGCATGGAGACTTCAACCCATGAATTAACTCCAGAGGAAAACAAACCACCAGATAAACACAAAGCCTGGGTTTGTGTTTGGGTTTATTATTTTTTCCCTTCAGAAAGCAAAGAAGCATCCTTACAGAATTTTCTGATTAATTTATTCAAAGAACTTAATTGATGTATCACAACACAGCGGTATAATTTACATGGCATTAAAAAATGGAATTGCTTCGCTCTTCACGCTGACAGCAGCCAGCTGACTGAGTAACAAGAAGTCGATCTTTGATGGTCATTTCTGCGACTTTGAAACATGTGCTTTTATTTAATTCTCACCTCATGCTGTTTGCTTTTCTAAATAGCATTAAATGAGCATGGAGCTGCGCTTGAAATATTACACGGTGTTTTATTAACACCAGTTAACACTGGTAGCTCTGGGTAGATAGATAGCTCCAGGTCCTGTTGGAAGTCACCATACATCTTGGGGTTTCATGCAAATGTAAAACCCGTGCTACAGCTTCTGGATTGGACAATTACATGTTGGAAGTCAGAAACCTCTTTGGTTGGTTGTTTCTATAGTGCAGCTATCAGTGCCAAAGAAATCCAACAAGACATATAAATGTATACATGAGCTGAGTGTCCCCAGTGGAAGAGGTGTTTTTAACTTAGTAGACCTGATCCTTTGGGGTTCGGGTCTGGGGTGTTGTTTCTTTGCTCTTTGGGATGCTTGCAAGGTTGTCTTTATGCAAAGAACACAGTCACATTCAACCTGAGGTGACTTTTTCTTAAACTAAGGGAATCTGAGGAACAAAAACAGGATGAAATCATTGAAGCATTGAATAATTCACACTAGTAGGGACCTCTGGAGGTCATTTAGTCCCACTGTCTGCTCAAACCAGGTCTGAATAAATCAGGTTTCTTGGGGTCTTTTCCATTCAAGAGATCATAAACAGAAAAAGCAGTGTGAGAGTCCCTCTCACTTCATTGCAAGTCCTCTTGCCAAAGGCTACAGTGACACAAGCTCCTGAGGCTAGGGCTTCACCCTCGGTATAACCCTGTCCCAAACTCTGTAACACCTCCATGTTTGCTGCTAAAGAAGCCCGTTGAAATGGAGAGTATTGCCAACAGGAAGGGGTTTACCAGGGAGTGAAGACAGAGATTTTTACCTATCCCCACCTGTGAGTTGGGTGGCATTGTGCATGCATGCCCCTGTATCCCTGCAGAGCTGCGCAGCTCCCTGGTAGAGTCAGGCTGCAGCCACCTCTGGTCCCATCTGCCCAAATCTTCTCCAAAGCAGTGGCTGTTTGGGCCACACCACTTGGCCACACTCTACAAGAAGGCTAAATGGTATAGTGTAGTGTGGAGCACAGCTGAGAAGCCCAGGACCTGTGAGGTATCATCTCTCAAGCCGTGGATGTCTCTGCTCTGCAGTCCAAGCTAGCTTTGTGCCGGGAACTAGGAGGGGGATGAAAGGAGAGAGAAAACTATCTCCATATACAAGGATATTCTACTAGTAGCACAAGAAAAGATGGAAGAAATTATAAATCTTCAGTTTTCCAACTCCTCGCAAGCACAGAGTACCTTGTCACACTGCCTCATAAGGATTTTATGTATGGTTTTAATACTTGAAACTTCCTCCATCTTCAAAGAACAACAAGACTTTGAGACAGATATGTGGGAAATCACTTAGCCAAGTCTTGTAATTTCAGTTCTTCTGCAGTGATCTGCAAACCACAGACTCTGAAATGAGCAAGGGGTTATGTGAATGTTCCGTATAAGTATTTATTTTTATTTTCTTTAGTAGAAGCTGTCAAATAAAGCATCTCCTGCCCTTCAGAGTTTTTGCAGTCTGTGCAGAGCCTCTGCAAGCCAGAGCTTTGCTTAGTACACTTAATTAGAGTTTGCTTATTATAACACTGCAAAATACAAGCTGGTTTTAGTCAGGGAATTAAATTTTGCTGCATTTTATTCTTGGTTAGCATCAGTTGCTTCCTAGCATTGGCAGCAACGCTCATGAGATCTGTGCACGTCTGGTGCATAAGAGGTTAGTAGATTTAACAGGGAGACATTAAAAATGGATTTAATAGAGTAGTAGCCTGGACTTCAGCATGTACTGTAATTTTAGCATTGCCCCTGGGTAAGTATTCAATTTTGACTTTTTTTTTTTTTTTTTCCTTCCAGACTAAATGAAACAGATGCCTCTCAGTACACTTCTTTGGTAAACACACTCCGAGAATCCTCCATCCAATTGTAAGTGATTATACGGCTAAAAATGCATTCTGTAATAGAGAAAACAGATGCAGTGATAATTATCCCAGTGCCCTGCATGTCAAATATTAACTATTGGTGGTGGAAATAAAGAGGCTGAAATCAAAACCAAGTGGGATTTGCTGTACCAGATCAGACTACCAGTTCAGGTTGTCTGACTATATCTTCAAATACAGGCTCAGCTTGATAATTTATAAAGAAATCACGAATGCTACTTTATAACATTGGAAAGGAAGATGAACTTCTGACGTTAAGTTTTCCTATCAGTTGTTTGTACTGGATACTTACTAGTCAGGCATGGAACTCAAAGGGTCATCGGGACTTCCAGTAATAATTATTTGAGTACTTCAAATCTGTGATCTGATTTTTCATTGCAATTTCATTGCCACCAAAAGCAGTAGCCAACTGTGCTCTGTGCTCAGTAACATGAGAATTGCAATGCCTTCCTAGGCAGTTTGAGGTTGCATCAGTGAATTAAGTTTTTTGCCTGTGGCTGTTGTGGAAAATTCCATGTGGATGTGCAAGCTTATCATCTGATCTTCCAAGATGTTGGTGAGCATAGCACTAGCCAGAGTGACCAGCATGTATGCAGGATCTTAGCTCAGGCTGGAAGCTTCAGCCCTTTGACCAAAATCATTGCAGCTGCTTCTGATTGCTCTTGTTTTGCCCTCACACAGCTGAAGATGATTCAATTTAAAAATGTAAGTGCCCAAGTAAATAGCCCCTAATATGGTCTCATCTCCTCTGCTATTTTTCTCTGATTAGTTTTAGAAGGGTTGCAATATTGAAAAGGTGAAAATTCCTCCATGACAAAGGTATTTGTCACAAATTCCCTCAGCTAATTGGAGGCATCTAACCTATTGAGCGTAAGGGTAGGTGCTTTCTCACCCAGCATTTGCTGCCTGAAGCTCACGCTGTTGCAGATCCAAGCTAATATTCCATTTTCCTTCTCTTGCCAGTAGAGCTAAAACAAGCACTTTCAGATGGCAGTTCAGCCTATCCAAAAATTGGTGGGAAAACTGTCATCCACAGGTGTCTGTTTTGTCTGTAAAGGAAGCCTGCAGTGCTAAAATAAGCTAGAAGCCTAATTTTTGGTGGTTTGTTTATCTGAGGTGAGTGTTATCCAAGTTAGCCTCATCGTGCCCTTCACTTCTTCTCAAGATGGAGGAAAGACAACCTCTTTCGGAGCTGGAGTGGAGAAGCGTGACCCTGTAACATGGGGTAGCCAGAGGCTGGTGGTTAAAATAGGAAACTAATGTAAACTGCTTATCATTGACAGGGAGGTAAACTTTAGAAACTGGGTGAATTCACCTGTGTGAAATGTATGAGAAATAGGTCAAGGCCATGCTGTCTGTTTACACGCTTTTAATCTCCACCAGGACATAGCAATTTATCATCTTTCCGAAGTGAAAGCCCTACTCAGTGCAGAGGAATGGGTTGAAATTCCATGGTCTAGGAGACACAGGTGTTCAGGTCAGAAATATCTGGTGGTCTTTCTGGGTGTCAATAAGCCTGTCTAGGTGTAGTTAGTTCCAATTTTATTTTGATGTGGTTTTACGAGAGTCAAACCTACTAATGGAGTGGCCTCCTAAGAAATGTGGGGGCAGGAGAGGCTTGCATTTTGCAAAACTCTGTTAAAGAAGGACAAATTATTTATACACATACATATAAAACCTATATGTGTACTTGTCCAGGAGAAAGGTGTGATATATTAATGTGAAAAGGCACCTGCTTGTGTTATGGGGGAAAACATGACATATAGGAGGAGAGGAGCTACTGGAAGTTGAAGGCATCTCCCCAGGGTACAGTCGAGACCAGCTCAGGCTGGACCTGAGCACAAGAACCTTCTCTGCATTTTTCTGCACTGAGCAGCAGCAGGAGCAGCCACCAGTTTGGTTTAGCAGTAATCACTGGGCTAGCCTTTCATTAGTGTCTGACACTAATTAATATGCCATGTGCTCTTTCAAGAACACCAGATAAGTACTCACAGCTTTTCCTAGGCAGATGGTAACTTTCATTACTTGACCAGATTTGCTGATTGCTGTTAGATGTCTCACTCCTTGCCCAGCTCCAGGGCCGTACCATGTCATGCCTCTGAGTGTTCTCAGACACAGAAAAGAAGGATCCTGTTTGATTTTGAAAGCCATGGGCTGGGTAAAATCCCATTGCTCTTTTCTGATATATCTTCTACTAACGTCAACTTTTCGTCTGAATTTTGCCTGAAAACTGTCAGAAGAACAAGCTGCAGGTTTAAGCTCACTGTGAGCAACAAATTCCCACACTCATCTTGAAACCCTTTTGTTTTTCCACAACTTTGTAGCATCTTTTAGGTCTCAGGAGGGGAATTGCAAGTTGTAAATTTCTTTATGCGTCCTCCTTTCACACTCCTAGGCGTGAAAAATAAAATGCTCCCCAGCTAGGCCATCCCTCTGTCTCTGAATAAACATTTGTTCGGGGGCTCCCATTCTTGCCAAGGTGTTAGGATAACATTCTCATGCTGATTCCTCTGCCTTCCTTCAGCATCCCGGTGCTGGAGGTCCATTTCCGAGGCTTTGAAATGGCCTTGCTCTCACCTCACCTTATACACATGGAAATCAGATCACCAGAAGGAGAAGGAGCAAGCTTGTAAATCCCATGGAGAAGCCAACAGGGCAGGTTAGGGAATTATGACCTTCAGTGTATTAACATTTGTGGTAGGAGCTTTGTGCAGCCAAAGAGGCTGCAATAAAAATTGAGAAAGGGTGGGTAGGTGCGTGAGGGCACTGCTAAAGGGCTTGAGCCTGCTTCTTTCAAGCTCCACTGACTGCTTTGCCGTTGTGTTGGGGAAGGCCAAAGCTGACCATTTAGAGCTTTTAGCTGCTTGTTTTTATACACTGAGAACAAAGGTTCTCTTATCATTAGCAACTGTTTATGCAAGAGTTGAGAAACCACAGCTGATAGGGGAGCCATGCCTTAGTGGGCACCACACATGCCCAGAAAGTCCTTGCCACAAATCTACAGACGAGAGAGACAAAGGCTACAGCATGTAAGTAACATGGGTGTTGCAGCAACAAATTTCCAGCAAGACTGGCCCACCACCATCAACCACAAGGCCAACTTGTCTCCTTAGGAGTTGTGTAAGAAACAAAGGGGGCCAACTGGGTGTGCAAATGTCTCCTCTTTACACTGCTTTTAATTAATCAGGGGAACTTGCTGCCACATGGTGTCTGGAAGGCAGCTAGTTCCAGCGGCTGCACAGTGAGAAGAACAAGGCTTTGTCTGCCCTTCAAAGGGGATGTTGGCAGAGTTATTCCCCAAACCGTGCCTTCCAACCATCAGCCTTCGTGTCCTCTGTCCAGCATAGGTCCTGCTTGTTTTCTGAGCAGATGAATCCTTAGCGATGAATCCTTCTGCTGGTTTAGTTGTACCAAAGAAAAGGCTTTTCCTGGCAAAGCTACAGTGGTAAGGGGAGGAATATTTTCCAGTGCCTGGCTGCCGTAGCTGGTCTGAGAGGAGCCTCCAGTGCAGGCCTGGTGGGAGGCTGTCAAACAGGCGCTGCAGGCAGCAGGGGAGGGTTATGTCAGTCCTCAAAAGTCACAGATGGGATCCAGAAACAATTTTTTCTCCTCATTACCTAATTGCATAGGTAGCTTAATTTGTGGAGCTGTTCTTTCATGTTTTTTTCTTTTGAATTTCCTTCACTTGCATATTGCAGTCATGTCCAAGGAGACTCCCAGCCTTTGGTTTGGTCGCACCATCAGTGCCTCTGTTTTGTTCTCCATAGATGTGGAGCACTTCAGAAGGAGTTTAAGTGTGAACAGATAAGTGTATCACTAAATCCACACCTCTGAAAGCTTCATTGAACAATTCTTCTCACTCCTGACATGTGAGACAAGAGTGAGTAAGATGGGTTAGGTTTAAAGTGTCTCTCCAGTGACAGTAGATAAGGTCAATGTTGGTTGTTTAGGGTAAGGCAAATTAAGTACAGTGAAAAGCCTGAAGGGAAGGAGGGAAAAGTACTGTGAGAAAGACCACATTCAGTATTGTTCTATCCCTGTAAAAGAGAAAGGGGCAGAGACCAAAGCTCTGGTCTAGATTAGATCTAGAAGTCTTGTTAGGTCTGCAATAAGATCATCTTCAAAGCATAAGAGCTGACTTAAATATTTGTTTTCTCATCTTAGTAGGAGCTGGTTTGAGGATATTGCTTCAGGCACATCTTGAATGCTAAATAACCTGAAATTCATATTTATCGGTGATCAAAGAGAGATAGAAATAAGTTGTTTGGGAGATGAGAACTTTAACTAACACTGAATAAAATGATATAGAAATCCCAAGATTAGTCAGGTAGGGTATCTTAACATACTTTAACACATTAAAAAGTCTATTAGTGTGGGCCTTTAGATCAAGTACCCTTTGATACATTAGAAAGAATCAGACAGGAAAAGAACAGTTCTCACGACTCTTAGAAACACTTCTGTTTTGTTTTTTTTTTTTTTAAACCAAAGTAAGAGCTGGAATTCTGCCTGAAATCCTGTCTTACAAACTGTGTTTCCCAGGTGAAACCCCAAGTTTAAAGATAAACATGTGGACACCGTTGCTTTACCCAAGCCTTTCATTGTTATGGCTTATTTGGTTCAGAGGTCCCTGAGAACTTCCAAGTGATTTTCTTATAATGAGGGGGACACACTGAAGCATGTGCAATGGCACTTGAAATGGGAACGTTCCTCATTCTGTATTAGCTGGCACGCTGCTTCCCAGGGGCATATGGTTTGGGTTGTAGGGTTTTTCTAGTCCGTGTTTGTAGAGCTGTCTTACATCAAAAGAGAACCAAGAGAAAAGGGAACAAAATCTTAAAACCGTTCCCTTTCCTCTGCTACTACAGTGAAAAATGCTCCCTAGAATGAGAGCAGGTCAAATTATTCAGTGTTGGTGTATAAGTGCTTTGGGAAGGGTTACTAGGGCATTTCCATTATTTGCTGTGGTTGTTTGGTGGTTGTGACATTTAGAGGGTACTTTGAAGAAAACAGCCCGGCTGGTAAATGACAGCAGAGAAAGGGGAAGGAAAGCAAATGGAGAGGAGGGAAGTTCACAGAGATTTCCTGACAAGATGAAAGGGTGAAGAAAACCCAGTGAGTTCTTATTCAAAAACCATTTTGGTAGCCTCTATTTGAATGAGAGAACAGTTTCTTAGCATGCTTAACAACTATTTGGTCCTGTCCAGGAGTGCACTTCACCAAATGTCTGCTGAGTTTAACACCACAGCCAACTTTGTGAAGTGTGATGAGAATTATTTTTACAGCTGAGCTTCTTCAGAGGGGACCACATGTGATGTGCAAATCCTGGTGGGTTTTAATGCACCTCAGTTGCACTAAAAAGCAAAATGCTGATCTTCACCAAGATTAATAAGGTGCACAAAGATATTAGCATCCAATGTTTAAACCAAATGAAAAGGAGTCTGGAAACCTGGTGTCCTCCACAGGGGACCCAACATATGCATGTGGTGGGATAAGGATGATGACTGGACTTTGCTGATTCTCGGCACAGTTTTGGTCATGTCAGCTTTCCAATATGTCCTACAATGTCCTTCAGTCCTACAGGGGAAACAAAGTAGTGACCACTGCTCCAGACCGACACTGTAAGAATTCAGTGCTTGTACACAGCTTTAATGATAAGTTCAGTAAGTCTCAGTGCTCTGGCGTCAGGTGATAGCATAAATATTGCCACATGCTTAACTAGAGGTTATGGGTTTGGGGATAAAGCATTAATCTGGCATGAGAGAGAATCTTGTGGGTGAGCACAGTGATATTTTGAGTGTGACTTTGGGAAAATTGCTTAACCTGTCCTCTGTGTCTTTATTTCCTAACTCTAAACCCAACTGGGTATGTTACTGCCCTGTTTGCAGGATTGCATGAGCAAATTAATCAGGCTCTGAATGGCACTCGGATACTACTGTGATATAAATAGAGCTGGGCAGGAAACTCTTCTCAGATCCTTCAACTTTATTGTACATCAAGATAAAGCTATCTTTCAAGGGTTGTTTGTTAGATTTGTGATTGAAACAAATACATACATACATAGAACAAACATCATTTTGTTGGTAAGTGTGCTCCTATGGGATGTGCATTCACGTTTTGAATGAGTTTGCCACTAACTCATTTCATAGAAGGACTTGAACCTAGGGTTTTTCTTTCCTGGAAAACTCTTCAAAATTGGGTTGTTTGGTTATAAAAGCCTCTTGTGTTAAAAATAATAATAATAATAATAACAACAACAACAACTAAAAAAATAAAGCTGACTGGCTATAAACAGAGGTAGTAATGACAGAAAGATGTGATTCATGAAAGCAAAATTTAAATATGGACCGATATAAAGAAGGCAAGGCATGATGAGGAATAAAAGAAGAAAAAAAGAAAGAGAATATAGAAGGGCATGCATTTTTGTCACCAAATGTGTCTTTTCCAAAGCATGTGGAAAAAATCATCATGAAGAGTGCAACACAGCAGGCTAGGTGTCAAGTGGGCATGTAAACCTTTCCCCGAAACACTGAATAGTGCAATGGTATGGAGCAGTGAAGTGTGAAACAGAGCAAATTTAGAGAAAGGAGAGCTATGTCAGCAGCAGCAGCAAAATGTAGAGACTAGCATAGTCTTGTTGAAGAGAAATTAGAGGCTGGGAGAAAGGTGAGGGAGAAAGTGTTGATGCACTATAAGATTATCGCACATTTCTAAAGAGGTCTGAAAGAGCTGACTTCCTGCTGTGGGGTTCCTCTCACACTGGTGTGAACAAGCATCACGCTATCACCTGCAAAGTCTTTAAGTGCAAGTGGTGACACTTTAATATGCACAGCCTGCCTTAGAAAATCCCGGAGGAGCAAAAGAAACATGAAAACCACGCAAGTCAAAAGGGTGCTGCTGCCATTGTCCTTTGTGCTGCATGGCTATCCGGGAATCCCAGAGAACAGAGAGGGCCCCACATCTCCCCACATGTGCTCTGCCCACATCCTAGAGCACTGCTGTGCTACCCAGATAGAAACAGCTCCCACAAACACCTTTCATGGCTTTCACAGGAGCAGTACAATGAAATCAACCTGCTAGGTGGGAAACAAGCTCTCACCAGAATATGTATAGTGGAATATCTAAACCTGGTAGCACAACCCCTTTACAGAATAGACAGGAGTGAAACCACTTGGGACTGTCTTGAACTGAAATAGGACTTTTGGGGCACTTGAGACCAGGTCTGAGTTACCAAAGACAAGAATGCATCTGGACCTTCTCCAGCTGGCACATTGAAGGTAACCACTGCCTGCACCCCTGCCTATGAGCTCCTTCTGCTCCCAGCCCATGGGCTTGAGGGCCAAATACACAAGTGCATGAAGGCCTGAAGCTGAAGGAAGCCAATATAGATGTGACAAGGAGAGAGAGCTCCACAGAGAAGTATAATAGCAATGAACAGGTCATATATGAAAAACTGAGGGAAAAATTAGGGAGGTAAAATAGTTGGTCAGCAGGGTGATGGTCACTGGGGGACCATGCTGAATTCAAGAAAGATGTTAGGCATGTCCATGTGCTTTGCTGATTGAGCTTTGTACTTTGTAGAAGGTGTCACACCACCAAGCTCTCCCAAGGAGAGGTTTGGACTTCCAAGGGGCGCTCTGCTGTCTCCAACATGAAGCAGTGGAGTGCCAGTGCAGGCTTGTTACTGTACTGTGCTAGAAATGTATAATGAGAACCTGAAAAAAGCAGGGCTGAACAAGGTCCTCTATTTAGACAATGCAAGAGTAGCCTGGCTTATTTTCCAGGATGAGGTACGAGGGAGGAGTATGAACATAGTTAAGATCATAGGGAATAACAAGGTCTTAGAAACATCTTTGTAAAAAGAAACCCTGAGTGACTATATTTTTCAGGAGCTGATCATGATCTGAGTAGGCTTGTCTGGTTTTAATAATTATTTATACTTTGGATAACCTCATTCATTTGATGTCCAATCCTATAAAAAGGACCCAAATAAGATGATAACTTTGTGACCTGCAGCTCAACAACATCCCACAGCCATTACCAGCAACAGAGAGACTGTTCATGTTCTTGATTCCTTGCGGGAGACAAGACTTTAGTGTTTCTTCTATAACCATCACCACCACCACCACCACCCAAAAAAAAAAAAAAAAAAGCAAACTGCAAATACTTTATCTTTTACTTTTATTAACCCCTCCCCAACAAGTCAATTCATTTCTCTCTTGAAAGACAGAGATAGTGTGGCTAGCTGGCGCATACTAGAGAGCCCTTTGAGCTTGCCTTCCCCACATTTCAAGACAAAGTGAGAAAAAAATCTAAATTTTTGTCTTTTTAATGAAAATCCACTTTTTGTGCTCCTTTATTCATTTATTTTGAGGCCTTCTACCTCTGTTAACTGTGGGAAAAAGCTTCACTTTGCCAGGGTACAGCATGCATTGTAAAAGTAATTCAATTTTACACCATAGCAATGACATGATCAAGGGAACTTTGAGCAGGCTTTGTGACCAGGAGCATTTAACAAGTATGTGAAAAGCTCCCAAAGAGCCTTCATGAAAGAAAGAAAGATTATAACAATAGGAGAGGTAGTTCGATAGTGGTAAATTAAGAGTCATAGGAGTGACCCTAATCAGGTTAGACTTTAAAGAAAGAGAAGCACCTTTATATCTCTCGTGTACAGGCCTGACTGCGTTAAGAACTGTTCGGTGTGTGTTCTGAAGTGCAGAAACCCCTGTGATGCTCAGCACTTGCTGAGCTCCTTGGGTTCAAGAATTCAGCCCTGCAAGTGCAAAGGCTTCCAGGAGAAATAAGTCAAACTGCAGATTTGGACAGGGTGCCTTGAAAAAATGATTTTGAATCTTCGTTCTCTCTGCAACAAAGTTTTAGCCTATGTAGGGTTGGTAACCTTTCATTTTTGGTCCCTGTGGGAATCTGACAACTCCCATGCAAGCATGGAAACAGTCTTGTGTATAAAAGCGATGACAAGTAATTCGCGTCTGATGGTTTATCAGGACAGCACAGCCTGAGCCAGATTCTGTCCTGAGCTGTATCCCAGTGAGGAGCATGATGTACCAGAAGCAAAGCAGGCCATGCAAATGAGAAATAACTATGTATACCCTGTGTATTCATATGCACATTAAGGGAACTGGTTCTGGACATGTAATTAAAACTACAGTTAGTAAGTAACGTGTACAGAGATATGGGTTTTAAAGGAGAATCCAGCTGTCTAAAAAAATAATACATATACAAACAGCCTATCAAGCAGTGTTAGTTTTGTTTCTCACATGTGGCTGACTCACTATTTCTTAGATATGTGCTGGTGTGAAAAATAGTCGAGTTTATTTTGCACGGGAACAAGGTTGCAACTGGTCTTTTTCTTTGTTAGGAAAGAAAAAAAAAAAAAAAAAAAAAAAAAAAGACTGAAAAAGTTGGGCTTGGGCTTGCCTCCTTTTTGCAACCGACAGGGACACCTACAGGAAGACAAAATTAACACATTGGCATATTGGGTGTTTTCTGCTTTATTTGTTCACAGCTTGAGCCTATTACCTAATAGAGACACAAGAAAATGGCCCATCTGTTTGCAGTGGGCAAATGTGTGAGTACTGCTCTCTGGGGCTGCATGGGAGAAGGGTTGCTTTTCAAGAATGTATTTACTTTACTCTCTGTTTTCTCAACGGTGTGTATAACTCAATACTAAAAGGCTAATTTGTTTAAGAAAACCAAACCTGACTTCTTCAGTTAATTGCTCCCAGAAAAGCTGTAGGTATTGCGCGAGTTGTGTGCGCTTTGCTGAGCGCTCTGGAGTGGCCTCAGCTCGGCTGCCGGCTGGGAGGCAGAACAGCCAGCTCCATCGCGGCAAAATCCCTGCTCCTGGCCTGCTCGCTCAGCTTGGGCTGCAGCTCCTGGAAATCAGGGCTGCGTAAGGAGGGGGAGAGAGATGAAAGTCTGCCTATCAAGGAATGGGGATGAGGCATCTGGGAGGGAAAGGCTGCTCAGGGGCACGCAAGATTTGAGATATGATTAATGCTCTGGCAGCACGTTAACGAGAACAGGGTTTGGCAACTCGGAGGAAATGCCTCTGTGTTCGCTTGCAGCCAGCCTCAAGCAGGAATATGAGCCTAGGCTCGCGTGAAAGCGAATCCAAGCTTTTGCATGGACACGAATGGCAACAGGATGGCACAAATCCTGCGGGGCCCTTTCCATGGAGCTGGGTCTGCCTTGTAGCTCCTTTTTTCGGCAGAGGGACAGGGGACGTTTTGGTAAACAGCAGCACCGTGAAAAACCTGCAGCGATCATCGCTGCTTCTCCCCAGCTCCTTGGCCTCTCAGGCTTTTTAAACAATTTTTACAAACTCCCAGAGTCAAAGCCAGTGACAACAGAGGTAGCCTTTACTTCTCTGCAGTCTGCAGGGACAGAACTGCTTGAAGGTATTAGCTATGCTAAGCCTCTTAAATAACTATTAAACACATAAAACTCTTAAATGCACGCAAATCCTGTGTAACAAATGGCAAACAATAAGGAAAAGCTGATCAACCATT
The DNA here is from genome assembly GCF_963932015.1 of Anas acuta. Classification (NCBI taxonomy): domain Eukaryota; kingdom Metazoa; phylum Chordata; class Aves; order Anseriformes; family Anatidae; genus Anas; species Anas acuta. The sequence continues at coordinate 43,192,781 of NC_088981.1, read as the reverse complement.
ACACAGCAATTTAATCTACGCAATTTGCATAATTTTGTCTAACAGAAGGAGGCTATAGTAGAACTGCTTTCTGAAGAAAGGCAGAAACGTTGTACAAAACAGGTAAACAATCGGGGATGAGGATTTTGCAAGTTCTCGACAAATTCTTGGCTCCCGGACAAAGGGAGTGTGATGTAATTGCAAGGGATGTGATGTAGATGGGCTGAAAGAGATAAAAGAAGAGTTGTGGGCATGAAAAAAAAAAAAAAAAAAAAAAAAAAGTTTTGCAATCAAATTGGGGAATTCAGGACAAAGGTTGAATGTGTACCTTTAACTCTGTCCCCCTGTATCATTTCAGTAGCCTCCCGTGTCTGCATCCTGCGCCAGGGATGCGGTGCTGTGCTGTGACAGGCACATCGTGGCTACCTTCACCATTTGTGCATGTGTTGTACCTTTGGGATCGGGGAGATCAAAGAGCAGCCACTTCTGAGCAGCCTCCCGTACAGATGGCCACACGGCAAACGAGCCACGGGCACCGGGACTCGGGGCCAGCTCCCCAGAATAGCCTGCACCTTCACAGTCTGTAAGGTGGGCTCACACTTGTAGAAATATGCCTAGCATGTTGTGGAATCCATAACGCTAATCTTAACTCTAAGCACGCAGAGATCTCAGGGACAGGAGCTGTGCAGCTTACTCCGAAGTAGGTAACTGGGGGCCTGCTTGTCACTACAGAGCCACCTGCTTAGGTACAGCCCCTGCACCCTGTGAATTTACACCGGGAGCTCATTAACAACTTAGTGCTGGGCTGCAAAGCAGCTTTTTTTTTTTTCTTCTCGGGATTGTCCTCTGTTATGTTCCCAGCAATCTGGTGGCCATCAACACCTTGCTGATAAACTGGAAATTTTCACCTTCTTCCATCCTCACCTCTCAAACGACCCATGAAAGAGCCTTAGAGATCAAAGAAATCCTCTTCCAGCCTCATCCTTCTGACAGAGGGACTGATGGGATTTAGCACCCATGTGGGAATGGCATTGGTAACTGGGCAGTGGTAGGGGTGGAAAATGAGGCAGGGGGTGTGGGGGTGGAAGAGCCCAGAAGATGAATTACCTGGGGAGGAGGTGCATACTGAATTGTGGTCACCATGGCAAGTGTGAGAAGGCAGAAGAGAAATGACTTCCTCTGCCCCAAATAAAGATCAAGGCACATTTGCATTCAAAGGGGTTGGGTTTTGCACGTATCCCATCTCTTCAGTCACTTTCTTTTAACTGGAAATCCTCACTAATTAATTGTCCTGCAAATTCTGCTCCTGCACATCATATATCTGAAGGGCTCGCTTCTTTCTCCAGTGCTGACTGTGCTCTTTCACCTTGCATTTTTGCTGCAAAAGACAAATAAAAACCAAAAGGACTTAGCCCAGGGGATTCTATGAGATTTTTAAAAGATCCTGCAACTTTTTAAGTATTGACCTACTTGTAGAGATAACCCAACAAACTGTCAAATAAGAGCTATCCGTTATTTATGCTATTGTTGCAGCAGTTTTAGGCTTTATATTGAAATCACGTTCGCAGACACAGCAACCTGGGGAGTTTTCACAGCACCTTAGGCAGACTGAAGTGGAGCTGACGAATAATCAGTGATGGAACAGCTGTTATCCAGAGATAACAGAGGACTTCAGGCTGCAGATGTGCATGGGGTCAAGGGAGACAATGTTGTGCATGGAAAAGTCATACAATGGAGTCCTGTGTATTTTCTTCAGATGTGAAGAACAAAGAAGCAATGACCTTTTGTCTGTTGCTGTCACTCCCCGCTTCACCATTAAGGTAGTTTTCTCTTTTCTTTTTTTTTAAGGGGAGGTTTCTTGAAATAGACCCCTGTCAGTCATGCCCTGAAAACGATGAGCCCATCCGTGAGCAGAATCCTTTTTAGAAGTTTACATACTCCGAATATCAAAATACAGTTAGTTTAACACGGAGCTTGGGATACCTGTGATTTTAATGCATCTATTTCAAAACAGTGGTAAATAGCAGTGTGCAAGAATAGGGCTAGCAAAGAGCGACAGATCTTTTTGTGCATCCTCCTGGTATCGGGTAGTCCATGATTTAAGGATTTCCGAGTTGAGGCTGTGGCCATGTGTTGGTGTTGAACTGCATTTACGGGATCTAGACTTGCCCACGCCAGTACAAAAACCATGCCTGGCTCCTGAGCAGGGTTTGAAAGCTGCTGCCGTACAACCAGTGGTGAGAGAAATATCTTCACTGGGGGACCAAAAGCAGCAGTGCAGGAGCTCCTGCTGTGCCCTGGCACACAGGCTTTCACCTGATCTCCTGTGTGGTGGATCAGTAATCACAGATCTGTGCCTCATCCTCCGGCACGCGCCGCGCTCGCCCCAGCCATGGGCAGGTCCCGGGTGAACTCTTCCCATGCCAGAGTAAGGCAGGGCAAAGTCAGCGTGCCTCGCCCGAGGCTGAGGATAAACCTCTCTCTTCCTGCTGGCAGAAGCACAGCTTTGGGAAAACTCAAGCCCCCGGCGCAGAGCCTGGTGCCAGCCGCGTGCCTGGGCACAGGGCGCTGCCGCCCGCAGCTCTCCCTGCCCAAACATCTCCGCCGGGGCTGGCCACGTGGCAGGCTTGGCTGTGGGTCCTTCTCCCACACCCTGCTACGGGGCCGTCACTTATTCCTCACCTAAGAGCCATAATGAGCTGATTATGGGATTTTGTTTTACCACTGGGATTATTTTTAAGGAAGCTGAGTGCTCACAGGTCATTTCCCCCACTAGGCAGGAGGGGTACACGTACTCTTTCTGGAGTATGCCCTGCATTCAGTAGAGAGTTGTGTTGGTTTGGGTTGAGAAATGTGAGTGAGAGCGCACAGCAGTTACGTTCCCAGCCCAGCTTGTTGTTTTTTATGGTTCCCATCCCCAACAGAGGACAATGGCTTCTGTAGCTCAGGATCCATGGGAAGCTGGTGTTTGACAATACACTCCCAACACGTCTGGTTTGTTTTTCTGTTTAGGTTTTTATTTTACTGTTGAAATTAGGAGTTTACATTTTAGCTTTTTTTTTTTTTTTTTTTTTTTTAATTGCTTTCCCCCCTCCTCCACACTTTATTCTTTTGGCACAGAGCTGCCACTTACCAGCTGTTCACAATTCCTTCACCCCGTCTGCTTTTCAGTACAAGATTACCACGACATACACTCAAAGGACATTTTCTTCCTTGCAGGAGGTCCCTGCTTCCCATGCCCACTGAATACATTTAACGAAAATACTTTTCTCTCTCTTTCATACCTTGGAGGAAAGTTTTTATATCCGTACTCCTCACATGACTCAGATTGGCCAATCTGTCACCCTTTAATTGCCTGAGTTTGATTTCTTGACTGCTTTTAGATCCCAGGACTACTGATTTCCCCCTCTCCTTGGTAGAGCGAGTTCACCCACAAAGTGAGTACTCAATAATTATTTTTCAACAAAAAGTTCATTCATCAACTCATAAATCTGGTCTCCTCTCCCCTGCCTTTTCCATTTTGTTGTGTGTAATTGGATTATTTTTCTAGGCTGAAATTTGACCAGAAAAATAAGTGCATTGCCACATACCAACAAATGCTAGCCGAAAGAAGCAAACTGGCATGTCACTGTGTCACTGTGTCACTGTGAAGCAATCGGTTGCACTCCCTGGTAGATGTCATCTGCTAAAGGGAGAGCAAGGAGCCATGGTTTGGGATCGAGGGCTGCGAGGTGCAGAGCCTGGGAACTTACACTGTTGCTAATGGGAGAAAGAGGCTGCTGAGCTCTTCTCAGGAATGTACTGCTTTCATTTCTAATTGAGTTATTTGTTCACTTGTTGAAGAACTCATCTCTTAGGGCAGTGACTCCCACAGACAATAACAGTGGCCTCACGCAGCCACCAGGGAATTCATTGCAGCCACAAGACAAAAACTTGCTCTGATTGTTCAGTTCTGTTTTGACTTAGTCTGTCAAAACTGCGGCCACCATGAATTTACTGTGATGGCACGTGTCACAGCTGCTTGTCTGGGAGACGCTGGTTAGTCCTGTCTCTTTTTTGGGCCCTTGGAGCAGGAGTTCTCAAGCTGCAGCCTGAGAGACCACATCGAGTAGTCTGCAGAGCTATAACATTGCACATTGATGTTGTCTTTCTACCTTGTTAGTTAAAAGCCGTTTGAAGAAGGGGTGTCATAGACTGCAGGAAAGATCCGGGTGCTCTGTGGCTCCAGAGAAAATGGGGACCATCAAACCCACAGGTCAGGTCTGCTGTCAGCACGTCACTGCCAGTCTTGATTCCCAGATCACCCAGAGCCTTCTGCTGAACATGTACCTGTCCCTGGCCTCTGTCTTCCAGGGCCATCTTTGTCCATTGAGCAACCTCATGGCCATCAAACAAACCCCCAAAACCATGGATACTGCTGACTCAGGTACATTCGCCCTAGCCCTCTGCACATGTCCTGCACAGATCATGCACACACCCCTGAACTGTCTCTCTGGATACTGAAAGGGCTCACAAAAGGCCAGAAAGATCAAACTCTCCTTCTAAAACAAAGTAATTCATAAGCTAGCCTTGGACATCTCCTTACCCAAGCTTCACTAGTCCTGCATTTTTTCTGGTCTAGGGAGTTATCATCTTCTGCAAAGCTACAGGCAGTCTCACACAGCTTCCCACTGGGAAAGAGACCCAAGCCCTGGAGCAGTCTGCTTCCCACCCATGCTCTTGACCTACTGAGGTTGCTTCTGGCCATTCTCGGTCAGCAGTTCCTCACCTGCAGCCTCCCCTGGATGCTGCTGCTCTGCCCAAACTGCAGTCTTTCGTAAGAGGTATTTCTGACTGACTGCTTGGTCATGTCTCAGGAATTTCAGGAGTCCCTTATTTACCTTTTGCAAGCAGTTCTCATCAACAGCAAATCAATACCTTCTTATCTTGTGGTTAGGATATTACTAATATTTGTCCATAGTCAATATTTTTCCTTAAAGCTAAAACATTCAAGTTTTTTTTTTCTCTCTTTTTGGTTATTCTTTGCAAGCTTTGAACTATGTGCAATTAGTATCCGAAGCCATAAAACTAATACTATAAAGCTGGGCTTTCGGGGGGAGGGTGCAGAAACAAGTCGTTTAGATGATACGTTGATAAATAATAATAATAATAAAAGTTGATCATTTACAGGAGAAAAAAGTGTTTCATACAAGAGACAGCATCCTCATAAAAAGTTTTATGGTAAGGGACCAGTATAGTACGTTGTGCGGTGAAACAGGGCAGGTTGTGTCCCTTCCTTCCTACCAGAGCAATCTGCTCCTGGTTGTCCCTGCACAATGATTCCTTCAGAAGCTGGGTAAGGACCAAAGGGGCAGAAAAGAAAGGCAGTACAAGTAATGGATACGTGTATGTCTTTTGTGTGACGTTTTGCAACTTTGTCTTTGGAAATCAGAAGCATTTGAGAAGTTCAATTTTCTCCTTGTCTAGCAGCAGTGAAAGAGGTCAGCTCAGCATGCCCCTCTCCCAGTTTATATCCCTACCCCCCAACAAATAGGTTTTAGTAAAATGAAGCTGGTTTGAAGCACCTGTGTGATATTCCCTAAAATGCCATCAAGACCCTGTGTCTTCCATGGCCAGTCACTCCTGAGACTGCTACGTGGCCCTTTTTTGTGGGATGCTGCGGGCTGGCATTTGACAGGTGAGCACACCTAGTGCCAAGCACAAGGGAGAGGCACGGGCACTGCTCCTGAGCTGATCCCGTGTCCTTTGCCCCTCTGGGTGAGTTCAGAGTGGAGCAGCAGTGTTTGGTGCTTCAGCAGCACAGCAGATGTGCTCGGCAGTGTTTCCAAGGACTGTCACCATCTTCTTGAGCGTGTCACCGCCCTGTCCTTCTCCCCTCCCTCTCCTCGACCCCTCAGTGGTGCCTCCTCCGCCACCCCCCTGCTCAATCCAATCCAACAGCACAGTCTGCATTTTCCATATCTACTTTTTTTTCTTCTTCTTCTTCTCCCCCCCTCTTTTGTCTTCTGGTAACAGCGTTTGGCATTTCCCGGACAGCCCGTACCCCATAAGGCCTTAGTGTCTGAATGCGAGAACGGCTTGAGCGTTGCCTGCTGCGACTGAAGAAGAACTTGAGTGAAAATAATCCTCTCTTTTGTTCCGCTTGGGTTGCTTTTTGTTTGCCTGACAGATGTTCGGCCCCTGTGCGTGCGCGCGGAGCGGCTCCTGCTCTGCGCGGCCGGGCCCTCTGATCCGCCAGCCCATTGATTTCTGCACCTCGGCCCGCTGCTCCCCGGCCCTTACAGATGCGCTCTTCCACACACAGGCCGGGCGACCCTCTGTGTGAGGGGGGACGGGGAGGGACGGCCTCTCCCTTTTTACCACTGTGGTGACAAATCCAGGCGAGTTTGGGGCAAGCATCACACCGCAGTGCTGTGTTCTGAGGTGCCGTGACATGGCGTCGTGCAGGGGTGTGAGGGAAAAGCTGCAGGGGCACTACACTGTGCCCGTATTATTTCAAGTTCATAATTAAGTCACTCAAATGATGAGTGTGAGGAGTGAAGCCTTGAGACATGTGGCACTCGTTATGCCCAGATCAGCCCCGTGCAGCCTGCCATCAGGAGGGTGCTGGGTGTGCGCACTGCAGGCAGCCCCCTGCTGTGTGTGGCTTGGGGCTCATGTCGTGCCCACAGAGTGCTCTCGAGCGCTTTGGCCTCCCCCCCACAGCCTGACATATGCCTGCGCAGGTCTGAGCTGCCTCCAGATCTAGAGCTGTGGGTGGGTTGTTGAAGGCAAGGTGTTTGTTTTGCCATACTCAGCTGTTTACCTCGGGTAAACCTGTGCTACACAGAAAATGGTGGATGCGCACGCTGCCCACCCAGCTCTGGGTAGCAGCACCTCTTTGCCTGTGTCTGTAATGCAGTTTCAGAGTGGACATGCTGCTGAGCACAGAGCTGCATCTCCTTTCTTTGGGACCAGAATCATGTCCACGCTGTGCACGACCCACCTCACCTCGCTTCACCATCCCGCAGAGCTGAGGTGTGCATTTGTGGGCAGCCCCAGGTGCCTGTCTCCCCCTGCCAGCCCCTACATGTCCGCACCTACAGCAAGCTCCAGCTGCTGTGCTTCTGGTCTGTACCGTGCTGCCCAGCCTTATTGCCTGTCCCTGAAGTGTATCCCATAACGCAGCACATGTCAGAGCTTCCAGAACGATGACTGTGCTGTGGCATGGAGAGGGACAGCCCTGACACTACGAGGCTGTCATCTAACACTGCGGTAGCTGCGCATGGGTTTATTGAAAACTTAGCTAGCTACGTGTTAATGACCTGTTGCTTGACAGGATATTTTCCCCTGCAGAAACAAATACAGACACGTTCCTGGTGCTACAGAGTTCATCCGTGCTCTTCCTGAAGGCTCTGTGCCTGCAATAGCAGGGGCAGCTTGGTCTGGGCTTGTTACGGCAGCACTCCCACTGACGTGCGGCCGTCTGCTGTATCCCCCTGAGAGGCTGGCAGACCTGGCAGCAAAGCTTCGCCTGGCACAAAGGGATTTATCCTGACACGGAAAGCAGGCAGGGAGGGAAACCAGCCTGCAGGCTGTGGTGGCCTGTGTCACAGCTCCAGCTGCATGCAGTATGGCTGCTGGTGCTGGGAGCGAAGCTGCAGTGCGGTGTCTCCAGCCCTCAGCGAGGGCATTGCACCCACAGCTCACCACAACAGGGCTCAGGTAGAGCTGGTGGCAGGGGGGTGTCTGTGAACGTCTTCTTGGAACAACCCCTAGCAGTAGGGTGGGCAGAGAGACCTGGACAGCATCTGCAGCAGCAGAGCAGATGTTCCACAGAGCCGCCTTGAGCGGCTTCTGCCTGTCAGCAGCATTGGAAAGGTCTCCTACCTCTTAGCCTCAGCTCTTAGCTTCAGCTCAGGCCTTGAGGTTTCCTTCTCTGATGTGCACATCATGCAGTTCAAGTGGGATGCGTGTCTGGTTCTTTAATCCAGGGAAAATAACATTGAAAAGCCGCTGTGGTACCAGTGGCCAGCAACTTACATTCCCCTCTTTGTTAGTTTTGGACCCTCCTTGACACATACGTAAAAATGAGCAAAAGGGGCTCATTTGGAAAGAAGAGTTTTGTAAAATGCCCTCTGGCTTGACAAGCAAGCTTTACTGAGCCTACTGGACTTTGTGCTTAGCCTCTCTTTTGGTCACCAGCTGAGGACTGTAACTGCTGTGACTTCCTCAATGCATGTTCCGAAAAGCGAGTTTTGTCCTGGGAGTGTCACCCAAACACTGTTAGTTGCCATGTGGCTCAGAGAAGTTTAAGATGTTGGGTTCAACTTGCTAACAAGCGATTTTTTTGCTAAGCATTCAGAGATTACCCAAGGACTATGGGGACGGTCAGCCTCAGTGCAAGCCAGGAAGGGCAGGAGGTGCTTTATGAACAATTCCCAGTTCAAGGATGGAGAAGAAATTCCAAAATCTAGGTTTATCGATCCTCTGAAGTTGGTAGTGATAAAAGCCTTTCTTTGGTTGTTGTGTACGAAATGCCTTAAGGGTGTGGATCAGTGAATGCAGCCCTGTGCATCCATGAGTATCTGTGGGACAATATATCATACTTCCTGCCATAACCAGTTTTGTACATGGATATTTTTGCAAAGGCTATGCTATAACTCCCTGTAGGCAGCATTAGATGAATACCATGGGATGTATCTAAGCAGTTATATCCCATAGATGGTACCTGAAATCCAGGCTGTGTCCGTGCTGAGTGGTAGCGAGGGACATCAGCATCAGAACTAATTCCCTTTGACTCGTCTTGTTTCTGTCGTGACGCTCGCGGCCCTTCTCCTTGCTCTGCACAGCCTCTGGGTGATGTTGTTGTTTGCAGAGCTGTGTGCGAGCTATTCTGTGACTTTTCTTTTAAAGTACTTCTTTGAAATTCTCCTGCTTCTGTAATGGGGTTTGAGCTCAGTTGCGTCACTGTTGTGATGGTCTGTCAAGCCATCTAATTGGGTTGTCTCATTAAACCACACAATCAGTGCTTACAAGGCAGCGATCCTGTAGCCCAACACTGCAGCTAGAGCCACGCTGGCTCCCGTTGCCTGCATGTGGGTCGGGACGTGATGCAGAGGCTGAGGGCAGCGTGCTTCTCCGTGGACTCACCCAGCAGCTTCTGAGGTGACACTTGCATCAATCAGGCCATTTCCAAACTGACGTGCCCTGCAGTGAGACCAGCTGGAGCAGTTCAGTTAAAATCAGCAAACAGGTGGCTTTGGGACTGCAGTTCGGAGTGAATGCTGCTACTGGGATCTCAGACTGGGTGATGGCTTCCAGCACCGTAGCTAAATTTAACTGGGAGCATGAACGGGAGCGCAGAGCTCCCGGTCTGTGCACAGACCGACAATGAGGGCAGCTTTCCTGCCAACACCAATTGTAAACCAAACAGAGGGTTTAAACTGCCCAAAGCCTCTATGAAATGCTTGTGCAGGAGCTTGGTGGGTTAAATTAGGCATTTGAATGCCCGTGCATAGGTGCTGTTTTGGTCACTGTGACTTCCCAGCTGCTCAGGGAAGAGCATCTTGGCTTTGTGGTGCTTCTCTAAGTCTGGTGAAGTGCTCCTGTGACAGAGTCGTGTCCTAGCAGAGGTGAAGGTTACCACAGCCCCTGACGTTAAAGGTTGCATAGCCAAACAACATACATTTGATCGTTTAGGTGGAACGGCCTGTGCTGAACCAACAGCCTGTCTACCTGAGGCTGTAAGCTCACTAGCTCCGTGCTAAGGGCCTGGAGAAATGGGGGTAGAAATGGGCCATCGCCTTCCTGTGGAAATGCTTCAGCTGTGACCAAGTGAGTGCTGAAACAGGCTGGGGCCAGGAGACACTGGCTGCCCTGGTGATGTTTTTGGGGATTTAAGGAACATAAGATGAACAGTGCTATGCACCAGTCTAACAAATTGTGCAGTCCAGGCTGAGCCACACATCCGACCAGTCTTTCCGTGAGCTTGTGTGAACTCTGTTCAGCATCACCGAGCTTGCAGCAGTTAACAGGCTGCAGACAGCAAGGCTCTCCTTTCCCCCACCTCACGCAGTGCCTCCCGATGCTGTATGAGAAAAATCTAAAAGTGCCACCATTGAAATCTTCTCATTTGGTTGCACTGTTAAAGAGCAGTTGGATGTAAAAGCCTCGCTAGGTATCAGCTGAAAACGCTTTGCATCACCCTTTACAATGCTTTTACTTTGGATTTTGTGGGTTAGCTCAGGGTGAGCCCTTCCCTTGGCTTTCGCAAAAGGACATAAAACCCCAGACTTTGTGGCTTGTTTCAAATCAGAGAATGAAAACACACTGCATAGCTCTTCCAAAGACAAATTATCTTTCATTTTTTAAAAATCCCATCTAATTGTCATTAATCAAGCCATCCCCTGCGCTAATAAGATGGAGGCGGGGAATGGAATGCCGCCCCGGCTCAGGCAGCTGTTGAGCATGTCAACCAGTTTCAAAACGCTTGGCAGAAGTTGTAAATGCAGTTCTAATGAGATCGACTTGTCTGCAACTAGCAAACAAATACCAGCCGCACCAAACTGTTTGTTTGCTGTGGGACTTAATGGAGATTGTGTTAACCATTCCGCAGTCAAGGGGAGATGTCAAGAAAAGTTCAGATCAAGCGCAAGGCAGTGACACTGGAATGCAGCGTTCTCCAAAATGGTTGCTTGTACAAAACCTAAGAAAAAGCTCCCCGCTCTTCTTTTATTTTCCTAACCCTCCCCACAGCCATCAGGCCTCTGAACTTTCTGCAGGCTCGGTGCATGACGCTCTCCGCAGAGGCTGCAGAAGCAAGCTGCAAACAGAAACAGGCGGCGTGAGGACGGGCTCCTGGCAGGGGACACGCTCCCGAGGCACCCTGCAGCATCCCCACCTCCCAGGAATGGCTCCATCAGCGGTCCAGGTGGTCGTGGAGAGGAGAGGCGGCATTTGGCTGATCCACCCTGGGTCTCACACACAAGAGCAGAGCAATGAGAGCTCAGTAAGCAGCTCGGTGAGCCGCCAGACCTGACTGGTGAGCTGGTTACAGCCCTTTTGCACAAGTCCTGGTTAAACGTGGCATCGGTCCAGAGGAGCTGTGACCCTGCTGGGCTAAGCCACCTCGTCTGGTGCGCCCTGGGTAAATCAGCACAGCAGTGACTGCTTGGACTAGAACCAAGGAGGTCACCAAACCCCTGTGGCTGGAGAAAGCTAAGCAGAAATACCTACGTTTCAGAGGTGTCAGCCAAACAAACACTACACCAAGAGCGAAGCATCTATAATGCTGCAGTACAACTCCCAGTCCTCTACACCTTGTTTCTCTTCTTCAGCAAGAATGAGAATCGTGCTTCGCTCCTCTCTTAGGGTTCTTTGGCGAAAGAGCAAAGCACCAGCTGCATTTTGGATGCCATGCTTATCCCCTTGCTAATATCCCTTTAATTTGTCTTGTGCCAGAAAAATTAATTATTGCAGGCCACAGCAAAGTTGAGCAGCTTGACAGAGTCCATCCCTACCCTCACTTGAGCCTCCAAAATGAACAGCGAAGTTGAACTCTGCCAGCAACTGTTCGGAACAGGGCCAAGAACAATCTAACAGGAAAGATACTGAGGATTTTTTTGTTTGTTTTTCTGTTAAACCATGTTTTTGTAATTACGAAGACTTTGTTGAGATTGCTTAGAAAAGGAAGTGCACATAAAATGGTCCATACAATTAAACTAACTACATATTAGAGTTGAAAGAATATAAGGCTGGTCTCACTGTGTTGCACCCACACAGACAAAACCCCTCCTCAAAAGGAATTTGTCCTGAGAAGGCAGTTCTGGAGACAAATCTTGGTTAACTTCAGGCCTATGTGCCACATTGTCTGTTTTACAACTGCCCCAGTTGGCCTAAAAGCAAAGGACATTCATATTAAACAAAAGCTGACTGAAAGAAAGAATTTGAAAGCTGTCACTCCCAAATCCTTTTCAGTCAAAAGTTGGTTCCTGACTGCAGATCAGGAGCCCCGAACAGGGCAGCAGCTACTGTATGCTCTTAAAACGATCTTCCACTAGCCTCGGGAGAAACATCGGGAAAAAACATTATTTTGCTCAGATTCGTATGAATGCTTTTTTTCATCATTCCCTACTTGCTCCTGCCACTTCTCCCCAAGCTTAGGTTTGTAAAATCCAGAGTCACTCAGCAGAGCACTTGGAAAGCCTACTTCTTCTTGGTTTCCAGTTTGGATAATTCTGCGGTATCAAAAAAAAAAAGTTTTTCCAAGTGTGGGAAACTACAGCGTTGCCCCGTAAGCATATAAATAGTGGAAAGGGGCGAGTTGCAGTAGGATCGCTTCAGACTGCTGTACTTCAAATCGTGTTTTATAACTCCCATATCACTGTTTTTCCCCATGAAACAGCAGTAACATAGAAGCAGCCCCGCTCCTGCCTCCCCCCTCACAGAGCCATGTGGTGTTGCAGACATCTCTCTGTAAAAAGGAGAAATGTCTTCATGGAGTGAGAGAGCCCAGTGCTTGAATCATAAAATGTTGTTTTACAGAACAATCTTGAGATCACCTTAATAAAAGGAAATTCAACTTATCCTCCACGCAGCAGTGACACAGCGAACTAGCTCTAGAAGCATGGATGCAGTATATATGCCCTGTCAAGCACTTTCACTTTCCATAATAACAAGCCCCCTCCCCTGTACACAAAATGGATTTGCCACATAAACAATCCTGCTGAAAACATGTGTCTAAAATAAAGCAGGGTCTACTTCCTTACAAACCTAGTCGTCAGGGCTGATTCTGACCTTGCGCCGTCCCTTATATAAGCAACAGTGTGCTGCCATTTGGCTGGGATCAAAATAAAGCCTCCCATCCCCTCAATAAACACTACTGCGAAGCATGTTACAGTGGGAAACGAGTGAAGTCTGCATGACTATTTTTACCCACCCCGTGTGTAACGGTGGCCAGGCCTGCTAGAGCAGCTAACTATTGCCATCTGAAGGACTGGGTTAGTACTGCTCCAGACCAAGGAGCTTGCTGTCGCGGCTTTGTGCACTTGCTCTTCTTTTGCCATGTCACTTGCAAGCACTCAATCAAGGTGGTTAAAAGTGCTCGTGCCAAGATTAACCAAATTCTGCAGCACAGCTGGCTTTTGAAATAAACGTGTAACTTAATACTAAGAAAGGGTATTGCAAGACAAACACTTCTTCTCCCTTCTCTTCCATCAAAGTCTAAGAGAGACATCTCATCCCTAGCCAAGTAGAACTGCCAATGCCAGAGCTCTGCTTCTAGGAACTGTAAGTGGTATTCTTCTATTTATTCTTCTTCTTATTTTATTCTTCTATTTGTTTTGCCTAGCTGTACCTCCACAGTGTACTATCCTGGGCAGTTTTGTAACTAGATAGTGCTCACAGTACTTCATAAAGCATTAATTGACATTGTAGACAGTGCAACACGGCTACTGACCTGATTTATATACACAAAGTACCAGCACAAAACTAAGGAGGGTTGTGAAAAGTCAGGGTATTCCTGAAAAAAATGGCATTGGTATTTCATGTCCAACAAGCCTGTGTAAAAGCTTTCATCCCCTGTTGGTTCTTCAACCAGACGTACTCCACAGGAGAACTGAGAAGGACACAAAATGGCCATCTCGTCTGCACCAGTGCTCCAGCTGGACAGCACTGGTGCCCAGTAGCAAGAAAATTTGCATCCCCGGTACCTGCTGTATCTCCCCTCTGACCTGAACACTCAAATCACCTGGCGTTCCTCCTGAAACAACTTACCGAGACAAGCCTAGACACCTCGAACTAGAACACGTAATTCTTTACGTCTGTTGGACGCGCATTTAGTTTTCATATAAACTTCACCTTTGAATATACGAGCATCCAAATTCGAAATCAGTCTTTTAAATTGAATCACTGCAACTCTCCTACACATTTGGCATCTATCACGAACATTAAATTCATTCAGGTACAAATTAGATCCTTGTTTGTTGCCTTTCCTTAGTAACTGTTTAGATCTTGCATATTGGAAACAGAGCTGTCCAAAAGGCAGGCACGCCAACTTGTTAGCGTGAGCTGCTTACCACTGCAACTTTAGTACTATCCAGTCTCACTGGAGTCCAGCAATTGTGCAAAACTAACATTTTTTCATGAGACACTTTAGCAAATCAGCATGGAATTGGTATCAAAGATAGCTGAGCTGAAGGTGCTTTAATTTAATTTATTGAAGTAACAGTGTGTATTTAGTTTAGCATTCCAGGTTTGTGTTTTAAGTAGATGCGAGGTTTTAGTTCTTGGAATTACTGCACAGTGTTCAATTTGCTCAGTGAGGCACAGCCTGTAGCTACTAAATCAATTCTACCACTGTGCCCGTTTAAGATGGCTTTTGCAAATAATCTTAAGCATCCCTGTAAGCTACTGGAATGTGCCTGGAAGTTCTGACTTGTGGGATCAAGTGACTTCAGCCCGGGATGCTGTGTCCCTTTACTGCTGCTGATCCCTCTGGGATGAGCTGTTCCCTCCTGACACGGCCCAACAGTGGCACCCAGTGGTCAAAGGGTTTCATGAGCAGTAGCAGCTTCCCAAAGTGTTCAAGTTGTCACTCACTGGATTTCCTAAACACATCCAGAGTCCTTTGAAACGCACCACGTGTTTCACTTGGTGTCAGTTACCTGCTCTTTGAACTGTCCAGAAAGCCTGAAACTACCATCATTGATGAAGACTAGCCAAAGCTAAAAAAAATTGCATGACACCCACAATGCTGCACCCAAGGCAGTCAGCCACCTTCAAACAAGCCACAAGCTTACTGCAGGCTCAAACAGAATTGTTTTTATAAAGATCAAGCATGGCACCTCAAGCAAAGAGATATTTTTTTTATATGTCCTTTTCTGAATGGGTAGAGACTGAATAAATTCCTGTACAAGAGATGATTCTGCACTTGATTACTCATCTCTGCTTTTCTGAAGGTCCTAGTACCCAAGCCAGATTCCCATGGATCTGACTGTCTATGCTTGATGCAATTTCCTGAGAATCAAGTTAATAGGACTGACAGCTTCACCCTCAACGTTAACAGGCTTCCAAGAATCTCCACACTAAGCTATTATCTATCAGAAGCCAGAAAAGGACGCTGCTTCCGTTTTGGACACCAACCAAATACAAATGTGGAGGTGAGTCAAGATGCTGAGTTCAGGACTAAACTTTGAAAAGTTCCATGTAACATTCTTCCCTCTTATGCAGATAAATTTGTTTCAGGCAACTCAGATTTATCATCTGTAAATAAATACAGAGAGGTCAGATGCCAGAACAGCACATCAGAAAGATAAACAAGAAGATGGGAAAAGTAAGCTATGAAGTACGGAGAAGACAGCAGGAACAAACACAACAAATGCTTTTCTCACTAAACCGAGGCTGAACAGAAAGCATCATCAGAAAAGCTGTCAATCTAATTTTAGCAAGTTCACAATCCTCCATGTTGTAGCATATGGGACTGCAAGAAGAGGATTAAATTGACAATGTAATTAGATCGATTAATAGATGAAGATGAGATGAACCAAATTGACTTAGACAAACACTTAATATCATCCTCGCCACAAATTGGGTTTCTAAAAAATCAACAAAAAACCCCCACACCAAAAACACCACTATCACTTCTACCAGACAGAAAATACTCGGCATTACAGTAGTCAAACTTCTTGAAAAAATTTAATAAGACAAACATCTTCATGATACAGTTAAGTTGTATTCCATAGATTACATGTTTGTATGTGAACTGTATTAGTCTTTCCGCAATTGGATGGTTTCCTCTTTAATTCCATCTTTTGTGACCACACAAATCTTAAGTGCATCACCAGTGTATACATCTCTCTCAGCAGCAGAAATAAAGACATCTTTAACCAGCTGCAAAGCCTTTTCCAGGGTCAGAGGTACATGCTCCACATTTTGCATGTTCTTGAAGCCAATCTAAGAAGAGATGAAAATGCTTTTTAAATGAAGTACATTCCATCTAGCACGAAAGCTGTTTCAATCTCTGCACTAGAACGAGCAGATTTAGACAACTTCAAAAGAAATGATTAGTCTATTTTAAAAACAGAGTTGGCAAAAGCAGTCCTCCATACAGTTTATAGCTGCGTGATCAGAACTTTACCTATGCTGATATTCATACGTAAGTAAACGGAAGCAGATCTAGTATAAAGCATAGCCTCTCCTACTAATATTCAGCATATGCAAGATACCGATCTGTTTGTTCAGAAACTTCTCACTGGGTTAGCAGCATCAGAACTGCACACAAGCCCTTTCTCCAGTCATTTCATAGTTAAAACATTTCTTAGAAGTAAGTTTTCCTAAATGCACCTAGAATTTAAAATAATAGCCCATAATAGAGCATGATCTGCCCCATTAAATATATTCTAGCCATTAAGTCAATGTTAGAATTGGAAGAGTCATTTACTATGCCTCAAATTCAGAAATGATAAATAACGCAACTTATGGTAGAAAATGTTTTATTCTCTCCAGTTAATGAAGCTCAAAACTGAAACAAAGCTTTTAGAGCTTTTTTTTGAGAAACTTTAATTGTTAAGGAAACTGGAAAGATGCTATTCCTTTCTTAGCTGAAAAAAACTAAGTGCTTAAAAAAGCAGTAAGCACTCTTAAGTTGTTTTGGCATCAGGCTCAACTGACTAACAATACCAGCACCAATATCTAAGAACAAAATGAGTAAAACGTGCTTTGGTATTTCTCTCATTCAATGATTAACAGCTTAAACTAAACATGAAGATACTCAACTCTTTTGACAGATATAATGTTAAGTTTCCAGCAGTTTTATGCAAGAACATTCTTAGAAAGTAGTGAATGACTTGTACACAACTTGAGAATCTCAAACAGGTATGTTAAGGTGTTAAAATGCATTATATAACCCAATTAATTCTATGATCTTAATTTAGAATTACTTCACGGTAAGTAATAGGCATATTTACATTATCCGACAAGGGAAAAAACAATCAGCTTCTACTGGAAGCCATTTCTCAATTAAAACACTGAACTATATTTTAAACAGAGAGAGCCCACTGTAGCTTATTAAAAACCTTAACAGAATCCAAAAGCAGCACTTCTGGACTTCTCCTGAGAGGGTGGAGGCACACAATTTGTAAATTTATTTTGGTAGGATTAATAATACCTGTAGTACATTTAAACCTTCTTTCAAAAGTAATCCTCCTCAAAAGTAAAACTACATTAATTTGAATGTCACAAATCTTCACCAAGATCATGAAAACCAAACACACTGAAATTATTTTACCTGGTTATCAAGCAAGGGCTGCAGCATGGCACTTGCTGATCCACCTGCTTTGAAAGTATCTCTCTGGTACGAGCCTACTGGATCAAAGCTATAGACTGCTCCCTTCCCTTAAAGAAAAAAAATACATAATCACAATCCAAAAAGATTCTCTGAAGCATCAGAGTTTCATGAGGACATACTGGTGAAAACACAGCACCTGGCCAGCCTCAAGGAAGTCCTTTACATTGCACTGTAGCTTCCACACAAAAGTCATTATTTTCATTAGGGATTAGTTAACATTTAAAAGTCTCTTTAGAGGAACCTCTCTGGAGTAGGTCTTCATATTTAAGAATCTCTACCACAACGAAAGGCATGAATAAAAATAAGTGCAGTTGTACTAGTAACATTTCCTTAGTCTCTTCAAGTCTTACCTTCCTCATCAAGTCCACCAATGATGTTGTAAACGTAGTAAGGGAAGAAACGTCGGGAGTACAGGATCGTGGACAGCATTGCTGCAATAGCCCCAGTAGTCATGGTCTTGTTATTGGAATGCTTGTACATCTGCAAATGGCACACCACATCCAAGACAAAAGTCACACACTAAATTTTATACTCAGTCAGGATTACTCTTTTGAAACCTCGTTAGAAGAGATTGAGGCTTAGCAAGATGATCAACTAGCAAGATGAGCAAAAACACACTGGTCTAACCGTAAAGTCTTATTACAGGCCAAAATTAATATTTCTGTGAGATTTTGCACAGAATAGATGTTGCCTCACAAACATTACCCTCTTCAGTGCTTCCATCCTTTAAATTTGTGATGTTACACTTGTACGAACACCGCAGTAATTTCACCGGACTGATCTTTCACTAGCAATGCAGCTACAACTGTGATACACACACTTGAGGACAAACAGCAAAAGCCGTATTTAAACACGTCATGGATCTCAAACGCAACACTAAGAATAGAAGTTTCTAAAAAGATTGAGATAGCTAGCTACCTTTAATCTTGCTTCAATGATTTTAGTAAGCGTCAGGCAGTCCCCATGGAAACCACTGCATCCAATGACCGTTCGTTCTGTTCTGTAAAACAAAGTTTTGTCGGGACTTTAATTCCCTATGAACTATATACACCACTTTCTTACACAGTAGATTATGAAAACATCAAATGTATTTCCAGTTTCTCCAACAAGATCAGAAACTGTTGTATAAAATGTAGTAACAGGTATTTCCTGCACCTAAAGGGAAACTGCAGCCTACATCTTGGGAAGGACTCATTCAGTGCAGGACCACACAGGTGTCATTCTTCAGCCTACTGACTTCCACAGCAACACTGACCAAAAAAAAAATGCTCAACTCCTTCACGCACCCCGAACCCTAGCTATTACCAAGTTCCATCGTATCAGACAAACCGGTTTTACTCCATCTGGCCAGGAAACTGCTTTAAGATTTTGAGATGGTTACATAACATTTACACTGTAGGTGGTTTTCTGTGTCAGCACAACAGAAGTTGTTTGGCTACAGAGATACTGTAGGTTAGCTCTTCGTTCAGTCCCAAAGCATTTTGTAAATGCTAACTACGGGAACACACACTTGAATTTTAAACTCTAACAGATCAGTGACAACCTACAAACACTGACATATATTTTATAGTATTAACACTCAGCAGTCACTTTCAAAATAAGTTCAAAATTGTCTCTCACTGTCACTAGAACTACCCAAATTCACCATGTGCTGCATACACATTGTGCCAAAGCAATTTCCACTTAGGCAGTAACAGAATCAAAGACACAGTACAAAGTTAGCCAGGAAAAACATCAGCTCATATGATTCTGTGTCATCGACAAAAAAATTGTTTATACAGCTGATGGCAGCCTACCAGATAAACACCTCCTACATTTAAAATACATATTGTTTATATTCTTTTGAAACCAAGAGGATGCTATCTAGGTGAGTCAAGATAAACATACAACAACCATGAAAAGTTGAAAAATGAATTATGGACAGGTTTACCTCTCTGAAAATAAACACCCTGTGAAGTGACAGACGGCTGACTAGAGGGACACAGTACAACAGACAGTGGTGGGCACACTCATGTCCCGGCAAAGCAGAACTAGTTACTACAGAACTACATTTTGCTACAGTTAAGACAAAAGTTCTTCTGATTATTGGGTCAGAAAAGCCCTAGCTTATATTACAAAGTCTGGTACCATGCTAAAAAGATTGTTATCAGCAAAATTCAACAACATGCAACAAGAAATCCAGCTGCATCTGGAGCAGCACATCGCAGCAAGAGTCACCATGATTCAGAAAATCAATTCTGTTACTATCCTTTTTTATTGAGAACTTGGCATAAAGAAAGCAGCAGATCATTTCAGGCAGGTGACATGCTCATCAATACGCATCGATCTTTCCTCCATTTCAGTTCTTACAAGGTATGGACTTACAGTTTGTAGCATTTGGGACTGTCTCGGCTGTGAATTGCATAACCTTCACTCAGTCGTGTGTCAGAGGCAACGATGCAAAAGTCTTCTCCAGCAATCGCCAACACCGTCCTTAAAAAAGAATGTTTGTATCATCATGACTTCTGTGACACAGCCTTTTTATATATATACATGTACATAGGTGGCAGATAAACAGACAAGAGCCCTCTACCCAGACTCAAGTTGTGTCAAGCATCTTATCAGATTCCTTAGTATGCTTCCCATTATGCATTTCCCTGCATATTACTCAGGATTGGAGTAAAGAAGACACGATGCACTAAGGAGAACATACATGATTCTCTATGTTGACTATAAAGCACAGGGAAACTTGGTAATATATAAAGCAAAAACTAGATGCAGTGAACTACAAATTGTAGATGTGCGGTAAGGAAAGATTCAATCTCCTGTAAGTGCTTGGATTTCCAAGCAAGAACATTCCAGCCACGTATCAAACACCAGTACTGCTTTAAATTACCTCTTGAATTAGTATTGCTCTTTCAGTTTGACATTATTTTATATTATTCATTTCCAAATAATAACTTTGTGATTGTCACACACATGCTACCATTAAGTAATAACCAAATGTCCTTTAAAAAGTGGTTGGATATTACGAAGAGCACATCTAAACAGCAGCACGCTGGCTCGGCCCTGCCACCTCAAGGCAGGAATCACCTGCCCGCAGCAGCTATGACCAAGCAGTTTCCAGACCTGTGACAGACCCAGAAGCAAACACCGCGGCCGTTAACGGCTGCACCGGGCGCTGTACAACCCGGCCCCGCGGGCAGGGCCCCGCCCGCA
This sequence comes from Anas acuta, assembly GCF_963932015.1. Classification (NCBI taxonomy): domain Eukaryota; kingdom Metazoa; phylum Chordata; class Aves; order Anseriformes; family Anatidae; genus Anas; species Anas acuta. Next base: position 43,172,278 of record NC_088981.1, on the reverse strand, counting down.
CCGCCCCGTGAGGGCTGCGGGCCCCCGGGCGCGGCCGGGCCCCCTCACACACACACACACACACACACAGCGGCCCGGGCCCGGTGCGAGGACTCACCCTCCGTTGAAGGTGTAGGGCGAGAAGCGGTACTGCAGGGCAGCCCCCTGCGGGTCGAGCCCCGGCAGCATCCCGGCGGTGGCGGTGCCAGCAGCCAGCATCCCCCCGGCCCCCGGTACCGGCACCGGCACCACAGCGCTGCCGCCTCACGGCAAAATGGCGGCCGCAGCCCCCGGAAGCCCGGCCCCGCGGCCTCAGCGCTGCCCTCACCCAAGATGGCGGCGGCGGAGGCGGCGCGGAGGAAGTGTCGCGGTCGGGGCGCGCCGGGCGCGGGGCGCAGCTGGGGCCCGCCGGGGCTGGGCGGCGGCGGCGGCGGCGGGCGCGGCAGGTACCGGGCGGGCCCCCCCGAGCCCCTCAATCCCTGCTCTGAACCGCCCCGGGACGCGGTGCTTGGGGCCGGGAGGGGAAACCGAGCCGGGAGGGATGAGGCCGTGATGGCGGCGGGGCCGTGGGGCTGAGGGGGAATGGGGGAGGGGGGGGGGGGAGCGGCCGTTAACGGGCGGGGGGCGGCCGTTAACGGTCAGGGAGCGGGGCCGGGCTGCTCGGGGCGGTGTGGGGCTTCCCGGCGGGGCGGCGCCGCTCGCAGCCCTGGGAGCCGAGGAGCGGCCGGTAACGGCCCGGGGAGGCCGGCCCAGCAGCGACCTTGGGGCTGTCCGGCGGCGGGGGTCCCGCTGAGGGAGCCGGGCGGTCCCGGGGAGCCGCCTGGCGCCGCAGCGCAGCCCGCAGCTCGCCACGTGCCTCGGCTGGTGCCGGAGCACGGGGATGGAGCGAGTAACAGGCGCGATTTGGAGAAAAAGCCACCACGCAAATCACGCCTGCGCTTTGTGTGCGCACCTGGAACTGGCGCTCACTTGGTTTTTCCCCCATAAAGCACGCCACAGAGGTTTGTTTCCTAAAACTGGACAAAGGAGGGCTTCCTAGCTCTGGTTTGAACAGGGGCGCTTCTCCCCCTATAAACGAAAATATTTTTGGAAGCACGAGCTGTAAATTTGCCCAGGAAAAGATGAACAAGCAGTGTGGGGCTGTAAGCTTGCCAGTCTGTCGCTGGTGGTCTTAAATTCTAAAAAAAAAATCAATGTTTTTCAAAGCAAAGCTTGCAGAACGAACGTGGATGCCTCACGCTGTTTGTGAAGGGGGCTCCAAGGACTTCTAGGGGTCCCCAAGGCTCTGCAGAGCGTGCCCGAAAGAGGTTGTTGTGTACATGGTGCGTGCGTGGGTGAGGGCTCTTATATATATTTGTACGTGGGCGTCTCTTATCTAACTTACCAGCTGATAGGTTTGCTTTTTGTTTAGCCAATATTCTCAAGATACTATTTCTTTTCTTTGCAGGTTCTGTTTAGCATTTCAGGCTCGCCACACGCATTTCTCTGGAGCTGATGTTTTTGTAACGTTTTCAGCTTGGCTAAAAGGCTGCTCTGCTGGAATGCTTTAAAGGGTTAGAAACCCCTTCGGTTTGAATTTAATTTCAGTCAATTGAGGGAAATATTTCTGATCATACCAAAGAAATAACTGGAAACATGGATCAGAACAACAGCTTGCCGCCCTACGCTCAAGGCTTAGCCTCCCCTCAGGTAAAAAAAAAAAAATGATTTAATACGCAACTGTGATCTGAATTGCTTTGTGAAAGTGTCTGCTGTTTCTTGCTTGTCATCTCTAGGTTTTTGTTTGCAGATCTGAACAATTCTGCTACACATAGCATAATATTAGTTACAAGCAGAATTGTAAAACCTTTGATTTATGTATCCAGAGATTTAAGAAACATACAGATATGTTGGTTTCCCTTGAGTTGAAGCATGGCTGACAGATTGTAAATGTTAATTTAGTTTTGGTCATTGCTGTTGGAACCCTTTAAATTGCCTTACACGTAATGGACCACAGCTGTGCCATGAGTGCATTTGGTTCAATGGGCGCAGTCTTCGTTCAAGTGATTTTAAGTAAAAAGTGTGGTTCAAATTTGTGACATGCTTGCAAAGTACTGTGAGAAACATATTGGCATGGCTGGCTGGTGACAAACAGCGCTAGAAATGACAAAGCAGTGGTGGTGGTGTTTCATTTTCTGGAAGAAGGGCGTCTTCCAAGGGTTTTCTGTTTTTAGCAAGTTACTAATATGCCTCAGGTTTGATATGATCAACTAAGATGATTTATTTTTAGACTACTCCTTCACGCTTTTTTCCCTTAAAAGCAAAATGGATCACCGCAGGATTCGTGGTTTCTTTTTTGTGCTTTTTTCCACAGGGTGCAATGACTCCCGGAATTCCGATTTTTAGCCCAATGATGCCGTATGGCACAGGACTGACACCACAGCCTGTCCAGAGCACCAACAGCCTGTCCATCCTTGAGGAGCAGCAGCGGCAGCAGCAGCAGCAGCAAGCAGCACAGCAATCTACATCACAGCAAGCGACGCAGGGAACATCTGGTCAAACCCCCCAGCTCTTCCACTCACAGACTCTTACCACAGCCCCCCTGCCGGGAACCACGCCTCTGTACCCCTCTCCAATGACGCCGATGACTCCCATAACTCCTGCGACACCTGCATCCGAGAGCTCTGGGATAGTGCCGCAGCTACAGTGAGTGTGTCGTGTCCTTTCACAGGACGCGCTTTTAGTGCTTAATTTATCAGCAATGTAACTTTTAACTTTTTACTTAGTCTGAGTTGATAATCTGATGTTTCAAAATATGTGTACCTTGAAATATATTCTTATTTGTAATTTACAGGTTCACAGAGAAGTAGCTAGCTCTACTTCACTATGCATAGAAGTTTGTTAGTGAAATGTTAAAGCACGTTATAGGAACTTTCACAGATGAAAATAAATTAGAAGTGTAGAGGGGAAGAAACTAGTTGTTAGTCTAGGAGCTAGTGCTGAATGGTCATTCATGTTGCATGTTCCATTTTCTAGTTCATTACTACTGCTGAGTTTGTGATTAGGAGATAAAAAAAACAACCTAGAACTAGCTGAGGTTCAGGTATGGAAGTGTTTTCACTGAACCTTAGCTTTAAAGAGACTTCCACAGCAACTTATGGAAGGCCCAAAAAGAAATGGGTGGTAATCAAAGTGAGTTTTGCACTGAAAGAGTAGTTCCTACTGCTTTCCCACACACACACTTCTACCCCATTGAGGACCTTCAGATTTCAGAGTTTTCCTGGCAAACAAACATCAAAGGTTATTTTGCATCTAGTAATTGCTCTTAAACTTTTTGGAGACCTTCTTTCCTGTCACCTGGCATGGGGTTTATCTGTTGGTGCATTCTTGCTTGGTCCTGTACCTCTTCTTCCTCCTTGAAGGGCATACAAAGGAAGATTGTTGGTATTATTCCTCTATTCCTGCTGCACTTCTTCTGTTTCCTGTTCCCAGCAGCTTCACAGATTGGGCCAGGGGGAGCTCTCAAGCTCAAAAATTTTTCCTGCCAAACTGAAATAGAGATTTTTCTCAGGAGACACTTTTTGTAGTAACTGGCAGAAAAGGAGGAATCTTCAATCATGCTTTAGGAGATAATGCCCTAAAAAAGAGGTTCCAGAGCCAAAACACTGTTCAGTGTGCCTGTCAGTAGGAAAGATCTCATTCAAACTCTCTTAATTAAATAAAAAATGAAATCAGTCAAGCATGCTAAAATGGGTAAGATGCATGCATTCTTTAATTTACTTTTTAATTGTATTTCTGTGAACTATCTTCAGGAATATTGTGTCCACGGTGAATCTTGGCTGCAAGCTTGACCTAAAAACCATTGCGCTTCGTGCCCGAAATGCTGAGTATAATCCCAAGGTAAGAGCAGTGTGTTAGAACTTACCCAGTAACAGGTATGTCAGAAGCACAGGTTTGGAGCATACTTTGTTGTAATAGCTCAAATGAAAAAAAAATTCTTCATATATATGCAGATTTATTCAAGAGTTAACAGAATCGTCTAACTTTCTTGAAGATTTCTGTTTTAAATCAGTAAGAAATGTTGTTATGCTGATGTAGCTATGTTTTACATGAGGTTGTAATTTGGTAGATGTGGAAAGATCAGCATGCTTAGGAAAAAACTAACAGTGTAATACACTGGCAAAGTTTTTTGTTTTGGAGCTGTCCTGAGCTCCTGTTCATGTGGGCATGTGTGTTGCTTGTGCTCAGAAAGTTCCTTTTTTCTGTTGCCACAAAATGTCTGACGCTGAAGCTTGTTCCCTGTCTTCCAACAAGGAGAACGGAAGGAAGAATTCAATTTCTGGGCTCCTGCCAGAGCCACGGTGGTCCTGCGTGTGCCGTGGCTTCCTCCATCCAGCGTCTTCCCTGGAAATTGCTGTTGCAGCAGTGCAGTTACTGGTTATTTTATCATCTCACTCCCCGCTGCAAGCTCTCTTCTTTCATGTTGTCCCCCAGTACTCCTACCATCTCCTTGCTCCTGATGGCTAGGTTTGGTGGAATGGCAATTTTTTATTTTTGCATGTCTACTTCCAAGCTGACCACTGCTTCTGACTAGCAGGTTGGAACAGCAGTGACTTAAGCCATGGGACTTTGTAAATTTGGGGAGCTTTGAGCAACAGCAGAGGCGCTGGAGCAGCATATCAAGAAAATGATGTTGTTTCATTTTTCTTCTGGGTGTCACCACTTGGAAATGTTATCTTTGCAGCCACGGTAGTTGGATGCTATGTCTAATAGAGGTGTGGATGTTGTGTAATTGAATTGGCTCGCCTTGGGAAGAGTTTGCTTTTCTCAGGATGTGTTAGTTTATTTTGGTTTACGAGGTGGGATTTTGCTATGGTTTGCCTGAACTCTGCTCAGTTGAAGCATGCATGCAGGCCAATATAATAAATAATTGTTACCATAAGTTTGTACCAGTGATGCTGTTACACGATTGCATGTGAGTAAGATGCTAGTGAGGCAAAAATTTGAGCATACTCTTAAGGTAGGGTAGGTGTCTGTGTAAGCTTGTGGGCCAGAGTGATCAATATGGAAATGCTGTTTTCCACAGCAGAGAGAAAGGAGGGTTATGTAATACACTCCTGACTTTTAGTCAGTGTGTTCATATACAAAAAAAAAAGAGGTTGCTTGGCTGTGTTATCTAAGCCATGGTTTGTCAAATGTGTTGTTAGGTAACCCACGCTTCTGCCTTGGCTATGTCAGCAGAGCATTTATGGGACTGCAGGGCAAATTGGTCCAGGTTACGAGTGCCAAACAAACAGCAGGGTTTGTGCCTGATGCCCGGATCAGTTTAACACTGTCTTTTGTTTCAGAGTTTAAGAATATTTGTAAATGCAGGTAGAGATGTTACAGTACGTAAAATACAAAGCTAGAGCTGAGCGTGCTGGTGTGTTGCACTGTGGTTGGTGGTCGAGGTGACTTCTTACACAGACCATGGCTTCTGACTTTTCGGCTGTTGTTTGACAGTAATACAACAGTGTCCAACTTTTTAAGGTAAAGAAACAAAATGGATCATAAAATATTTGCTTAGTCTTCCATCCTGCTTATAACAGATCAAGTTTCGAGACATGGAGGAAGACTTGGTGTTAAGATTGTCTCTTTCACTCTGTCGCAAATGCTAGCAGTATATTTCTGTCACATGCTTAGTAATGAAAGATGATCTTAATAAAACAGGATTGCAACAGAAAAATCCTTCCTCTTTGACTCCACCTCTGCATGTGTGGGAAGCTACTTAAAATTTACTCAAAATGCTTGAATCATGAGCGATCTGCAAGTATATTTGAATTTAGTATTTCTTTGCAATGGCTTATGTTATGCAAACCTGGTTTAGTGTGATGATCACAGCGGTGTGTCACTGACAGTCTCAACACTCACATTTCAGCGTTTTGCTGCTGTGATCATGAGAATAAGAGAGCCACGTACTACTGCACTTATATTCAGCTCTGGAAAAATGGTGTGCACAGGAGCAAAAAGGTATGTTTAGCTGTTACAAGCAAACTAATTAAAGCTGTCTTTTCCTTTGAAACCACAGTGCTTTAAGAATACCGATGCTTGAATACAGTATTTATATAAAGTCAGACAGATCCAGTTAAGCTTGCTTCCCAAATAATTTCAAATAGACAAACGTTTATGTTCTTTGCAAAGTGTCTTTTTGTGACTGAAAGGACTTCCTTGCTAAAGAGGAAATGAGAGTTGTGTTTCTGAACGTCTTTCATACAGTCTGATAAACTGGCTGAAAAGATCATTATTCACTTTTTTTTGGCTTTGCAGTCATTTATTTTTTTCTCTGATAATTTAAGAATTTCAAAGACTACACTAAAATCATTTAAACTGTAGGGGCAGTGGCAGGGTAAGAGTGATTGGGTATTTGAATAGTTTCATTCATAACAGGCCAGGAGCTCCAAGTCTCCAGTCCCTGTAGTCTGATCTGTTCTTAATGTGATCATTGAAGCATGAGAATTGGAAACTAAACGTAAGCTTAACTCCAGTGGGCAGAAGAGAAATTCTGCTCTGAAGAAGTCCTTTAGGAATCCAGAAGAAATAAGCTAATGGGCAGAGATGAGTGAATAGAGCCCCACAGAAAACACTTTCACTGCCTGGGGATGCTTGAAATTCAAGGAGTATTACTCTGCCTTAGGAGCAACTGAAAGCTTCACAAAAGTGAAGCAAACTGAGTCTGCAATAGCAAGTAAGGCCGTGCAGTTGTGTTAAACCCAGGTCTGGGTGCCTGGGCTGAATCAAGCAGGTAATTTGGGCAGTTTACAGATTTTTATAGGAATAGCATTTTGTAGCAGTAGTAATTCCAAGTTTTCACGTCTTACTGGAGGGAGTCATGTACATATATATGAAGTCTGTGAAATACATGGCTTTTCAGTTTCGTGTTTGCTGTTTGTGAATACAGTGCCAGTCGTGTTGAGGACCATAGCACCAAAACTAAGTGTAAAAACTAGTGTTCGTTGTTAATTTTAGATGCAAAAATTTTGCATATGACTCCCCTTCCCATCCTAATGCACGCCACATTTTTTCTCCAGATAAATATTTGTGCTTTAATGCTATTTGATTCAAGTAATACTTAACTGAGGAAATAAAACAGCTATATTTTTCTCCCTTCAGTGAAGAACAATCCAGACTGGCAGCAAGGAAGTATGCGAGAGTTGTTCAGAAACTGGGTTTTCCTGCAAAATTTTTGGATTTTAAAATTCAGAACATGGTGGGCAGCTGTGATGTGAAATTTCCTATCAGATTAGAAGGACTGGTACTCACACACCAGCAGTTCAGCAGGTAAATAAAAGCTTGCCTATGTTTCATTCTTGCTGCATACCAGCTAGCTTAATTTGGCATCTGTTTAGATCGTTTCCTTACACCAGAGAGGAACCTAGACCTCTGTTCCTGTCACTGCTCTGCCTCCGGTGTAGCTGATATAGCCCAGTATCAGCCCATCAAAATGATAGCCTTTGCTGCTCTCTCCCAATTTCAGTGAAGTCTGCCCCTGCTCTGTCCACTTCTAACAGTCCTGCAGATGAAAGGCTAGGACATGTCCGCAAGCCTGTGACTTTCTTCTCTTCCAGCTACGAGCCAGAATTGTTTCCAGGCTTAATCTACAGAATGATCAAGCCAAGAATTGTTCTGCTTATTTTTGTTTCTGGAAAAGTGGTTTTAACTGGTAAGTCAGACAGTATTTTATTCCAGTAGGTTGGATTTAGACTGTATTACAATGATATCAGAAGTCTACATCTTGCTAGGTGCTTTCCTTTAAAGCTGACAGTACTGGGAAAGAACAGCTAGTACAGCACTCTGCGGAGGAGATCCCACAAAGCAAGCCACGTGTATTTGGCTAAAGCCATATAAGCAGTGATCATGAATCCTAATTGGGACTGCAGGTGCCCCAAAAGCAGTTAAGAGCACAGGTAATGTGCCTAGGAAAATTTGAAAGCCTGCTTCTGTGCGTTAGGTGCATGAGTGAGCTGACTGCTTTATAGCAGCTTGGCTGGGGGCTGCTGCCATCTTCCTTTGGCACAGCAGCCCGGGAAGGGGAGGTGGCCCAGCTCAAGGACCTCCTTCACCTCAGGCACTCCACCTGCACCCTGCCTTTTCCTGTTGTGCTGAGCCTTACTGTGTACGGAAAAATGCAGCTCGCAGATGAAAGGAGAGTGCCCCTTCGCCATAGCAGGTGGTAGGCTTCTGCAACACCCTCCATTTCCAGACCTTGCTTCCCCGGGTTTGCGCTCTCTTGAAGAAAACACTGCTGGTTAGGCCTTTCTGCAGAAACACCCCATGGGCTGTGCTTTGTAGTTGGGTCTCCTCAGAAATTGCCTAGGAGAATCTCATTTGTGAGTATAGCATTAAGTGCAAAGAGGCTAATAAAGTCCAGAAAGTTTTTTTTCATTTATCATCTTTTTCACTGTTTATTCTAAAGTATGCTTTATATGAAATGTGTTTTTAAAAAATAGATGTAAAAATAGGAATAATATACATAAAGCTGCATTCAGATAAACGTTCTAAAAGCTAAAATGAAGTATTTAACGCTGGAGAAAGGCATAAACTGATTTAGTTCCTTCCTTTTTTCTAGGCGCTAAAGTTCGAGCAGAAATCTATGAAGCATTTGAAAACATCTATCCTATTTTAAAGGGTTTCAGAAAGACAACGTAACAGTTTCTACAAGTTTCAGAGAAATTGGGGGTACATTTTAAAAGGCATTGCATATGGCACAGCAGTAACGAGATGGACTTCAGTGAAACTGCAACACCAGGACTTGGACTATTTCCCAGTTAGTGCCTACTTCCCCGATGCTCAAGGGGAATTATTGATTATGTCTACTGAGTTACTGTGAGTTGCTTTACTGGGCTGTTCCTGGAGCAGTCTCTTCAAGTTTTATTTATATTCTAGCTTTTAAATAGTTTTAATGCCAGTTCTATTACTAGAAAATCCATAAATTGGTTTAAGAGACAACTGCAACTGTGTCACTCAGTGTATAAACCACTTAAGTTGCCATGTATATATGTTTTAATTTTCTTCCATAAGACCATGGTTTTTATAATTTTAAGAACTTAAGCTTTTAAATTTTTTCAATTTTAATTTTTTTGTGCCAGACACATTCCCTCTTTCCAGTATTAAGCAAGACAGAATAAATTTATTAATGAAAATGGCTCACTGTACATATATATATAATATATATATATATTCCTCCTCTTTCCTCCTTCAGCTCCACATGTACAATAAACCCTGTTTATACAATTACGGGAACTGTCTTACTGAATTTTAAAATTATGCAGCTGGTAGAGTGAAATGTATTAAACTTTTTTTTTAATCTGGATTTATAAAAAGCACATACACTACTGTAACTGACTTGTCAGTTTGAGGAGAATCTTAACAGTACTCTGGCTTGCTTACCGGTAGCCATGTCCTTGGCACCATTTAGCTTGAATATTTCTAGGATGTTAAAACAGGAGGTGATTGGTTAAAGAAGTTTGTGTTCAAGTATGTGTTGCTTCACATTCAACAGATGGGATTTATGCAAGTCTTAAATAACTACACTTGAGTGAATTGGAACAAAAGATTCTTGCTTAGCTTCTAGGCTTTCTTTAAATTACTTTTGTATTTTACCAACTATGCCAGTCTCACTATATTAGTGTTCCTGTAAAATGTCAAAGCCCTTCCAACTAGAGTCAGCATGTACATAATCTTCCCTTTGAACTGTGCTTGAAGCTTAATGGGCTGAGAACTAAAAATAAACTTTTTTTCTCCAGTACATTTCCAGTAATAACCTTTCTATGACTTGCACATTCTTTCAAACAGCTTTTACTTAAAACTAACCCCAATGTAACCACAGTCTCTTTACTTAATGAAATTGATGTTTCGTTTCATAGAAGATGAAGTGATGGCTGGTTTTGCTGCCATACTGTTTGCAAGTCTGAAGTGGACTTACTTTATCCCTAGTCTTCTTGATACTATCAGAAAGCCAGTGTTAAGCAATGTAGCTTTGCCAAGGTAAGTGCAAGCCACCCAAGAACTGCTGCACCGTCAGTGCTGCACCGTAAGCTGGCCAACGTTCCTGATAGCTCTTGAGCAAACTCTGTCACCATCCATGCTTTTTCCTGATCTTTCCTGGAAGCGTAGCTCTTAGCCACAGGGGTAGCCACTATGGTAACTTAAACATTACCATTTTGTTTTTCTCTTGCCTCAGCTATACAGCAGTCACATACCCAAATAATTCCCACAGGAGGCACTTGTTTTAAGCCTCAGCCAAGGCAGCAGTGCTAAGGTACGGTTCAGAGTGAGAATCAGCCACCACAAACAATAGGTAGCAGACAGGCAAAGCCGGCCATCCCAGAGTACATTTAAGCTGCTTCTGCATCAGACAGTTAGAGTTGAACTATTTCTGCATTCTACTAATGTTTTTAAGTCAAACTGAATTACCAAGAATTATGATGTGTAGCAACTGTTGCTTTAGGCTGCACGTTGAGTGGTTGAGCAGTTTCGCCTTCGCTATGACTGCTGTATGCCTGCGGAGCATCTTGCTGCAGTCTGCTTTTCTCTGTGAGTTCATTTTTGAGAAGCCCAAAGAAAACCCTGGCAGACAATCATCTAAGTTCTTAAAGTTCAGCCGCCAACAAAAGACGCTTACCAGTCCAAGACCATCTCAGCTTTATTTAAACATTCAGAACTGAGATTTGAACCAAAATTCAATTAATAATTGTATCTGGCTTGTTGAAGTTGCTCCTCTGGAGCACCATAAAGAGGCTGTCACAGTCTCCTAGTAGTTGTATTGTTACAGGATAGACAGGTGTCACTGATGTTAGTTCAGTTACCTACTTACAAAATGCACAGATGCACTAAACAAGGAAAACGTAACATTTAGATGCAACTTAGGAACTTGATGGAAATTCAATAGAGGATGCGGAGAAGTCTTGTTTCCATATGAACTCCTCAACGTACTCATTTTCATCCCCGCAGCTCTCAGCACATGTGTACACCACCAGCGTTCCCCAGTCGATGCTCTCTCCAAGGCTGTCAACCCGGAGGTAGTTCAGGAGCTGTGGCATAATCTTCAGGGGAAAAAAAAAGGGGTTAGAGGTAGCCCACAGCTCTCTCCTCTTTCTCTCTATGGAAACATACTTTTTAAATGTGAAAATCCTATAGGGAAAAGCAATTGCAATAGTAAATACGGGCTCTGTACAAATTGGCATCATTATTTAGTAGCAACTTCAACTCCTCTGCTCTAAGCATAAGTCAATACCTATATAATTAGACCCGTTAAGTCTGACCTACGTTACCTGTATTACCTTTAAATGAATTTACATACCTGGAATTCAAATACTCTTTTGGCACCACATGCACAATTTGGGATATCTTGTTCTTTGGGGATATTTTCCCTTGATACCCAGATTGGGCCTTCTCCTCCTCTGCAGTATCTAATGATCTAGAATTAAGCAGAAGGTTAAGTGATCGAGACTGCCTTCTCAGCTGGTTATAAAATGAGTGGTTACTGACATAGACAAAGGCGTAAGATGGGTGTAGAAACAAGTCAATCAGCAGCAAATGCAGAATTCTAAACAAAACTGTTCTTTGCATGGACTCAGCTGGTTAAGAAAACTTGTGTAAGTATTCACGTAGCCTTCTTTGCAATTTATCCCTAGATCACTGTAGTTTGTATTTCTCAAACTAAGGGACCCATAAATGCTAGACAGGTATTTTAGCTTTGAGATGGAGGCAGAGAGGACTGCTAGATGAGTACACAGAAGTGTACAGAGAAGTCAGGGATGCAGCACAGCTCTTTCTGTTTGCAGTTTTGAGTCTAAACGCAAGGGGATTGTCCTACTGTCCAAGATTTAAGTATTTTCAGGCATTTGTATTCTTTTTTGTTCTATTACTATCTAAATACTTACATAGCTAATCAGGCCTTATCAGCAAGAGGGCACTTATGCATGGAGATGATGCACCTACCCCAAGCAAGGAGAAAACAGACTCAGGGTCTCCTAATTCTTAGACGCTTACCCTAATGCCTGAGCTGCAAGCTGAAAAACAGAGAGACTTGCTGCTTCCTCCTCTGCTTTCATGGATTTCCTTTCATGTGTTTCCTTTGCATGGAACCAGGAACTGTGTTTTTGTTTTAAATAGTTGCATGTTTTATATGATCTCGCCCCTACAGAAGATTAGCCTATGTTAAAGTGTTTAGAGAAGGAGGAGGCATTTCCATCACCATTCATAATCACAGACATGGAAGTGAAACAGGTGGAGAACAATGCTGTGCCAGAATCTGCAAGTTCTATGTATGCCTCATATACCTATATTCTGACCTGCTCTGGTTCAGCAGCTATTCGCTCTTTAAACATGCGGAAAATCTTGTCGTCTTCAGTCTCGTGTTTTGCCATTGCCTCTAGCGTTTCTTCATCTAAGGACTGACTCCCTTCACCTAAGCAAGAAAAAACAAACAAACAAACACAACCCACAAACATTACAGGTTAATGCAAAACAGCCAAAAATTTAAAACAATGTTGCATCTGTAAGTGTATTTTGTTCGCAGCCATTCCCAGTGTACACCACTCTAAGACACGTTTTTTAATTTATGACACCTAAGATCCTGGCACACATCCGTTTATTAGTTTTAGTAGCATTTTAACCATAGACATGAGTAATTGCACATTAGAAAGGGAAGGAGGTCATCTACCAGCGTTTATGGCTTCCAGCAGGGATCACTAAGTGTTAAGCCCTCAGCATGTGACATCTGGAAAAGGCCCCCCATGCTGCACACAGGACACACTTCCAGTTTCTATCACTGAGGAGGGCGTCTGCTGCACTCCTGCCACAGCCCTCCCACCTTCACATCAATGTGGAGCATCGAGCAGCCTCCAGCCAGCTTTAGGGCCAGCTGGGAACCCAGCAGCTTTCCCCTGTAACCGCAAACCTTGGGTGTGTGCAAAGCCTGTGTGGTGACTGCAAACACATTAATTTTGTGGAGAAAGGGCCTGCACTTCAAGTTCTGAATTCAAGGGCAACGAAAATGACCTCAGGACAGTTTCCTTCTGGCAAAGACAACGAGGTTCAGTATGCGTTTTCCATGTATTAAAACACGCTAAACTGAGAGCCTCTAACCCAGTCTCCTGATTCCAGCAGTGTCCAGAAAGAAGCAGATGCTCAGGACCCTGCTCACTTCACTGAAGTTTTTCCTTACTTGAGGAAAGCACGCAAGGGCACAGTATGCTCCCAGCTATCTGCAGCAGCTGCTCTAACAACTCCCAGGAGGGCTGGGGCCCAGTGAGTCTCTCCCATAAACACACTTAATTAATATGGGATGTATACAAAAAGCCTGCACCGCTACTGACTACAGCTTTTTGTCAACAGTAGCTTAGATGGAACACTTAAAAATAACAGCATGTGGTATTTTAAAGAGGTAATACAGGCTTCGTTAAGAAGACTTGCAGCGTCATGTTTCTTACCTGTGCTGCTACTAACTCTGTGTTCCTCCTGTTCTTCCGCTTCCTTTGATGTACCTGCAGCTCCTTCGTCATCATCAGGATCGGCACTGCTGTCAGCAGGAAATTCTGGTTCCTCGGATTCTATCACAATCTCATATTCTGGGAACAGGAATTTGTCCTCGCCTGGAGCTGTCGCCGCATTCCCCGAGTTATCTGCAAAGCAGAAAACACCACTTCACAACGCCAATTCATATTTCACGTTCTTCTCACCAAAAGTATCTACAGCAAGCTGCGAAGCAATAATACCGCCCAAACATGGCAAGGGTGAAAAAAAAACAAACCTACATCATTGTTAAATCTGATACGAAAATAAGAAAAATTCTAACAAGAGTAGAAAACCTACAGTAAATGATGCGTTGCTCTGAGCCTTTGTAACTCCACGTGACACGGAAGACAGACAGTATTAGCAGCTGCATTTATAAAATCCCAAAGAACTGCAGTTTGACACCTCTGTGCATATCCCATTCTAAGCAGCATATGCACACAAGTCAAGTCTGCATTGGGTACTCTGAGGCCACCATTCCTCATATTTGCCCACTGCATATTTTGAGGAGCCAAAGTTTCCACAGATGCATCTACAATGCCTCCTGTAACGATGGCACTAGTTGTGTTCTGTTTCATATTCTCACAGTTCCAGTTACGTGACTCAAAAGCCTGACCCATAACTTGATTTGCATGAATCACTTTCTTTTACTTACTGCTTGCTTCCACTTCCTGCAGCCCCGGTTGGAGGGACTAGCTCAATGCCTGAACAGAGCCACAGCACATGCTCACCAAGTCACATCGCACTATCAAATACTTTAAACACTCTGTACTTGTCCTTGGAACATCCCAGAAGTGTGAATGAGATGTCAGAGTGAGAGGGAAGGGCTGGCGTAAGAAAAGGGTGTCTTCTAAAACAAATCTGAAGTACTTTTTTTCTACTGACCTGCACAGTGTCGCTTTAGTCATCACCTCGTGTGCTCCTTTACGAAGGCATTTTAAAGGCAACCCGCAGAGGGCACAAGCAGCGTGTCAGGAACAGCGACCCCACACCCCTCCATCCTGCAGCCAACCCCTACCAGCACAGCCATCCGCAGCCCTCCACCAGCGCTACCCCAGCGGCCCCCCGAGCTCTCACAGCCAGCCCGGTTGGGGGCCCGCTGGGGACCCACCTGCATCCCCGGCCTGCCCGCAGCTGTGGCGGTGCCCGCGGCGCCAGTCCAGCGCCTGGTGCTCGGTCCCGCAGTAGGCGGCGCGGTGGCAGCGGCCGCAGGCGCGGGGCCCGAGGCAGCCGCAGACGCGGCACAGGCGGGCGCCGTTCTGGAGCCGCTCGGGAGGAGTCAGGGGGCCCGGCGGGGGATCCTCGGGGGGCGGCTCCTCGGGGTAGAAGCGGTTCCGCCGCGGCAGCTGGCTCCGGAACACTGCGGGGAGAGGCGGCGCTCAGCGGGGCCGGGCCGGGCAGCGGGGCGCCCCCCGCCCCGCCACCACCCCCCGGGCTCACCGCAGAGCGGCCCGCCGGGGCCGGGCAGGCGGTAGCAGGCGGCGCCGCGGCAGGCGAAGACGAAGAGGCTGCGGTGGAAGGCGTCGCGGCGCTCGTTCAGCGGCGCGTAGAGCTGCAGCAGGAAGGCGCGGGGCTGCTGGCAGCGGGCGCAGCGCAGGTCGCCGGGGCCCGGCAGCCCGTCCTCGCCCAGCCAGGCCGGCCGGCCGCCCATTTTGCAGGGGAAGTAGGGGCTGCGCAGCCGCCACGCGTCCTCCGGGCCGGTCTCCGCCGCGAAGCCCAGCTCCGCGCCGCCCGCCATGGCCGCGGCCGGGCGGAGCGCACCTCAGCGCCGCCCAACGGCCGCCCAACGGCCGCCCGCCAACGGCTCCGCCCCGCTGCCTCAGCGCAGCGAGCCCCCAGCGGCCCCGCTCGGCACCGCAACGGGGTAAAACCCGCGGCTCCCCGCACACAGGCAGCCGGCAAGGCGTTTGTCTGGATGCTCGTTTTAATGTGCAGCCGTCGGTGCCCCCCGTTACAGCTTCGCCAGGGAAAGCTTTGAGACTGACCAGGTGGCTCTTTACGAGTCTAAAAAATGTATTTTAAGTAGCTGTTACTGTGCGCTTCTCTTTAAATAGGTATCCAAAAAAAAAAAAAAAAAAGGTTTAATCCATTTTACAAAGCAAACCACAGGTGAGTATACAAATACAACTCTAGCCAGCGGCGGCAGCAGTCTCTAAGTGGTTAGGGGAAGTACCCCAGGTGAAGACCACCCTTCCACAGCCTTGGTGCCTGCTTCTGCCTCGCACGCTGACAACGTCCAGACAGACGGACAAGGTGTGAGCTTGGTCTGCTGCCGTCCCCGCTCCGCTCCGGCAGTGGTCTGTGCCCCCAGCAGGTACTCACGTCCAGTCACAGCATCAAAAACCACTTAAAGTCTTGCAGCCACGGGCTTCTGTACAGATATCCTGGCATCTGACAAAAAGAAGAAAAAAAAAATCACTTGCAACTGCTCCATTAAATTACCTTTTGGTTTATATGAGGAACTATTAGGACAAAACACTAGGTCTAACATATCTTCATTGTCCAAACTCACGCAATCACAGAATCACCTAGGTTAGAAGAGACCTCCAAGATCACCGAGTCCAACCTCTGACCTAACGCTAACAGTCCCCACTAAACCATATCCCTAAGCTCTACATCTAAATGTCTTTTAAAGACCTCCAGGGATGGTGACTCAATCACTTCCCTGGGCAGCCCATTCCAATGCCTAACAACCAAACTCCTTTGTAACTTCAGAAGTTCTCTTCAAATGAACTAGAAACCGCTCAAGACACTCACCAAACACATCCAGGATTTTATTAACAGCCTCTTGATTTACATTGTAAGTGAATCCATTGGACCTACAGTTAAAACAAAACAAACAAACAAAAAAAACACAACATTGTTACTTCAATGGATATCTCTTATTTCAGTCATTTCCACACAAATAATCTGAATGAAACATTTTCATAATGTCATCACATTCTTCATCCTACCAGTGTACTTATAAATTTTTAGGTCACAACAGACTTTTAAACACAAGTGTATTCAAGGATTGTTAGGGTTTATCTTTCCTCTCATTTACACCCCCTGTGTCTGTATTCCCTTGTTTTTTTATTGGGGATAACCACAAGAAGAGAACGTTTGTTTGTTTGTTTTCAGTGGTACAATTTTCAAGACCATGTCACTGAAACTGAATCAAACCTTCTGCTGATCTCAAAATCTGTTGCACTTGATTTATTCCATTTACTCGAAAGGGGAATTCAGCTACAGACATTTAGTTAGCATAATGACATAGCAGGGGGACATACAACAACAGCACTTTGTGTGCTTTCCAAGAGCAATACAAACCTTAACCAATTCATTTCCTCGACAGACAAAAAAAAATTAGGTCATCAGCTGCCAACACTGTTCTATGAAACAGTCAAGACAATGTGGGGACTTGTAGCAGGGTCTTCTATGGTTATAATTTTAAATATAAGAAGTACCACCTCAACACAAATTAATCTGATAACATGAAGTATATGTAGCCATGTTTCTGTATAAGCATACATGTAGCTGTTGTTTAATATTAGGCTGGGGAACTGTGTTAAGTAACTTTAACGTCTAAGCTTTCATTGGAGTTGATTTGAGATGTCAGTGCCAAAACACAAAAAAGTATTAGTATTCCTGATTATTGCTTACATTGCCTGATGAGGCTTACTGTAACACACAGAATAACAGGGCTGTTCTATTTGCTTATCGAAGCCCTGGTAAAGATTTTGAAAACCAAAAGGTTTAGAAAAGGGAGTCAGAAGAAGCCCAGTAGTGAGTTATTAAATTCTGTTGCTGGGTCCCACGGGACTGTTTTCACTCTGCGGGGTTCCACTCTGCTTGCACAATGCGAACAGAAAGCAACTACCTGGGTCTTCACCACGACTCAGGTAAATCCAATCAACCTTCAGTTGACTGATGCTCAGGTGATTGGGTGTGTGCTGTACTGCTTAATGCTAACAGATCAGTCATTAAGAATTTCCAGTAAAACCCCACATTGTCTTTTATACACCAAAAAGCCAATGTTACTTACATTTTCTTCTTCTTCACTGCACCCATTTGCACGAGAGCTGCTAAGGCGTTTTTCTGCATGTCAGAAGACAGTGCTTCATAACACTGCGTATTCCCTACAGAAAGCAGAAAAAACAAAAGTTTTACCACTGTTCATTAACAGATTAAGCTCATAAAATCATGTTGCATGACAGCTGTACGCACCCTTTTCAAGAAGCTGAAAAACAAAGTTGCGGACTCCAGGTACAAATTGCTTCTCCGTAAAGGCTTCTCTTGTTTCCTTTGATAGGTATCTGAAAATTAACTAACATTACAAGAAAATAAACATCAGCACTTCTTTCCTTGTGATTGTCAATTTGTTATTAGTTACAAAGATGTCCCCAAAAGGAAGTAACGTTATTACACTTTGAAAAGATAGGGGGGGAAATCAAAAGGTATCATTAAATAGCACATCTGAAAAATTTATTACTGTTTAGCGTGCATGAGAATCTTAATATTAAAAGACTCAGCATACATTACTGCAATGGTTACCTTAGACATCAATTTAACATTTCTGTTCTTGTAATCAAACCCAGTATAATTCTATTAAAGCACTATCTGTTTTTACAGATCGGAATAAAATCAGGCAAATCAGTACAGACCAGCCTAAGTCATACACCAGATCATTAACAGTTCCCTAATCTACTAGGTTCAAACATCTACATTCCCACCAATGTTATGCTGACATAGAGATTTTAGCCTCCTATTTTTGTGCAGGTTATATATTACAGGATTGTAAGTGTTTAGCCATATTAAAACCTTTGGGGAAAAAAAAAAAAACAAACACAAATACACACACAATCCTACCAGATATGAGACACAAAATGAATTAAGCAAGAGTTCCTCTATGAAAGAGCAAGGGAGCCTGCCAGCAGCATACTCCCTGTGAAGCTTGTATACCCACAATAGCTCATCATGTTACAAAGCAGCTTACTGCTTTAGTCATTCTGAGAAGTCCGAGCCAAAAGTTGAAATCAGGTTCCTGGAGGGAAGGTGATGTTAAGATGCTTGTTACTGCTATTTCTCAACTCTTCCATTCTCCAGCCATGGAAACAGTCGCTCCTCGTACTGCAGAACTATCACTACTCTACTACTTTTCATATAAAACACAGGATAAAAGAGATAATTTTTGGAAAACAGCCTACCTGATAACCTTCCACGAAAGGTCTGAACATAGCTGACAAGAAAGATACTATAACACTTCCTTTGTCAGTAAGGTAGATTTCCTGTTGAGTTGTTTGAATCGCATCACATTTTGTGAGTAGAAAACATCCTTCCTCAAAATCCTGGCAGAGAGAACCGCAATTGAAATGTTAACATCTACAGCAAGTGCAGAGACTTTTTCCCACAAAATCAACCAAACACAAAAAATAAATCAAAACAAAACCACAACAAAAAACACACAACATGACACTTCTTCCATTTCTCACTTTGGTTCTCTGGACACATGAACCAAAATTTTCCTATATACCAGAAACACCCTTCTAAAAAAGGTAGTGGGAACACAATCTTAGAGCAAATCTGGAAGTACAACAAGCCTAGGACCTTAGAAAGAGGCTGTGGTTGCTATTGTAACAGCCAGCATGTATTCCCTTGGATTCTGTCAGAATACAGACAAGTTGTCCATTTTAAGGACTTTTTGTTTGTTTGTTTTGTTTGTTTGGTGATGGTGGTGGATTTTTTTTTCTTTTTTTACTTTTTTTTTTTTTTTTTTTTTTTAAAGTCAGGGCTTTCGTTTATCTCATGCACACTGTTAGCAATAAATGATAACACAGTTCACTGACCTGCTGTCTACAAAAAAAGGGCAACACAATGGCCAAAAGATACAGACTGTGGAAATGTCAGTGACAAAATTATTTTCCTTCCGTTACCAGAGGAAAAGAAGGGGGAGGGAATGGACATGATAGACATGTGGGTGACTAGAGGGGTGTCTTGCTGAGATTTCAATATAGTCATGCATCCTGAATATTCTTACGTAAATTACCTTCTTTTTTTTTTTTTAATGCAGGAAAGATCACAATTAAATATCACTATTAGATATTTGGCCTTAACATTTAACAAAAAACACATTTAAGCTGTTTTAAACCCAAATAAAATCTGCACCTGGACTTACAGTTTGTATTGGGTATGACATCAAACCAATTTTCACTAATAAATTTGTGCTCACCTGCTTTTCAAGCTGGCTGGACCAGAGCCAGGTCCAACCCTGCAGGACGTGTACAAACTGACACAGCGTGTCCTGCAGGGATCAAAGTACTGCCTGCAGTTTTCACATCTTTTCTGTGTCCAGCTGTTTTCGGAGAGCGTGCAGACACAGAGTGCTGTAACAAGGCAGCACGCATGAACAATACCGGCTTTGTCTCAGTAATGCTGATATGGGAAGGCGGGTGGAATGAGGGGAAGCTGCTTTCAGGCAAATACAATGCAACTCAAGCTTCCCTAAGACTCTGCTAGGGACACCGTTGTGCAATTAGTGAGGCTTTCACTTCAAAAACTTTCACAGGCTGTACTTCCTAGCTCTGTAAGATTTCATCTGCAGAGGTTTAAACCAGGCTTTACTCTAAGTACTTCCTTCTTAGTGCTCATAGAGTAATATCTGAATCTACACAAGACACTGCCAGTAATAAAAGTCTAAAAGAGCTCAAAGCCATTAACACTATATACTAGAAAAAAGTGTACATATGCACCGTAATATTCAGATTTCAAGGTATAAGAGGAACACCAGCTGCTGTATAAATGCTGCAGAGGTAGATACAGCACTGGAGGAGAGGTGGTAGGGAGATGTGCTCTAACACACACAGCGCTGGGTGTTGGCACAGTGCTCCGGCAGCCCCAGCAGCACAGACCACACGTATCGCGCTACACAAAGCAGCCGATCACAGCTGCACTAGAAGGACTATAATCAAGCAGAAGACAATAAGGACTTAAATTTAGAACTGCATACTCTATTTGTCAAAGATAACAAGGACATACAATGGTTGATCAGTAATTGGTACAGGACCCATAGCTTAACTTTCTGAAAGAGCAGCAGTGCCCCCTCTGCTACACAGCCTGCAAGAGCTTTAAGGAAAAATGACCCTGCTATAACCTCAATGAAAACTCCTCTTTTGCTTCTGTGCTGACAGAACATACCCACTCTGCGAAAGAGTCCAATTAGACAATTAGACCTACATTAACACTTTCTTCATAGCCTAAAGTCTCTTTCATAACTGCAAAGGAACAAGACAGTATTTACACTTCATTATAAAGAAAAAAAAAAAAAAGACTGCTCTACTAATTTTTATATCCATTCTAGAAGATTGGTAGTTTTTTTATAAAAAAGCCAAACTTCTGCTACAGCTCACTTTAATAGTTCAGACCTAGGAAGTTTCAGGCTTTTTTTTTTTTTTTTTTTTAAACACAGTGGAGGAATTAAAAAAAGACTGCATATGCAACCTTGTGGATTCACACAATGTTTTGCAACTAACCTAATGACTACCTACACCATGACCCTCTTTTAAGTTCTCCCTCCCACTTACCGATTAAGCTGATATCTCTGTAGGTATTTATCACAAGGCATGTATTAAGCAGAGCCCCAAAATCAGATGCTATTTTAACTGGCTGTGCTATGCACAATCAGTATTTTTGTATAAAGGATGCTTTTACCTTCAATGAAATACCAGGAAAGAAGATGAACTCATCAGAGAACACATCTCTCAAGATGCTGAAGCAGCTGTAGACTTCCTCTGAAAAAAATAATGTAAAAGTGTTGTTTTAAAAAACATAATTTAAACAGATGCCATTGAAAAGCCGTTTACTCCTTATTTTAGAGAAAATATTTACTCTCTAGTATTATTCCTGAAAGAGAATATCTACCTCAAATAAAATTTGAACTTGACATTAAAACCATGAGTACATATACAACAGAAATCACCACAGTAAAACAGCAAGTAGTCAAAGTACTCGGTTCAGATTTTACCGAAGGCAAAAACAGGGGACCGTAGCTTCTAAGAACATACATTAAATACCATATTATCAGATGCTGCACAAAACCAAGGTATATATTTTGAAGTTTTACTTAACGATCAAAGTATTGGAAAGCACTTCAGGAACAGCACTGGGAAGAGAACAAAGGCTGAGAACTGGCTGCACTGTATGTGAATGTGAGCTGTGTGTAGTATGTAACCTAAAAAGTAGGTCTGCTAAATGCCAACAAAACAATAAACTTAACAGTTGTAGTTTATTTTACACTGCCATGAAAGGAAGCCTCACTACAGAGACAGGAGACACTGCCTAGCATGCTTTTATTTAACAGCTGAAATACAAGAGGTGATTTTTGCCACTTTTGGGGCCATTTCACCCTCTGGCAGTTTCATAATGTATACCACAAGGGAAGCAACCTAAGTACTCCCAAATATGTTCTTCTACGCTCAACTACTTCTGGACTGTAGAACAGTGTAAATAAGAACTGGAATCACCTCGTGCCTGCTGTCTCACCAGAATATGCCTTGATACTTTTAAAGTATCAAGGGCTAAATAAAAATGGCAAAAAAAAACAACCAAAAAAGTCCCCTCCCAACACACCCAATTTATGCCACAGGACCTTATTCAGAGTCCTGGCACAAAGCTGTTAAGTAGCTCCCACTATCGATCACAGGAATCTCCTGCTCCTCTCACTGAGGACATGACAGGGAGCAAAGCCAGTGGGCTCCCCGAGCTACCCAAACATACCTTTCCTGAAGCTGCGTGTCATTTGCAAGGCGAGTGCCACCAGAGAGGGACGCACAAAGACATTCAGCAACTGGTTTCTGTAGTTACCACACATGAGGATGGCCAGAGCTCGCTTGAAGACAATTTCCCCTACAGCTCCATCTTCCTCTCCTTTGTCATTAAGGACCACGTGGCCGTTGACGAGGCGAGCAATGTTGGAATGCAGGGCGAGGGCAGACGTAACTGCTTTTTTGGCACAAAGATTATCTAGCAAGAAAACGCAAGACTCAGGAAGATGCAAAAGAGAATACGTCTCTGTTGACACTGTCTGAAGTATGCTAGTATTTCATCAAGATTTATTTTTATGGCCAATTATTGCATCAAACATTCAGTTAGAAAAATGTTCTCAGCCCAGGCATTGTATACAACAGAGAGAACAAATTTCAGACATTTCTGTCAAATTCTTCCACTTGCTAACAGTAACAAGTAATTTCTTTGTCTCTGGAACAAAGATTCTGTGCCTCCAAATAAAAGAGGCTAGAACTATTTGATGGAAACAGTCATCATTAAGGAAACACTTTGGCTTAGGAATTCCTGACATTGTAATCTTTGAATCAGATGCACAAGTCTTTAAGATGTTTTTCTTCAACTCTCAGAAACAAGGAATCCCTCATCATAACTAAGTTTAAAAAATCCTAACTGAGGGGTCATTGCATAATGTACCTGCTCAAAAAGAAAACAGCTTGCACTGAAACCCAAGTATACTTTTGTTTCATTAAAATCCTTTTAAAAACTCTAAAGCAAGGAACTGGGTGGGTTTAGGGTTTGTTATTTTTTATATTTTTTTATATTAGTCCTTCAAAGAACTTTAGGCAGATAAAGAACAGCACCTCAAGTCTTAAAATACAGTCATCTTTTTAGAATATCTTAGGCTTTAAACTCTACCAAAATTCCCTACATTGTGAACCACTAAGCAAGCAAGGAAAGAAGCAACAAAAACTTAACTGAACATGAAAATACCATTTACATGA
Source organism: Anas acuta (assembly GCF_963932015.1). Lineage (NCBI taxonomy): Eukaryota > Metazoa > Chordata > Aves > Anseriformes > Anatidae > Anas > Anas acuta. The sequence continues at coordinate 43,149,005 of NC_088981.1, read as the reverse complement.
CCAGAGCAACACAAGCATATCAAATCAATCCAGACTTTGACTGGAAAACAAAAATATATTTTCCCCTTACACTAGCTTTCACGTAGAACCTCCTTGCACCTTATTTGCTCCTTCAGCCTACTGTATTCCAGCTTTGGCAATGTTTTCACAAGTTTATCAGTGTGATAATAACTGAGAGACGGCCATTTTTCAGTTCCTGTTTTTAATATAAAATTTCTGTAACCTAAGCCAATGTTCTGCCTGTAACCACCAACCAGCACGGTAGCAGGAGAAACAGCACAGACAGGATGCATGTAGCTGGTGATGACTCCAAACTAACCTTTAAAATTATTTATTCTTTCAAATTATTTACAATTCAAACCAAACAAACAAACAACTCTGATTCTATGCAAATGACACCTAGTGCAAGGCCAATGCACTCAAACAAAATCTCTTCCTCCATCTCAATACCTTGCCTATATTCCGTTCTCTGCAACTAAAGCAAAAGTTTATTCATTTTTACTAAGAAAACAAAACAAATAAGCAAACCCAAATGCAGTATATTCTTCAGTTTACTAAGTAGTAAGATTCTAAGTGATGTTAAACACCAGCATGACATTTTTCTTTTCACAGTCTGGCAGGAGCAGACTGCGTCCCCATTTACTACAGTGAAGATACCTGAAAGGAGAAGTGATATTTTTCCAGAAATGAGAGCTCTGTTATAACTGTGGCCTGTTCATATTTCTCTGTTGCAATACTGAGAGTGATCCTTGATTACACAAAAGTACAAAAGCAAAGATCCGTAGTTTAAATATACCTACAGTGAAAAAGTTTTTGCACCACACACTATTTTTCTTTGCCAGCTTATCCACTTATGTCCTGAGGCTCCAAAACAAATTACCTGTGTCAGCCTGGCTCAAAGAGAGATGCTTAAAACAAGTGTTCAGAAGAGGAAGAAGAATCAACCTTTCCACAAATACATATATATATTTATGTATATGTGTGTATAATATAAAAACACAGAAGCCACTGCCTCAAAAGTCATCACTGCATCCCCGAAAAGGTGAAGTCAAATTTAAAAATAAATAGTCAGATTATAGCTTTGGTTTTATTTATTTCACACATTTGTTTAGGCTAGTTCTTTACCACAGTACCAACTCATAGCCAATATCAAGCAATAAATGTAGCATTTTACTGAGGTACTGTTGCAGACTTGGTAATTAATTGCCTAGGACTTAAGACCACCTTCAGAAAGACGTTATAAAACAGTCTATAATTTCTTGCTCATTACACACTTCAGGAAATAACAGTAAAATACCTGCCCTGCCTCAACCTAACTGTTTTGCAGAGTAGTATCTTCTGTAGCCCTAGGGCAAAACCCTTTCTATTTTAGCATCATTTTTGGCATATCCTGAAATCCATTTATGACTCAGCACCCATGAAAACAAATCTGTAACATTGTCACTATACACTGCTTCCACATAAAAATAATTTATCCTTCATAAACAAACAAACAAACAAAAATAAATAAATAGAAATAACACATTCTGTGCATACCAGGCCATTCAATGAAACCTCCAAAAGTCTGTGTTAAGCCTTTCAGCCACAGTGTCTTTTCTATTAGAAGTTCAAAATCCATAGCTGGCAAATTCTGGAGCAGGACGGCAGCAACTAGCACCCAGGGGCTCAAAACCATGTTTTCGATTTGCAGGAGTTCCATTTTATACGCCACATCACTGACAAATTCCTGGATATCCTCAGATGGCTTTTGTGGAAGATGTCTGAAAAGAACCATGCAGTTCAAGGTTAAAAAGCTCCAAAATAGGGAAGAATATGATTTATATTACAGATTTCTTCTGTATCACTCCAAGATCCATAACTACTTTCCAGCACCTAACATCTGGAGGGTAATTCTACCTATGCACTATGTAGTACAGAGAAAAACATCAGTAGATTCACAAAAATATTTGAAACAGAACTCTGTATTGATGCTATACACTTACTATCCTGAAAATCATTCAAAAGCATTATAATTTTATATAACAAATTGCAAATCCACCCAATTCTAGCCATAGCTGAAGGTTCTTGGTACACAATCACTGTTTGCAGTAATAAAGCAAGAAGGGTAAGAAAGTAGATTTTTAAAGTAACAAAACCACCGAATTCTCAGAAAATAAAGTTTTGCCAGTTTTCACCATCATGAACTTTTAAAATGGCACCTTTTCAACCTAGAACAGAGCAATGGAAGTAACAACCTATTTCAGAAACAGCCAGTCACAAACATGATAGCTACAAGTGCAGACAAAACATCTTCAGTAGTCAGATGGAGGACAGAGGAGAGAAATTGAAACCAAAGTTAAAAAAAAAAAAAAAAAAGAAAAACAAAAAACTTCTTAATTACTTTTACATTGGTGAGGACTACACGTAAACAAATGTTTTTCCTGCGCATAAGTCATGGAAAGATCTGGTACCTGGGAACCAAGTTATACGGGCAGAGATTGATTCTCCCAGAAGCCAACGTTCTAAGTGACACCGGCTGGCCAACGTAGATGTGTATGGTACCAAAATTGTCGCTGAGGATCCTTCTGGCCTTTAACAACCCCTAAAACAATGGGAAGAGCAGAAATAACATTCTAGTGCTGCAGGGTGTGTATGCATTCACCTATATTCTGTTCTTAAGGAATTTACACACAGATGTAGATTCTTTGGGCTTTGGGACTCCTAGGAGTTCATATGCATAGAGAGATTCTTCTAATATCCTCTCGTAGCTGATGCTGATGGGAACAAGGTACGTGTCAAAGACTTCACGTTTAAAAAATGGTTCCATCACAATACTGAGAAGACCTGCAAAGTGGATTAAAAAAAAAAAAAAAAAAGTGAAACACTTGTCTTCAAGTGAAAAGCAGCTGCAAGATATCTTTTTCAAAGTTAAGTAAGTTTTAGAAACTGTAAATAGGTGAATGTTATGTTTGTTCTCTCTTTCACTAAGCAGAAGCAGAAGACGCTGTCCAAGCTTTAAACAGAAGGTACATTTAAGCAATGCATTTGGACAGCTGTTTGTGCTCTTTTCAACAGCACTTCTCTGCACTTGCTCATCATCATCTTTCTAAAGATTCCCCTTGTCTTTTACAAACAGCTCAAAATACTTCTGTGCAGGTACGGGGTAGCCTATTTTCCAGAAAGAAAAAAGGGAAGAGTTATGCAATTAGTTACACAATGGGAGAGAAAGAAACAGAGTGCAAGAGGCATGTATTGCCCTTCTTTATTTGGCCTTGGAAATCAAGCTATAGTGTTTTTTTCCATTATGACAGACTTCGCCAATTTCCTACCACTTCAACATCCCTTCCTATCTGAGGAACTTTAGAACAACATAACCACTACGGAAAACATTAATCATAAAAAGTTCCAAGTGTCCAACAAACCCACCAAACTTTGGAGTCAGAGTCTTGGCAGTGCGGCTTCTTGTCCCTTCAAGAAAAAACTCAATTGGGGCATAACCATTCTACAAAAGTAAAACAAACAAAAAAGCTTGTCAGAAACATAAAAACATTTCATCTTTACCGCTCACAAATAATTTTAAGTACTTAAAAAGTAAGCAGTTTTTTTTTAATGGAAGCCATGCATCTCTAACTTCAGTCATTTTGAAGCTTATATTCATCTATTGCATTTGCCACAACATACAGTTAAATTAATAAAAATATTTTGTCTGTTATGAGATATGGACGCGTGAGCCAAGGAAACTGAAGCTCAGCAATTTGTTTATCACCCACTGATGAACTGCAGGAAGAGACTGCAAACATGCTCTTCACACATGAATTCTGAGGTAAAATCCGTTTCCTCAGACCACAATGAAGACTTTCAATCTCCTGCCCACATCATGGACGTTTAACATGAATCGCTGCAATACAGTATTTCTGAAGCATACACTTTGAGAGTTCAGTAATTTACTTACCCTTAACATAGTTTTTACGTATTCAGCAAAAACTGCCCAATAGAGCCTGTTCCCACCGAAGGAACGCCGCATAAAAAAGGCACCTGCCCTTCGCAGCAGCTCACCAACTATTTTCATTCCTAGGAAATCTGAAAAACAATCCAACAAAAAACAAAACCACAAACGCAAAACTTATTGATTAATATCTTTCAGCAGAAACAAACAATTTATGTAATAAAGTGATTCAATTACCAGGATAAAGGAGATCTCTTTCAAGGATTCTGTTGCAAGTACTTGGAAGACGTGATTGTCATGTTATAAGATGCTTTCAATGTTTTATATTTTATTTTTGGAAAGAGCATTCACTTAGAGCAATTTGTTTCAATAATTTAGATGCCCAGATTTCAGCCCTAATGAAGACTATGTATTTTTTTTTCAAGTACATTGTCTCACTCATCTTCAGTTACCATTGAACATATCCCGGAAGACACAGAAATTAACCCTGGAAATTAACTGACCAATTATGTTACATTGTACCATTTGAGAGCCTGACTCATCAATTTAGGAATGGTAGACTAAATCAGCTAAATTTTTTGGTAATTTCCTAGTTTCAAGCAATCATAACCAGTGTTTAACTTGCCAAAACTCGGAAACATTTAAATTTATTCATGAGACATTTAAAATGAGCCTACACAGCAGCCGGCTATTTGCTGCTTCAGCCTTCTTGCTACATCAATCAATGAAAGATTTGAGAATGGAGATTCACTCACTGTATAAAATAAATAAAAGGAAATTGGCTGCAGAACTCTGGGTGGCAATAGCAGCAAATCCCCACAGATCTAGGTGTATGCTACCTGAAACCAAACAACAACTAACAAAGCAGAGGCACTTATTCCTCAATCAGGAGACTCAGCACAAGTACCACCTTGAGTTAGTTCGTGTACCACATCTTGTGAACCTCTAACAACACACTGTACACGTGACTACAATCAGACAACTGTATTTTCACCTGAGGAACTTAAAATAACACACACACGCAATATCTTTTTTGTACTAGTATCTGTAGATACTGCTCTGAGGCCCCAAACTTAAAGTGGGTCTAATCCAAAAGTTAACAAAGCACCACACCGATATCTGCGTTGGCATGTGAGCAACTTCAGAATAATATGTGACAGGTAAGTAGCTGTAGCACCTTGATAAAGGCAGCTATGAGACATCAAATTCTGAATTCACCTGAAGCTAACCTGCATCACACAGAAGGCAGGATACCCCTACTTCATATATCAGCAGTATCTTGTCTTCCCTATTCTCCCAGCTTCCTCTGATTTTTTACTGGTATTCTCAATCTCCCAACTGGAAAAAACAGTGAAGATCTAGCCTGCACCCTTGAAAGATTCCCATCTGATCCAATCTGTATTACAGTATCAGAAGAAGATTAGGTGAAATTGTTCCAAAAATGGCATAAATCACCCCTGCCCCCATTCTTTTTAATGGGAGGAAAGGTAAGCATAATACAGACCTGAAAAAAATACAGACAACTTCTCACCATTACAGGTGCTTACTTAAAACAGTTCTAAAAAATCTGTGACACCTTTTGTGTGAGAGGCTCCTCAAAGCTCCTGATATCAAACATCATCTACTGAAAATGGAAAGCAGTTTAGGCTGATAGCAGCATCTTCACATACTTTTCCATCGAAAGCACTGCAACATTTTTTCATCTGACAAAAGTGACATGGGGGGGAGCACCTTATCTGTTTATTCCAAGCTCATTCATTCCCCAGTCTTTGAGAGAATCTAGCAAACCAGAGGAGAGTACCAGGTTCCCAGAGCTTTGCTAGCTTGCCTGTGCAAGCACAGCACTGCACCAGATCCCAGAATGCCTGCTTAGAAGACTTGGTTGACACTCCAGACTTCCAAGATCAGGCTTCTTGGTTAAATGCTGCCATAGAAACAGGAGTTTCAAAAAGCACATTGACTGAGAAGATACTGTTGGTTTTCAATAACTGCTTCTCACAAATAAAACCAGCTTAATCTGCTTTAGACCTACGTTCAAAAACTTGCCAGTTTGCCCTCTGACAAAGTTCTGTTCCTCAGCCAGCTCTGCTCTCAGCACTTGGCATAATGAAGCTCTGCCAATGCTTTCAAGGGAGTCGGTCACACCACCAACCAGCACAAGACGATTGGCACTTCGTATCTGGCTACTATGACTGTGCTTAGAACTATATCAGGTATTGCAAAACCTTCTGTGTACACAGGAGCTCATGGCCAAGTTTTTGCTTGTTTCTGGGCGAGGACAGTAATACAGAAGTCTGCTTCAAACACCTCTCTTTGCCCAGCTTTGGGTCTGCAGGTGAGGTGCTTCTGGCTGAACTTGCTATGAAAAAATTAACTTTTGATGGCACTCAGCACAGAGGAGAGGCACGTACACTGCAAACATCTAGCTCAAGGGGGTTCTAACAAAATGTATTTGGAACAGAAGTTAAACACAAGTATTTATAGCAGCAAATACCAGACCAGTTGCTATCAGTACTCTGAATCCTGAAAACACCGTTCAAACAACATACTTGCCTATTCCTGCAGCAATGACAGGCAAAGCCAAGTCGTACGTGTACAGCAAGTAAGACAGCATCAAAAAGTCTACGTAGCTTCGGTGACTGGGCAGCAGTACAACTGGGTGCTCCTGAATGGCATGCTGCAGCTGAAAAATAAGACCAGAACAAACAATATTGCTCCAATATTTGCAGAACAACTGTTGAAATTTGCAAATACAGATCTTCACGTGGCTTCAGACAAACAAAAGCTGATTTGTTGATGAGGGTGGTTTCTCTATCCACGTACTTTTCATACTTTTTCAGCATGGAGTCGAAGGAAATTTGGAGCAGTAGCTTCCAGAATAGCAACCTGTGATTTGTAGGCACCACAAGACTCAAAAGGCAGGGCCACCTCATTACATGATGGCACAATCCAAATCCCTTTTGATGGGAACGGAAAACCCAGTAGGGCTTGTAAGGGTTGACGTTGTTAAGTCTTGCAGGGCACGGACTGTACCCTCCTCCAGAGGGGGGACAACCTGCAATGAAACAGGGCACAACAAATCCCCACTGGACTGGGGCAAACTTCAGGCATCTCCTGCCTCAGAGGTACACCGTGATTCGTGGATCTTAGCTGTATGAAGGTTTGGCAGAACAGCCAACCCACTCAGCCACATAGAATTAAGCAATAAAAAACTTTAACTTTTTCTTTTTATATTCTTGGCCACATACCATTCTTTCCCTCCAGAAACAGTTCCAGCATTTCTATTTATCTACTGCCCAGGTAGCTATTGTCATGTTCCAACCCACATGGAAATTGCTTCAAGAATGTACTGTATTAATTGCCATTTTAAATGGCAAATCAAACTAAAAGAAAAGAGGTCAAAGTATTCTCGAAACAAAACTGTTGAATACAGGTTTCTCATCTTACATCTCATAAATCACTTGACCAAAATCAGTCATACAGAGAAATTTATTAAAAAAAATAGGAATTCAAATCCCTGAAGAGCTGGCAAAACAATTACAGAAGTGAAAAAAAAGCAACAAGAGAGAGAGGATGACAGTCACCTGTGTCTTCTTTTGAAAACTATTTACCTTTAATGACAACCCTCTGGAAAAAAATGCAAACATAAATAATGTGCACAGTTCACTTTTGCAAGATCACAATTACTCTTATCCTACTAAAAAGTTTTAAACAAATTTCTTCTAAGCATCAAAATACATGGCACAAGCAATATATATATATATATATTATTATTATTTTAAATCTTACAGATCGTATATTCCTCATTGCCAAATGTATCCCAAATGAAGGCCTGTATAATCTCTGCAAAAGCTGCAAGATGCTTTATGCAAAACGTCTTCTTACTACAAGAAATATTTGGAAAAGCATACAAAAAATGATGCTGACTGTTTGCCTCAAAAACTTACATATCATCTGTCTTTCCCTCCCTTTATTTAGAAAAGCTGCAATAAACTTAAGTGCAGTCTTTTTTGGTGGTGGTGGTGTTTGTTTTTTGGTTGTTTTTTTTTTTTTTTTTGCGTTTTTTAGTGGAAGTGAAGATGGGAGTCTTTGCCTAAGCAACCAGCATGAAAATATTACAGCTTTTTATTTTCCCCCAGCAGTACTCACTCTCTGCATTCCTTCTTCATTCACACAAACTCTCTGGAAAAGCTGTTTAAATATTTTGCTCAGAGTAAAGGCAAAAAATCTGACGGCTCCTAATTGCATACTGTGACCCATCTCATCCAGGATTTCCGTGGCTTCTTCTTGAATAATATCAGGTGATTCTCCCATCTCTTTTGCTAACTGAAGAGAAAACAAACAAAAGAGCAGTCAGATGTGGTTTATTTCCCCTTGCCCGTGCACACCATTCAATGTGCCACAACAATTATGACAACACTAATGCAATAGCCAGCAAGATTTTATTTTATGGGACAGGACATTCATATGGACATTCTAATCTCACAGAATCTGTTCTTTGTCAACCAGCAAGTGAAAGCCAAGGTAAAGCTGTTCAAAATTCATGGTGAACTTAGCTGTCAGTGGGGGGTGGGTAGTAACATTTCCCCCCCTTCCCCCCCAAACACGCCATCTGAATATTTTAGCCTGTAGCGTCTTTGGAGCAGGCTCAGTCCTAAGAATATTTCATAGACTATTGGTCTAAAGAAGGCTGTGTGCAATTTCCTTTATCCAGGAAAAAGAAACTTATGTTTGCAGAGATATTCCAGTAAATCTCTGAAGTGCATTTGGATTGGATTTTCAAACTTGGCTGAAGAACCTCGGCCCTATCAAGCTTGATTTTCTTTGTAGAGTATTACTGTTGCAATTGCTAGCTGAAATGCATACAAAGCGCTGTCTCTACCAGCTTTGCATATCAATGTTCTTTTTTTCTGTCCTTACACACATTCCCTTTTGAAGTTTCTTAAAACGGACTTAAATAACGGTTATCTCTTCTATTTACATAGAGGGATAGATTTACATTCTCTCCTAAATATATAAATATTTAGTTGAAAAGTTTGGGGTTTTTTTGCTGTTATAGAATGAGGAACATGCCTTTTATAGCACATGAAGTAGGAAGAAAGAAGAAGAGTGACAGAAGAAAAAGCTTCCCAAACAGCACAGCTCAGTTTAGAGGCCAGAAATACTTTCAGTAATTTCTAGTCCAAAGCTGAGAACTAGATTGCAATGGCAGAACTAACTTCCTTTAACCACGTGACACTTGTCTGAAAAATTTCTGTCAAAATATAACTCTCATTTTAGGGAATATGACTTATTCATAAATAAATCACTAGCCTATAAAATTGCTACAACATCCTCAAAATACAAAAACTACTAAGTAAAATCTTTTTCAATGCTGCTCTGTAGGACAGGGGAGGAGAAAAAAAAAGAAGTCAAGCACATTGGTTAAGTTGGATGTAAAATGTCGTATACAGAAAATGAAAACACTACGACACAACAACTTTAGTGGCAACTCTTTGGTAAACCAGTATTTGTTCTTCTTGCCAAAAGAGTGTGCCTCCCTAGTTACTGATTTATCAGAGTGCCTTTCAAACTACAGCTCTGGTGTTTGACGAGACCAGCAATAACTTTTTTTTTCCCTCATTGCCACACAAAATTTGGCTCTGTTCAATCTACTTCGTCTTCCAGCTCAGTGTTCAGACTCACCTGCTTGATAACATACTGAACTTGCTCTGACTGCAGAACAGCAGTTTTAATAGCATTTGGCTTGCAAGGTGAAAGTCCTTTGTAGATCACAGGAGTGTAACATTTCATTGCATATCTCAAGTCACTGGACAATCGCCTTTCCTCCAAGATATCTTCAAACTCATCCCTTTTCTTTGACGTGAGCTCTTTCTGCTGGGAACATACAAATAAAGAATGAGACACTGTCTCGAGAGATTCAGTGATCTGCTTGCCTACAGCAGTAAAATAATAGCGTGCACAATTTTTGTAATGTTTTTTTTTTTTTGTTAACCTTTCTACAACATCTCCTTTCCATGCTCTGTGTGCATGAACAAATATTGCCTGCTTGGAACAATGCTGCAATTAGAAACTAAAAACAAAAGAAACCAAAGACAAAATAAACTACCGTTTCCCTCCGCAAAGGTCCCCAAATCACCATATGCCACATTACTTAATTCTGTCCAACAGGAAGAGGCTGAGGAAACACCTAAGCTTTAAAGCTAAAATGCCTTGCCTCCAGCCTCCTCGTGATTAAGAGGTATTAACTGAAACAGCTTTGATCCCTACTCTTGCAGCTGCATGAATGCAATAACATGCATGACATTATAAAAACACAATCATCAACACCAGAAATAATCCTGCTTTAAGTTGGATGTGGGATCTCGGTGATCGCTGCTGGCTTTCACCAGGCTTGGACATAAGGTACAGAACGCATAGCCAGGTAGGAACAGAACCAAAAAAAAAAAACATTACCAGCCACATGAAGACCAAAAAGCAACATGGTATAAAGAGAGCAGTCTCTGAGTGACCAGCATCACTAGTAAGCAGGAAAGCTTGCAGTACATGCACAGCTAGCTGAGAAATCTCAGTGACAAAACTCTTCTCCTTGAGTCAGTGGGCATCCCCTGTTCTGGAGAGAGATGTCTCCTATTATCTCCTCTCACAGCACAGATCACGTGAATAACCCCTTAGTCTTTAAATTGTATTCCTCCACACTTCAGAACAGCAGCAACAGTCATCAGGCAAGCAAGGCTCAGCACAACACAAAGGAAACGGTTATGATTAAGCACATTTAATAGTAGAAGATGCTAAGATAAAAATGCTCGCGTCTTCCTCTTCAGCACAACTTGAAGGGCAGCACAGGCACCCCTTCCACTCATTTTGCCTTCTCTCCCCCTCTACAACCTGTGCAGAACCAGTCTGAAAGCGAAGGAGAGAACATATTGCTTCACGGGCTGTCAGAGTGACCTTCACTGGCCTCAAGATGAAAGCCTGGCCAGCAAACGCACAGAAGAACTCCAGGAACAGATAAGCAAAATGCCCAGCAGCAGCAGCAGCAGCCAGGTTTTCAGCCTCGGGAGAGGGAGTCAGCTTTCACTGCTGGTTGACCGCAGCCACATCAGCAACATTATCGAGAGCAGCTGACATTTAAAGTGAGGACAGAGCAAACATTTTGCTCCTGTCCATTCATCAGCATGAGATACCGTGGAAGTTTAGTATTACAGCTTTCAATCTGTCTTCTCCCATGGTTTCCACCTGGCCGATATTTTGCAAGAGCCGTGCAAGCCACGAAGTGACAAGGAGGCTGGAAATAGTTGGTATTAGTCATCAGTTGCCTTGATACCTTCTATCAACCCTCATGATTAAAAATAAAACAGGAAAAAAAAAAAAAAAAACACTTATGCCTTATAATAGTGTATAATAGTGAAAGATAGCTCAAAATAGCCTCAGCAAACAGTGGTCGGCTCTAAGCATACACCTGCTTAGGTCAGTACGAGACAAGACGTTACCCAGAAAATTTAAGCAACATTTCTTGGAATCACCAAAGTTTAAGTCCTACAGTGTGCATCCTCATAATAAAAACACAATAAACAACAAAAAAGGAAGCAACCCAGCACTCAGCCCCGGTATTGTCAGCGTCATCAGGAGCCGCTGCGCTGCCACAGCCGTTGCAGGACGCGTCTGCCGAGCGGGGCTTCACCAAGGCCACAGCCAAAGGCCAAGTCACCCCCCTGCCACTCGTCTCCATTTCACATTTCTGGATTTGACCTGCCACGGGTTTCTTCTCACAGCAGTAGGTATTTTCGTGTCCCGGCCTGAGGCAGCACCGAGCTAATGACGGGAGAAGCGCCTCGCTCCTCTCGTGCCCCACAGCCGAGGCGCTGCGTGGGCTCCCCCCCGGGAGCCTCCAGGCGAAGAAGCCAGTGGGGCAGGCGGCTATGGGGGCACCGGCAGTGACAGAAACGAGGCGGTGGGAGCCAGGAACACCTCTGCCTTCCCCATATTTTCCAAAACACTAAAATGGGAGCACTCACGACGCACCCGTGTGGCACCAGGGGTCACGGAGATCGGGGATCCCCGCAGACACCAGGACTCCCCCCCTGCCCTCCATCCCCCTCACCCAGAAGGCACGGGGACCCGACGGGGCGCCCTGCCCCCGCAGCCATCCCCAAATCCCCCCGGGGGGCCGTCACAGCGTTTGGGGAGGAGGCGAGGCGGGCAGCCCCCCGCGGGCAGCCTACCGAGTACATGGGCGTCCCTCGCCGCGCCCGCCCGGGCACCGCCGCCGCCGCCATGGTGCCAGCAGCAGCAGCAGCAGCAGCACCGCGCCTCGCCCTACCCCGCCGCTGCGGCTGCGGCCCCCATGGCCCCGCGGAGCCCCGGTCCCGGCCCCGGTCCCGGCCCGGCTGCCCGCAGCGCTGGAGCTGGGGCTGGGGCGGGCGCGGGGGAGGGCGGAGGAGCCGCGCCATGGGCGGCGCCATCTTAGGGCTGACGGCAGCCGCCCGCGACCGCGCGGTGTCTCCGCCCGCCCCGCCGCGGCCATGGGGGCCAGGGAGCCCTGCCGGCGGCTGGAGGCGGTGCTCGGGGCTCTCTACGACCTGGGTGGGTGAGCGGGGGGCGGCGGGGGGCTCCCCAAAATTAAGGGTGGGGGGGTGTGTTGGGGGGGGGGGGGGGTGTTCACTCTGGAGCGGAATGATGGCTGACTGGGGGCTCTCCGCGCAGGTGAGGAGCCTGGCGATGGGGGCGAGGAGGTGGAGGAGGAGAGCAAGGAGCCGGCAGCAGCAGCAGTAGCAGGAGGAGGAGGAGGAGGAGGAGGAAGAGCGGCGGGGGGGCAGCGGGGTGCTCGAGGCTTCTTCGAGGGGCTGCGGGAGGAGCTCCGCAACGCCGCCCCCCCGCCCGCCGCCCCGCAGCCCGTGGAGGTGGTGCTGTTCCGCGGGGGCAAGCGGCGGCCGCCACCGCCTCACGGCGGCCCACAGGTAGGCACGGGGCTCGAAGCGTGGATTTCTTTCTTTATTTATTGTTTTTATGTTTGTTTGTTTGTTTGTGCCTGGGCTCTCGGGAGCTGCCCCAGCATCAGCTCGGGGAGGAGGCTGTGGTGGTACCCCGCTAACTGTGCGAGGCTGCTCCAGAAAGACCCAGCAATATCTACATATTAAAATACCCAATGCTTGTCTTTTAATAAATCAGGGTAGTAAAGGCAGAAAAAGATACCACAACCACCCATTTTAGCATTTCACTGCTTTCTGAACATCTATCAGAATCAGCTTTTAAATTGATTTTATTTCTCATATTCAATGGAAATGTTTTATTTTGCTTATAGGCCAAAGCAGTGGCTGAAAAGAAAACCGTGAACGAGCAGGAATTTAACTTCGAAAAAGTAAGTCACGGGGATCTATCAAATCTCAGCACTTTATTGTGCATGTCTGTGTATCTATATGCTTGGGAAAGCTACGGGGGGACCAAGGAGAAACGCTGCCAGAAAAAGTTAGCTTTTCATGTTACTTTGGCTGTGTGCTGTGCTGGAGGACTGTGTGGACAGCTCTGTATGGACAGAGGCACATTACAACTTGGTGTCCTTTCTTTCTGATCCTTCACTGATAATTTGATGAGGTGCACTGTATGTCAGCAGCGTGAAGCTCTGTGAGGACCCATGATGTGTAGCATATGCTGTTTTAGGCACGTGGTGTTAAATTTGCATTTCTGGTCCCATATGGAAAAGGAGGTTAAAAAAAAAAAAAAGGCAGCTTGGCTTCCATTTTTGAAATAACAGATGACTTCATTCCATTTATTTTTTTTGTGCTGTTCTATAAGTGTAGCAAGCAGTCGCCTTCTTAGCTACAGATTTGTTTGCAGATTTGTGCGAGTTGTTTTGCATGCCCAATCTCTGCCCAGGGTCATGCTGTGATCCAGCAAGACTTTCCAGTGGAGATTCTGTGTGGAGGGCGGTACTGGTGGAAACACTGGGGCTTCAACTACTACCCCTATAAAGGTTATGATTTCCCTGCTGGTTTTGCCAGGGAGTTCTGGTGTAGTGGCAACTCTGTACATATATTTACGTAGTTGAACCACTGTACCAGATGCCCATCTGTGTTTCTCACTGGTCAAAAGCTCTGCAGCCAAGGAATGGGAGCGCTCTGCAATTGCTGGGTGCTGTGGGTAGCACGTTTTATTGTTCAGGTCTGTACAGCACAACATAGTTCACTTTTATACAAAGCAGGTCCTTCCCATGTGTCTAGTTCTGTGTGAAATGAGAATCAAATACTGACCCTCTGGTAGTCCTCGTTGTCCAGAGATTAGATGGACAGCGGTTAAGTGTTCTGCAATATAATTCAAAACTCAGTATTATTTTATAGTGTGCTAAATTCAGGTTTTAGCTAAGGTTTCTCTGGGAGCGTGACTTTGTTGTGGTCTGCCAAGTATTTTACAACGGGTCAGACGATTACAAAATGCTTGCAATTTTTTTTATGATGTTTTAGGCTCGCTTGGAAGTGCACAAGTTTGGCATCACTGGCTATCAGAAGCAAGAGCAGCGTTTATGGGAACGGGAACGGGCCATCATGCTGGGAGCCAAGGTAATTCTTGCTTGTTTTGTGCTCGGAGGTGACCCAGCTCTTACAATGCAGGAAGGTGATAAACACTGTGGGGTTTGGGCACTACTTTAAAACACCAGATTCCATCCCATGCCCTTTCTCCCACCTCATGCTGACTTTACATTTTTTATTCAGTCTTGCCTATTTTCTATAGACATTTGGAAAATTAGTATGCTTGTCTTATCAGAGGTGTTTAGGTGAAATAGGACTGATTGGGATGGAAAACAGCATTTACCAATTTTTAATCAGGCCATTCAAAACTAAGTGGCTGGAGGGGGAACTTGTTCTTAATCTTTTTAAAGCCTCTTTCTCCCAGTCAGTTAACAGTTTCCCTAGGTCTTTGGGAGTGGGGAAGGGACTGTGTTTTTTCAGACTCAGTGTTATTGTGGAAACTCTGTAGGTCTGCTACGTAACATAAACATCCCTCTCTGCCAAGAAACCTGTGTTCCTATGTATCTACCCTAAGTCATTTCCTCTCATCCAAAATGAAATAAACCACGTCTTCTGTCCTCCCCACCACCTGAAAAATTATTTCCATGCAAATGTGAATATATTTTTGAATCTATTTGAAAATTTTCATTGCTGGTATCATTCCCAATCTTTTCTGCAGCCCCCCAAAAAGCAACACATCAACTACAAGGAATATCAAGAGAAAATGAAAGAGAAAAAAGCAGCGAAGGAAGACGATAAGGGAAAGGTTTGTGTGAAATTTTGTCTTTAACAATTCAGCATGTAAGAGCTAGCCCAAGAGCCTGACAGATAATGCCTCAGGCACAGGAGGAGTGCCTGGGCTTGACGTCTGCTGCTCCCTATGGAGTGGGTTCCTGACTCCAGCAGGAATCAACCTTGTCAGTCCAAGCTGGTTGTGGGCAGTGTGAAAGTGCAGGCAAAAATTCTGCACCTACAGTGCCCCATCTTTGGAGGCTGGTAGACTGATGACATGAAATCAGCAGCTATTTATTTTTTTCATGCTTCTCAAGGGCATATTACCTCCAATTAGTGCTTGTTGAATAACCACAGAAAGCCAGATCTTCAGCTGGTTTTCTATCAGCACAGTTCCATCTAGGATCTTGCTCACTATTTAAAGCAAGGGTGAGGTTTCTGTTGCATCCATCCGGTAGCATGGCCTCTCTGGCTCCAAGCCTGTTCCTGCCTCTGCCGTAGATGGGAGCAGGCTGCAGGGCAGGTTTCTGCTCCACCAGCCTGTCTCCTGCCACCTTTTCCAGGGGACCTACTTCTCCTCCTCTGTCACGTGGCTCAAAGCACAACCCAGTGCATGGCCAAACGCAGGCGAGCCCTGTGGTGTGACAGGCTCACTCAGGCAGGCAGCTAGGTGTCTTTGCCTGCTAGCAAGTGGCTCTTCTGACCCAAAGATATATCACATACTCAGAAGGCAGGTCTCTCCCCTTGTGTAGCTGGATCTGCACCTCCTCAATGTGGCAGGGGCAGCGTTTTGGCCATGAGAGGGCTGTGCCTTCCACAAGGTGATGGGAAGGGCTCTGGGCACGGTGTGGTGCCTCCGGATGCGTTGCATCACTTGTCCTGTCAGGTCTCCCAGCCTGTTTTTATGCATTGTGCTCTGTGAAGTGAAGAGAACTGTGTGCTGTTTGTGCAGAGGGTTGTTGAGCCGAGATGCTCGGTTCCTTTGCCATTAAAATATGTATCTTTAAACACAGGAACACAAAGGAGATTCTCTGAAGAAGAAGAAGAAGAAAGACCTGAAGGAGAGGTGAGACATTTTTAAGGCTGGTAAATTTATTTCGTATAGCTTTCCCAGTGCATTGCTCCTGTGTAACTATGCACGGTCTTACACCACAAGTCACACACGTGCATTTCTCAAACTGCAGAACTCTTTGTTGCAAAATGATGACCTTGTTCCGTGTCTAGCAGCTCCAGAGGCTTTAGGTATGCAGCTTAACTGAAAATGTGTCAGTTCTGCCCTGGCATGTTTAAGACTGCAGCTGGAGGTGGGATGGATGGGAATCCCTGTGTGGGGACCTACAATATGCCACTGAGAGCATTTGCCCTGAGAAATAACTTTTGCAGAACACAAGCTGCCACGTAGAGAGGCTTGGAAGGTAAAGTGACATCCTTAATTATAGTGCAGCAGGCTCACTGACATGTGAAACTCTTTATCTCCTTTGTCTATCTGAAAGTCTTTGTGGTTTTAAGCTCACTTTAATGTAGTTCATTTTGTAATGTGCTACAAGTTTGGATGGGGAATGGTAGTATAAATGTTTTGGGGTTGTTACCTGTTCTGGTTTGGTATTCCATAATATCAACAATGACTGCATAAATAAGTGATGTTTTTCACCAAATTGAGTATTTTCATGAGTTTCTGCTGTTTCTCTTGATTCATTTCTTCCCCCCCTCATATTTCAGGAAGGCCAAAAGGAAGAAATCAGTGCCTAGCATTTGGGCTGCTGGACAAGTCGGAAAATTCAGAGATGGAACCTTGATTCTACAAAGTGGTGACATAAAGAAAATTAAATCATCTAAAGTTGTCAAATGAGCTTACGATACAAAAGGAAATGGACAAAAGCCATAAGACAGAATTCACACTGCCACCAAAACATAGCCCCTTGCCCTGTCACCATGTTGTAATTCTTGTACCTTATTTTTTATTGCAGGTTCTTCTATCTTCCGTTTGTTCTTCAGGGGAATATGAGAATTTACCATTTTGTAAATAAAAATAAGACTTTAATAATTAAGAAGGTTGTATAGGTCTTTGCTTTCACCTAGAAGTAATATGGCAAAAGCAATAATTTATTTGCTCTGACCCTGAAGTAGGTGTTCTTATGTGTATAAACACTTCACAGGCATACATCTATTTCTGCTTATCTGAATTGTTAGTGGATAGAGAAGCTGCACAGCAAACAGTTCTGCTCAGCAAAGCCTTCTGAGGCTTCAAAATTACCTGCTTGAGAATGAAAATGAGCTTTTTCTGAAGTTTTGTCCCAGGTAAGAGTTAGAAACTCAACTTGTGCATCTCCAGAGCAAATAGTCACTGTTTCAGGTGGCGGTTTTGGGGGCGGTAGTGATGTAAGACAGGGTACAAAAACAGACAAGATTCAAGACCTGAGCTAAATACCAGATAAGGCACAGACACCTAGTAGCTCCTGATTGTTCACGGTTATCTCACATTTGTTTTGATCAGTGTTCCCATGCCTCAGAAGCTTTTTCCATGAAATCTTTGTCAAAACTGAAGTTTCTGCGCTATTTGGATTTCAGCAATTTGGTCTGTCTGAAAGAATTCTGTCCTCTAGAGCTTTGTTTGTGGTGGTGTTGTTGTGGGTTTTTTGTTTGTTTCTGAAGGTTGTGTTTCCATTGGAAATTGAATTAATTGTTATTCACTGAGTTTCAGCTTATCCAGGAGGGTTTGGGAAGCATGCTTCCTAGCTGCCTCCCAGGAGCCTGAATAAGGTGAGCTCTGACTTCACCAAGTGATGATGTCTGAGCCAGCTTACAGCTAGCATGAGAACAGCAGCACCAGAGGCTGCTCCCTTCCCAAGATAAGAAATTATCCTGAGGTAGGGAGAACTACAGCATGGAAAGGGATGCTTTCTCACACTCTTCTTCCCCCATACCTTCCACCTTACTTTCAAGTCCTGGAGATAATGCTGTGCCAACACAGACAGGACTAAAAAGAGGGAAGGAGCAAGCCCAGAGGGAAAATAGAGCAAGATAAAAAGAGGAAGGGAGTGTTTCTGCACACCCTTCCCCTTCCCACACAGCTCCAGAGCTGGATTGCTAAACACTGTTATCACGTTTCATAATTGCTTAATTGGTTTTCTTCCTGTTCGGTATTGGTTGCAAATTCAAACCGGAATTAATATCCCATCTGCTTACTGAATATGAGGACTGGAGAAATATCAAATCATGATTTCATGTGAAGGTGTGATTACCAAGCAGGATTGAACAGAGAGCATCAGCACTTGCTGAGGCAGCAGATGGGCTTTGGATGTCACAGAATAGCCTCTATCTTTTTAATTTCTGGTTGATCCTTGAGCTTGGTTTTACAGTGCCCACTTCTAGATGAAGTGCTGCTTATCTGGCTTTGGGTCTAATACATCTTGGGAGCTTGTGTACTGACTCAGCCTAGATAATTTAAAGGGTTCAGTTTCCACCTCCACAGCTCCCGAAAGGTTTTTAGGGGTGAACTGTGGTCAGAATGGAATGTCTAATTAATGCAGTCCTGGTCTCGGGTTTTGTAAGTGCTGTTAAAGAAGAGGTGAAGGAAATTCAGTTCTTTAAAAATAAACAGTTGAAAATTGAAACGCAAAGCTGACAGCAGAACATCAAACCTTAGAAAAAAGAAGCTTATTCAGAATGTTGTGTTTTCTCACTCTTTAAGCATGTAAACACACGGTGCTGTGGATGCATTACAAGAAGTTGCTGTTAAATGGTGCTACGTTGCTTTTTAATATCACCTTATCAAAGTGACTTAAGTTGGCCATGCTACCTACTTTCAGGATCATGTTCTCAGTAACATATGATAGCTTTAGTCCAATTTTGTTACTGGACATGTTAACAAAAATGATATTGACTGACATTTGGCTAACTAAACTGCTGAGAACCTTTTATGCACTTAATGTTTCTCTGGACTAGAATGTACTTCACTTATATGCTCTGTTATTTAGGATGTTCAAGCAGCAAACAGTTGTTTTGGGGGCATGTACTGATGCATGAAAGTCAGTATTGACCGAATAAGAGATTTGTTACAGGCAAGGAAGAACAAGGACCATCTGATTTTGCCTGTTATCTGCGGTCAGGCAGCAAAACAAGGGAGAAAAGGAGAAATCTTTTGCATTCTTCCTATCTGCTATTTCTTATGCCTTTTGCTGTGACAGTCAGCGTTATTCCTGTTTGCACACATGCTGAAGCCAGTCAGATCCTTCTGGTGCTGTCATTGTTTTCAAGCTGTGCTTCCTCCAGCATCAGGGATTTCTGGAGATTGGGAAACTGTCTCTGGGAAAGTGTCTAAATGGGTGAGAGCTACGTAACCTCCCCATGCACCCTAGAGAGTACATGAGCCAGAGGTAATGGGGTGATGCTGAGACAGAGATGTGTCACGTGTTAAGTTCAGACATGGATGGTTTCTCTGAAGAGATCTTGGCTTTCTCCAGGTTATGGACTGGTAACAAAGCAGGCATCAACAGCCAGGCGTGCATCCTGCAGGAGTGCCTCATCCGCACTGTGACAGTCTTCTTAATAACAGTAAGAAGGCCACTGATGCTGAATTTGTTGGCAATGTTTTAAGAATTTATTTAGAAACTGTAAAACGGCATAAACTCATATGTCAGGTTTTTCCAAAAGAGTAATAATAATACACAAAGTTTTAGACCAAAAGACAAAAAGCAGTTTGTTTCCGATTCAAAAAATACAAACTTTTGCTACAGATACAAAATTATAAAAGTTTCTATTTTCCTCTTGATCTGGTGACAGACACATACAGAAGAGATGTATATTTCACCAGGTCCAAATTCATATAAGGTATGGGAAATGATGCTAAAGAAAAAAAATGTTGTCGTTAAGAAGAAAACAGAAAAAAACTTCTCGTCCTTCACTTAACCAGAAGTGAACACCATTATCTTATTCCTTTGCACTTTTTTTGGTTGCCAACATTTAAATTAGTGTTACTCATGCTTCATATAACAATCAGAAATAACAGCAGTTTTACCTCATGCATTTACTTCAATATTCATCACATAATGTCTTCTCACCATGCTACCTACAAAGGTTAGTTTTTATTGACAACATTAAAAGAAGGTGGTAGCAGCCATCAGGATGAAAGAATGGGATCTGGATCCATAAATACTTAGATCTACTGACTTACAATAACATATTAAAAATCCTCCAATTAGCAGAAAAAAATAATTTAGTACTGTTCTGCTTGGATTTGCTTCCAATTACAAACACAACAGAAAGTCACTTAACAGAAAGGGAAAATGCTGCTGAGTATCTAGCTCAGCCAATACACATCTGTCTCCTGTATTGTGCGAAGATGCAGAAACCCCACACGTTTTTGTGGCTTGCATATGGGCTTCTACACGTAGAAAGACCGAGTGTATCTTATTTGTGATGGATTTGTGCTTCGAGCTGCCAGTCCAGCCATTTGTATGCGAGCATTTAGTAGTACTGGACAGAGGAATCACCAGAAATGTTGTCAATAAAAACTAGAAGCAGCTCACTTAAAAAAAAAATTAATAAAAATTAATAACAGTAAGATGACTCTCCATCTTTGATAATTTTCAGTGATAAGTGCCCTTTATGTTTGCAATGTGTTTGATTTGTTACCATAACCTGTTGATGGACTTGTGATCTCCCTTCCAAAGTTGAGCTAGCCAAGATGTTTGGGTTTTTCATAGTATTTTACCTGGTTCAAAGGTTAATTTTTTCCTCTGCTATTTAAGCGTATTGCTGCAAAGCTGATAAAGCCTGAGATTAGGTCTAACAACTCTATTTTCTCATCTTTCTTTTTGTGAACAGAGGATGTACTAGATGGTACCAGAAAGCTGCTGTTAACGGGTTGTTGTACTTCGCATCCCTTCTCACAGGAACAGGTCATCTTAATTGTGGTCCAAAATGCACCACCTCGTTGGCAATCACAAAGTATTTTTCACGTGGTGGTAGTGGCAGCTTAACCTTGACTCTCTTTCTCTTTCCTCTTTTAATGTTAATATGTAAGAAAAAAATAATCTGCATATCACATTTCTTCTTGCTCTAGAACAACTAGGAAACATGGGTATTGGTGCTCTGTGCCATCTTTACTAGTTATACTTCAAAAGGAGAAGTTAAAAACAGAATTCATACAGCACTACAACAGAACTCTGATCACCAGCCAAGAACAAACTACAGCAATACACTGTAATGGTTTTATTTACAACATGATGGAACACTATGCACATAATAAATTACATTTGATAATTTTCCTCTTAAATTCTGATATATGTAAGCTTTTTTTTTAATCCAGTCCAATGTATTTTTCTTTTTGTCTTTAAAGCGTGGCAAATATGGGAGGTGACAGTGCTGTTTGCCTGTCTTCTGTGTTTTAGAAGCCAAATTGCTTTCCAAATTCAAGATGCATCACAGTATCCTACTGTCCTTGCTGACATATTTTAGTGTGCATCTTTCAACCTCAGAAGTAGTAAGAGATTGTCAGCTAGGCCTGTGCTCTCTTAGTAAGAGCTCTTCACAAGAACTTTCTGGGCTGATGAGGGAAATACAGGTTCAGGAAATCGTGTAGCATTGCACGCAGTGGGAGATCTGACAATGCCCCTGATGGCACAATTCTTTTGTTTGGTCCCACTAAACGTAATAGGGAAATTTGCAGAGGAAAGAGCCAGGATGATGGTTCACAAAAGATAACGTTTGGGTTTGTGTGGGTAGGTGAAAGCTAAGAGTCCCTTGTTGCTCTGCAGGACAGAAAGTTTGCCTGCTGTATTCATTTAGCAGCTGTGCAAATGTTCCAAATTGACATTTTCGGAAATCAAGTTTCATTGTGCTTATTAGAGGAGGACTTGCTTCTTTTGTAAACATTTAGTCAATTTACAACTGCCTTATGTGGACTCTGCACCACAGGGGATGAACATGGGATGAGACTCATCCCAGTGCAAAAGGCTCTGCTCTCCTATTTATAGGGAAGAGCCTGTGCTCCCGGAACAGATGCATCCCACAAAAAGCAGCTCGGTGCTTGTCCAGGTGCCTGGGATACAGGAGGATCATGATTTTGGAGCCCCAGAGAGCTGCACAAATATCCCAAGGAATCAAAAGGAAGCAAGAGGCATCCAAAGCCCTTCGGTATCTGTGCCACCTTTTGGTTCCCCGGGTTCCTCCTGCATAGTCAGCAAGGCAATTTTTGCAAGGACTGCACTACTAAAGGCTGGCTCCCTCCCAGAGAAGGGATTTGGAGGAAATAGAAGCTGGCAAAAGAGATGCTGTAGATGAAGAACATGCAGGCTGCTGGGTTTATAACCAGATGGGAGAGTTACCTGCAGAGAAACAAGCTACCTCCCTCCTGAGCAGAGAGGTGGAAGTGCCCTGCTTCTCCCCACCCGATGCTGTTCTGCAAAAGGCAATTTCTGCTCTGCTCTAAGTTCAGATGGCTCCTGCTGCCATCTGGATGCTCTGTGTAAATATATGTGTGGAGTAATTCGTTTCCTAGCATAATTCTATCTACTTAAGCATTATTTCTGTTAAACTACCAAAATGCATCCAGCTAAGTCATGAGACTACGCTCTGTTGGGGTAACTTGGCTTATTGCTATGGACCACGCCAAGTCCAAGTCGCTGAAGTTGTACACAACCAACACATACACCCACTTTGTTTAGGTTTAGACCTAGGCTAAATTAGTCCTACTAATGCAGGATACCTACTTCTAACTGTATTCCTTTTATTTTATTTGCATCTCCACTAGGTTAAAAAGAGGCTGTAATGGCAGCTAGTCTGTACCCTACCAGTATGAGTGTTAGAACAACAATGAGCTTCTCTACAGAGCTGATGTGGGTCCCTACCGTCCATATTTCCATTAAAAAGTAGTGACCTGTACCACTCACTGTATTCTCCCCAAGGTACAACACTAGGAACCTATACCAAAGCAACTAAGAAAACCAAAACCAAGTACTGCAACGCTTCTAAAACCCATTCAGAATTAATTTTAAACATCTGGCAATGGTTGAAGAGTGGAACGATCTAAATTCATTTGAATTTCCTTCACAGAAGCTGGGAGCAAAGACAAAGGTTTAGTCCCAAAACAAACATCTGGTTGTTTTTAATAAGAAAAGTGAAAGTGGAGTGCCTTCTGTATTAAAATCATCATGGGATGTTCCTCAATATAAAAAACTATGTGCAACTTATGTACAGTATTCCCACACACTGCTCTGACTGGCAATACTCAGCTTTTAGGTTCACTGAAGACAATTTTATGATGAGCATGCTCGGGAGGAAATTCAGGGTCCAATAGCACTCTAGCTGAGGTAGGTTAAAGCAGACCCACTGAATTAGAAAATCCTGCACGAGTTCATATGGCATTAAACACAACCAAAAATTAAAACACAGCTGGTCTCTGCTATTCCTTAAGAAATCAAGGTGAGCATAGCACAGTTATTCCAATGTTTAAAAGGTTACTCCATTTCAGACTTTAAGAAAGTACAGTTGCTTTCCTGCTTAACAGCTTAAGTTATTTTTTCCTTTTGTTGGTTTTGTTTCCTATTTCAGTCTTGACATCCCTGAAGGTGCATTGCTGTCGTGCAGGAGAGGTGGGCTACGAGATGCTTAGCTAGTTACAGGCACTGTGGTGGCAGGCTGCATTTCACCTGTCAAATAGCCCGTGACTATTTCATGCCGGGTTGCCTTCTGCTCCCCACAGTGGCTGTGCAGGACGGGATGCCACCAGTGAGGATGCTGGCTGCTCTGTCCCAGCGCAGCCTTGCCAGCACTCAGCACTACCTGAGCGATGTGCTCAGGGCAGGGACTGAAAGTGCACCTGAACCAGGCTGCCCGAAGGGAAGCCTGGGCTGTTGGTCCTGTGGCTATGCAAGGCAGTTAGCTGGATTTGGGCTTCAGGCTTCGTAATTACTTGGCTGACAACAATACGCATGTGCTTGTACATATGCTTAGAGGGGAAAATCTGTGTAAGCAGCAGAATTTAAGAAAAGGACATAGCACATCAATAGGATGTAAGAGCTGATGCTTGTGGCATCTTGTTTGATCCCACTGCACTTACGTAGGATTGGACAAAATGACAAATGGCAAAGTCTGAGATGTCGTGGGCTCACACAGTCTGCTGCGTCTTGTTCTTATGCGTTACCACTATGCACACACAGAGCTTATGTTAACTTGTTTTACAGGAAAAGGAACACTCACACAAACCAATATGTTTTCTGACAACAGCATGCAGGTGGGAGTGCTGTGGTTAGGGGAAGTTCCACGTTGGTCAGACTCACGTTGTCACGGACAGCATCTGAAATGGCTTCTTGCTTTCAAGGGAGATTCAAGAGACAGTCACATCTCACAAAGTATTTATGTCCCAATCCAGAAAAAAATCTTCAGAACAGATTTAGCATTAATCCTATGAATCTCTCTTGCTCAAATGTTTCATGGAAGTCAAGACGTTAGATACATCACCCTAATCTAATAGAAAATTAAGGCTTTTGATCTCAAAGCTACATTGGAACTACAGCTGCCCAGGACTTACAGGCTGAAAAGCAGCATTTCTCTGGAATACTTTGTGTGGAATACTTTGCATATACCATATCTAAATAAATCTCTCATCAGTTAAATTCAAAAGGATCTACCCTGCATAATTTTTCAAGAGTTGTGCTGATAACCACAATCAGATCTTCTCTGTGTGATAGTCCCCACAATCATACTTAAATAAGGAATATGAAAATGTATCAAGAATATTTTTCTCTCTACCTTTCATATCTGAATTGTGCAGGTATCATGGTGCAAGCTCAAATGAGCACAACTATTATGTGACAGCATTTGGGAAACGATCTTATTCTTGTTGAAGTGCAAGTTCTGCCACTGAATTCTAGGGGAACACAAGTCACAACTTACTGTACTCTAGAGCCAGAAGGAATAGTTAAGGTCATTTGAGCCCCTGGAAGTAACAGACAAAAGAATCTTGCAGGTGAATTCTTTAACTGAGCACACAGCTTCCACTTCAGCTGCCAAAACACACACTGTCTTGAATTAAGGATTTCAGGAGGCAAAAGGAATCCACCAAATTCACCAACTGGTGAATTGTTCCAGCAGCCAATGTTCTCCACTCCTAGTCTTGCCCATTTTTTCAAGCATCCTTAATATCTTTTGAGTACAAATCCAGCCATGGGAGAGAAAATACACTCATTTACCTTTTCACCTTATAAATATGTGTATGCATGTGTGTGCACATGTATGCAATGCAGTATAGATATGTGCAGGTACCCAGTTGTAATCACGTGCCAGTTCTGTGGGTATGCTTGCTATGGCTTGTTAAATCAAAGATGGAGTGGGCGAGCTGTAACCAGTGGAGTACTCAGTGAGCAACACGGTGTACAACATTTTACGTAGGGAAGAGAATGCTTTTTTTCTGATTTACTAAAAGGTGCCAAATCACACTGAGAAAGCTTGCAGATCCAGCAGGGGCTCAGGCAGGAGCTTCATTAGTTGCTGGGCAACTTTGGCTGCTTTACACATTGTGGCACCTCCAGTCCTGTCTGCAGTGTCACCTGTGCAAAGGAGAAATAACACTGGCCATGAGCTTCCCCCTCACACCTTCTTGGCCATGCTCTGCCTTAACTTGGTCATGGTAAACATAAGCAAGGTACTTAAAGGATGTTGGAAAGCTGCAATTGAAAATGTGTGTTGAAAATAGCAGTCAGGTGCCCAGGCAGGTGCAATTCTGCATTTTGCATCAAATACAATAAAGCTACAAAACCTTAGAAGATTTGGATATCATCAGTAACTAATGCTGATGTTCATGTAAGGCCACGTGAGGTTTCTTGCTTCAGTCTGAGTATTGTAAATGATGGATATTCCACCCCTGACTGCATTGGTCCTGTCTGACTAAAACCAGCCTCTGTCATTCCTCAGGCTTCTGGCATTTCCATAGGTAGAGCTGCTGGTTCTCCCTTACATTACCTCCTGTTTCTAGCCATATGCAGTGGTTTTGAAGTAAAAAACACGTTATATTGAAAGAGGGTTCCTCCAAGAGGAGATCTCTTGAGAACAGAGAGAAATCTCTGAACTAGAGTCTTCTCTGTTGAACCAATTCTCTGACCTGTGTTGTCTTTGCTCTACTTACCGCTTTGCTGTTGGCATTTCTGTCTCTTGCCAATGTTAACTATCTCTAAACACAAGATCTATGTGGAATTCGGATACTTATGCTTTTTAGTCAAACTGGCAGAAGAAGCCTTAACCCTGCTGCTTTCTGACGGGTTGGGTTGCAGCAGACCAATGTAGGCATTAGGATGCACAGGCACTTTTGCTTGCTTTTACAGGGTTACCCCTCACACCTTTGAGGCAAGACAGAAGGTCAAATCCAGTTTTCAAGAAAGTGTTAGCCTTCTCAGTGAAAGCTGAGAAGGAAAGCTAATATCCGTAGTGACTACCCACAAATGACATTATTGGTCACAGCAGAAAGGGCCAGTAGCATATGCCCTCCTTTAGCTGAGCAGGGCAAGTTGTCTTGAACTACAGAAGACTTACCTGGACGTTTCGATTGAGGCTCAGTGCAGGCATGAAGACACCCTCAATGTTTTCAAAAGCTGGAGGTCCTTGCTGCTGCCCATTTATATAGAAGGTCAGGTTGTGCTTGTTCAGATCCAGCAGAACACCAACGGTGGCACCTTTAGAGACTCCTCCTTCAGTCCTAAGGCACAAAGGGACCGCACGGCTGGTTTAGTGAAGGCAGAATGCTACACCCCTGCTGCTCTCTCCAGGACAAGCAGTCTTACTAAGGAACGGGAGAGTGGAGCAGCACAGAGAAAAGATTAGCCCCACAGCACTTTGGCAATGACCAAACCACATCTTTACCCAAAACATACGTACCACGTTCATCAGAGCTTAAAGGGGATATCTGAAAGAGAAATAGGGTCCATTTCTCCTCCAGTTGTAAACTCAGCGCTAAAAATTGTGTCCAAAGCTAACAGAGGCCCTGAGCTGACAAGAGCTGGGCAGGTAAGCAGATCAGTTCAGTGCCGAAGGTGCAGGACAGGAGTCCTGGAGATAGCTCCTGAGAGTGCCCCTGCTGCGGTGGAATGATGCGCACAGAGAATGAACAAGCAGAAAAGCTTGTGTGCTCGTTTTTAATTGCTCTGCCTGCTAACAGCTTGAGACTCACCTCTGCAATCCCTAAGAGGACCCAATTTCCCAGAGGCCAGGGAGCCAGCATAGGTCCTACAGATCCTGGCTTCGGGGAGGAAGGGAAGGTGGGGCTGGTTAGGGAAGCACATAGATCCGCGGCTGGCGAGGTGTCCAGCTATAGGGCTGGGAGCTGTTCTAGGCTTTGGGGCACAGCTATTAGTATCGGGGATAATTGGTTGTGTCAGGAGCAGCTGCTGAGAGCTACCATGGTATCAGAGTGTGCCAGGACAGATCCAGCCATTACACGCATGAACGATTTGACGTTAATGCACTTTGATTTGGGGGTTAGTCAAACCCAGTATTACTTTAAAGAGCACTGAGCAAGAAATCTGCTACATATGCAGATTGGCCACAGGCACTGCTACTTCGCTAATGTCATGGGGTGGGGGCTCTGCAATGGATTTACAACCTGACACAATTTGTTCAGGCTAAATCAGATTTCAAGTCATTTGCATCAGGAAAGGAAGCAACTGTCCTTTGTCCCACGAGCTTCCCTCAGGCACACAAAATTCACAGGATAAATGCAATTTTAACATAAAATTTATCCCATAGATAAAACAAATACACTAGGAATATGGTGCAGGGTAAGAAATTTTCATTCTCTCCACTAGGTGTCATAAACTGCTTTTCCTTTAGACTAAATGTGGCACATACAATTTCCTCTTAAGGTGTAAGTAGTTTTATCTGTGATAGTAATGGCAACAATATTTTGACTTCTCTATTTATAGGTCTTCAAACAATAATGGTACAGTTGAGAATCAGGAGTTGGGCTCTCAGATGTGTTAGATTTAAAACTGTGCAGTTCTGAGCTCCCTTTAATCTATTTCTGGTATTGTAAGCATTAACAAGTTTGTGTTTGAGCTCTTCTCCAAAACCATAAAGCATATTATTTTCCAACAAAAGTTAAAATGCTTACCTAGCCTCAGTGTCTTAAGATCTAGGTTGTTGAAAAACTCAGTGAGACTGTGGGAAGTGTCACTACCACGATTTAGAGCTATTTACAAATGGATAATGATTTTTTTTTTGTTTGTTTTTTTCCTTTGATGGAGAACAGCTTTGATTGCAGTGCACCAAGTTTCATATCCTGCAGTGTTTCAAAATAGATTTTATGACATCCTTTTAAATGACATTGATTCTCTCGGGGAAACAGAAATGGCAACTTTGCCTATTTCAGATTATTATGCTCTTTCTTATATAATAAACTAATTTGCTTCTTGTGGGCTAATTAGCCACGTGCTACATGGTGACATTGAGTGACTTCTCTGCAGCCCAAGGGGAAAGCCCTGCTGAAGAAAAGCTGCTGCCTGCAGCACATGACCCAGCTGAGGGCTGCCCGGGACAAGGGGAACAAGACACGGGGCTCTCCCTGGCTTTCTTGCCCCAAATTTTGCAGCACTTCAGCAGGCCAGATGCCTTGTTACTGAGCATCCACCTCCCCACAGGGAGCAGCAGGCTCTGGCAGGATGAAGCCATGGCTTCTGAGGCTGAACAGCTCCTCCTGGGCATCCCAGGATGTCTTTGGGAACTTATTTTGAGAGACCCAGTGCTTTTGGGACTACTGTCACGGTCACCTCCTTTAGGCGGAAAGATGGGACAGCTAAAGTTTCATGAGCAAACTTGTGCAGAACACAGTCACTCTTCCACACATCATCAAGACTGGATATTTTACTGGATATTTATTCTAATAAACGTCTTAGTTGTAATACAAAAGCCTGCTAGCTCAAGCAACTTAAACTGATGCTCCTTCCTGGTACACTTCTGTGCCAGCATGTCCAAGAGCTGACACTTCAATGTCTTTTTAAACTACTTAATGGTAGTTATCCTACAGCCTCCTGATAGTCTGAAGACCAAGTGAAAGGAAAAGGCAGCTACCTGGTACAGTAGTACTTCTGCAGTGATGATCCATTTTTGAAAACATGCACCACTTTCATTATTCCCACTAAATTCCAACTCTCACACACCTTTTCCCACAGTCCTGCAAATATTTACCTCTGTGCACAGCGCTAAATACTGACTGCCAGTCTTATGTGTAGGGCTGGAAGGTCTGAGTGCAGACACAGGAATTGGGCTACCCTGAAAAATGCCACTGTCTGCTGCAGTGGGATCTGACGTTCTCAGAATGCTTTCAGCAGCAGTGTGGACAATTTGCAAAACTGGACTGAATGAATTGGCTTGAGGAATTAAGAATAGCAGTAAATTTCAATGTTATTGAAAAATAAATCTTAACTTATGAACACTGTTTAATACACTGAAGAATTAACTCCACATTAACAGTGTTTTTTCATTAACTTTAGAGTAACTTCACAACTTTGCCATGTCCATTGCCAAGGCCAGTATTTTTCAATCAATTGTAATATTTTTGTGTGATGAGAACCTGTTCTTGAGACCTCTGAAGTTAGTGCAGAGACTCGCCTTAAGCAGGGGGCTTAAAGATTAACTGTCCAGATTTTGACATCCCCCAGTCTTTCAGCATAAAATATTTCAGTGTGATTTCCATCTCTTTCATTGCAATGAGTGGTGATGCCTCTAAGCAATGGGCACACAACACCTCTGCTGTGAATTGACTATTTTCAGGAACAACAAGGCTGAAAGGTACCTTACAGAGGTATATCCCTGCCCTGAAGTATCAAACTAGTGTCTGCATAACCTGTTCTCAAAGGTCTCTATTTTTTATAGCATTAGGTTCATCTGTTTGTGCCCTTTCCTCTAGCACGACAGAGGTCGAGCCCAGCCTGGCTGTTTTTAAGGATGCAGACAGATCCTGGTGTGCTTGCTGTGAGCAAAAAGAACAGGAAAGTGCTCTAAACTTGTCAGGTCCCATGCCTCGGTCTTTCAAGCTCCACCCCAGCTTATCCTTGAAGCTAGTCATTTATTTATAGTCCTAATTTAGTCTCGTGAAGATTTGGATGGATGAAATGATTACTAGGATATCTCCTCCAACATAATAACATCTGAGAGGCTAAAAGCTGGCAATAAATTTTCTTTGGACTGACATTGTGCTATCATGCACTTGTCTCCAGTGGGGAAAAATGACAAGGCAGCAACAATTGTTTCCACAAGACTACCACAGCTAATGAGTTAAAAACCTGACCTACTTGACTGTCACGGTTAAAAATATAATGCCTAGACCTAATTTCATTGAAGCGCATGTGATTTCATGAGACTACATGCTCTTCATCAGTGTATTTCACTCGAAAGAATATTCTACTGGACTGCCCATTCCTTGGATGTGCTTGCCAAACCTCTGTTTTACCTAGTAAAAAGAGGGAAGCTCTCATCAACACAAAGTACTTCGTTCTCTTGTTTAAGCAGGATGATTGGAAATCCAAAGTGTTTCCATTGCTTTTGCTTCCCAGAAGGAAAGCTTTTGCTTTGCTCTTGTGTTGCTTGCGGGAAGAAGCATGCCTAGGACCAAATCCATAAAATAGGTTTCTGGGACAGCAGCACACAGAACGTTTGCCAGTTTTTTCCAGAAAACATAAGCTGTTTCACAGAGCATTAAAATTTACCCAGCTTAACATTACTTCCACCCTAAATCAAATCAAGATATTAAAGGGACAGAGAACCTTTTGATATATTTATTATTCTGACGTTATTTTATGCTGCATTTACTTATGACATGACCTAAGTCATGTCCTAAAAAGACCTTTCATTGGCCTTTGGAGCCGATTAAAATATTCATATTTACTTTAGATAGCTTTGGGTCCAGCTACAAGGTTCTTCCACCTGTCTGTAACGAACTAAAAAATCAAACTGCTTCAAACAAAAATTACCATCAATTGCAGTATATGTACTCAAAATACAAGTATGTTTTAGAGTTTGAATGACTACTCAATGGGAGACATTATTATCAGCTTTAGGATGCCATGAAAGTTGGCAGAAACTTCCCTCTAAGGAGATAATACAAGTATTTTTAGTGTTTTAAAAATGACTGCAAACGTTTCTTTTAATCATTTGATATAACTGAAACAACATCTGACCTAGTAAGTATGGAAAACCTGCTGAGACAGGCAGTAGGAAACTAAATCAAAATTGATTCCCACTCTGCCACAGACCCACTATATATCCTCAGCCAGACTTTGTACATCAGTCTCACAACATGGTAGAGTAGGTATACAAATACGGTGTTTTCCAAATACACAAGGCATTTAGACTGTGTGTCACTCCTATCTACTGACATTGTGGGTAGGACATGAAATCATGGGTTTAATCGCAGCAGGGGAGATTTAGGCTAGATCTCAGGAAAAAGCTGCTAATGGAAAGGGTAACATACACCAACAGATTGCCTGGGGATGAGATGCCATCTCTGTCACTGGTGACTTTTAAGAACAGGTGAGTCAGGAGTAAAATAACTATTTTGCAGGGAGGTGGACTACAGTTTGTTGAGATCTCTCCCTCTGATGACAAGGAGAAAAAAACAACCGATAAGGAGAAAATTGTGCAGATGGTGCTTACCGGTTGGTGTGAGAGTTGCAGTGCATGAACCAGCTGCGGTTGTTGTCAACGTACATGGCCCAAGCCTTGTCGTCCTTGCCCAGCATCATGTCCTTGACGACGTTAATCCTGGCGATGCCAAAGGCTGGATCGGGATGGTTGTCGTAGCGATCCACGTGCAGTTCCCAGTAATGCACGCCCTTGGAGAAGGCGGCTGTGCCCAGAACAACCCGGTCATCGTAGCTGCTGCAGGTGGCCGTCTGGTTGTCGTTTGACAGCACGATGTCCCTGTGAGCTGAGGAGGGGTCGAAGGTGAACCACGCCACTGTGCAGGGGAAAAGGAGATGCAGGTTTGTGACAGAATTGGCTGTACACACCCATCGGATGCTCTACTTCCACTAGGAGAACAAGGATCAGCCTTCCTAAAGACCCCACCGCACTCTCAAGTAACAAGGATGATCTTTCCTCATTATCCTAGAGGTTACACAGGACTGCTTTGCACTGAGACCCAGCTCGGGGTGACTGCTCGTGACTGAGTGAGAAAGAAAAGAGAGCTTCATGCAATCTGCATAACCCAGGAAGACCTGAAAGGCATTTTTCAGTTCAGGCAGCTGAAAGGTGCTATGGAAGTGTAAATTACTCGTGTGCCTTATATCATCTGCGTCTCTGAATGGACGCTTCTAAGGGCAGTGACCTGCTATTCTCATACAGTAACTAGAAAATCATAGAGGAAACGAAGTCTTCTTCGTAATGCAGAAAATGCTCACAAGTGTGAATTGGTTCAGGATTGTCTCTAATAAAAACAGAGTTCCTCTGTGTCCATGCTGGTAAGGGCTGATTTCACCAGTTTATCAAAGAAGGGGAAAAAAAAAAAAGAAAAAAAAAAGAAAAAAAAAAAAACAGAGAAAAAGCTCTTAAAGTATTAATAATTTACACTGGCCTATTTTGGCAACACAGCATAAAAGTTGAAGTGAGGACAGCACATACTTCTCAATTCATTACAATATCATTACTGAAGATGAACTTCTTGTAATGCCTCTGTGGATGTCAAGTGTAATTACAGAGGAACAAGCACAAATTCCCATCTCTGTCTTATCAAACCTTGCTCTGAAATTGAAGCAGTAGTGAGGAAAAACACAGATTCCAAAGATAAATGTAAAAGTGGAGACAGCATGGCATACAAAATATCCAGTGTGTTGCATAACTGCCTCTGTATGCTACAACAAATAAAGACCCTAATTGGACATCCAACTTCCATAACCAAACAAAACCACAGATTTGAAACCTGAAGTGTTACTGACAACGGAAAATCCCCCAAAAGCAAAAAGAAATGGCCTACTTGAATTTTATCATTAGTGAAGTTAGGACTGGGTTGTTCCCCCCCCGAGATAGCAGGCTGTTTTCCACCCAAGTGCACTGCAGCAGCCATCAGAATACACCTACAGCTGCGGGTGGCTTTTTGGCACTGTCTTCTGCACGTATTCTCAGCAGCATCGGTCACCTGCAGGTGGGTTGGCTTCAATCAGCACTGGAAAAGCATGCACACAGAAAGGTGCGTACAGCTTGTTGGAAATGCTGTGCAGTCATTTAGCTCACATGCAGAAGGGACGGCAGGGACAGCAGTGGCACAGCCCTGCATTCTTCAGCCCTGACCTGGAAGTGCACGTCTGGAGGACAGCTCAGTCCCTGGACTCCCCACTGAGATGATCCAAAATCTCCGTGCCAGCAAGTCCCACATGTATCAGTGGATATAATGGGATGCAAGTGTCCTAACACTGAGGGCTGCAGCTTTTGCTTTAGAAACTGGCGAAAAACAAACTCACCATCAGATGTCTGTAAGATAACTGTCTTGCTGTAAGGACCAACTCCTGATGAATTAAAAGCTTTGACTCTTGCATTATAGGTGCTGTTGAAATGAAGGCCATCAATAGTGCAGAGAGTCTCCTTGCCAACATATACTTCCTAAACACACCAAAAAACAAACAAAAAAAAGAGAAAGAGAAAGAAAGAGGGACACAGTTTAACTGTTTCTGTGTCTCATGATCACGTTAAGACTTCTAAACAGAAATCACAAGTAAACAAATTCTTGTGGCTTTAGTGAATGCAGAGTTTAGGCTGTTACAACATGCATAGCTACAGAAGTGGAGACACCAAGTAAGGTCAGCACTGGAGACACTAAGGTGAAGGCAAAAAGGGAACACAGATTTTACTTTTTATCCTCTTTTCCTAAACACCTATTCGAAAACACTATTTTGGGCAGTAGTCCTAGAATCTCAACCACCATGGCCATTCTTATCTTTATATAGGACCATAAAAAGGGGGAAAGGAGGAATAAAAAACAAGTAAGCACAGTTTAATTCTGTTGGAAAGGTTGTCTCATGCCTGCATTAATACATAATTTTGAAACCTGCTAAGACAGAGACAGAAGAATCCAGTCTCCTGAAGATTAGGATCACATGCATCACCTGATGAAACACCAACTAGACAGCAGAGACATAATAAAAGTCTGCAAAGATTTATTAAAGAGCAAGCACTTGCATAACGCAAAATATTTCAGGAGGAGGAAAAGCTAGGCAAAATAACAGGATCAGATGATAGTTTGTGATGAACTGAAAGAAGCCTAGAAACCTCATGTTTATTGGAAAACTGAATACAGCAATAGGAAATGATAGAAAAGGAAATAATCCTGTTCGGCAGCAGGCTGAAAGCCACAGTTCCCAAGCTTTCTCACCTCTGATTTCTCTTATTTTGTGAAATCCACAGATCTGTGGTAGCAAAGGCTGTAAACAGCTTAAGGCTGTGAGTAAGCAGAGCACTCAGCCCCCAGTTAGGTTAAGACACTTAAGTATACGCCTAGAAGCAGTCCTGATGATTAAAGCTCTTTGATAGGAACCTGAAGTGAATGGAGTATGTGATGAATAAGAAAGGGATTACTTAAGTACATGGCACGGTTTGTGTTTGTCCACCTTGCTTACCGTGGTGGCTGCCACAATAACAAAATCTCTTGAGTCCTGAGCTAGCCTCTGAACTTTCACAGAGAGAAAGAGTTTCAACAGAACAGTTTTTCATCTCTGTATTATAAAATATGCTGCCTGTGCAAAACATTGTATTTGTAGGACAACTCTCACATTTTCCAATCCATCTATTTTTACAGTTGTTTCACCATAGTCTTACCACTGCTTGTGTTTATTCAGACTGATGCTCTCCACTACAAAGGGAAAAAAGAAACATTCTTAAAAATCTACTCATCAAGAATTGATGAAGTGCAGTCAGTATCACTGCTCTCAGATATATAAACCTTCAGGAAAATGGTCAGCAAACTCTTATTGAAATGGGATTTCTGAGAAGCCTGCATTTTATCTTTCCGTGGGTAAAACTGAGGATGTTCCTACCCCAGCAAACAAAGTGTTTCACTTAGAAACCATGAACCTTGAGCTTTAGGGATTGAGATCGTATTGTATCCTTTCAATCCAAAATCCTGACATGG
Source organism: Anas acuta (assembly GCF_963932015.1). Classification (NCBI taxonomy): domain Eukaryota; kingdom Metazoa; phylum Chordata; class Aves; order Anseriformes; family Anatidae; genus Anas; species Anas acuta. The sequence continues at coordinate 43,113,736 of NC_088981.1, read as the reverse complement.
CAGCACTGGCAGTCCTAAAGCCTTTGCCAGTTATAAAACGCCACACGCAAATGGACCAAGGCTCATTCACACCTTGGATATGCACACCCTGAAATCTTGTCTATGCACAACTAAACATCTAAACATCTAACATCTAAAGAAATTTAGATGTAAATAACACTTGAAATGGTTTATCCAAGACACTGGAATGTGTCGCACGTCATCCACTGCACACGGATAGATACCGCTCTCACCTACTAACATTAACTCTGTCAGCAGCTTCTGGCCAGTCATTCTCAAAGGTACCTTTTCACAAATGATACTTGGACCAAGGAATTGGGGAGAAGTTCTAGAAACACAGTGCCCTCTCCAAAACACCCTGCCAACATTGCTGTTTTTTCTAATGAGGGGCATCCAAACCAGGTGCCTTTGCTGGCTGTGGTGTAGTGGTTTGGTACGGGGAGGCAGTTCCTTAGGTGGGCCAGCTCCAGGCTATTTAACTAGCTACTAAGCTTTACTAACCTTCAGGTTTCTGGTGGGAAGCCAGTTTACAGCTCCCAAAGAAATCTCATTGCGTATTTTAGGCACAATTTCCCTTGTGAAGACAGCAGATGTGCTCTGTAGTAATGATTTCAAGGCACTAGGCCCTGGGGAACGCATCAGCCTAGCCTGGTCCCGAAGTAACAGAAGTATGAACAGTAGCAGCAATCCTGTCTGTGGTAGGCAGACCACTGCTTCCAGCATGACATGGCTGGCAGAAAGATGGTTGAATTACTTCTGTGGTTCATTTATTCAGATGTGGAGGGAGGGGACAAAAGTATCCTGCATCCACAGGCATGAGTGAGCAGTTGTGGAATCACCCTGGAGGTCTGGGAGGATGGCACTCAGGATGTCCTCCCATACTTACTGAGGCCACTGCAGCATGTCTGAGGAACACTTCCCTCAGCCTCATATCATCCACTCTCAGAGAAAAATATTAGAAATCCTGTATTTTTATGCAGGATCCTATTTTAAATCTGAACACTAGGATAAAAAAAAAAAAAAAGCATTTCTGGACCAAGAATTTCATCTATTGGAAGGGAAGACAATATGGACAGACAAGAGTAGGGGCTTCAAAGAAATCCTTGCTCCGTGGCATGAAGCACTTCCAGTCCCTGTAGGCTGGTGTGGGATTTTCTGTGGGAGTGTTCTCCAGGGAGGACACACAGCAGATACACTAGTGACTTGAAATTCCACCTTTCACCTCAGCAAGGCCTCTTTGCCAGCTGCCCAGGAAGAGCTTCAACCAAATTCCTGCCCAAGCTGGGGCTCCTTCTAAGGAGTAGAAACCACATCCAGAGCTTTCTACATCCATGCAATGAAAGCCAGGGATGCTTTGACAAACCAAACCTTCCCTACTCCCTCTCCCCACCCTCAGACAGACACAAATTCATATCCTGGGGAAACTTTTATACAAAGAAACACAAATAAATGCTGAATGAAATTCTCACTCGGAATTGGCCACCATCTCCATCATCAAGTTCCAAGATATAACCCTCCACCGGGTTGTGGCTCAAAGGTGGCATCCTCCAGGCCAATGTCACACTGTTGTTTCTGGTGCAACACTTCTCCAGCTGCAGTAATGGGACGGGTGGCACTGTAACAGGAACTGAGTACAGATTAGTGCAGCTCTGCCCAACCCCCTCAGTCTGTGTTGGGAGCAGGACCACAACCACTTGCTTCCCTCCCCTCCTGGGGAGTGAATGGTAGGGGGGGGATCAGAAGGGTGTGGGTTGGAAGGGACCTTTAAAGATCATCCAGTCCAACTCCCGAAGATGGCCGTTGAAACAAAAGCTGGTAAAAATGATATAATGAAATGTTTTTACTTGGCTAGGCAAACCATTTGGCAGAAATATGTAAATTAAAACGTATTTGGAAACTGTTCCAATTGCAACGTTTATCTAAATCCCTCAGCTCAGGTAGCCAAAGGAGCTTCTGCGTCACAGGAGACTGCTTGTGGCTCTGTCCTTTTGGAAATTAGAGCCTTGAAGTTATCTGCAGACACGCTTTTTTACTGACTTTCCCAGGAAAAAAAAAAACACAACAAGACGCTGTTGACCAGAGCAGCATCTTAAAAATAAAAGTAAACTGAGTACAACATTCAGGCCTGAAAAATAAAAGTAAACTGAGTACAACATTCAGGCCTGCCTCTGGGAAGAGGCCTCCACCACACCTTCTGGAAGAGGCCTCCACCACACCTTCTCTACCACGCACACCTGAACTCTCACTGTTCGCCCTTTGCTGGAAATTATTAAGTGAAATTTCAGTCTCCTGGAGAGATCTGGCACATGTCTTGTGCACGACTGAAATGACACAGGATAAGTGAGATATACGTGACGCACAGGCCCTGCCTCGTCTTCTGCCCAAGGCTTAATTTCAGCGTTAGGATCATTTCTGCAGAGCTCCATGGCATCTTGCAGGGAGCTGAGTGCTCTGAGCATTCATTGACTGAGCTCTTAACAATGTCAATTTGCTCTTCTTTTATGTACTCCACTTTGAGCCTCTAGTTTATTCTCCTCCTCCTGCCTGTGAGAGAGCTAAGCCCTTGAGCTGTTCCTTTCGTCCTATTTAACCTCTCAGCATAAAAAGGACTGCTCATGTTTCGTGCAGCAAACTGTCTGTGGGAAAACAGGGGGAAAATGCTCCCTACTGCGTCAGGAGGCTAAGGCTTCACCCCCACGTTGGAAGGGACAAAAGTCAACACCCTACCCCAACAGAATGAGTGTGGCCTGTAACAAAGGAGCTCAATAAACTAGCTCTTAAAGGATTTTCTGAAAACAAAACACAATAGAAACCTTTGCTGCTTTTCCTTGATATTTAAGGATGATTCAGAGGGTCTCATATATAAAGACCTACTTGTTTTTTTCCACACAAAAAGTTCAGACTTTTCTCTAGAAGGCACCGTGTCTGGAAAAGTAACAGAAATATGGCATTACAGGAGCCAAAAAAATGACAGCAAGGAATGCAGAGGTAAAGTGAATTTTAAACAAACCATTTTTAGTTTAGGGTTTTGTTTGTGTTTGTTAGCATGTGTATTTTCAGTGATTGATGAACCTGGGAGAAGACAGGGCTGCATCAGCCACCACTCCCACTCCTGCCACTCTGGCTACCCTGCTAACTCTCTCAGGAAGCTTTTGCTGGGTCCCCCCTCCTTCTGAGACTCCCTCTGGCAAAACTACATGAAAACCTCGTTCACAAAGCTCAGTGCAAAATAGGCAGTGTTGAGGGATTTCTTGAAACAGCAAAAATCCCATGGCTTGCTGTAGCTGAGCAAACCAAGCTACCAGGGCAACTATGAGAAGTTCCCATGACAGTGTTCCCACATCGCCCAATTGAGGAATTCAGAAAAATATTGTTACCAGTAGCTGGCTTCAAGGGCAAGGTCTATGTGACTGCTAATCACAAGGGGGTTGTTTTCTTGCAGGTGGGGTTGTTTTCTTGCAGCTGTTTGTCTGAGTGCTTTTGACCAATAATCTTGTGTGAAACACTGTCCACCCCTGTTAAGTTCTCTATAAAAGTTAGGCTATTCGGGCAATAAAATGGAGCATGATCTGACTCTACTGTGTGTCTGTCGTGCTTTCGGCCGTGCTTCCCGCAACAAGGCAGCACTCCCACACTCCTCAACCAAGCGCCCAAATCTCTGTGCTGCACAGCCACACAGTGGCCCAGGACAGGATAAGAAGCTCCCCCCAGGCAGGTGTCCAGCTTTGCTGGATTACGCCTGCTGCACTCGCCCTCCTGGAGCAGCTGGACACAGATGGTCGGAGATTTATCTTGACCTCGGACTCCCTTTGGGAGGAAAGAGGGTGAACTCTTGCTGTAAAAGTCATAGGAAAGTACAGAGGGAGTTGAATAAGTGGGACACGGGGATGCACTTCATAGTGAAGAGCCATGGGACAGCGCTAGGAAAAGACAAATATAGGCTATCAGGAAAAAAAAAAAAGAAGTTTCAGATGTTAAATAACAGTGCTGTCCCACTTCTTGTTCAACTTAAAAGTCCTCTAGAGAGTTTTTGAAGGAAAGGAATGAAAATATAAAGGGAGAAGTGATACTGCATTGGCACAGCAAGACCTATTAATGAGCTTGAATAATGTCCTGCTATTGTAGAAGTGCTACACGCAGGTCATGCTTAGCTAAGAAATGTGATACTGATGCCTAATGTCAACTCAGCAGTTTCAGAAACACATTACTCAATGCATCTCACAGTTGATCTTCTCTTAGGGTAGAGTAAGGCTGTTCTAAGATTTTGCTTGTTATTTGTCATCATGTGGATACAAATGACTGTTCAGAGGTGGTACAGAAAATTGGCAGGTAGCTACATTCTTTTGTTTTGAACCTGGTCTACATTTTACAACAAACCAAGACTGCATGGCAATTCCAACTGTTTGCACTAAGCAAACCTCAAACACATTATTTGCCTGTGTCCATAGCTTGAACTGAGAAAATGCATTGTAAACAATGAGCTAATCATTGAATAAGACAGGAATTTCATGCCAAGGCACTCAGAAAAAGCAATAAAAAGAAGAAAACACAGACAGAGGAAGGAGATTTGGGAAAGCTCAGCACACCAGCAAATACTAGAGCTGCACATGTATCTCAGCAGGTCAGCTAGACAGGGGACTGCAGGACCCTTACCAAAGAAGAATCAGTGAGACACTTCGGTCAATATGACTGCTTAAGCATTGCTTCTGCTTCTATCACATTTCTGCTCCCTGCACATTTAATTTGGTACTGAATTGCTTTTTTCTTTCCATAAAAAGAAAAGAAAACAACACTCCCTGATCTTTATTCACTGAGATTGGCCTTAGATATAGGCTTACACAGAATCCACCAGTAAGGTACATGAACAAGTCATCAGAGTAAATCTAATGTGATTTGTTCTCATTTTCATTCTTCTTTGTCTAACACAGTGAATCAATGTTTACTTACAAGCAAGCTTTCACTCTAAATGACCCATGCAAGCTCACTGAGGTTGAATGAGGCCAGAGTTTGAAAAAAAAATTAGAAATTCAGTCATGCATTAAGCATCGATAACAATATTACAGACCTTACATCGCAATCCATTTGCAAAGAAACAGCACGCAGCTGGAAAAGCTACATTGGCCCTGTTCTCTGAGGCTCCCCCCAAAATCCCTTTACAGACGGTCTCTGATGTCTTTAGTGTATCTACTCTTGTCAGATTGATCCATACGGTGAGTCAGTAACACTCCCCTCAACACCAAACATTTGGCAAAGATCGATGACTCGGTGTGCTGGGGCAGGTGAGATTCAAGAAAGAAGAGCAGATGTGAAGAGACAGATTTTTTTGTGTGTGGAATTGGCGACTCAGAAGGATACAAGTCCTGAGGGTGATTTTGCTACAAATAGCAAAACAGAACCAACAACAGCTCCCTCTCAGTCTGCAAAGTGATAATCCTCGTGGGTCTGGGTGCTCACTACTGAAAGGCTGGGTTGTTTACTCTGTAGTATCTGTGTCTTGAGATGCAAGACCACTACGCATGAGAAGATGATGCAAAGCTGGCTGATGTCCATAGAGGTAAATATGTCCACAATGACGCCCATAGAGGCAAATTTCAGAAACAAAAATGTCAATGTGTCAGATAGTGAGCAGCTCAAATACAAATAGATTTGTAGTCAGTCATAAACTGAAAAATATACTGCATATACTTAACTATGCTCAGTACCTAGAAATGTTGGCTCAGGACCAGTTGGTGGCACACATTGCTTGGGCACACATCAGTGCCAGGGGGAATAACGCAGTCCCTTATGCATCTGCAGTAATGGGGACCAGGATAAATGGCATTTTCACCCCTGTTTGCACCATTTCTACAGCCAGGCCAGGTCTCAACATGCACCAGCCATCTGTACTGACCAACCCAACGAGATTTGCAGCTCTGTCAAAGCCAAGACAGCCCAAGGAAAAGCTCTTCCCAAGGACTAACTATCACAGTGCTGCTGGGGAGCACTGCCCAAGCTGGTCTGTAAGCTCTCCACAGGCTTAAGCAGAAGCAGTCCTGCCCTGTCCTCTGCATCTCAGGCTACGTCTAGCTCAGTGCCAGAGCTTAACAGTGATAGTACTTTAAATGGGTTTGTCAACCGACAGTACTATCTCTCATAAAGCTCCAGTGAATCTGACTCAATTAGTCTCTAATTCCTCACACTTAAAGCCAGATGAACATCCAAAAGCCAAATACCTAAGCTGCTCTCACCTCAAGTGACCTGTGGCTAATGAGCAATCTAAGTGGGTAGTTTAGCTAAATTCTTTAAATGTTAGGGATGGAGACTGGTGGAAGATTAGTACTAAATATATTTAATAAATATGGCCAGCATTAAATATAAACTGATTTAAACAGATAAATGCGAGAATATTTGGAGAAGCTTTATCAGCAATACTCTTTCTCTCTTGACTGCTTTACAGCTCTAAGCATTTCAGGAGCAGTTTGCAGATGTTTTTTCAGTAACTTCTTTAACACAGCCTGTTCCTGTCAAGATGCAAGCCATTCCTGGTGAGCAGACTTCGGCCTTTAACTGTTTACCCATTCTTTCTCCCCAGATTTATCTGCCAAATGATCCACTCATCTTGGGTCTCTTAGGTTCAGAATCAGGTTCAGGGAGAACAGATAAACTGAACTGAAATCTTTATGTTTATTTGGAGTTAAAAACAAACAAAGAAACAAAAACACATCCAACATCACTACATGATTATTCTTAACTTATTCATGAACTTTGCCAGCCTCTACCCTGTTGCCCACTTGTATAACTAAGTCTTGATTCACCACTGAGTGGAGAAAGTGGCCTGATTCCCAGAGACCACCATGGGTTTAACATCTAGCCAGCCTATGTATCTCTCTACTTAATCCTGATGCAGTTGTGTGCTCTGTGTACACCACGTGCATTACAAGCACATGTTTGTTAGTATATTTTTGCCAATGGCATCTACTGTTCATCAGCTTCTGCTTTTAAATAATTTCCTTAACCTCATCTTCCATTTGTGCCCCTCAGGATCGTTCTGACAACTGGAATCAAGGAACAGTACAGGCACTGAACTACTTTCTGCCTGTAATTCTCCACCTCCCCGTTTTATTTTATTTTAAAGCCTGAGCACTGTTAGCAGCACATTCCAAATACAAGCCAAAGGGGTTCTCTCCCTATGAAGCATATGTGTGTGGGGGGGAGTATTTATTTACTACTTCAGCTGTTTCTGACAAGATAGAGGTAACTGGTATTTTGATTAACTGTGTTAAATCTATGAGTGCTATAAAATGGCATGAAGTTTCATGCAGCTGATGTCTTTTGAATCACCAAAGCTAACAGACAGTCCTATTTTGAAGAATTCATCTTTTCAAATATGCAACGGCACATGGTATCACTGTCTGAGCCTGTCCAGGTCACTGCATGTGAGGTGAGAACACCCTTCTCGGAAACACCCAGTGATCTTAATTTGCTTGAAAACTTTTTAAAATATCCAGCAATTTCAAGTCATTCCTCTTTCCTCCCTCTGCGTCCCCCCTCTTTGCAGTGCAATTTCAACACATGCATGAAAAACAGAAAAACAAAATCACAAAAGCTCACCCCTACATTTCATCTGAATAAAATCCAAATGGTGAATCGCCTCCAGTAAAGGTTCACTATCCAATGTCAGGTCAAACTCAGCAGACACTTTTGGCTCCAAGGCTCCTTTGACCCATTGTTCCTGGGATACCTGAACACGTTTGATTAAAGCATCTGAAATCTGAAAGACAGCATCAAGCTTATGATGAAACTGCAGATGAAGCAGCACATTGGAAGACATTAGAAGTGACAGTATGGCTGAGAGATACAGCACAAGGAAACCAGGAATATGACAGCATGAGAGTTGAGATGGGATCCAGTAATTCTGGGGTGAGTTCCATTTATGTGGTATCCTTTGGTCTCCTCCTTTCAAAAACAATCTTAGAATAGGGAAGTAAAAACTGCATTCATAAAGACCTTAAGATTGTTATGTATCATGTCTCTGAATGCCTCATGCACTTGTGAACTCTGTTCTCTGCTGTGTACAGTATCGTTTTGCTCTCCTGTTTAAACAGCAGTTGCACAAACAGAGGCTTACATGTCAGAGAGTGCCTTCATTTAGCACAAATAATTCAGCTGAAAGAATAAAAAATCAAAAGTAAAAGAAAGTTTGCATTTCTCACAGTGAGGGAAGTAAGTTGTCAGCCAGACTTCCTTAGAATATGATGGACTTGCTATCAATACATCAAAACAATTTCATTTTTAAATCTTTGCTCTAGCTCAGCCCACAGACAATTAGGCCAGAAGTCACGCTAAGATGATCCCAATGGCCTCTTCTGTAAGCAAAATCTTGGCTCTGAGGAAATCAATGAACTCAACTGTCCTTGAGTTCAGCAACACCAGTTGGATACCTGGAATCCTTCCCAGTGAGATTCCTGCAAATCACAGAGAGCAGAATTTTCTTCTGTCTAGGTCAGAGATATTTTTCCTGTACTGCAGGAGTTCAGATATTCTTCCTCACTACTGTCACTGTAAGACACTTCTGTCTGGACTCCTGCACCAACAGCTCCTAACCAGTCTGTGCCTTAAGTGGAGAAGCATCTTACAGCCTTCCTACAACCTTGGAGTCACTTACAGGGGTGCTGGATCCCTTGGCTGCGTTTCAATATCCTGGCTGCAGGAGTAGTTGGCTCTAAGTAATGCAGTGCTTCAGTGTTTGCTGGTAACCTGGAAATCATTGTTAAATAAACCAGGAAAATGTAAAAACAAAAGTACTTTTTTTACGTAAAAGGCGAGCGCAAAGAACGAAGTCACAAAGGTTATAGGAAAAATAAGCTGAAGCAAAAAGAAAGCATATATCTAAGCATGTGTGTAAGACCTAAAGGTTGCATTCATTCTGTAGTATCCAACTGACAGCTTGCTAAAATGCTGTGTAGTCTTTGAGATTAACATACACCACACATTCCTAACTCTTGTTTGAGACCAGACGTGACAGTAACAATCAATCTGGAGTGCTAATAGGTTTATGTTGGCTAATTTTCATCCTGTTCTTAGGGATACTGTGACAGCCCTCTGACACTCATGCATTCATGTGTGCAGCATGCCCTGTTCAGCTGACAGCCACATACAAATCATTTTGTTTGATGTGCCTTTCTTCTTAGGCAATTTATAAGGCAATAAAGCTAATACGTTAAAATAAGAATTAAGGAAAATAGTTAATGTGATTAATTAGGCAAAGTAATTAATTGGATAGTAAAACTGTTATGTTTTTTTCTCATCAATTGACCCTTTCATGATTTGCCCAATCTCCTCCCTAATCTTGGCAATGGTAACAATGAAAGACTCCTGCTTCCTCCCTGGGACCTAGGCTGCACAGCTCCTGGAACTGAGCCAGAGGAAGTCAAATGTTAAAGAAGAGACACCTGCCAATCAATCCTTCATGTTGTAGGCTTACATGAGATCTAGCCATAAAATCTCACTCAGTAGTTACTGAGGCAGATTCTAAGGGGCCTTCTATACATTTAAAAGCTCTTCAAACCTTAGGACACACCACTAATGAGTTGTCTGTTGTAGAGAAGATGGAATAAAACTATCAGATTTAGTGATATTAAAAATGTATAGAAAAAGAAAAGCTTGCACCTAAGAAACAATATTTGCAACTGGCCTTTTAGACATTACCAACAGGAGTTAAAATGAACCCACCTTGGAGGTGAAAGGTGCTAATTAGCAAAGCAGTCCATTTTTAGATTTACATATCAATTTATATTTTTTTTTCCTCAGAACACTGGAAAGAAAAATACCTGTAAAAACCCAGAGGGATCATTTTCTTTGATAACTTCTAGGCAGTACTCCATAAGCCCTGTTGACTGACGTAGCTTCAGCGTACAGTGATTTATCTGGTCCCAAACAACCTGGAAAACAATCAGTACAGTCCTGATAATTGCCTCAGCTCACAGTGAAATGTATAAAATTATTTCAGAAGAGGCAACAAACGGATGAGTGTGTTAAAGCTATGCTTAATTTAGCTGCCATATGGCCATTGCCACATCTCCATCAGCTACACTCACTTGCTCTGTATTGTAAATACCGATAATTAGTTTGGCAAAATGTTGTGCACAGGGAATCTCAATTTTCAGAGCAGATTAATTGCTCAAACCTCAGGTTTGCTTGGGGCAGAGAAAGCACAGAACATGTTTTTGCATTTGTAGTATTCACATTTACAATCGTGCTTTCACTAAAAATTGAGCTTTCAAAAAACCTTTGACTTAAAAAGCAAATATTACAGAGGATAACTGCAGGGATAGCTTCTTGCAGATTATACTCTGCCATTATCTTCACAATTCCCCATTGATCCTGTTCTGCTTGAAGATGCATTGCTAGGATTAAGAATGCCTCTCATTTCTTCCAGATTTTGTACTAGATTCTGCTGTAAATTAGGCCTAATAGCACTGTGTTCAGTCACAGAACTCCACAGTTACCTCAGGCTAATGGGAATGAAAAGCAGGATCAACTATGCTATTAAAAGCACGTCCTAAATGTTGGTTCTTGTTAAGCACGGGGATTTTGGAATGCTTACTTCAGGTAGATTTTATTCATTGTTTTCCACTTTATATTTTTCACTTTGATTTTTCCTTCTGTCTTAGATGCCATTAATGTTACCAGCACTGTAAAATCTCAAAATCATTTATGTAGTTCCCCTTTCCAAGAAATTTGCCTATTTTCTGACTGCCACTTTGTTTAACCACCCATAGCTTTCTTTTCTTCCCTTTACAGCATCTCTTTAATATCTTTCAAGTAGCGCATTAATATCTGGTGGTGGCCTGTCTGAATTTCAGAGACTTGAAGAGAAACCAAAATCCTCAAAGATTTACTTGGGCAGAAGGGGTTTCTTGCATTTGGAAGGACCTACAATCGAAATCACACAGAGGTTACACTAACAAGCAGCTGTCAAAAGTGAGCCCCAAAGTATCAGATACATAGAATGATGGCCTCACTCAAGAAATTGCTGAAGTACAGGCCTAATTTTAAGTGTATAAGCACATTTCCATAAAACTGCTAAGATGGAACCTGCTGAAGGACTTCAGGATTGGGCTGTTCGGCATTAAAGGACTCAGAACTTGACAAAACGCTCATTAACACAAGGTATCAACAGCTGAATATTCATAGCTGATGAGAGTTACACTCACTTTTAGTTTGTGCTCACGTTCCTTGGTAACTTTTGTGAGCAGTTTGGCCTTTTGTCGTGTTAACGCATCGACCAGGGCATCGCACTGAGCAACGAGACAGGCTTCGTAATCCAACCCGTTCTCCTAGAAGAAGTCGAGAAACATATTAATCAAAGAACACATTTTATAGCTTACACGATTGTTCATTCTTACCATTTTCCATTCAGAGAAGATTTCTTTTCAAGGTTTTAGCATGCCTATTGCCTTTCTGATTTCATTATTGCTGTACCATTAATATCCACATGCTATAAAACAAAACAGTGAGATGCTATGTCACAGAGTAAGTTTATATGAAAACCTTGATTTACTGGCACTTTTCCAGACAGCAGATGTAGTACAACATAATGTAAAATCTAAACCTGCCATGCACAATGCATATATATATATGTAAGAGGGTTCTGTCCCACTGTATAATTATTGCAGTGTAGCTCCCTTGAAATCACTAGCTCTACACTATGACAACTAGAAGAGAATTATGGACCAGGATGCAATCCATAGGCTGATTACCAAGAAATGAATCAAGTACGAATATTATTCCTGAGATTTTGTGTATTGCCTCTAGTACTTTTTCACAAATAGCAAGCACTTGGCAGTCTTTTATTGATGCTGTGGTAAAACTCTCTGCTAGGCAGGGGCCAGCACGTGAGGTGCACAATGTCTACCCCAGCTGAGCCTTGAACAACGCCTGGGTATCGCTCAGCCTTGCATAAACTCCTATACAAAAAACAGGGCACAAACCCCGCTTCCACAGACTCCCACCGCAGCTGTAGAAATCTGTGTGAATGTCCTGAAGTGTCTTGTGCTGACCCTCCTCCAGGGGATGGCTCCCTCTGATTGTGGAGTTGGTGCTGTAACATCCATCGAAGGGAGGCTCCCCCTTGCTTCATCTGCTGGTGAGGCTAGAAGGAGAAAGCTTTCAAGCTCCTCTTTCCATCTTTCCAGGAGATGCTTAGCTGTCCTGTCAGCTTTTTAACCAGTTCACCAAATCAACAAAAAGAAAAAAAAAAGAAGGGAGATGATTCTAAACATGTGCTTAAGGAGAAGTATCTCTGTGGAAAGCCATCACACATCACACACCCCTAACTCCTTACTTTCTCTCAGCAATTTTGTTTATGCTGTTCTCTTTTCTGTTCATTTGTTTTGTCTTCATTCTTTTGAGACCAAATCTTTCAGCACTGCATTCCTTTCCCTGCAGTACAACACCTTCATCCCTTCCTCTGTCCAAGGGAAGCAGGCTCACTCTTCATGGTCCTAGCCACTGGCAGCGAGAGGGGAGCAGGGAGACACCACACAGCTTAGTTACTGTTCACAGGTTTGTTCTAGATTCCTCCTGTTTGTATCTCTCCCTCCTCGGCTTTTATCACACCTGACTCACTCTTAAGCTTCTTTCTGTCAAGCTTCTCTTGACACACTGTTATGTGTACAGAGCCTGACTCTGTAAATGGCTGTGGTGCATCGTTTTTTCTCTTCATTTTCTGTTCACACATCAAACAGGGTGTTTGGTGACATGCCTCTTCCGAGTGAGAAAGGAGGAAATTGTTACAGCAGATGGGAAAATGTGAAAATCTGATAATGACCACAAGGAGAAGCAAGGAAGCAACAGGGGCAATGAGGAAGGAACAGGCAGTTTCTAAAGAGAAAAGACTACAAGATTTAAAAGTGACCTCAGAAAGGGGAAGGGAATGAAGACGAGGAGAAACCAACAGATCTGCAAAACGGGAGAAAGAATAGATTATGAATTTGCAAACTGCCCCAGGCAAGACAAAAGCACTGCTCCTGGTAGCTCTGACATGCTCAGAGAAGAGATGAAGAGTGGATGGCTAACTGGTCCAGTATGCATTGAAACAGGATAATGAAATGAACATATGGCTCACTCCTTTGTGTAAAAACACATTTTAGCTGAGTAGTGTCTGTATGCATGTGTGGTAACCATAAGACAGCTATTAGAAATACCCTGCACTGAGATGCATGGTTCCGGGTACCTACATGCAAATTACATCTACCTACCTCCTCAAAAATCAGTCCAAGAACTTGGTCCAAAGGCCAAAAGGCACAGATCAGCTCATGATACATTGAAATCCCTTCCCCTAAAACAGCATGGCTGCATCAAACCTGCCTACTGGGAGCAATCCCCAGCATGTGCCATCGGTCAGTGCTGCTCAGGCTTCACCTGGGAAGAGTGCAATTTGTCATGGGACAAACCATGCCGTGTCAGATGGTGTGAGTGATCATCATCTAGCACTCAGTTATACCCTAGCCTTGTTTCACTTACTAATACATATGCAGCTGATTTGTCCTTATGTTCTAGTTTGCTAAAATTTGATGTCCTCATTCAGCCTGATGCTGGAGAATGGCTCAACATGTGAAGTTCACATTCAGCTTTGTGTCCAGACATACCTGAATTTTAGAGGGCGGTTGGTAGATACTGTTTCCACTTTCAAGCCCTCCTCTAGCATTTAAGCAATGAGCAGCATCAAAGAAATTACTTGGTCTTTTGATCTAATTCTAGCAGCTCCCTTAAGCAGAGCAATTTGCCAGTGATTTTATTGAAACACATTAAAGGATTTTACAGCATAGTCATAAATAGTCGTAATAGGCCACCTTTGGGTTTCAAGAGCGAAAAAAATACATTTTTAATGGAGGTAGATGACTCAAGAAAAGACTGGTGACAGACTTGTTTTGGATGAGTTATCCCAGCCTAAAATAGCTGCCAGTACATATAGGAAGAATGGCTCTCTACAGGTACCTCTCCTTCTCCTTGGAAAATGTCAGAAGCCCAAGTGACTAGGCTGGATGAGCTATTTACCTTTTAAATAGCTAAGGTCAGCTGAGAAAAACCTCACACTGCATCCAAAACATGACACGTGACAGGCACCAGTCAGTGGCTGCATGCTGGTTTCTTTCAGCTAGATGTTCTTTCCTTTAACCAATTTCCTAGTCTTTGCTTGTTCTCCTTCCCACCCTGTCACAGAAGGCTGTGAGGGTGGGTAATTATGCTGCTCTGTGGCAATCCACGAGCTCTGGCAGCATTTGTGGTACAAATCCATAATTTGCAGCATAAAGTGTCATTTTTTTAATGATTACGTTCTAAACCGAATACAGATTTTTGAACTTGGGCTTTGGCTTTCTGTTAGTAACAGAAACAGGACTTGCTTGTTGATGAAAGATGAGCAGGCATATCGTGGAGCAGATGATGCGTATCGCACAGAAAACACACGGCAGCAGAGCGCTGCTGCTGCAGATAGCAAGTGTCCGCTCCTGGAATCATTGAAGCTCAAAGCACCGCAGCACATCCCCAGCCCCACTCTGCAGGGTGAGAAGGAAGTTAAGGATCACCTAACCTCCAACACTGATCAGAGCTTAAATATGGTTGAAAATAGAACTTGTTTCATTTGGGGTTTGTGCTCTCAATTATTGCACTCACCATGAGCCCTATTCTCACTGTTGAAGCTCGGCAATTATGTGCATGGAAGTATCTTCTCCTTCAAACCAAATTGATTTAGTTTATTTTTCCTTATTTTTGACTTCCTAAAAATTCTCCAATAAACAGGTTGGCTGGATTTTATCCAGAAATTAGTACATTTTTAGAAATTGCTAGATGAAAAACAAGTAGTAAATTGTAAGTGGGTAAAAAATGAGAACTTATCCTAAATTCAAAGAATTATCATCAGGCAGGAGGCTGGATTCAATCAAATACAAATCAACACAGCTCCAGCGTCCAGTATTGAATATCAGCTTCGTGCAATAAGCAGCAAACAATCCAGAAGTTAAAAGAGGCTTACAGGCATTATTTGATGAGTAATTTTGCCTAGCAAATACTTTCAAGAAAGGTTAGACGATTCCAGGAAATATGAGAACAGCAAAGGAGACAAAGTCATCAGATAAATTATTCACTCAGTTCTATTGATTACGTATTATCACAACAGCTAATATTCTACATACCTGTATCTGCTGCAATAGATTTTTCAGCTGAACCAAAAATTCTTTAGCTTCTTTTGCTTTATCTGAAACACCATTTAAAGCCTGAGAGAGCTGTGCCTGCAAGAAAAAAAAAATAGAAGGAAAAATTAGAGATAAAATGCAAAATCTCTTACTAATCCTTGCTTTTAACAATTAACAGTGAGCTAAAAGGTTTATGTGCTGTCACATGTATTCTTACACACAGACTTTGTGCTTGAAGAGAAGAGTTAAGATTTTAATTGTAGTAAGTTTTAATAAAGGAGAAATATGCATGTGGGGGCAGTCAAGTATTGTGTCTGCACATTACACTTTATTACAGTGACTCTGTGACTCAAAATACTTTTTACAAGACAACTACCCACATATATAACGAAATAATAGTCTTACACAGCAGCATCTGTCATGCCAAAAAAATCTCCAAGTGCTTTCAAAAACGGTTTTTTATTTCTAAAGCCTGAAATCTTAAATGTAGTAGATTCTACCAAACCTACGACTTCAAAGACAAATCTGTGTTTTCAGACTTCATAGCAATGTCTTTTGGGGGCTTTAGTTTTCCATGCTCCAATCCAAGAAACAGGTGAACATT
The DNA here is from genome assembly GCF_963932015.1 of Anas acuta. Classification (NCBI taxonomy): domain Eukaryota; kingdom Metazoa; phylum Chordata; class Aves; order Anseriformes; family Anatidae; genus Anas; species Anas acuta. The sequence goes on along the minus strand of NC_088981.1, from coordinate 43,097,956 downwards.
TCTGGAGAAGCTGAAAAAACCTCTTCTGATAGCTTTTGACAGGTGAGATATGAGGACTTGATCACTGCATAAGTACACACCGGAGAGCCAACTTTTCCTTTGCTCAGCTGGCACCTAATCTCTCTAAACTGAACAAGACATTTCTTGATGGACTTTCTGGGTTGGAAGGAAACTCCATCTACAGGAACCCGTGGTCTGAGCGCACAGTCCTTGAGCAGCTTCCTTGGAGCCTGGCTGGGACTACAGAAACCACACTCTTCCATCTGGCAGCCCAAATCCAGCATTAGATTTCTGCCAGTGTAGCATGGAGAGATGGGATGGGTCTCCTTGTGGGTGTCACTGAAGATGTTTTCTTCTTGCTGTCATACTCAGCCTTCTTCACAAGGGCATACACCGAGCATGGGGCTTTGGGCTCCTGTGCCAAGTCCTACCAGTTGGACCTTCTCCTCTGGGTTTGCTTTGTAGTCACACTTGGCCACCATCTGATTGCCAATGCCCACGTAATATCCTCAGCAAACAGATATAATAATTGATGGAGAAATGGAAAATTAAGTATTCTTGATAATGTCAGACCCCCAAAAGTTTACAGTCTCTTTGGCTCTAGGACTAGAGGGTGTCTTGAGACAGCACCTTCTATGAAGGAAGGCACAAAAGCTATGAGGCCCTAAGAGGAGACCTAGTTGCAGTCCTGGAAGTCCCCACTCATTCTCTGCTTCCCTCTTGTTCCTGAAGGGAAGTGAATTACTCCACCCCTGAGAAGGGCACAGCTCACTTCTTCACACTGACAGGGTTCAGGGCTTACCTCCTGCCTGAACGTCCCCTACACATCCTCCACAACTGGGGCTGAATTATAGAGAAAGCAGACATCCTCACACCTTTCCCTCACTGTCACACAAAGTCTCCCCTTTAAGCCCAGCTGTAGGCATCACATCAGTGTCAAATCTGGAAATTAAATATGCTTTACTACAACTCCCTTGTAACAAATGTAATAGGAAGATCAACAATTACCGTGTTAGTTGCTCGATAGTTAAATATTTAATATTCTCCTACACAGACTCCTGCCACCTCACAAAAATGTAAAGCAAGCGTGTTTGATAGGAAAACCACCTGAGGCCACAAAAAAACCTCGAACTCCTTGTAAGGGTCCCTGTTTTCTGCCAGACCTGCCAATCAGGACTGCAGATCAGCCCCCTGTGTGCTGGTTGTGGCTACCATGATTTAAAGCCCACCCTTTCTGATGGCACTTTCTACCCGACCCACAAGGTGTTTGGGCCTTTGGTTTGTCCAGCTGACACAGGACAAGGTGGAACTGGCGCATGACAAAGCAGTGGGGAGGAAGCAAGAAAGAAACAGGGGGCACAAGCATCAGAAGTTCTGCCAAGGACCGGCCCAGCACAACTGTCCCAGTGTTTGTCACAGCAAAGCCAAGGACTGGTCCTGACAAAAGTAAAACTTTTCCAACATCAACCCTCACTTACAAATCAAAGTGTATGTTGCCAGATAAGACGAGCCGAAAATTATTTGTGGCCATCAGGTAGAAACCCAAGCCAACGCAGACGAACTGTGGCCACCGCAGGCGCTGCCGTCAATTCGCACAGTCATGCCCGGCTCCAGTCACGCTACCACTGCGAGGGACTGGAGCAGACACTTGACAAAGTCATTGATCAGATGGCTCTTAAGGGAATTTTCGTGCTCACTAAAAACAGCAGTTGCATTAACGCGGCTGCAGCACGGAACCACGGAGAAGACCAGACCTCCATTTATGAAACCCACTTAGAGATAATAGCCTTGTTTTTCAAAGCGATTGCAAAGGATACCTTACAAAGCAGTGGCATCTGGTCCTGCACTTCCCATTAAAATCAAACAGGGCTACATGACTAAGCCCTCAGTAAACCAACCAAACCATAAAATGCCCTGTATGCTCCGAGCAGTCTTGCGTGCTGCAGAATATTTACTTGAAGCCAAGCTGAAACGTTACAAGCTCCATTGACTATGATAATTAATAACTCCTGACAAATGGTACTCTGCTGATGGTTGTCTTTACTATCATACCTGCTCCGGCAACAAAAAAGTGAGGATGCTGGATGCCAAGTTTCTGCTTCTATCAAACACAGGAACAGGGAGATAATGAGGGTGAGTAATTAAATCCAGATAGGCATGGAAGACTGATGCTTCCTTTGATTGTAGAAAATGAACCAGATAATGCCAATGTCCTTTTTCGAGCGCACAGCTCGTGTTCGTTTAGCTTGCTTTCCCTCTCTCTCTAGCAGCAGATTGGCTATCGATTAGATAAGCTTACCCTGGCACTGAATGCTGAAAGAACCCTCATGTTTTGGGGAGCACAAGTCTTCACACCAGCAAATAAAAGCTGGCATGCAGACTCCAATTCCATGTGTCCACAGTCATTTAGGAAGTGCAGAGGTGAGACATGCCCACCATCATTCCTCATATTCGTAGGTCCTCTGTTCTTGTTTTGAATGCCTCAACCAACTTCTCTGGCAGTACTTTTACTTCATCACCTCAAGCTGTTGGTCCAGATGCACAAGTCATGTCAGTGAACATAACACAGCCCACCTAACTCAGTGGATTTACTCACCCTGCTTCATGCCATCAGGGCCCTCTTTGTTTTCCACCCTTTTTCATACCTCTAAAGGAGAGGTTACGTGCAGCAGGGTAATGGGGAAACCTGCACCATTAACAGGGGCCAACCAGTCTTGAACAGCCATAAGGGCAGCAGCACGGCTGAGGGGAGATGCCATTCACACCATGTGGTCTGAAACACTGCATGGATGAGTTCACACGCTCTGTAACTTCCCACCAAATCACTACATGAGGCTCAGACAATGGAGAAGTTGAAGAGCCTGAGCAGAAGGCTAATGCAGAAGTGGGTGGAAACGGTCCTGAAGGTGAAGACAGGCGGGCGCTCTGGACAAACAGCTCTAGGGTCAGTAGAGAAATTGTTCATCTGAAGTTTGCTGCTGTGGGATGAAACCCCGCGCTGTAAGAGGAGGGGGACATGGCACTAGCATGTGTATCGAAGTATCTAACTCCAGAGCAATTTTTCCAAGAGAATGCGAGCTGCTGATTTAGGCTGTCTGACTGCATGGTTTCACTATATTTACTTTCAGCCAAGCACATTGTTCTGGGGAAAGTAATATTCACAGGAGACCAACTTCAGAGTCCCCAGATTAGTTAATTTTGAGTCTTTCTTTTTTTTTTTTTGGCTTTCACCAGCCTTTTCACACTAAGATTGAATCTATAAATCAAGAGAAATCACATTCAGTGATACCATACTCACTGAAAAAATGCAGTAAAAATAGAAACCAACTTGCTCTTGTTCATTCTGGTGACATCAGAAAATGACCGACGGTGCACTCTGATCACAGCAGAGTTTATCACACCGTTCAAAAAAGGCACCAACCAGTTTTAACTCAAAGTAGATTGTAACACAACACAAGCCGGTCCCTCACAACACACAAAACGTTAACCACATGTGAACAGTGAGCTCGGTCACTGCTCATGGAAATAATTCTGCTCACAACTGGAATCTGCCATTAGCAGCTTAGTGATGGCTGCGATCTGTGATCTGCTCCTTCTGAGTTGAGAGAACTTCTCCCCTGCACGAGTAACAGCCACATCAGTGAGGAGGAGGCTGAGCCCTTGGCCAAGAGTATGCAATGGACACGCATTTGGAAGGAGCTTGTCTTTCTCAGGTGGACAAGCTATGGATTTCAACACCAAGTGGCATCTTTTGGAGGTCTTAAAACCAAAAGCAAATGTTTTTCACTATGCTAGCCACTCCATGGCTGGAGGATGAGGAGACCTGACTTGATTCTGCCCTTTCCGGCAGTGTCTGAAAGGATCTCTCTGGGCTCCTTTCAGTGCTATCTGCAGCAGAGAAGGAGATCCTGAGGCCATCATAGCTAGCCAAGTACCCTTCGCGCGGCCTGTAGGGCTCCTTTGCCCCCAACATAGCTGGACACTCCAAAGGACAGCTCTCAACTCAGATGTTTTAATACAAATGAACATACAGAGGGGAATCTAACTTTCCCAGGGTCCATCATTTTTAATAAGAATGAGCTAACTTCGTGCACTTTATAAACTTTTATGGTCAAGTCTTGCTCTTTATTCAAATGGTTGCAAAGACTTATCTTGCACCACCTGTGCTGCAAAGCACTGACTCTGAGATCTCCGGGGTCTCCAGGAAGGGCTAAGGGAAGGATCAGACACAACATCATGGGAACTGCAAGAGGCTGTACTTGTCCCCTGAGCCCATCCTACAATTCCTCACTCACTTTTGTGCCATGAAGGCCCCCCAGCCATTCCTTCTGCCCTCTGGGTATTGAGGGGAGGAGAAGACCTTGAGGACCAGGAGACAACACGGTGTCCCACGAGCCTCCCTGCCACACCTTCACATTTAAAAACTTTGGGTGGCTGCGGGCCATTTGAGCAATTTGCGGCATTGACAGGAAGGAAGAGGTGGTGGGAAGAGTCCCAGGAGGTGAAATGGAAGAACGGACAAGATGATGGCATGGCCAAGCAAGCTGGCGGGGCTGGTAACCCCAGGTGCCTGCTGGGGACCAGCCTGAGGTCTGACACTGGGATGAGGCATGGTGGCAGTGGGAGGGAGCCTGCTGGTGCCAGAAAACCCCGAGTGAAGGCTGCGGGGCGTCGGGGCTTACCTTGTGCTGCTTCCACATGGCTCCCAGGGCCTTGACGTCGTGCTTGCCGTGCCGGCCGTCCTCCAGGCACTGGTAGCAGACGGGGCTGCGGCAGCTCAGGCAGTACATGCTGTACTGCTCCAGCTCATGCTCGGCGCACGTCGCCGGCTTGCGCCCGCCGCCCGCCCCTTTCCCTTCGGCCCCGGGGGGGGGTCCGGGCTGGCCGGGCGGCGGCGCCAGGCGGTGCTTGGCGAAGGGCCCGCGGGCCGGGTGGCAGCGGAGCTGGCAGGCGGCGCAGTACAGCACCTCGCACTGCTCGCACAGCACGGCCGCCGGCTCGGCCGGGCTGCGGTCGCACAGCTGGCACCTGGCCGTGCGGCCCTGGCGGTAGCGCTGCACGATGGCCTCCAGCAGCCGGTTGCGCTGGAAGCCGCGGAGGCCGCGCTGCTCCAGCGAGGCGCTCCGGTGGCACTGCGGGCAGGTGAGGGACGAGCCCACGGGGCCGGGGATGGGGCTGGGGCTGGGGACGGCGCCCCGCGGAGCTGCTGCTGCTGCTCCCCCCGGGGGTGCGGGCACCAGCGGCAGCACCCGCACGCCGTTGGGGGACTTGAGGCTGGGCGTGTAGGAGCCGTAGCCGCTGTCGGTCTCGCTGTGCAGGCTCAGCTTGTCCGCGTGGTCCCCGCCGCCGCCCGCCGAGCACTCCGGGTCCAAGGGGGCGGCGGAGCCCCCGGGCGGCCCCGGGGTTGTCGTTGTTGGGGTCGGGGCCGGAGCGGCGGTGCCCCGCGGGTGGAGCAGGGCCGGCAGGTGCTGCTCGCTCTCCGGGGTCTGCACGGCGATGGTGCGGGCGCAGGGCAGGCAGACATTGTGCGAGCAGGGCAGGATGATGGGCTCCCTGAAGAGCGAGCCGCACACCGGGCACTTCAGCTCCTCTTCCATGGCCGCCGCCGTGTGCACGGGGATGGATCGGGGGGCTCCCCCCCACACTCCTCCCGGTGCCCTCCTCCTTCTCCTTCAGCACTCGGCGGGCGCGGACAGCTCGGCGGGGCCGGGCCGAGGGGCCGGCAGCCCGGGGACGCCGCCCGGTCTGGCCCGGCGGGGCGTTATGGGGGCGGCTTTATGGGGGCGGGAGGAGGCGGGAGGAGCCCCTGGCAGCGAATGAGGGGCCGCGCTCCTCGCGGCCGGGGAGGGCGAAAACAGCCTGGGAAGGGGCTCTCAGGCCGGAGGGGGCTTCCCTCGGTGCCTGTGAAGGTGCTGGGTGGGGCGGGGGTGCCTTTCCTCAGCGCCACGGGGGCTTTCTGAGCACCCCCCGGGGGTGGGTGGCAAACTGGAGCTCAGGGGCTGAAGGCAGCCCCCTCGGAAGGAAAAACAGCGCTGGGAGCCCCCCTTTCCCGTCTGGTTTACTCGGTTTGTTTTCATAGTGGAGAGGTTACGCGCTGCTGTTATTTTTTTTGCTCGTGTGCCTTGTCCGAAAGCCACGTCTCCAGGGACTTCAGCTCCCCTGGCAGATGCCTTTTTATTAAAATGCAAGCTGGTTGGGTCAGAGCAGCTCTTAAAAATTGCACTACTGACTCGTATCTAATAAAAAAAAAAAGTCCATATTAAACACATCGCCTCTCTCATAATGTTTCTTAATACACGATGATCATTTTGTGGCACTGGGTAGGAAAGGATTTTCCAGTTTCGCGTTTTCTTTTTGCCAGGTTATTAAAACTGTTGATGCGTAGAAAAGGAGGGAAGGGGACAGAGAGCACGCATATATTAAAGGTTCCCGGTTTTGCCTTCCTTCCTCTCTGCAGCTCTCCTTCTTGCCTAGATGTTCTCGTGACAAGCTGAGGGGAAAGAAAGTCCCGGGTGGCTTCAAGCTTTGTAGCTGCTCGGTTCAAGGTTGAAAGGGGCACGTTTGTCCTCTGGCACACAAAAGAAGAAAGCCCTGACCCACATAAACCCGCCTGTCTTCTGTCTAGGTATCTTTTTCTTTCATGGGACCTCTGTGCCAAGACTTGGAGTTGATAGAAGGGCTGTGTTTGGGCTGCCTCCACCCAGAAACCTCAGCCGTGCAAGAAATGTTCTCAAATACCATTGATTTCACAGCTGCCTTATGCTACTGCACTGCAAGAAAAAGCTGGGGGTGAAATGCTGTCACCTCCAGAGCCTCCATTCTCTGCTTTACCATCTGTCAGCAGTGGGAAGGGATGTATAATAAAGACTTCCTGCATCTGTACAGGTGAATCCAAATCACAATTTTCACAAATATGTTGGAAGCCACAGTCCTAACATAATTAGGAAGGCACCATAGCTTTTTTTATTATTATTATTTTCTCCCCAGGACTTTTGCTTTCTTTCTTTACCTGTCTTGTGTGTTAGATGAGAGCAATCATAAAGTGTACATGTATATTGGTAATAGCAGCTCTGAGACATATAAAAAAAACCTGGGCTTATCAGACTGGAACGGGTGAAAATGACTGGGTACAAACACCAAACCCTACCAGCACACCTTTACAGGAGCTTTTTAGCCATGGCTGACAAGTTCCAGACTTCTAATACAGTGACTTTCAAATTTCCATTTTGACCATTACTCTACAGTTTACATAAAAGTGTAATATTTTTTGCCCTTGGCTACTGAGGGAAGAAAGCATCTCTGAAGTGCCACTGTGATCAGTCAAACCGAACTCCTCCACAAGCCCGAGGTGGCCTCAAAGTGTATATCCGTAAGAGATGACATTTGGAATGCAAGCCAAAAAATTGAGTGGGTCTTCTCTGCCCTGTGATGTGACCTTTATCTTTCTCCACCTGCTTCATAAGCTTGCCTCAAACGTCTCTGTCCAGGAGAGCTCTGGCTCTGAAAGAAGGGAGAGCCGCGTGGGCTGGTGTCCCAGCTCATCTGTCAAGGCAGTGCTGGCTTCCAGGCAATTGCAGAGGGCGAGCACAGAAACATGTAGCCATGTGGCACCATCGGCTGCTGACCAAATTAGCGCCTACAATTGCTCTACTAACTGCTCTGAGGGGTTTAGGTTGCAGAGCACAGGTTTTCCTCCTCATGACAAGCGTTCATCTATCCAAAGGCAAGTGACGATGGGGGTGAGCAATCAAGACACCGCTATCATCTCTGCTGCCTCAGAGGCCAGAACAGAAACTGATCTAAGCACTGAAAACTGGCACCAAGCATGAGTGATCCCTGCAAACCCCACCAACTAACTTTGGACACCCTTAGTTTTGCCAAGAAACAGAACCCACTGGTGTTAACTGATGTTAACTGGTGTTAATGGAGTTATTCCTAAAGCTCTGAGCAGCCCGATCAGCCTGATAGAATCGGGCCTTTACTATGTTTTGTAATAAAGCCATTCTTATAACAGAGATGATCCCAATGATTTTTCCTCTTTTCATGTTCAAATGAGTCTTTAATCTGTTAGAACTGTAACTGCATAGAATAACCTAGAAACCCTATTCTGGCAGTCACGGCTTTGATCTTTATTTTAATACTTCAGTATCACTAATATCATCCCCTTAAACTATTTACCCTTTGTAAGAACTCATTAGCATCTTTTATATCCTCCCGGCAGGAAAAAAAAAAAGCTAATGAAGTTTATTTATAAATGTATTAAAAAGACGATGAGGCAGGTTGCAGTACAAGCCCTCAGTAAAGAGATTTGATTCATCTTTTTGCCTCTCTTGTTTCATTGCTTACATCTTTTTTTTTTTCTGTTTCCCCATTTCTTTTCTTGTACTTCTTTATATTTTAGAATGCCCTCACACATTAACCCCTTTCCAATTAGTGTTCCTTTTTTTTTATTATTTTTCTCAGCTTTTTTTCTTCTAAAGCTGTCCATAAAGGTCACTTCACTTTCTTCAGTTTTCTTCTTTTACCACGGCTGTTTCCCCACCCATGGGGAACTTTTTGATCCCAGTATTCCAGCATCGCTCCCACTAAGGGGCATCACTCAAAGCACACGTCCTGCAGTTTGAAGGGTAACAGAGAAAAAAAAATCTTTTCTCCACAGGCACTTATTCCATTGCAAAAAGAACTACAGAGAGAGAGAGTTCACAAAACCAGAAGATGACAAAACACATCTGGGCTAATGCCAGCATGTGTCTGGCAGTGTAAGGTGAGGAGTCTCGCTGCACCGTTATAAATGCATGTTGCTCAATTAGCAGGGGAGGATGCCCTCAGCAAGCACCGAGGACAATGCAGTTGCAGCTGCTGCTATCTCTGAATTTTAGGCTAGAGTACTAACCAGTGGATGTGTGTTTTTGGTACACACACACATCACACCTTGCCATTGCTCATAAACAAACACACCATGCTGTAACCTCTCCTCTTTCCAGCGTTACTAGCCGCAGCTGAGGCTGGTGTATGTTCTGTGTGAGGGGTGATGTGGCAGAGGCATGGGAGATTGCTTCCGCTGGGGATTAGAGGAAAAGCTGATGCATGCAGTCTCTGGGGCAGGGCAGCTTTGGAAAAGGTAGCTATGTGCTACCACTCTTCCTTATTTACCTGTTTTTGTAGATTTGCATTACCTACAATATGTAGGTGCAACAGTTTTGATTTTTTTTTTCAGCTTGCATTCAAGTATCTATTATGCTATTTAGGGTTTTTAAATGTTTGCACATTGATCTGTTCATGAAAGGAAAGAAGGCAGAGCTTGGCAGCAGCCCAGAAGAGTGCCACAGAAGCATGGCTGCTGATAAAAAGCTTATCTGTTGGCTAGCAGAAGACTGTATCTGTAATATAAATGCAGCTACATATTGAATTTTCTCTGTCAGAGGATTAAATCTGCCATAAAAAATATAATTCAAAACAGAGAACAATTCTATACAATGCAATTTTATTCAGACTGTCTACTGAGTGTATGTTTGTTATGATGGTTAAACAGCAAAAAATAACGCTTGATCCTAAATATTTATTGACAAATACACTCCTAAGTGTACTCTGGCAATCTATGAATTAAATTTGATATAGAGGAAATGCTGCTTTAAACACATGCCAACAACAACAACAAAAAAAGGTAAATTGGCACAAATTACAGTAAGAGGTCCATTTCAACACTTCTTAACAAATTTCTGTTGAAAAGAAATCATGAGGAAAAACAAAAGGCACTAATCTATAATCAGGACTCTTGAAAAGTAAGATCTCATGTTTCAGCGATGCTGTAAAAATCTTTCAGACTAAAAGCCTCTGGAATCACTCCAGGGACATTCTGGCTTTTCTGCTATGTGAGGAGCCCTCTCTTTGTTGCTGTTTCTGGAGTGAGATCCTTTCCTTCTCTGCTAGAATTCAAACAGCGGGCAGCGACCTCAGAACGGTGCTCTTGAGAGGTGAAAGAAGGGAGCGCTGGACCCTGCACCTCCATGTTTAATGGAAATCACGATTGACATTGGGAGCATCATCAGTGCCTTCACAAAATGAGTATTATAGAGAGCTCTTGTAGCATTTTCTTCCTTTTTTTTTTTTTTCTTTTTAAGGTACTGTGCGAATTTCTTAAAAAGACATCTGAATTTCACAAACTCATGCTCACTGTGCCCATTTGAGCAAAGGGCTGCAAAAAGCTGTCCTGAGCGTGTACTTGCGGTCAGTCTCAACTCTCTGCCCTGGATCTGCCTCAGTTCCCTGCTCTGCCCAGCTGCCCCCATGGTCATCCTACTCATGGCTAAAAGAAAAAGAAGCTTATCTGGCTTTTTTGAAAAGCTAGCCAAGGAGTACGTAAAATCCAAAGTGTTCGTGTGTTCACTTTTTGCAGGAAGACTGGGAGGAGGTAGAAAACAATCACAGACTCATAGAATATCCCAAGTTGGAAGGGACACTCAAGGATCACTGTGTCCAACTCTGGGCTCTACAAAGAACCACACAAAAATCAACCCATATGTCTGAGAGCATTGTCCAAACACTCCTTGAACTCCTTCAGGCTTGGTGCCACGACCACTGCCCTGGGGAGCCTGTCCCAGTGCCCAACCACCCTCTGGATGCAGAACCTGTCCCTAACCCCCAGCCTGACCCTCCCCTGCCCCAGCCCCATGCTGTCCCCTCGGGTCCTGTCGCTGTCCCCAGAGAGCAGAGCTCAGCGCCTGCCTCTCTGCTCCCCTCGTGAGGGAGCTGCAGGCCACCATGAGGCCTCCCCTCAGCCTGCTCTGCTCTGGGCTGAACAAACCAAAGGACTGCTCCTCAGGCATCTTCCCCTCCAGACCCTTCACCATTTTTGTAGCACTCCCTTGGACACTCTCTAACAGTTTTCTATATTTCTTATACTGTTGTGCCCCAAACTGCACACAGTACTCAAGGTGAGGCCGCACCACGGCAGAGTAAAGCGGGAAATGATGGTATTCAAAGCATAGTAGGGGGGCAAGGGTGAGAGGAGAGGGACAAACACCCTCAACAAAAACGGGGGAAGAAGAACAGATGATCTTAACATGAAGTGCTAACATTTCATAAGAGCACAAGATGGGCTGAAAAAACAACCAACACTTGAAAATGAAACAAGGCTAGGCTAGGTATTGTGTGTATACAATTGTAAAGTGGATGTAAATTGCCACCATGTGGCAATCTCTCCACATACAAAGAAAATACTTATATAAGGGGGATAGTGAATTTTTGTCCCTGAAAGAGCAGGCAATATACTGTGAACTGAGCTAGGGAGCTGATTGCTTTGTGACTCACTGAGAAAGGTCTTTTATCAAGAACAGAGGCTTCCCTTCCTAAGTAGCTTTTCTCCAGCTCTAATGTACATAAGAAAAGACAGAAAATGTTATCATTGTTTAGCAAAAGATAACAGATAGAGAGGAAATTTCCCTGAGCCATAAAGAATCTATAAATACCCTAGCAGATGGGCTTTGTTTTTCTATTCTGGAAGTAACTAGGGATCAGACCTTCTCACAAGGCCTTCAGAAACTGGAGAAAGACCTGGAGACCTGTACAAACTGCTTTGGCTGTAGTTACTGGGACGAAATTCCCATGAAGTTCTAGTGGGTTTGATCAAAGCCTCCTCTATCCTTTGCAATATCATCCAGGAGCACTGAAAATCAGGAGGAGACTTGGAAGCTGCATGGAGAAACCAGGAGTAAGAGCCAAGGAAGCAGGATCACAAGGAAGAAATGTAAGAGATGATCATGTTTGAGGCACAGATGGAGAGCCTTCAGAGCAGGCTGCAGGTGTGGGGACTGCCTTGGGCTTGCCCTTCTTTTTTTAGCTTGGTTTCTGTTGCGCAAGCAAGAATTCATACATCTGTATGCATCAGAGAGTCAAGACAGAAGAAATCTCTTGTGAGCACAGGCCTGGGCCAGGCTGGGACTCATGCCTCATCAGTTGGTGACTAGACGAGCACTGTAATCTGGTGTAAATCCATGTCATTGCTGTAAAGGGAGGTCCTTTGTGCCACCGCCCTTACCCATTCTTTCTCACAGCCACAAGATAATAATACTGAAGGGCTCAGAAAGGCTGGTTTCCAGCATCAGCACTCTGATCCCCAAATGCTGGTGACTCCACAAGGACAGGAGGGGAAGGGAGTGGCCCCTAGCAGCAGCTCTGAGGGTGATTCAAAGAGCAGCGTGGCCATGGCCTGAGACACCAGCATTAATCAGGTGGAGAGGCAGGTCCACAAGATGCCAAGCTTGATATACTCGTTTTCGTCAACACAACACCTCACGTACCTGAGTTTTATGTCCCCTCTCTCTCAGCAGCTAGCGGAGGTGCCCAGCGGGAGGGAGGAAGTGGAAACCAGCCAAATCAACCACACTCACGTCAGCAGTGGGCTTTATGGCTTCATTACATTTTCTGATTTGAAAAACAATTTATTCCTGCCTTTGTGCTTTCTTTCCCTTTGTGACATTTTATTTTCATCTATTTTATGTAATATATAAATTATACATACTATATATAAAATAATATAATAATACAGTATATAAAATATATTTTAAATAATATAAAAAAAATAAATATTTCACATTATTAAATATGTAGAGATGCTGCTTCCCTTTTCCTTCTGGTATGAGCAGATCCCTCTGCATCCCCTGCAATGTAGGCCATCGAGGGACATACGAAGCTGTCATCATTTACAGCACTGAGCAGCACTGAGCAGCATTAGGATAGAAGAAACACAAAGCCCTCTCTGGTCCAGAGTAAGAGGGTGCATAGACAGCTGTGAATCCTATAAAGCACACCAGACAGTCTGGTCCATCAGATTTAAATTCTTATTTACAATGATTTTGCACCATTGTAACCGCTGATTGCAATAGCAGGAGATCCTTTTTTCACCATAGTGTGGACATAATATGAAGTATGTATGGAATTGAGTATATACGCAAACCGGTTCCTCCTTCTGTTTCTACTATAGCCCCGTAGGAATGGCCAAGCCGTTTTCAGGCCCCCTATTCATTCCTCTAGCTTAATCATTTCTCAGTACACAGCATGTGGTAAGCCAGAATTCCATAAATCCCACTTCTTCTCAAAAAAAAAAAAAAAAAAAAAAGGCATTATCAATCTGATTTCAATTTTTTCCTCATACTGGCTCTGATACCCACAAAGATAAATGAAATGGTAATATATGTGAAATACAAAATCTTCTGCACGCATATTTAAAAACAAAGATGTCAGCACATTATCCCAGCTGCAGAGAGATCTCCCCCCTTAACTTTTTCTTCCTAAGTCTCTTGCCTCTCAGTTGATTCCACTTTTAATTTTACGTTTCCATGAATAGCAGAGAAATAAGACAGCTGAAGGGGACAGATAAGGGACTTAGTCCACAACAGCCACTATCCAACTCCAAATTGGATTGACTGGCTGAGTGCCCCAAAATCCTCTATGGATATGCAATTTAACAGAACGAAAAAACTCCTCACACAAAGAAAAATGTACAGGAAATACTGTGGCCACTTTACGAAACATCACAGCCCGGGCAATGTGTATACAATTATAGCCTTAATTCAAACAAAATGTAACATGCATGCTTTTATGTTACCCTAAGAAAAAAGAATGCAGCTGATTATTTCACTTGTCCTTTTACCAAATGTTTTATTTTTTAGTGAGGCATTACTCAAGGAAGAACATAAAAAAAGACTGTATCACAGCAGCCCAAAGATGAACCCAGTCCCTCTTGTCTTTAACAATATCCAGTAATGGATACCGAGAGAATACAAAAGAGTGTAACAAAACAGACATGGGAAAAAAAAAAAAAAGATAATGAGAATCTGAGGAAGAGAAAAAAAAAATAAGGCAGGTGGAGGAGCTAAAAGAATTCCCCCAGTTTTGTAGGTAGTTGCATGTATGTACAGAGGCAGTTTTGCACAGAAGCAGCACGTGTCGAGATCAGCTCTGCTGCTCAGGGGCACTCCAATATCTGGCTGTGGAGAGGGAAGACCGTCTGGCCAGGCTGCCAGGGCAGAGTAGTGGGTGTTTGCCCAACCAGTCATTTGTATTATTATTTCTTTTCACTTGAGCTATCTCCCCTAGGACACAACCAGTTTTAAATGCAAGCAGAACTCATGCATTCTCAAAGTATGTGCTGGCATCTTTCTATAACCACCCTGTTGGTCAGAAGATAAATATTATACCAGTCCTACCATACTCCTTTGTCACAAACTCAGCAGATCTCTGTCCTGGAATTATGCTGTGCTGTCCTAATCTCTCCCTCTTGCTATTCTTCTTTTAAATTATTCCACTTTGCTTCACAACTTTGCCTCCCCTTGATCTCCTAATAGGATGGTGACCCCCTGATCCCTTTTCCAGGAGTGCTGCCTGCAACTTAACCTTTTCAGACAGCCAAACTTTTTTTTCTCCTCATTTCCGTCCTGCTGTGCCACCAGTTTCATTGTTTCCTTTCTACATCTCTATCTCTGCATTTTCTTTCATTATTTTTCTGCTAGGAAAATGCAGCTTAGCCTACTCACTGCTGAACCACCACAGTAGCTGCTGAGTGATGAAAATCACTGGAATATTAAAGAATTTGCAGTGGCTCATTTAGCAGCACAGCACATGTTTTGTACGAGGACAGTGTGGTGATTTACATTTGCTTGTAATAATTGGAATGTTTCCTATCTGAATGCTGCTGGCTTTAGGCTTTTTTTTTTTTTTTTTTTTTTTTTTTTTGTCCTTATTTGGTAAAATCTCCATCTGTGGTGTGCACAGGACACAGGTCAGCAAGTTGGAGTTCAGTGGTCGAGCATGAGACATATCTCACCACACTGCGCACTGCGACTGTCACAGTAAGGGTTTAAGGGTTTTGATGCTCAGGTAGGTACTTCAGTTGTTCTGCAGGCATTTCTACATTTATTTATATACATAAAATAACACGTATGTAGGTGTGTGTAAGTCCCCGGGCTGTGCCTCTCCAACGACAGCAGAGGGAGCTCAGAGGACGAGGTCAGGACCATGCCAGCCCTCAGGTGGGCCACGGTGGATGGTCCCAATGCCACCTCTGGAGACTCTGCCGGCTGAAGCGACAGCAAAGCCTCTGGCCAGGAGCTGGAGTGGTGCTGTGGAGGACAGGGAGGAGAGGGGTTTTGTTTTGATCATCATTGTTTTGATGAGAAAACAGTTTGTATGACAGACCCTCACTAAGGTGCAACCACCACTGACAAAAGTCCCCCATGCAGGCAAAAGATGGGACTTTCTAAGCTGAAACTTGTTTAAAATGCATGTAAACATGTTCTACCTGAGTATCTTTGCATAAGAAATACCTGTTGGTCAGTTCTGAGCTTTATTTAGCTTGCTTTTCTGTTGCTCTACCACAACCTAGAGAAGGTGGATGGGGTGAACAAGGTCTGCAGGAATTCTGGAAGAGGCTACTAAGGTGACCCAACACAGACCAGGATGGCTTTCTTTTTTGGATATTAGGAAAAAATTATTCTCAGAAGGAGTGGTTAGGCATTGGAACAGGTTGCCCAGGGAGGTGGTGGAGTCACCATCCCTGGGGGTGTGTAAGGAAAGGGTCGATGTGGTGCTTAGGGACATGGTTTAGTGGCCAATATTGGTGGTAGGGGAACAGTTGGACCAGACGATCTCAGAGGTCTTTTCCAACCTTAATGATTCTGTGATTTTATGATTTTTCTTGTACTTGTTTCCTCCACTTTGATATTTAAAATGTCTAGTATTTGTACTGTGCCATTTGTCAGTCCACTACTAATAACTGCAATAATAGTCACAAGATCTCTGGAAGTATTCAGGTGTGGTTTTGTGATGTTTTAAGACGCTCAGTTGAATGGTGTTATATAATAAGAAATCCAGACTATGCATTAAAATGTTTTATTTTACATCTCTATTTAAAAAGATAGCATGCCCTGCATCTGGATTACAGGAAAGAAGCTGTCTTTGTATTCCAGCAATACAAATGCAACATACAAACACATATATATACACACACAGCTCATCCTGCACAGCTGTTAATAAATATGTATTTTACATTTAGCCACTAACTGCTGTTCAGGGTTTCTTTCCAGATGCCCAGGGATGAGTTAACATCACTTTGATTACAGGGTAATGCATTCCCTATATCAAAAGCTAGCAAAAGGAGCTCCTTTGATAGCAAAAGAGACAGCCAGTGGTGATTACAACAAGCAAATGTCCTGGGGAGATGTTTGAGGCAAACTGCAGACCCTGATCAAAGCACAGGTACTGTCAGCAGCATAAGGTTAGTGGGGAGAAGCAGTATCTTTTATTAGACCAGCTTGCAGTACTGGAGAATATGGGCAACTCTTGATGGCCTTTCTTCAGGTCTATCAGTTGAGCTAATAAAAAGCATCCTGTCTCCCTAAATATGTTGCTTCTTCTGCATTTGCAGACCCCTCCTGAGACAATATTCCTACTGCTAAGGTAGACGTAATTTTTATGACAGACATGATTGATGCCACACTGTCTAACAGTTTATGGGAATAATTTAAGATCCCAATTATTTCAGTACAGAAATGCAGCTCCCAAAGAGAATTTATCTGATTTGTTGAAAGAGAGCTCTGTTAGAGAAAGAAGACACAAAAAGTTGAAAGATGTGTTTGTCAAAGCCCAAGAGTTCTAACATAACAATGGCAAAAACCTATTTTTGAACATTAACTGTAGCACAAAGCTGTCTGACATCTCTCACAGTCAGTCTCTGGCTTTGTGCAACTCAATTGCAGTGACTTCGGATTTTTATTTGCTTCTTAGTCTGTAGCCACTCACCCCTCTGCCCTACCTGACTGTCTGCTTGCCTCACCAAATGAGATGGAAAAAGCCCTGCCTTCACTTTCACCCAAGAGCTGCTGGATGGTCAGGAAACACATCCAAAAGCAAACAGAAAGCTGAGAAGAGCCCTGTCTACCTCACCTGTGTGGGGGATTCACTGCTTCTCAGCTCTCCCTCATCTCTCAGCAGCAGTTTCCTTGGCCCACAGGACTTGTGACCTCCATGGGGAAGGAGGCTGAGCTAAGATCCTGAGCCACATGTGACACTGGAAAGAGAAAAGAGTGGAACAGGGATGGAGAAGGGAAAGATTAACTGGAATGAGAATTTTTGCAAAGGCAACATTTGACATAGAGACGGGCAACAATTTGGAGAAGAGGGAGCCATGGGTTCACGTTTGGGCTATATGAAATGGATTTTGGGGTGGAAATTGATTTATCCTTAAAATAATTGGGTACCTTGGAGAATTCTGGGACAGAACTGAACTGGTGGGAGGCAAGTAAAAGCCCTGGGAGGCTGGTGTGTCTGTTTTGTGAGATGTTGTTTCAATCTGCCTCCCTTTCACCAAGGTGTGCTCGAGGTTCCTTCAGGGAAAGGAGCAAGACAAGAAAGAGTGGGACAAAATGATAAACCATGTCTTTATTTTTTGTGATACTAAAATGAACATTTCCATGAGGCATTTTGATCGAAGGTAATGCTGACATATGCTCCAGTTACAGATCTGCCAGCTTGCTTCCAAATTGTCTGTGAGCAGGAGAACATTTTCACCCGTCTACTCTGCTGCCAAAAAGGCAGGCAAGCAGGAGTGATACGGAGTGGCTGACTAATTTCCAAATGTCAAGGTTTGCCTTTAACTCTCTCTCCACCCCAGTTTCACGGAGGCAGGCTGAAGTTTGTGACTGCAGTGCCTTGGGCAAGAGAGCTGTTATTGCTCCGGATCTGGCTACAGATACTGCGCGTTGCTCCTTGACGTGTTCTGAAGTCTTGTCGCAGAGCAATCCCCAAGGAACGTGTCTTCATCTGTTTCTTCAGGGACTGCTTTTTCCAATCTGTGTAATACTGTGTGAGAAACTGCTGCAAAGTCCTGTGCAAATGTCAGCTGCACTTTGCTTGTCAATGCAGAGCTGAGCTCCTGTTGCAGACGCTGGCTTTGTGCAGTACCAGCATGTACCTGCTCATTCCTTTCACAGGCAGATAAGGTACGTTGTCTACAAGACTCTTCAGAGAGCACATCCCCAATTTAACACTAACACATCTCCGAATGTATTCCTTCTCACTGACAGAAAACACAGCGTTTCCCAAAATAAACACAACCCCAGCTATCCAATCTTTCCGTGCTCCTCCAGACAAACACCTGGTGAAACAGATGAAATCCTGACCTTTCCCTCACAGGCAGCCCACGGAGGCTGGCACAGAGGAGGCCTCCACCAGGCCCGTGGTATAGCCACGGCACATTAGCTCCAGGCACGTGCTGTGGAAACCCCCATCAGCTCTCAGGGACAGAAGTGATTCCGTAGCTGTCAGAAGTCAGTTCCTGAGGTACACGCAGAAATAAACAAGAAGCTTCTGCAGCTGTTGGGAAAGAGGCTGTCAGAAACGTCCATCAGTTTCTGTCCACCCAAGACTGCTCACGCTGTGAGCTGTCAGAGGGTTTTGACAGCTGTATCCTGTCGCAGCTGCAACTTCTGTGAAAACGCTGCAGGGTAATGCCAGATAAGTCACGTATAAGCAGGTAGGCATGGAAAAGCTACACACAAAGATGCAAACAGAGAGATGTGAGTGGGAAAATAAGAACTCTTCACGGAATCATAGAAGCATTAAGGTTGGGGAACACCTCCAAGATCATCTGGTCCAACAGTTCCCCAACCACCAATACTACCCACTAAACCACGTCCCTAAAACAAGTCTTCATTACACACATTAACTGAAATTTTGGGGAAAATAGGGGAATCACAGAGCACCCTCTTCCCTGCATGCATTTCAGCATAACTGTTCTTGTTTCCCCCCCCCCCTTTCTTCCTCGGTGACCCTTTTAATAACTGTTTTGGGGGTCCTATTTTCTCAGCACTGTTTCCAGCAAACTTTTCATTTCCTGTTGGCACATCTTTCTTCCTTACTTCTTCTCCTCCATTATCCCTTGCTACACACTTCACCCAGCTGTTGGGGTGATATCCCCTGAACAAGCACTTGGCATTTGCTTATTCTACCCCGTTTTCTTTGCTCCAGCCAAATCCCTGATGTTCTTTGAGCTCAGCTCCTTCTTCTCTGCAGAAGTCTTAACCTTAGAAGAGGCTCTTCTTATCTCTTCACCTTGTTCTTACTTCACTACTTCTTTTTCAATGTCATTATCTCTCTTTTCCACCACCAACGCAACCTTCACAAAGCTGCCCTTATGTTTCTCGTCTTCCAACCCCTCCTTAGACTCTCCTCATTGAATTTCCCAGAAGGATCCCTGCAAAGATCACAAGACCTGCAGAAACCCCTGCCAAAGTGATGAAATATGTATGGGCTCTATCTGCACAGATAGCGATAGCCCCTTCAAGCCTCCCGTGTCAGTTATGAACTCTGTTGCTCACATGGCATCCTGCAAAGATGATAAACTGAGCATGGACTCCCACAGAGAAAATAAAAGCCAGAAGGGCTCCCCTGGTGCTTCATATTACACTGAAGCTTCAAAAAGATACGGACAAATGCATTCAACCTTTGCAAGATGAGGAAGTACAGCAAAATGCTCCAGAATGACTCGTTTAAAGGAGGTTCAGGGATGCGATGGAAATGCACAGCACTGGGTTAAGATGCAAGGGTGACATAGAACAGGGTGGTATAAAACTTAGGAAACCTCAGAGCAAAAACAGGAGATAGGGAGAAAACAGAGCTTGGAAATTCAAGGTTCAGTTAACCCAACTGTTGCATATACAGGCAATCAGGACCAAGACAGCTTGGAAAGACTCAGGTCTGTCTCAGCACCTTGCCACTCCAGCCTGTCTCAGTGTTTGTCCCTAGACAATAAAGTACCTGACACTCTAAGCCCTCTGCAGCTTTATTAGTTCTTTGGCCCATATTGCAGTCATCCTAAAGTAGGTCTAGCGTGGTTTAAGTTGCAGAGGGCATACATAAGGGAATATCCTTGCAGATGGGGCTGTAGTCTTTTTGAAAATCCTAAAAGCTTAAAGTAGATAGCAATTTCCCAGCCACTGACATAAATAAATTATACAAGGAAAGCAGGCTAAAATGAGTTCAGTCTTTGGGTGAAGTGCAAGAAGAAAACGAGGTCAGATACCGCTGCTGTCTTACCAAAGCAGGGACAGGAGAATGGTCTGCAATCTTTTTACAGCCTTTCGACAGGTTCTTTGGTATGAAACGTGGCTCTGTCTGGGGCAAGGGTGCTAAACGGTCCTGAGCTCCTCGCCTTTTAGCGTGAGGCAGCATGAATGTACAGCACACCCAGCCAGCCACATCAGGGATGTGTCCCTCCTTCACTGCCTGGCTCACCCGGTGCTTTAAAATGATGTGCATGACACCACCACTGACATTCACGTATGCAATTCATTTTGCATTAGCGAATTTTGCAGGTCAAACTTCTGCTCAGAGCTAATGGATTCAGTTTCAACTGTCTTAAAATATAGCATGTTTTTTCTGCAGGTCCATTACAACAGGCAGCTTTAGCTTGATCTTTCAACTGCTTTTATATAACCATCTGCTTCTACACCAAAGAACAGATGATGAGAGCTAAACAGAAATTTATTCCTGTTAGACTTCAATAGAGAGCAGTGATGTGTTCAGGCTAGCTTCGTCGTGCTTCCTTCCTCTGATATTTATATTTCTGGTTTTGATCAATTAATCAGTTGTGATTGTGGGTTTTTAATAAACTGAGAACGCAAGAAAAAACAAGGTCTCCTTTTCTCTTACAGCTCTGGGCTACCTACCTCATGAGCATAAAACATTAAAAGACTTAATAATACCGCTACTTTTAGTCATCTTTTAACCTACATTGTTCTTGTTTATATTTTACTTGTGTGTTTAATTAAGTGGGCTGTTATTTATTTATCCTTTGTTTTTCATCTAAATACCAGTCAAAATGAAGCAGCGCATGGTGGCTGAGAAAAATTACCACACAGGCAATGTTTGAAAGACTGTAGTTGTGCAGTTCTGTGGATGCGAAGGGGAAGAAGAGCCAGAGGGGGACAATGCTTCCTCCAGGCAAGGCTGGCTCTGTCACCTGAGAGGACAACACTGAGCCAGCAGGGCATTGCCATTTCCACCGCCATCTGAGATGTGCCCAAGGGGAGCTGCGCTTTGCTGGCTCAAGCTATTTGCCTTCCCATCTGCTCAAGTTGATTTAGAGACGTGCGTTATGCAACCTGCTGTATTCCTGCGATGCCGGCGGTCAAATGGATGCGGCAGCACACTTAATGCTTTGAGGAGAAGTTTGGAGGAGAAGGAGTGGTTATTTCAAACCAGGCTTTTCAGTCTGCTGTGGTAAAGGTATTCCTATGTGACCAAAAAAGAAAAAAAAAAAAGACTTGAGGAGAGCTGAAGAAGATTAAAACTGAGAAAGGCTGAGGTGCACTCAATTGTATGGGCGAGGATTAATGCTTGAAAACCGGTCAGGACAATGCTAAAGACAGATTATCTGCACAGTTGGGGGTTTGGCAGGGAAACAGTGCTATTGTACAGCAGCCTAGGGCTGGGTCGCCTGCAGTCCTTCAGACGGTCTGGTACCGCTGGGCAGGAACATTTGCAGAGCACATGTTAAGTGCCTTCAGCTAAGAAAACCCAACACATTTAGTGGGTGCTTGTGAACTGTGATAAAACATTCCTATCAATATTTAGTTTAATGAAACCCCTCCTAAAATTCCCTACATTTTCTGTGATAAAACTATTTGACGGCGTGCTTTACACAGGCCGGTACTACAAATGACACAGTCTTTCCTTCCTGATCTCCCTTTATGGGGCTGTCACTCACCTATCAACTTCCACCAATACTTCATTAGCATCCACTTTGAGCAGTCAGCATCTCTGCTTGGCTTCCTCAGCCGGCTCCCGAGTTTCTTGGCC
This sequence comes from Anas acuta, assembly GCF_963932015.1. Taxonomy (NCBI): domain Eukaryota; kingdom Metazoa; phylum Chordata; class Aves; order Anseriformes; family Anatidae; genus Anas; species Anas acuta. The sequence goes on along the minus strand of NC_088981.1, from coordinate 43,076,101 downwards.
ACCTCTCTTCTGCAAAACCCTAACACTTTGGGTCCGGGGGCTATATCCACAACAAGCAGGACATGTGCAGGCCTTCTACAGGGAGCTTATCCCAGCCAAGGACCTCACCAAGCTCCCTTCATAACTGAATTCATTTTCAGAAACAAGTCCAGAGCAGAGACAGAAAAGTATATAAGGTCTGAAATGATTAAAAAATGATGGTATTTTTAAGTTAGCACTTGTTTATCTTCTGATCCATGACAATTCACCAAAGCAATGTAAAATTATCATCTTATGTCTCTCCCTAGCTGTCTCACAGCAGTGTCAGAGCAAAGAATGACTCGGCAAGAAGCGAGCTGGTAAATATAAACAGCTTCATCAAAGGTGCAGGTGCCTCCGGGTGCACGTCACCTGCTCTTGCAGCACTGACAGAATAGTGCTGATCCTATTCTGAACACTTACATAATTTTTGGAACATGAAAGAGCTAGTTCTTGCTATTTTTTGCTTGAAGTTGAAAACTGGCAAGAATTGATAAGGATATTAAAGTTATTTCAGGTCACTGGTATTCCAAAAAGTTCTGAAAACTCCTCATTAATTAAAAAGCAATTGTACTCCAGTAATCGACCGTGTAAAAAAGATAAGTTAAACTCAAAGCAAGTAAACGTTGCACTCTAAACCCTATTTTTCATATTGTAGTGGCTTTATGGCCTTGCAAAAATTATGGTTTTTAACCTGTCACAGTTCTTTAAAAAAAATGCTGAAGGAGAAAGGTGAGTGAGAAGACCTGTGCTCCTTTCACCTTTCAGATCTGTAAACTCAAGGTCTGTTAAAGATCTCCACTGCTTTTGCCTCATTAGTGTTCATTTTGGACGGAAGCAGAAATCAAGTTATTGATGGGCCTTAGAACTGACTTTTAGGATAAATTACACTCAAAAACATATTGAGCAATGTATTTTTTCCGAAGTACATGGATACATCAGCACAAAGTTGCTAGTTACTGATGCACAAAGTTCACCCAAAGAAAGAGGAGGCTCTGAAGCAATGAACTTGAACAACGTCCTGTTACCAAAAGCTCATTTTCATGGCAAGTGCAGGCACTGTCAGTAACCATACTTCTGGTGGTTCCTCCTCAAGCAGTCTCTGTAGGCTTCCATCTTCCTTGGCTGACTTATCAAAGAAAGACAAAGGATGCTTTAGTTCATCTTTGCCTTGGCAGAACAATTCTTATTTTGGCAAACTTGCCAAAAAAACTTCAAAAATCCATGTTCTTGCCTTTTAACTCATTTGCACACCTGTTTGTTCCTGTCAGGGGCTGATTAGTGCAGCAGTGATTGGCTTGATCTGATCTCATTTCCAGCACAGATGTCGGGTTTTCACAGCTTCCCTTCTTTGCGGATATTGCTATCACGTTTCCCCCTGGAAGGGCTTTGGTCTTTTGTTTTGTTTTGCTTTGCTTTATTTTTTTGTTTCCTTTTGCAACTATAATATATACTGTAGATTGCTTTTTTTCTTTTTTTTTAAGGCTCTGTGTGATGTTCCAGATGGCACCTAGTTGTAACATGGTGAAGTGACTTGAATTCTCATACGGTTTGATCCTGCCACACGTTGTCTCCAACAATACAACAGGTGCATCAGGTACGGGCAGGAATCATTGCACTCCAGAACAGCTTTCACTTGGCAATACGGCTCTTGCCAATACTCTTCTCCCCCAGCATTTCTACTAAGGAAGAACAGCTCTGAGGAGCAAAGAAAACCAGAGGGACTTCACAGAGGTGAGCTGAGCTGAGCCTCTGAATCCCCCAGTGGGGGATCCCCCGCCAGAGCCTCCCTCTTGGCAGGCTCAGAAAGCTCTTGGGTAGAAGTCAGGGAAGCAACCACTCAGTTTGGAGAGCCTGAGAGGGGGCTTTTCTTGGTGGTGTGTGTGCGTGAATTGCTTTCCTGCTGTTTGAAATGTAAACCGCTTTGATGGCATTTCTCTGACAGGCTCACTTCGGGTAAAAATCTGGTATCGCAGGTACTCAAGCCAAGAAGTTATTTTCAAGCTTTATGTTTGCTGTACGGAATATATTTCAGTTTTAAATGCTGGTTATATTTCAAAGTTATTCCTTCGCCTCTACCATTACAAAAGTTGATTTCCCATACTAAATAAGGCTCGGTCTTGTTGCTGTTTGGGTGCCACGTACTCAAATGCTGCAAGAGGCAATGAACATAACTCAGCTAGCAGAACATCTGCCTCTGAGTCAGTAATTGCTGAGTGCCCCTGCACTGAATTCAGGGGTCACTGGGCTGCTGAATGTGCTGTTCTCGTATGAAATATGAAACAAAAATTCTAATCACTTGTTGGCCATTAAATAACTGATGACAGTTTTCATCAGAGACTCACAATAGCTTTGCTCCTCTAAGTGTGCCAGGTAATTACATTCTATCTACCTAAATGAACTTTCAATTACAAAGAGTACTTTTCTCCTCTAAACTATTTAGAAATAATGTTATGCACTGTTAAATTACTGTCCTTGACCTACCTCAGTAATAGACAAAGAGATCTGGGTATATGGAAGGATACCTGACCGCAGGCTTTGTCGCAGCCGCGATTCAGCAACCAGATTTTGTTCTCAGGCGTGCACTTTGGCCTCATGAACTCTGTGCAACTTGAGCTGCTGGGAGGTAGAGCAACCACTGACATCTGCTCATCACTCTCCCCTTCCGAGAGCTTGCACAGACGTGCAGGCTGTTTTCACCACCAGGCAGTACTCCAGCACAGGTGGGAGGTGCTAGGTGCTAATGGAATTTGGCCTGGCTCAACTGAAGGATATGTATTTTTTTTTATGGCCTCAGTTTTGCCTTTAATTATTCAGCACTAGTCTGTCTGCTTGCACTGGTGGAAGAGGAAGGTCGTTTTTCAGGAACACAGGTATGTCTGAGTATAAAATTACCCCTCCTTAAGAGCAAACATTATAGCTATACACGGCTGAAGAGTGTTTATCTTCTGAGCAGTGTAACCTGCATCCATCTCACGGAAAAATGTTATCTCACAGATTTTTACATTCAACCTGGAAAAAAAATTTCACCTGTAGATTTATTAAGGGAGAATGCAGAAGAAAGAAGCAAGAAATTATGTTTATTAACATTAGTTGAACATGGTGATATGCTGAAACTTCCATGTTTGGTTACAACTGAATGCCTTGCAGAGAGATAATTCTTTTTAGAAGTGATTGACTACGGCTCCCCACTCAAAAATACTGCAAGGCAGATATCAGACCGCTAGAGAATCTGCAATATTCTGCAATCCGTAAGCACAAATCATTCTTACTACTTGTGCACATCAGCAGGCATCCCTTTTCAGCAGCACTTCATTTCTGCCCTGCAATTTTGCCTGCAGATTTAGACCTCCCGTCATTTTTACCTCAAATGACCTCGGCACGGCTTAGGCGGCATCCTCAGGGTTTGACCCCGATGTAGGTCTCACTGAAGGAAAGAGTCTGCTCAGTGTCACTGGGATAATAAGACAAATACCCTCAAAGCCTGTAGCTCTGATCCCCTGGCTATCTACTTTCAGTAATCAGATTCTGGAAAGCTGTTACTGGAAGTCAGGAGCAAGCAACCTGTTGTTGGGAGGCTAACAAACTGAACCCAATGCTGGAGCAGCAGTAATAAAGGCCCGCTCAAGCCATCATTTTGAAGAGGCAAATGATTCAGCCCAAAGCTTATCAGAACTATACCGAGCTCTTAGGAAGCATGGGGGAAAAATCAAAAGGCCCTTTGAAGTTCTTAGTTGCTTTTGTATTTTTGATGCAGAAGGAGACTAAGGGAAGATGTTCAATGCCGTTGAGGGCTGCGGGCATGAGGCTCATCTGTTGCATAATTATCTCACAAAACTCTGTCGTGTTCTTTTATGCCTATGAATTTCCACATAATACTGGAATGATTAATTCCTACAACATAGTATTGTTTCTCATTTCATTGTGGTGGATTTGCTTTTACCAGCTGATATGAAATCCTAAAATGACTTTCTTTGTTAATTACAACAGAAAGAAGCCTCGTTCTGAAGAGGAGGGTGTTGCAGCAACATGAATTTGGTGGGGTCTAAATGCCAACTCTCTTTTCTGCTAGCTAATGTAATGGGGATGAATCCATGAGACTGGAGAGGTAGGGAGAATAGACTGATACTGTTACATCTGATTTAATGAAGTGAGAGGACACAGGAGATTTTAAAACTGGTGTTGCAGAGCACAGTGATGTACTATGGAGAAGATTTATAGTTTGATCTAAGGTTAAACAGAGACATGAACAAGCCAGATTTTGGCATCATCAGGAAAATAAATGACCAGTTAACTTAACTCCCATCAATTCTACTATCAGGCCAAGTCAATGTTTATCCTGAGTATGATCCTTCTATAATCCTAAACCAGAATTTCTGATATGAAAGTACAGACTTTGATTGTGTCTTTTCTTTCCACAACAAAAACTAATAGCATTTGGTAACAGATGAAAATGTGAAACAAAGAAAAGCAAAATAGTGTGAGAGAGGAATTAGACCTGTAGTGATTACAGAAATGTAACTGGCTATTTGCCATATGCACCCAGCCTTTGGATTTTCATACTGCTTCTTACTGCTTTCTGCTGGGCATAAATTATTCCAAAAATCCCTATCATCCTCATTGTGAAAAGGAGAGAGAGAGAGGACAGAGCTCTGGTTCGAGTAGCAATTTGTGAACAAAATAGCAATTTGTGAACAAAAAGAAGAAAAATACCTACGTGCATATTATTGCTGGCTGGCAGATGCCTTCAGTGGAGAAATTGTTACTCATCCACACTCACAGATCTCTACATACCAGTCCTTATATTTAACCTCTCTGGTTCTTCCTTCCTTTTGAACCCATTGCCCTTGCTCTCCCAATACTAATCAGCATTTCGTCAGCATCTACCCTTCCCATCCCCTATATATATCTCCTGATGTCAAAAGTTTGCTTTTCTAGTTCTCTATAAAAAAAAGGAAGAGTTAGCAGTCTGACTTCTCTACAGAAGAATAAAGGGCAGAGTTACATATTAAAGAACAGCTGAGGAAGGCAGCAGCACGAGTGCATGTGTGGCAGCTGTTGAAAGAGGGACAAAAGCAAAAGGCGGGTGTAGGAACTAAGGGGTCAGAGATCATAGCTAGCAGTCACTGGTTCGGACAGGGTTCTTGCAAGGACAGGAACTGGTGAAAAAAACGGCAACATGGGACAAAAAACAGCAACAAGTATCAAAATTGGGACTCTTAACAGTTTTATTTAAAAACACTTTTTGATGTGGTTTTATGACACCTAAGAATTGAACAATCTTTGGCTGAAAATCTAATTTCTGCTTGGCTATGCCACTATGTGGAGTTGTGTATCATGCGTGAATTGTGCCCAGCAACTTCTACATTCTCTTAGCCAAAGGACCAAAATCTGTAGCATTCCCAGAGCATCACAGAACAGCATCATCTGATCTCTGCTCCTCCACATCAGTGATGAAAACCAGAGGCCTCATGAGAAATAGAGTATATTCAAGGCATTCTGACTGCAGGAGGAAATGGAAGAGTAAACCACGCGTCACTAATTATTAATTTGTCTTCCATACGCCTAGTTTGTGATATCTGGATCCTGACCTGTCATTTGCAAGCAGTCGTGGCTGCAAGTTGACCCAATGAGAGACATCTTGCAAACAAACAGGACTTAAAAATGCCAATGGCAGTGACAGATGAGCTCTGGTGCATCTTGTTTGGCAAGTTTAAGATACCCCTGCAGCACAGTGGACAAAATGTGACCTTAGCCACATCACTGCAAAGGCTTAGAGCAAAGGTGCTGCCCTGCACAGGGTAGCTTAAAGTTGAGGCTCACGTCCTTCTGTCAGAAGGGTGGGATAACATTCAATTAAAGGTGCCATAAAGACATTTTGGGGTTGCTACAATACACGTTGAACTGCTGCAAAAAGCTTTATGTTCTAAGGAAAATCATCCCTAAGAACCACAAAGTAGACACTTAAAATTAGTAAACATGTTTTACCGTGACCTACCTTTAGCTCTGTGTCCTGGTTCCCTATCCACAGAACAAATAATAATACCATCTGCTATCACAGGGGTGTCATAAAGAAGAATTCATCAGCGTTTGTAGATAAGTCAGTTATTACAGGGGAGAGCATTATAGGAAAGGCTGCAGGAAACCCTCATAATCTATCAATCCAACGTGCTCTATAGTGAATATGTATCACCACATCCAGAAAGAAGAGTATTAGAAATGAGGTATAAATGATACACGAGTATCATCTATTCTCATAATGAATGAGGAAAGGGAAAAAAAAAATCACATAAGAATATAAAATTAAAGATATACCATAATGCATTTGCATGAGGAAATGGCCTCTATTCTGACACTTCCTAGTTCTTTATGACACAAACTACATGATGTATTTTTAATGTGTTTTCTTTTTTAAGGTTGTATCCTTAACAAAGGACACTTGTGAGTAACATTTCTGCATCTTGGTCCTAGGAAATAGCACAGACTAAGAGATTTATACAGCTAAAGAAAGCATGTTCCACAAAAGCACAACAGACAACTGTGAAAGACTCCAGCTTCCACTGTCACCGTGTTATAACTAGGTCAGACTAAATAAAGAAGTTGGTTTAGATTTTAAAGGCTAGCTAAGAACTTAGAATCACAGAATATCCCAAACTGGAAGGGACCCACAAGGATCACTCCTGCCTTCACACAGGACCACACAAAAATCAACCCATACGTCTGAGAGCATTGTCCAAACACTCCTTGAACTCCTTCAGGCTCGGTGCCATGACCACTGCCCTGGGGAGCCTGTCCCAGTGCCCGACCACCCTCTGGGTGCAGACCCTGTCCCTAACCCCCAGCCTGACCCTCCCCTGCCCCAGCTCCATGCCGTCCCCTCGGGTCCTGTCGCTGTCCCCAGAGAGCAGAGCTCAGCGCCTGCCCCTCCGCTCCCCTCGTGAGGGAGCTGCAGGCCGCCATGAGGCCTCCCCTCAGCCTGCTCTGCTCGGGGCTGAGCAAACCCAGGGGCCTCAGGGGCTCCTCACACATCTTCCCCTCTAGGTCCTTCACCATCTTTGCAGCCCTTCTTTGGGCACTCTCTAACAGCTTCATGTCCTTGTTTAATATGAACAAAGGCTAGGTAAGGTTGCCATCCGAGAGATGAGAACCCAGAAAGTAAATTTTTTGACTTTTCGGTTGACAAAGTTAAACAGCAAGCCAGCATAAAGATTGTTAATAGTAATGATATGGCAATAAGGTGCCTAAAGGCCCTGAGTGTGAAAAAAATGCACTTATAATCTAATGGGATCAGGCAAGCTGAAAAAAATAATTATGATAAGCCGGTCTAGATAAAATAAGAATATTCATGAGCTTTTCCAAATAGCTGTCATCTGGAAAAAAAAAAAAAAAAAAAAAAAAAAAAAAAAGATGAAGGGATTGGAAGGAAAGCAAATAAATAAGCTATATTTGCTTATAGAAAGCAGGAAGATAATAATGTGCCTACATTGTCAGCAAACTGAATCAATATTTTTGCTGTCAGACACATTTAGCCTGCAAGGACAAGGGCTTTCTTAATGCTTTTAATCTACAACAGGAATGGTCTGAAATGCGTTTAGTGTTATAAATGCTAACAGCACTATTTCATTTTTCACAATCAGCTGGGGCAGAAGTCACAACATGACAAATGGAAAATAAAAATCCTCTTGACTCTAATGTACAAAGCATTAAAATGAAGAGCAGATCATCTTAAAAATCAATCCCCGAAGTAGCACATAAATACAAATAAGGATTGGAAAAAGATTCCTCCACCGTAAGCCAGTTTAAAACAATTGTCAGGGGGGTTGATGAGAATGAAATCAGGAAAAAGCCACATGAATCTGCGAACAAAACACAAAACGGTGTGGAGGCTTAACTCCACTGCAGCTCCATAATACAGATATTAAAAATCACTGGATGTGGTAGGGATTTTTTTGAACAAAATACTGCACAAACAAAGCGAGGTTGTGGCAACAGGACTACACCTTAAACCATCTGCTCCTAGCAGCCTGGCCGGGCCATGGCAGTGTGCTCACAGAGCTCCACCTTTACCAAACTGCTTTGGGTTTGGTTTTTCGGTCTGCAGCTGTTGCACAAAGGCAAAGGTCCTTCTGGCAGGCAGGGAGGCTGTCAGAGGTAACGTGGGGTAAGAGTTAATGTGGGGTATATACAATAAGGAAGCATCTGCTCTGTATAAAGTCAAGAAGCGTTTAACTATTCAATGTGAAGTCAGGAAGCTTTTTACTGCTCAATATTTAGCTTTCAAACACCCACTTGCCCTGGCATTGCGTGCAGGTTGGGGGGGGGAGGAAAACCACAAAGGTCTGGCCGAGAGCTGCCCGACCCCCGCGCTGCCCCACCGCCCGGGGCCGGCGCTACCGAGGCGGCGGCGCTGATTGCCGCGGGCAGCGCTACGGGAGGCACCTGCTGCGCGCTGCAGGCGGCGCCGCCAGCACGGCACAGCTCGGTACAGCACAGCACGGCTCCATAGGGCTCGGTACAACACAGCCCGGCCCGGTACGGCTCCGTACAGCCCGGCCCAGGAGGCGGGGCGGGCAGCGGGCGGTGCCTCCCCGGCTTGGAGCCGGGCCGGCCCTTCCCGTCGCCGCTCGCCGCTGGCCGCCGCCGCAGCATGAGCGGGCCGGGGCTGCCGGGTCCCGGCTCGGGCTCGGGGCTGCCGCCGCTGCCCAAGAGCCTGAGCGGGCTGCTCAACTCCTCCTCCTCCGGCGGCGGCGGCCAGGGCGGGCGCTGGCGGGACCTGGAGCGGCTGTACGCGCAGAAGTCCCGCATCCAGGACGAGCTGAGCGGCGGCGGCCGGGGCTCGCCGCGGCCCCCCAAGCCCCCCAACCTGGACGCGGCGCTGGCCCTGCTCCGCAAGGAGATGGTGAGGGGCGGCGGGGGGAGGGGGGCGGCGGGGAGCCGCATCGCGGCCTCCGGGAGGCCGAGGCCTGTCTGGGCCAGGGCTCGGCCTCCGGGGCTTTGTCCCCTTCGCTGAGCCCGGGGAGAGGCTTTGTGCTTTGTGCCCCCTCCCGAGGGTGCCCGGCTGTGGGGGGCGCAGCGGCGGCCATGGGAGCGGGGCGCCCCCCCCCCAGCGCTATTGGGGGCTGTAGGGGAGGGTTAGCGCCCGTCCAGGGGGAGCAAGCCCCGGCAGGGCTCTTCTTCGGGCTTTGTTTTGGGTCTGTAGAGCCGTGGCAGAGGCAGAGCTCCTCCTGAACCAGCGATTAAAGGCGGGTTGGGGTGGCTTGTGCCAGGTGCGGCTGCAGTGAGTAACAAGCGACGGGCATTACGCGCCCTGCGCTCCCAAACAAGGCACGGGACGGCTAAAATCTGCCCTTTACAAGGCCTTTTTATTCCTAACCGTGCCAAAAACATGCTTTGAACGTGAGATACTGTTGAGAAACCTGTGTGTAGCTTCAGAAGGATGTGCAGCCTGAGTCTGCCGTGAATGTGCCAACAAGTAATTCAGGTAAAGTTTGAGGCAGCCCTAAAATTGCTCTGAAGCACAGGCAGCACAAGTGGCCGTCCACCCCAGTTGTTTTTTTCCCTATAGTCTAATAAAGGAACACAAAAACATGATCCTACTCATCGTAATCCTTCCCGAAAAAGCAAAGGTAGCTCTTATAAAAAGTCTAATTTATTTTTCCTAATGGAAAATCAAACGAGATGCTGGTTAAAGTCATTTGACACCCGCATTCCCCTTTGATACTCAGTTATCCTTGATGATAACTTGATAAAACCCTTCTGAAGAAAAAAAACACTTTGCCTCCAAACACATCAAAGGCGTTCAAGCAACAGTCTCCGCAGTTCCAGGTGTGCTTTTTTTGTGGCCGGTACAAATTAGAGAGAGACTCACATCCTAATAGCCCGTCTTTCATCAAGCGGGTAACAGCACGTTGTTATTGATGTTGAACGCTCTTCCTCGCACCAGTCAAAGATAGCATTACAACTGGGTAATGAGCTTACCCCAAAAATTCAGCACCGAATGGGGAAGCTATGCATAGCAGCATCTTCTCCTGCAAGATCCTCTGTGTGGGTTTTTTAAGACGGGAAGGTGTTAGATTTAGATGCTTTGCGGGGGGACTGGATCATGAGGAAAAGAGTCGACAGCAGGGGAGTGTGCAGTGGGCTGCCCCGTGGGTGCTGTGAGGAAACCTGAGTCAGACTCAGCCTGACTGGGATTAAAAACTTCATGCTTGTGCTAGTAAGCCCAGACGTTTCTTCAGGCTTTTGCTACCTCCAAGATGGTACTTGAAAGTTGTGAAGAGCTAGACGCTGTGTTTCTTTTTCAGCAGATCTCCTGTTCGTGTTTGAGTGCTTGACGCTGGTGACAGCTATGGGTGTTAAGGTCTGATGAATTAATTCTGCTGAGCAATGTCTCTCTCTGAGATTAGAGTTAGGTGTAGAATTAATTGTTCTTCACTGGAGTGCTTCACCAAGAAGGAAATTCTTGTGCATTCCTTCAGAGACAAAGATCTTGCATCTGGAATCTCTCTTCTGTCTCCAGGTTGAATTTCCTTGCTCAACCCATTCCCTTTATTCCTAATCCCTCTTTGAAAAATTCCTCACCACAGCCTTGGCCCTCAGCGCTGATGCAAGTTTGCTTAATCTTTCGGATGTTTACACGTAATAGTTTTAAGCCCAGCTTCACAGAATTCTTTCTTACCTGAGGTGAGCAGTTTGTTTAGATGGGGCAAGCCAAACCCCTTTAACTGCCAGCCATAAAGGCTGACGATCAGACTTTATTCTTGGGCAGGTAAACATTCATTAGCTTAACACCTCTGAAGAAATTACCTTAGTAGGACTTGAATAGATGGAGGGGCCTGGATATGGTACAAATACCTCCTTTTCATTTTCCCCTGTGTAGTCTTTCTTTTTTTTTTTTTTTTTTTTTTTTTTTTAACAAATTTCTGCCGAAGGGGATTTGTCCAGGTGCTGTTCTCCTCTTGCAGCATACAGGAAGACTCAGAAGACACCACTAAGTGAATTTTGTTTCTTTGCTTACTGCAGACTGTTTGCTTAAACAAGGAGAGAGAAAGCGGGCAGTAGAGTTCTATAAATAAATTAAAAAAAAAAAAAAAAAAGGAGATGGGGAAGAAGAGCAGTGTTGATCTGAGGGTATTGAAAGGCACATCTGTAATCTGCTGGCCACTAGCATAACATTCCTGAGCTTGCTCCAAGTCTTGGCCTAAAAGGCATGAAAGCATTAATGGTCTGGTCTATAGGAGACATGATGTCTGGGCTTCTTGGCCTGACCAGGTAATGCACATTGGCTCTGAAAGACGCTGTATCCTATCTAAGTTGGAGTGGCATTGTGTGTGATGCTTGTTTTCCCTCTTACCACCTTTAGAAAAAGGAGCTCATCGGATAATTCAGGCTGGTAGGGACCTGAGGAATGCCAGAGAAAGATCTTCATATTAACCCCTTGTGGTTTTCTCATGTGCTGGATGTATTTCTTAGAATTTAAACACGTAAGGAAAGGTTTTGGAGAAGAATTCTCATTCTGTGTAACACGCAACCTGGCTGCGAGGCTGCAGTAAAGGCTACATTTTTTTCCTCATCTTCAAATACAAATTATAGCAAAAAAAAAACATGCAAAACTTTATGAAAATGTGTCTTGGTATAGCCTGTTAGCTTAACACTTCCTATTCTAAAATTTAGGCATAACAGCTGCTTCTTGAAAAACGTTATTTTGGGTAGTGGTTTAAATTTACTGCAAGAGGGAACCTACACTTAATTTGATCTCGCCTGCGTAGGTGAAAATGTCAAAGGAACTCTCTGTTCTGCTGCCACAGAGGGAAACCACTTCAAGTTAAATGACTGGCTTTATTTTACTTTTCAGTGTAATGTACACATTTATGCCTGAAATACAGATGCAGACCACAAGGTAACTTCCTTTGCTGTTGCTCCAAGTCTTTAATTAGACCTGGAGCTGATATTTTAGAAATTTGGGGGACACAAAATATTAGGGTCTTCATTACAAAGCAAGCCCGTGCATGTCAAACTCTGGGAGTACCAAAAGGACTCTTGAGTAGCACGCAAAGACACACGTCACTGCTTGCAAACCTGCCGAGTGTTTTTATCTGATTCAGCTTTAGTGTTGCTGCCTTCAAGTGGCGTGCTGTATTGTGTTAGACAGTGAGCCTTGTCGAGGCAAACACGTCAGCTGCCTGTGTATGTCAGTATAGAAAAGAAAACTGAGTAGAGAGAGACCTCACCGTGAAGTGGGACACCCGTCAGAGCTGCATTTGCAAATCTTTATCCAGGCAGTTTTAAACAAAAGCAGACAGACGTATGAAAGATGTGTGGTGATACTGGAAAAGTGTGTCTTTGGCATTGTTGCAGTAAAAGCATTATGCTGCCAATGAAATTGAACTTGTAATAATGGTGGTTTTTTGGTTGGTTTTTGTTTTTCTTTCTCTCCCGCTCCTCTCCCCTCAGGTTGGCCTTCGGCAGCTAGATATGTCGTTACTGTGTCAGCTCTACTCCCTCTATGAGTCCATTCAAGAATACAAAGGTGCCTGCCAAGCTGACTCTAACGCAGACTGCACGTATGCTATGGAAAATGGCTTTTTTGATGAAGAGGAGGAATACTTCTAGAAAGAAGACTAATCTCCAGGCTGGCCTAGGTTCCTTTGTCCTTCTCTCCCTGTACTACACATCACGAAGAATGACTGGAATCTCTACGGATCTCTCTTCCTGAGGAGGAACACCCAGCTACCCCAACTGGTGTTAAATTCACTTATTTTAACAAGCTGTCAGTACAAGTTACTCATGCAAATACCACTTGAGCAAAGTGCTGTACTATAACTTTTGAAGAGTTCTCAAGCATGTTTGACAAGAGTTTTCAGTTTAATTTGCAAGGTGGGTGTTTTCAACTTACGAATATCGGTAGCTTATAACTGGAATTTTGACCATAGAAGACAGCAGTGACTTCCTGAGTTGTAATAACTCCTTAAGGGGGGGAGGGAAGCCTCCGCTGTGGTGTAAATAGCTGTGATTTATTTCTTTTTTTTGTCAACAGTATTGATAAATGCATTTTGAACAGGTATCTGGATGCACGCACATCCTTAGCTCTGTTAAGCTAGTTCTGCTCTTATCAGCTGCATCCAGTTTTGTACTGGGTGGATTGTTTACACAGTTTAATTTTTTTCTTCTTAAGCTAATTTTGACTTTTCCTTATACCGAGCTTACAAGCTGTACGTGTGACAGTGAATGCTATCAGCAGTTTTTTTTCCTGTTGATCTAATTCACTTTCTTGGTACTGCCACTTGGCATTAACTTTTATACTATTGTCTGGATTTCTCGCATAAACACAGTTCTTTGACCTGCTAAACTCTGTTCTCAAATGGTTTGCTTAGCTTTTGCTACACTGGGTAGTAAAAGCACCGACTCAAACATAGTTTGTCTGCCACTGTGTGGCTTGGAAATAACGTGAACTCTTGTGCAAGTGTTCTCGATCATATGAAGAATAAGGAAACCTCTCATATGACAAAATGGGACAAATTGCAATATTTTATACTGGGTGAACTTTGTTTCTGTAAGGTAGACTACAGCTCTTTTTAAAAATGCAGAATAAGTATTTTGAGCACATACTTTGCATACGTTAAAACTTTTTATACTAACTTGTTCTTTGAAGTATAACTTATTTTTGTTTTCAGAACTTACTAAAGCACTCAGTTGTTTTTTTTTTTAATTCCGTAGTGTGTATCTGCAATGTTTCATTAGCTTGGAATATATGAGTTGCCACAATTTTGCTCTTCCCCCAACTCTGTTTTAAATAAAATCAGCTCCCAAAGCGATTTTTTTCATTTCGAACTTTCATTTTAAAGATTGCTGTAAATCACAGTGCCTGAATCTTGACACAAGCTAATAATTAAGGGCTTTAATCTCAAAGGGTTTTTGCATGGTTTATGTCTGGCATGCATACAGTTTACAGAAAGAATTGGAGACAAATTCTGGGGTAGTTCCTCTCTTAGTTTTTAGCAAATGCTAGGATGTTGCAGTGATAAAAGCAAAGAGACTTCCAGGGTGGAGTTTTTGTGCATTCTCTCTAAAACTGGCTTCTTTTAGTAGAATTTAATGGCCACAAGAGTAAAGACTGTGTTGTAATTGTGTATGTGCTTAAGCTCTTAAACTAGTCTGTGAAAATGGTTGGATTTTTTTGTTGTTGTTAATTCTGGTCTAATTACTTCACTCACAAAACTAAAATGAAAAGGCAAACACAAATAATCCAAATGGCTACATTTAAAATGTGTGTGCGTACATAGACACACGAGCGTACAACTTCATGCTTTGACCTAGGAATGTATCCGTTTTGAATATAATTTGCTGTGCTTTTGGTATTTATATGAGGCTTTTTCTAGTCTGTTGAAATACTGCTATTTTCTTGCTCTTTCAAAAAAAAAATAAAAATAAAAGCATGATGCTTAGCATAACATTTTAATGTCGTGTGCATTTTAATTTATTATTTAAATCTGAACTGTTGTTGTCTGCTCCCTGCTTCCCACAAAAAACAAAACAACCTATCACTAGTCATGACCTCTGCAGTGAAGCAAGCTGTTTTTAAATTAGAATGGAAAAGGTTCTGCCTGTCTGTATTTGCAGTGGGAATTTCCTACTTCTGTTTTGTGTTTTACTTACTTTGAATTAAGCATAGGAAATCCGTCTCCACAAGAATTAAAAATGATTTACAAATCCATACACAGTGCAATTCATGAGCAGTCCCACTGCTGAGAATGGTCTTGAGAGAAATTCACAGTATTTTTTTTCTTGTATAAATGAAACTTTAAATTGTCAAGGTAAATAAATGCTTGTGAGGTAGGGAATGTGGAATGTTTGGCTGATATTCACTGTATGAAGACAAGCATAGAAGTCTGAAGGCTTTATTCCACAACATTATTTACACTGGAAAAAGGATGGATTGTTCCGACTTGCTAAGTTTTCAGCACCTTCTTCCTTTTAAGACTACCTTGCATGGGAGAGAAGTCATGGTTTGTGTTCTGAAGCCAAATTCAAACACAGTGGAGACTGGCTAGCTAGTGAAAAGTTTTAAAAACAATAAATTTAAGTCAGTAAACAATTGTTGCAGAGGCATATTTCTCTGCCTGGTGTTTTGGCTGCTGAGCTGCATCTCTTCACCACATTATAACAACATGAGGTAGGGAAATTGATTTGAGAGACAGATGCTTCGTGGGAAAACACAGCTTAAATACTGAGTAATGGTTACATGCAGCTCCAAGTCAGAGTTTAGTTATGTGCATGATAGAAAGCTGCGTTACTACACATGCTTGCTGCTCTCAGTCCAAAACACGTACTGGTAATAACACTTCCCATTTTCCCTCTGCAATCCCACTTTAAATTACATATAACCTTTTAAGGATATAACACAAGAAACTCTTGAAACTTTGTCTGTATTGCTGGACTCTAATACCTTTTAGTTTTCTTTCTTTCTTTGTCAGGAAGTATGAATGAAGCTGGAACCAACGCAGTTGATTTAATTTGTTTTCTGTAAAGACTCTGTGGCCTTATTAGCAGTTGGTTTGTTCTAGAAAAGGGCTGAGTCCACAGCTAGTATACCACTGCAGTAGTAAAATGGGGACAGCTTCTGTTTCAACAAGGAAAATGAATTATATGTTGCTGAGTACTTACTGAAGGAGTCCAGAACTGACTCACAGTGGTATCTCCCTTCCAGTAAAGTGAATGAGTGTTAATGTTTAGTCAACTACACAACCATGGAGGCTGCAGTGTACAACATACCTCTCACTGCTCCCATCTCCTTCCTTCAACACAGCTGTCTGTTTGTCTCACCATGCTCGTGCCATGGTAGGAGCATGCTCTCCCACCAGACTAAGCTGTGCCGTATGCAGGAATACTGGTGAGAGGAAGGGGGCTGGGTCTGTGGGGCAGATGGGAGACCTCAGCCAAAGGAAGGCTTCACAGATGTTTCTGAGCACATAAGAGAAGTAGCTAATGCAGGGAAGATTCTTCTGTTTCAGACTGTTCAGATACATTGCTTTGTACCATGTGAATACTGTGCCACTGGCAGTCCCACACGGCACAGTCAGCTTAGCCAACACGGCACTAAGAGATGGAAAAGACAGGCTTTCAAGAAAATAGAGACAATTTCCTGCTGCTCAGAGATGGAAAACTTAGTGAAGTGGTTAAAAAGGTAATTGTAACCATCCCTTAACCACCACTGGTAATCTACCATCGTTAAGTCTTCACTAGTCATTTTCCAGCACGCCTACCAATGGAGTACAGTGGTTAGAAATAGGGAGTTACTAAGTCTGTGCTAGCTGTTTGAAGGCTTTTGAACAACATACATTCATTTTATTGCTATGACAACTGCAGAGTCATACCAGTTGTAATTAAATCACAGTCTAGTTGTTTTGAAATGCTCTGAGTCTGCAAAGAGAGAAAAATCTTTTCAGAAGATGTGCTCCGCTCAGCAATGCAAGCGTCATACAAAAATAGATGGATGATGCTCTGACAGCATTAAGGGATGGGCGTTTAGGTCTAGCTTCAAGTCCTGGTGGGTTCACCATCAGTCCTGTTGATTTTGACGGGATGGAATTGGAAGCAACGGCCTCTTCCTGAAATCAGAACCGCAGCTCAGCATCGTTTGTTTCCACGACTGAAAGAGCTGCATGGTATCTCCAACCACCTGTGCTAACATACAAGAGGTATTCAAATAAACAGCCCAAGTATTTTCAAAGGTGCTACTTTGTAATGCATCAAAACTTGCCATAGATGATCATTCCATTAACTCGTAAAAAAAAAAAAAAAAACAACTGTTCACAGAAGTTTTCCAATAAAGGCGGAACAAAGTTGCACTCTCTGTTTACAGATAGCTTGGACACATCTTTCAGGTGCTTTCTAAAGGTGAGTTCTTAATGCAAAAGTAATCCAAAATTTAGTATAGTCATGAAATCAAAAGATCGGGAGAATGATTATCCAAAATTACTATATTTGCAAATAATACTTCAGTTCCCAATTATAGTTAACCAAACTGTTTCAGATGGTCTTCTAAAATATGTTGATTTTTTTTTAAATTGTTTAGATTTCATTGTAAAGAATTAGGCTTGCAAAATTTTAAATGCAACAAAGAGAATGGCAAAACTCCCAGAATCTCTATAAAAAGTTAACGATTAATCCACTCAGTGTCTATTTAGTTACTGAAGGCTTTGCTGTGCATTTAGTCTACTTCCTCAGGGAACAAAGCTTATGTAGTCACTCTGTCCATGCATTTTATGTCATTTTTATTTTATTTTATTTTTTGCTAATAAACTAAATCTGACTGGATAAAATTTGCAAAGTTGCTCTCTTTCTAGAAACTGTAAAAATTAGCAGCTGGTAGAGGAGAGAGGCTTGCTGGTGCTTCGGCTGCCAGAATCACAGGTAAAACTCACCTTTTCCTTTCTTTATGGTCGACAGCAACCAAAAAGCAAAAGCTCTACAGCATCCTCCGTGCCTGCTGTGTCTTCCCTAGTTTTGCCTGCCAGGCAAAATAAATGTAGGTGGTGTGGGAAGGAGGCGAGAGACTTCAGCGCGTCTGTTAGCGTGGATGAGAACTGGGTATATTGCACGGGGGAAGAGGCTTAGGGGAGAACTCAGATATTGCCTTTTGGACTAAATGGGGTGTTGGGAGGTGTGAGTGTTGTGGTGAAGAATATGAGTGCTTTCAGAGGACAGAGGTAAGTGCAGTTTGGAAGGAGATGCCGAGTACCCAGGACACAAGTTGTTGAAGGTCCCTTGTTTCACCAGCTCTGCTGCTCGCAGCTTGAGGGATTTTTCGTTGTTTTCCAAAAGACTTTAAAATCTGGGTATGCACTACTTGCTTGTCATGGATTTCTAACGTCAAAGTCATTTGTTGCAGATGCATAGATTTGCGTAACTGGAAAGAATGCATTTTACTTGCCTTGCTGTCTAACTAAAACCATTGTCTTTAAGGAGTTAGATTGTTCTGAGGGCAAGGGGAACTAATTTCCCCCATCTGTCATTCAGCTGACTGCTGGTGACAAGTATGAAATGGGTGGATTCATAGGTGTGTACCTGCCAAAGGGATTCCTACCAACAGGTATGTTTTCTTGTCCAATGTGCAGCTTTGTGTCTTAGAGCCATTCTGAAAGAATTTACTCCTGTTTTCTTGACGTCCGCCTGTAGAGAACACATCACCACAGCAGTTTCAGGTTCATATTCCTTTTCATACAGTACATACGCTTTCTGAGAAAACAACTCCTCATGTGTATATTTTCTGTCCATTATATTTGTTGGTTTATTTGAATCTTGTAAATTTAACTCTAGACAACACTGCGTGACCTAAGGAAATAACTATTTTAATGAATATGTATATGCATACATACGAACCACAGCTCTGTCTTATTTACAAAGCCATCTTTACATTAATTTGAACATTTTTTTGCGAGTTTTAATGCTCCATGTGCTATGCTAAGTGGTAAAGCTTCCTAACAAGCTGTTCCAACTGGCTTCCTAGCTACTCTAACCCTGTAATCTGCTCTGCAAACGCGTAGGGTCTGTTGCAAAGGGCTGGCTTCTTTGGTATTCCGAGGTTAAAAGAATCTGTGAAATCTGTACACATGGTTTGCATGCAGTGATAAGCTATCCCCAGATCAGATTGTCTGGAAGAGCAGACATGGCCCACAATGTATGTTTGCTTAAGGGCAGATGTAATAGATTAAAACTGTAGGTGAGTCTCGATTTGTGCTGGACTGGCGCCTGCAACTTGCAGGGCAATTAAACTTCATAAGAAAGTGATGGTTTTAGAAAGGAGTTCTCACTTCAGATCACCAGCAGTAAATTTGGCTGTTTGTTTTTAAATGACAGGGTAATTTTGGAGGGGATGAATATTCACTGCACAAGTCTGTTGCTCTGACTTTTTTGGCTTCCTTTCATCCTTCCTATTCAGGAAAATTCATTAGATGAATGTGGAAACAACCAGCATTGAGTAATCGAGCCCACATCTGATTTCAGAGGAATGTGCTGTTAGCAATAGAATTTACATTTTTCAGATAAGGCTGCTATGTAATTTAAAGAGACAAAGCTGTTTGCTTTTGAAATACACGGGCGTGTGACTGCTTCAACTCTTCACTGAACTTTTGCCATGGTTTTAAATGCATTGATGCTGCAGCAGTATTAAGATAATGTCTTTAAGATAACATAATTTGTAGAGATTTCCTCAATTTAAAGCGAGAGGAGAAATCACTTGCAAGTTGTGGATTATTACAATTTTAAAGATGGGACCAGAGCAGACTCTGTAGGTTGCTGTTTGGAAGTGTAAGGGTGTAGAGTTTGGCTGGGTGCCAAACCGCTGCCTTAAATTGGTGTTAGCAGAAGTATTTCAGTTGTTCTCGCAGCGCCAAACACTCTCTCCTTCAGAAATCACAAGCATTTCTTCCATGGGTCAGAAACTTCCCTGTGATTATCTGGCTAGACACATGAGTAATAGTTTGAGAGCTCATTTTGGCTCAGGATACCAAGCACTGTCACAAACAATAAAGGTGCCTGTCTGAGTCCTGGTAGCTATTGCTTAAACTGTTCTGACTCGTCAAACAGCACAACCTCTTAAATCATTTACAAAAGGGCAACATAGTAAGGTCATTACCTCACTTACAGAAGCACCTGTACCACGCAGACAGTAAATTTTGTTATTTATTTTTTCCTCTAACCTCAACCCTTTACGGTGTCTTCAGTTAACTCAATCTGGAATTTAAGAAGGAACTGTAGCACCAATTATTTGTACTGAAAGCCCCCAGAGCCTACAATTTCATTCTGGTTGCTTAAGATATTGGAAAGTTCAAGCATTGCATACAGGCGTGAATTACTAAGAAATGAGGCAACGTTCTGTATAGAAGTACAAGCTTAAACAGGACCACATGTGTCACTTGTATTACTATTAAATACCATCATAGGCTGCTCATTCATGTATCATGGAATAAAATGATTTTTTCTGTGTTGCATTGCATAAAAAGTAAACTACCTAAAGATTTAAACACTTGTTTGGTATAGGAGAAGGACATTTTATCAGAATGAGCTGAAAGAGAAATAATACATTGTTAGGATGAAAATTCATTTCTCATAGTACAAACATACCCAAATCCTGTTATCACTTGTTACCTTTGTGTTTTGAACACGACACATCCATATTCTAAGGGTCTTCATATTTCTTTGTTCTTCTCTTTATTATTGTACAAATCATGCAGATTCTTTGCTGATATCTTCCAGTTACCCTTGCTCTTTCTGACTGACTTAGCCACACTGCTGAAATTGGGGAAGGATTTCCATAAATACATTCTATCACACCGTATATTATTCCTGCAGAGAGAAATGGGATATGTAGCACCTATTCAGTATATCATTTATACATTTCTTTCCAGGCATTTTTAGCGGAGGAAAGACATTTATGAACAAAGCTCTAGTGTATTTTGGGGACAGTCATTGCGCTTGCATAAAGGATTAAAATTTAATGATAAATGAGTGAGGTAGAAATTTGTGGTAATCTCTAGGGGGGAAAGGAATTCTCCTATCTGTTTTTTGCATTTCTTTTATCTTGCCTCATGTTCTTTTCTGTAGGATTTGCTTGAGGTCTGAGTTTTCATATGTAAATAGATTTGTCTTGTCTTTAGTGCTTTATATGATTACACAATGGGACTTTTTTTCCCTGTGCCACTTATCACTAGCCAGTCATTCAGAAAGTCCTTTCTGTTTCTGTTGCAAATGGAGAATTGTTCTAGTGTTTCAATATAACTTCTCACAGAGAATAAAACTCTTTTCTATGCCTTTAAATGCAGGTGTGGAGAGACAAAATATGTCAATCAGCATTAGAGAAGCCAAGCATATCTCACTATTACTGCATACGCTACTTTGTAAGAGTCTGTTTAAAACTGTGCTGACTGTAGAAATTTAGATGACAACTTATTTTACAAATTAAATGGGTGTTTGTACAGATGCATTTATTATCCAAGAACAGAGATCTCAATTCACCCATTCTTTCATTGCCTTCTGAATTAAATACTTGAATTTGCAGGCAGCGATCATATTTTTGTTTAAATTTAACTGTGTGTAAGCCAATGTGTAAGTAAGTCCAGATGAGAAGTCGGTAGATTTGAAGAGGTACAGATTGCCTTATTTAAAGTCCTATACACTTTGCAGCTCTACAGCTAAGCAATCTGATGGATTTTAATGCATCTGGCTCAGCAAGGCTGTTGCAGGGGGCAGCAGAGTTTTTGAAGCATGCAACCAGGAGAATAAAAATAGCGGATGCTGCATAGCTAAGAGATCAAGCCACCATCTTCACAATAAGTAAGTCCAGGTTTAAAAGCTGAAGAACAACAGGACATCAAACTGTTGCTGCGCATAGCAAAATCCAGCAGGTCTCTTAATTTAGGAAAGACAACTGAACTTTGGCTTCTCTGAGGCAGGATCTCCGGCTGCCAGCCAAAACATCTGTCCAGAGTGCCAGCCCAGCCTCATGGCTGGATGAAGGACCAGATGATCTCTGAGTTCCCTTTTAGCCCTATCTGATTCTGTGAAAACAGATCTCCTCCCTCCCTGACAGTGGCAGAGCCAGCTGCCAGCTCAGGACAAAGAGCCAAGTGCTCAGGAACAGCTGTTGCGAGGAGTTTAGAGGAGCCAGCACTTTTCTGTATAATGGCATGAAATTGCAGATGGCTATCTTCCACGCAGCCTTTGGAAAGAGGAAGGATCTGTGCATGAGAACTTCCTGTTTTGCTGTCCTCTATCAGGACATAATGTAGAGGATTAAAAACCCTCTCTGAACTTCCTATCAAAGAGCTCCTGCAGCTGAATTAGATTAGCATCACCATGATGGCATTTTTTTTTTTAAATGAAAACAGATGAGTAACAGTGAGAGAAGGCAGAACTGATCTATATACATTTTTCATGCTGCTTTATCAGGGACTTTTTTTTAATGATACAATCTGTTATTGTTGCATAGTCAAACTATTGTGAGGATAAGGTGCCGTCCTCCCAGGTGGCATTTTCTTTCCATGACGAACCTTCACGTGGTGCAGCTGAGATCACATCTGCAAGGTGGCATAGGTAGAAGTTACACAATTTAATACTAATAACTAAGGCAGAAAATGCACAGGCTGTAAGAAGATGATCGATGGACCTTCCCTTTCTCTCTTTGTGTATATGTGCACACATATGATTTAGATAAATTCCACAGTTCAATTGAGTCGGAAAGTTTTTGGGGAAAAACAAAACAAAACAAAACAAAAACTTAAAATGGAAGCAGTGTAAAATAAAATTTGAACAGAATTGAGTTTTCATTAAAACTAGTCTCTTCATGCGCTTATGTAAGGAAATGTATATGTAAGGAACCATTGCATTCATTCCTAGCAAAAATCTTTTTTTTTTTTTGCCTAGCAAAGGTTTTGACTTATCTGTCTGCTCTTTCTGAACAAATACTTCAGTGATCAGCACTGTCTTACTGTCATACAGCTCTCTCCCAGGACAGAATGAATAAGAGATGGGTTATGGTTTCCTAGCTGTGCAACTCACCTGTCACTTCCACGCTGCAAAGCAGAATTGTCCTCAGAGAAACAGAGATCCTTGATGCTGAAAAAGATGATAAGGAGTGTACTCAAATTGATATATTTACTTTTGCTCTCAATCCTGCAAAGTCCAAACCATTTTTCCTGATTCTAGTATGTGGCACTTCATTATGCAGTGGGTGCTCTCTTCCTTGTTATTATTACATTATTGTTGGCTTTTGACTTCTGTTGATCAAAAGAATGCTGTACTTGTACAGAGAGAAAGAGATGCTATCTCTGCTGTAGCCAAGACATGATACACCGGTGGCTTTGAAGGTAAGAACCAAACCCTTGCACTGGAAGTGAAGTGAGAGACCAAAGAAGGGATCAAAGTTTGGGAGTGATGCAGGAATGACAGCATCAGATGGGCTACAGGCATGTGGGGCAGGAAATCACTGTAAAGGTAATAACCATGGCTGCTTACTAACAGGGAATTAGCAGTCCTAAGAAGAAAATGCAAGGTGAGTACAAGTGCTTCTGTGTTGACATTTTGCTTTCTTGTATAAATTTGTGCAATGTTAATGGAGTCCTTTACTGAAAAGATATTAATAATTACGAATATGTTTTTCAAAAAACAATTTTTATGAAAGACATACCTGTGCTTTCTACCTCAAAGTCTCATACTGTCAAATAAAACAGGATACCTAAATTCTCCTTTCAGATAGCTGAAAGTAAGATCAGTTAAGGTGCCAGCTCCCTCCCCTCCAATTTTCTTAACTAATTTCAGTTTTATTTTGGCACACGTAGCAGCTGTAATAACTTAAAATTTATGATAAGGGATTCATGATTTGCTGTATATACCCCTAAAAGTCTACAGCTATTTATGTTATAGAACTGTAGGCCAGCAAGGGTCAGAATTAAAACTTCCCTTGACATATCAAAGAAGAATTCTTTAAACACATCAACTTTGGTATTCACATTCTCTGCCCCCTGGCATCTCTGTTTCCATGTCTGACATACATGGTGTTGACTGACTCCTATGACTACAGCTGAGAGGACTTAATGCTTTTCATCTTTTTAAGCAGACATCAACAAATTAATCCTCTCCCAAATCCTGTGGTGGTGGAGGTACAGTCATTTCATGGAGATACGTACATGACTTGCTCAAGGTCACAGCAGCACTCAGTCTCATCTCCAGAATGAGGATACAGACCCCTACTGTTGTGCTCAGATAGCTGTGCCATGCACTTCTGTGCATATCATGGACAATTCTTTTGCCTAAAAATGTATTCAGAATTACAGTTACAGATTATAAAAAAAATTATGGGAGGCATCTGGATTTATTTCTGCAGCAGCCAGCATATATACAACTCTACAAGTTCACACTCATATTATGTGAAGGAATTTAAACCACAGTTTTTCCAAGGAAAAAAAAAAGTATCTCTAATCCTATTGAGGAGCAAATAAAACATAATTGGCAGTATTTCCTAGGCACTTTCCAGGCTTGCCGTTTATTTATACAGTGCTCAAAAGAGCTTTGCAAATTTAGGACCACAGATCATATTTAGGAAAAAGATTTTACAAAGCTCCTCAAATTCAGATCTTCTTTCTAGTAAGTAATATAGTAAGCATTATTGGAAAGGCTACAAAGGTCAGCATTTTAAAAGAGCCAGGAGAGAATTCAGGAATCTTGTCATATGCTCCTTCCTGCAAAGTCTAACTGCAGCAACTTGGGTTTCAAATTAATCCAGTGTCAAAATTCCTACTGGTTTTTAGCAGTGAAGGCATGCATTCACTATGCCTTTTACCACATGGATTTTCTCTAAAATCAGTGAGACTACTCAAAATAACCTTAGTTTGCATGACTGTTTGTCTTAAACAGGATGATGCCACACTAAAATAATTTGCATTTCATAGCTTTCCTGGTGGAATAGAGGATGGACTTTTATACAAGTTATGAAACAATTATTCTGTGGGCTGATTTTGATCACTAAGTTCATTATAACATGTCTCCAAACTGAAAATGAGTAATACTTTCAAAAGCTTGAAATAGTGATTTTCCAAAAAATAAGATAAAAAGTGTGTTGATGCTCCTTCCAGTTTTTAGAAAAAATAGTGCTTCACTCTTCAACTCCAGATGGCACTGTGGTGCTTAACATTCTCCACTTGGGTGAGAGCTGACGGACTGCAAAAGCGCACAAGTTCCTGAAAAACAAAAGCTTTCTTGTTTTAAGAGAAATCAGCTGCTAATAGTTTTCCAGTGCAGATGTGATATTAGACTTTCAACTTTGTGAAGACTGGCTTAACAAATGGCAGCCTGTATGCCAGAAACAGGACTTGTTGTGTAAGAAAAGACTTACTTGTCTATACTTGAATGAGGTCACGAGGGTAGTAGTAGCCTTTTCCTCACCAGCAAAACCTAGAACAACGTGCACTATTGCAGAATCAAGGGAGAATCCCTGCTGAGGCATACCCCTTCCTGTTCACAGCATTTAATTCTATTTATCTCTGTATAATTGGTAATTCTGTTTGTAGGAGTGTGTTTTCAAGGATGGGGTGCAAACCACCGAGATAATGAGGTTACCAGCAACTTTTCTGAAGGAAAACCATAGACTTCACTGTTTTGAAAACATCATCGACCACTTCATGTTATCAGTTAGACTATTACAAAAATATCTACAAACAACATTTTTCCTTCCTGTTCACCCTTAGAAAATTTGAGTATGGTGTTCATACATTACTTAAGTCATACACTCATACTGTTTTTTTGTTTTGTTTTGTTTTGTTTTTGCGTGTGTGTGTGTGTTTTTTTTTTTTTATTAATGTTCATAATGTTCATAATTTTTTCCTACACGTTTTTTATTGAGACTATTCCCCTATCCCCTTAGTTTTTATAATCTTCTCAACTCTTAATTTGGTCGAAGTCTGCCCAACTGCTACCATCTTTTAAGTCTTCCTTCTTAGCTTATATGCCATTTCTTCAATGTTGTACCCAATAATTTCTAAATACTTGTTATTTGACGTATGGACCCAGGTAAAGTTCACATTGCATAGTCACTAAACCTTTGCTCAACCCAAGTCTGAGTAACATCACGGATTGTTCTGTGCATTTAATCCAACAGAATTCTCACCTTTCCTCCACTTATTTCCTTCCTCTATAGGCTCCAGGATCCCATTAGATTCTAAGCAAAACTCACAACTATTTACAGGGCTTCATTTGCTGGCTTTTATTTTTTTTTAGCCCAAATAATCCTTTGCACATAAGTCAATGAAACAATATGAGGATATGTAGAAAGGGCAGGCTATTTTTAATGTATCTTCTAGCACAGAAGACTATTTTATTACAAAATTTTTTTGAAAGATGATATAAAAAAATAAATAAATTAATATGAGAGACACGGCTATTTTAAACAGATAGGCCTTTGAAATGGTCTAGGTTCTCCCTGAAGCACCATACAGAATCCTTTCCCAAAGGCATCAAATGTGCACCCCACACACATATGCAGAGGAAGTTCTCAAGTCCCCCCTGGCCTGACAGAGTATTAGTGCATTTCTCATTTCACTTCTGGTAAATTAGGAGTCATAAAACCATGTAATGCCGAACGCCCAGATCATGATGATGCCTCTTGAAGAATGAAAACGTGTACAACACCTACATTTGTTCCACAGCTGCGTAGTTTTAATTTTCTTCTCCTTCCTCCTAGTTGCATAAGAATAGTGGTGGCTCCTGATAACATTACAGAGCACAACACTGAGATGTTATCACTATATGTGACACAACATTACGCACTTCCTTTGGAATGTATTCATGTCCATTCTAGGTCTTCTAAATAAAACTCAAATTGTCCCAAAGATCTTTTTTTTTTTTTTAATTTTAAGTAAACTTCAAGAAAACTGTTTTTCCCCAAAATTTATATACATTGTATTTACATTTTTGCTGTTGAATAGGTAATATGTATGTTACATGTCACACAAAATCTTTCCTTTCCATTACCTGCAATTAAATGTGCTCCACTCAGCCTTTTGACTGAAATCAGTGCCAGAGCAGATGAGACATTCCTTAAAAACAAAAAAATCTTCTGTGTATACCCATGACACATAAGATTAATAATAATAAAAAAACATAACAGGAACACAAACAAAAACATTGCTTTTACATCATTAGAAAAAAATAAATAAATTGTGGGTGGGTGGGGAGGAGAAAGCAATTCCTGAAGAGGGACATACCAAATGGTAAGAAACTTTATCAGTTGCAATGCTGAGGTACTTCTAAGATGAACAGAGAGCTGGGTAAATGCCAGATGACAGCTACAGTGACAGTGGGAATTAGCTCAGCACACACCAGCATCTTCCTAGTGCCTATTCTTCTGTCACCCTCTCTGCTGCAGCAGAACTGCGTTCCCTCTTACACTATTGGCAGAAGGAGAAAGAAGAAAATGAAAGCAGGCCAAACCAGCACCCCTCAAGGTTTTCTAAAAGATCTACTGCTCTTTCCCTTTGCATCATCTCAACCTGCAGCATCTGTTGCAATGATGTGTGTTGGTATTGTAGGAGGACAACAAACACTAATCTATGCACCTTGTGCAACATACTCTTCTTAAAAAAACAAAAAACAAAAAACAAAAAACACTTTGGGAGGAGGAGTATTGCCCCAAAAGTAATTATGTAAAGCAAAGCATGTTCTAGATACCATGTTGACAATGCTGCTGCTCAACCAGTGAACAACTGCACACCCACCATCAGTTGTCTGGTCATTAACTGACACCAGTAGCAAGGTGGAGCCCTCATACTCCTTCAGAACTATGTGCTTGCTGGAGTACTTGAAGTGTTGACTTGTCTTGTGTTCTTAAAAGAGGCCGTATTGTGTTTTTTGTTGTTGTTGTTTGTTGGTTTGTGTGCTTTCTCTGGCCTCACTGTCACATGCTCAGAAAGATAACAAATCTAACAAATCATATGTGAGTGGTATCAACCTCTGACCTATTAAAAAAGAATCAGCAATCATTTGCTTTTCTAACAGAGTAACTTAACATGGCTTGTGTTGTTGCAAGGGTTCTAAGAAGTCTGATGTCTTCTGTACTCATAATCTAGATTTACTCTAAACCTGTTCATAATTAACTTGAAGATGTTGCAAAATGTTAATTTTATTAATGCATTTTCCAAAACAGAGATAGGAGACTGCATGTGGGAAAAATGAAGTAGGGAAGTAGTATCTGAGTCAGCACAGCCTTCCAGAACTGAAGCAGGAAAATTAAACACTGGATGAAACATGATGGAAACTGATCTGCAGAAGAGTAAGGTTAGTGTCCTAAATGCTGCCTCGAGAAAACCAATTCTGCCAGTTCTCTTGTGGGTCATCTAGCACTCTCCTTGCCTGTTGGGGAAAAAGGATGCAGAACTTCTATAAACGTTTCTTTATTAATACAGTCCAAATCTTGTTTCTTTTCCAACAAATAATACTCCATAAAAGAACATTGCTGAGCAGCCTCATACTTCACTTTTTATGAGATCACATAAAATTCAAAGCCATTTAAAACTATACATCCTAGAGATTATTCTAGAACTAAATATTTTATTATTTTGGATTGTTATATAAGCACTCAGGAGAATGCAACTTAATTTGTCCACTGCAGTTTCAATCTGTAATAGCTGCCTTTTCTCTAAAAATCTGTTTGTACGTGTTCACTTCTCTCTGAAAATCTGGTTTTGTGGAAATGTCAATTTTGCCTTTTATATTTTTCCACTGACTTTTTTCCTTCCGTTTAAGGGAAGGATTCATCCCCATCTTTCTGACAAAATGCAGCGATGGTTGGCAGTGCTGAATTTTTTCAGTGTACCTTTTTTTTTTATTACAGCCATACAGCCAGAATTATAAGGCTATTAGGATAGCGACACATTCATATTTTTAATGCAAAAAACTAAGGCTGAAGTTTTATGGCTCATCAAATTTAACAGGACACCTTCTGAAGTTTCTCTTTCGAACTCATCCTAAAACCATCCACTCACACCACTAATGAAAATTTTTGTTATCGATCATCTTCTTTATCACTGTAAAAGTAGTGTCTTCGGAGCCTGCTGGCAGAGATCATTCTCAGAAAATGATCACCACGTTGTATTTCCTTAGGTCTGCACTGACATTTCAAACATCCCATCCAATTTTCTGGACCAAGCAAACCACACCATTTTCCAGAATTAATCCAAAGACGATGGCCAACCAAGAGAGCATTCGGTTCAAGTTCAATGTAACTGCAAAAGAAAACAAAACAAATGTACTGATTTCCAGCTAAGAAGTCCACAGAAACCATGTGAGAATTCATATTAATTTGTATGTGTAAGAAATCACACCAGTGTGTTAAAATCTGAATTCGAAAGCCATGCATAAAATTAACATGAAATTTTCATCTTCCAGACATACAAAGAATTCTATTTAATGTTTCAATGATCCACGCTAAGGTGTCTCAAACCGTAACTGATGTATGCAATGTAACATATACAAAGAGATGGTGGATAAAAAAAAAAAGAAAAAGCACCTCTTATTTAAGTTTTTTTTTTTTTTTAATTCACTTTATATGAAAGTTTAAATATTACTGTTTTAGGCTGAAGCTATGTCAGTGATGTCTGATACTGATACAACAACAAAAGTGACTTTAAAAAACTTTAAAAGTGACGAAAGTGACTAACAGCTGCATTCTCACACAAGTTCTACACAAATCATGTATTAAAAAAGCAAAAACGTACCTCTAATTGCCTGAGAGTTTGATGTCAAGACAAATACTTTTATAAACACAAGGCACAAAGGCGTATAGTCATGTTCCCAAATAACAGCTGGAATTAGCAAAAGTTTTCCATAGCCAGACAACAGCAGTGCTTTGAGAAGTAAAATGAAGTCAGACTTGGTTTTTAGCATCTCAGGTCTCATCCACCACAAAGCAATAAAGATGCCAACCAGAAATGAAGTTTGTTCTAAGAGGAAATAAGAGGAGATGGAAAGAGAGAATGAAGCACCAAAATCAAGTCATTTTTTTGAAACATTTTAATGAAATGCTTTGTGTCAAATGAAACTGAGACACTGCTATTTAAAAGACATATGTAAACATGAACACGTCCTCCAGCTCCTGCATTCATTTTAATAGTCATATGTGACTATTACTTACCTAAGCTAATTCTGTATCATTACATTCAAAATAACTATCACAGATTTCTGTACGTAGCATTGTCATACTTGTAATTTTTGACACTATACAGCACAGGCAGTTTAATACATTAAAACTCTACTTTTCAACAAAAGGAGGGGTTTTTTGTTTGTTTGTTTGTTTGTTTGTTTGTTTTTCCCAAGCTGTCTGTTCGTCTGTAAAATAAGATCATCAATACTTTTTATTTTTGAAAAGGTCACCAGCAATGAACTCTTTCCATGCAGCACCAGGAGAAACACTGCAGTGAAAATATCATTGAGCTATTAGACTGTTCTTGACACCTTCTCTCTGTGTAACACTGGAACTCATGTAGATGTCAAAACAACTCTCACAACAACTGGCTGAGCTCTATACTAGTTTTCAAACTATGAAAACGGTTCAGACCACGATTTTGAATATTGCTACTTTTCAGTGATTTGATATATAATGCTGACAATATTGGTCTAAATTGTAATCAATGTTGGGATATGAATTTCATAGAATCATAATCATAGAATAGCTTGGGTTGGAAGGGACCTAAAAGATCAACTAGTTCTAACCCTCCTGCTAGTAAATTAGAGAACATGTGCATAATCATTTAACCATGCTGGGTCGGACATAACATCTATTCTAATGTGGTTTTTTTGTTTGTTTTTTTTGCAATACAGGCTTGCTGAAAGACTCATAAAATTATTGAATGCTTAGAATGTACACTTGATAGTTAAATGAAATAATTATTGATCTTACCTAAAGAAGCAATACCAAACATCCTATAAAAATCCCATTCCTTGGCATATCTGATTAAGTCATCAGGATCTGTATTTTGGCTTGAATCCTGCAGTTGGAGCCACCTGAGATAAGCTTCACAGAGCAAACAAAATACGCAGAGCTTACCATGAATCTGGTAAATGAAAGAACAATAAAAGCATTACTGTTAAATCAGCATAAATTAAATCAGTGTTAAATTAGTATTTGATATACATTTCTATATCTCTAAACAAACAAGCTCTGTAGTTATTTTCTATTTGCTTAGTAATATAAGCAAATTACTTCTGTTGAGCCACTAGTTTAGCACATCATCTTTTTAACATCAATTAACCTGATAGGCAAATTAGAGAGTGTAGAAAACTGTGTTAACAGTTCTGCACAGAAGAAAATACATAAGTAGTTTTTAAAGCCTGCTTTTTATTTTTATATTTTTTAAATTGTTAAAACTCTTTCAGTTAGAAATATAAAAACGAAAATTGTGCTGTAGCTAATAGAGCTACACTGTCAAAAACTTCAGTGTAACAGCATCTACTCCATTCAATGAACTGTTTTAAGCACCCTTGTGTTTATTTTTCCCTGTGGCAATCTGTATCTCCATTAGAAGAAACTGGTAGTGTAGTTAGACCAAAAATATTTTTTACTTCAGACAAGGGTGAGGAATCAACAATAAAAGGAGCAATATAACCAAACTAAACTTAAAGTATCCTCTGAAGTGATGCAAAAATTATGTCATGAGTGTCCATACTTCACATATTTCAACATTAAACATGGTCTATAAGCCAATGGGGGAGAGGGTGAACTTTGATTTTACATAGATTTAACAAACAATGCAACTTCTATGAACGAATACTCTTTTTTTTTCTTTTTGATCCAGTAGAGACTAGTTATGCTGACTGCATGCACAGCCTAAGCAAGTTTTAAAATTCAATTGATGGATGACATTTCCACAAATGGAACATTCTTTCAGAAGCCTCATGGAAAACATCACCACCAGCCTCCAGAAGCAATGAATTAATTACAAACCTTTAATCAGATTTCTGTTTGAAAGACCAGGCCAGTATATCTATCTACATTGCTGAACACTGGACTGGTCAAGAAGTATCAACATGAACACAACATATGCTTATGCTTGCATCGTTTGTTGTAAATTAGCTTCCCTTTCCTGGAAAAAAAGGAAATCTATCAGACCAACTACCTCTACACTCCAATAGTATGGCCAGCACAACTAAGTTGACTCCGTAACTGCGTCAAGAACAAGAATGCTCCATGTGAAAGCATTATCTCTTGCTACAGTTTTCAGGACAAGTTTAATTACTCAGGAGCAAACTCACAAGAAAGTAGTAGCATAGGTTTAATTGGTATTAATTGGCTTAGTACTGGTAATATGCCATGTTGTACTACTATAGCTCACTTCAAAAATAATTGTTTCCATCAGCAATTTAAGTTAGAAACAAATTTGAAATTAGAACTTTCCCTTCCAATGAGTCCAACTAGGACTCACTTTAATATGTAGGATGATAGCTGTTTTTACTGGTATTGTAGAGAAAGTAACTTTCTCAGTAACAGCTAGAGTTTGAGACTTCATACGTTCCATTCGTAATATTAGACCCTTTATTTGTTTGAGAACCAAACAGGTTCGGCTTGCTCATAGCTGTGAAAGGGAACAGTTCCTGATTTTTACAGCTATTCCAACCGATTTAACAAACATAAATATTGTCTTTAACATAAAAAAGTCAGAAAGTGGGGGCATAGCAACTTACATTTATCTTTGTATTGAAAAGAATGTGTCTGTATGCTTGTGCTTTACACAAAATTGCATTAATCAAGATGATAACAGGATCATACTCAATGTATTTGTCCACAGGTTTCTGGCAGGATTTCTGAAAATCATAAAATAACAAGAATTAGGAAAAAAAAAAAAAAAGTTTATGAAATGTTCCTCCGAGCTTAGCACAATTGCAGAAATACAAAGTAGCTAGTCAATTCTTGTTAGTCTTTCCTTAGTGTAATCTTAATTTTCAAAAGGTTTTTAATTCATCCACAAAAATTGTACGTTCCCCCTTTGACACTACGGTTAACACAAAGATTTCCTTTGTAAGCCAGAAAGATACACCATTTACTTTTGTAGGCTTCAGATTAACACAGATCATTAAATTATGAAGGATGTACTTAGTTAGTTACCATTTCCTTCTTTTTAAAGAGATGCTTGATCCTCCTGACAAGAGGCACTTGTTGTAACAGTTAACAGAATGGGAATGAACAGTCCTACAAGAGCCTCAACCAGGAGACCTGAGGGGGAAATAACTTGTAGGAGCAAGCAGAGGAGCAGCAGCACCTCAAGTACTGTGATCAGCTTTCGGCCCCTCACTACAAGGACATGGAGGCCCTGGAACATGTCCAGAAAAGGGCTACAGAGCTGGTGATGGGCCTGGGACACAAGTCCTGTGAGGAGCAGCTGAGGGAGCTGGGGGTGTTTAGTGTGAAGAGGAGGCTCAGGGGAGACCTCATTGCTCTCTGCAACTGCCTGAAAGGAAGGTGTGAGGAGCTGGAGACCGGCCTCTTCTCACAGATAACTAGTGACAGGACTAGAGGGAATGGCCTCAAGTTGTGCCAGGGGAGGTTCAGGTTGGAAGTGAGGAGACATTTCTGCTCAGAAAGAGCAGTCAGGCACTGGGACGGGTTGCCCACGGAGGTGGTGGTGTCACGAACCCTCTGGGGGGTTTTAAGGAAAAATTGGAGGTGGTGCTTAAGGACATGATTTAGTGGGTGACAGTGGTAGTAGGGGGGGGTTGGAGCAGATCATCTTGGAGACATTTTCCGACTTTAATGATTCCACAATTTTATTCAACCAACAGCCATTTTGGGGATTTCTTCTTGATAGGGGCTTCCGCTCTGCCCCCAGGAGGGTTTTGAGGAGAACCGTGCCACGGCTGCCCCGCTTGGATGTGGCTCTGGCCACGGCTCCCTCTCACTGAGAAATCCAGGGCACAATCTCAAACACGGGGGGCTCAGGCCCACCGCCCCGCTGGTCAGACAGACCCCCTCTGCAGACTGCAGTGGCAGCAGCAGGCTTCGAAGCCCAGCTGCCCGCGTCCTCCCCAGCCTCATCATGGCCTTTGTTGCCTGCCCATCTCCCGGCAACAGGCCCTGTGACCTCAGGGCTGGGTATAAAAGCAGGCTGCGGCTGGGCACCGCTGCTAGTGCTGCTGGTCACTGCCGCTAGTGCTGCTGGTGACTGCCTCTAGTGCTGTTGGTCACTGCCTCTAGTGCTGGTAGTCACTGCCGCTAGCGCTGGTGGTCACTGCTGGAGCTCTGCTCAGCGTGACAGCCACCCCAGCGTCGATTTGTGTTCACCAGGAGAGAGCAGGATGAAGTTCATCCTGGCTCTCCTCCTGGTCACGGCTCTGGCCGTGGCTGTGTTCCAGGCATGTGGCCTTGGCCTCTGCGGCCACCACTGCTGGGAAAGGGTCAGGGTCAGCCGGAGCCTAGGCGCCAAGCACCAGGTCTCCAACTGGCCCTGCAGCCTCGGGCTTTCCAGCTGCCCCAGCCGAATCCGGCTCAGGCTGAACTCCGTGGACCCTTCAGAGGGCCCAAAGCTACGTCCCGTCGGCACCGAGCGCCAGCCCTCCGACCTGCCCTACCCGCTACTCCACTTCGCGGAATACCTTGCCCTGGGCGGGAGAGTCTGGCTGCTGTGCACTCACTGGGACACCATCTGCTCCCTTGGCGTGGGGCTGCTTGCCCACAGCCTCTGGAGAAGAGTAAAGAGACGCCTCAGACAGGTGAGTGCTGGAGACGCCGCGTGCAGGAAAGGGCCAGCTGTTGTGAGCCCCCACGGCTGCCTGGAGCAGTCCTACGAGGCTGGAAGCTCTGGAGGAAGCCGAGCCCAGCAGGACAATTCGCCACCTCGTGAGCCCTCATCCCTGCCCTTCACTGTGCCGCTTCTCTTGTTGCTTCCAGGGCACGGGCCGGCGGGCCTCAGCTTCCTTTTGGACAGACCGCCGGGGAAAGGACGCTCTGGGTGATGGTGCCTTTTTCGGACGGACGGAGGCCAACGCTGCCATCATGGTGAGGTGCCTGAAGCACCTCTACCAGCTCCGCCTGCAACAGCTTGGGCTGCCACATCGGAGGAAGAAGGCACAAAACAAGCACGGGAAAAGAACAGCCCTCGTGTGCCCCCTCCGCAAATTCATCTAGAGCGTGCATCCCGTGCACCGGTGACAGGAAAGGGAGCGCGGCGAGTGAGTGCTGCTGGCCATGGGTTTGGGGAGGCTGATGCTCCAGGAGAAGGGGGGAGAAGAGCTCGGAACCCGTGGCTGGGGGTTGCCCCATAGGAGGAGCCCATGACCCAGGGAAAGGGGCGCGTGGCCCGGCCACCACCCACGGCCCTGTAAGATGGCAGTGGCCAGGGAATGCCCACGACCTGTTGGGGTAGCCCTTGGGCTTAGGACCTTCAGGCCCGTGAGAGGGTAGGCATCGCACTGGGAAAAGGGGCAGGTGGAAGGAAGCGCCTGGCTAGTAATTGTGGCACAGCATTTTCAGCCACCTGACAGTCAATTCTCTTCAGATTGACAGCGAGCCGGTGAGGCAGGACACACCTCAGCCCTCCGAAGGCTCTCGCTGCGCTGAAGGCATCTCCCCTGACAACTGGATGCCAACATCGCCCTGAACACCTCCTCCCTGCGTGGGCCCCACTGACAATGCCAGCTGTCCCCTGGTGGGCTGCCCACGCCCAGCCAGAACAACAGCCAGCGGGGACTCGCCATTCATCTCATGAGGACCTCTGAGGAGAAGTCTCCTTTTCCATCCTCCCTGAGGTGCCGCTGGGACCGCTGGCATCCCAAAGGACGTGGCTCTGCTTTGTTGCTCCACAGAGGACAGCAGGAGCATGTGTGTGCAGCAGAGCTGGCTGGGAGACTCCAGAAAATTTCTGTTGGTAGCAGACCACTTCTCCCAGCTCAATAAAGATCATCCCTACAGAACCTGTGTCCGTCCTTTTGGTACCAAGGGGCTTGGGGCAGCAGTCACGTGGGAGGCAGTGGGGCAAGTGAGGGCTGCTGTGTGGGGGGTGTAGAGAACACACCTGCAGAGGAACGAGGGAGCTGGGCCGGGAGAGAAGAGCTGCGAGGTGCCGCCCAGGCGCCCATGCCCCAGAAGGAGAGACCACATCCTGGCAGGGTGCCCGTGTCCCACTGAGGTTTCCTGGGGGTGCCCATGGCCCTGGGAGGTGGCAGTGGCTGGTGAGTGCCCAGGACCCTGAGAATCATGTCCCTGGGGACTAGTTCCATACTAACTCCACTCCTATTTCACAACACTTTACATTTGGAGGCTCTGCATAGGGACCCGGTAAGTTTGGATCAATGGCAGAGGCCAAGGGGATGAGGTTCAACATGGCTGAGGGCCGGGTCCTCTGCTTTGGCCACAACAACCCCATGCAGTGCTACGGGCTTGGGACAGAGTGACTCAAAAGCTGAGCAGAGGACAAGGATCCAGGGGTGTCAGTAGATACTCATCTGAACATGAGCTGGCAGTGAGCCCAGGTAGCCAGAAAGACATCCAGCATGCCTGGCTTGTATCAGGAACGGTGTAGCCAGCAGGACAAGGGAGGTGATCGTCCCCCTGTGCTCTGCTCTGGTGAGGCCGCACCTCGAGTGCTCTGTTCAGCTTTGGGCCCCTCACTACAAGAAGGACATCGAGGCCCTGGAGCGTGTCCAGAGAAGGGCTACGAAGCTGGTGAAGGGCCTGGAGCACAAGGCCTGTGAGGAGCGGCTGAGGGAACTGGGGTTGTTTAGTCTGGAGAAGAGGAGGCTCAGGGCAGACCTCATTGCTCTCTG
The DNA here is from genome assembly GCF_963932015.1 of Anas acuta. Classification (NCBI taxonomy): domain Eukaryota; kingdom Metazoa; phylum Chordata; class Aves; order Anseriformes; family Anatidae; genus Anas; species Anas acuta. The sequence continues at coordinate 43,039,783 of NC_088981.1, read as the reverse complement.
CAACTGCCTGAAAGGAAGGTGTGAGGAGCTGGGGACCGGCCTCTTCTCACAGATAACTAGTGACAGGACTAGAGGGAATGGCCTCAAGTTGTGCCAGGGGAGGTTCAGATTGGAAGTGAGGAGACATTTCTGCTCAGAAAGAGCAGTCAGGCACTGGGACGGGTTGCCCACGGAGGTGGTGGTGTCACGAACCCTCTGGGGGGTTTTAAGGAAAAATTGGAGGTGGTGCTAAAGGACATGATTTAGTGGGTGACAGTGGTAGTAGGGGGTGGTTAGAGCAGATCATCTTGGAGACATTTTCCAACTTTAATGATTCTACAATTTTATTCAACCAACAGCCATTTTGGGGATTTCTTCTTGATAGGGGCTTCCGCTCTGCCCCCAGGAGGGTCTTGAGGAGAACCGTGCCACGGCTGCCCCGCTTGGATGTGGCTCTGGCCACGGCTCCCTCTCACTGAGAAATCCAGGGCACAGTCCCAAACACGGGGGGCTCAGGCCCACCGCCCCGCTGGTCAGACAGACCCCCTCTGCAGACTGCAGTGGCAGCAGCAGGCTTCGAAGCCCAGCTGCCCGCGTCCTCCCCAGCCTCGCCTTTGTTGCCTGCCCATCTCCCGGCAACAGGCCCTGTGACCTCAGACCTGGGTATAAAAGCAGGCTGCGGCTGGGCACCGCTGCTAGTGCTGTTGGTCACTGCCTCTAGTGCTGGTAGTCACTGCCGCTAGTGCTGTTGGTCACTGCCGCTAGTGCTGCTGGTGACTGCCTCTAGTGCTGTTGGTCACTGCCTCTAGTGCTGTTGGTCACTGCCGCTAGCGCTGGTGGTCACTGCTGGAGCTCTGCTCAGCGTGACAGCCACCCCAGCGTCGATTTGTGTTCACCAGGAGAGAGCAGGATGAAGTTCATCCTCGCTCTCCTCCTGGTCACGGCTCTGGCCGTGGCTGTGTTCCAGGCATGTGGCCTTGGCCTCTGCGGCCACCACTGCTGGGAAAGGGTCAGGGTCAGCCGGAGCCTAGGCGCCAAGCACCAGGTCTCCAACTGGCCCTGCAGCCTCGGGCTTTCCAGCTGCCCCAGCCGAATCCGGCTCAGGCTGAACTCCGTGGACCCTTCAGAGGGCCCAAAGCTACGTCCCGTCGGCACCGAGCGCCAGCCCTCCGACCTGCCCTACCCCCTGCTCCACTTCGGGGAATACCTTGCCCTGGGCGGGAGAGTCTGGCTGCTGTGCACTCACTGGGACACCATCTGCTCCCTTGGCGTGGGGCTGCTTGCCCACAGCCTCTGGAGAAGAGTAAAGAGACGCCTCAGACAGGTGAGTGCTGGAGACGCCGCGTGCAGGAAAGGGCCAGCTGTTGTGAGCCCCCACGGCTGCCCGGAGCAGTCCTACAAGGCTGGAAGCTCTGGAGGAAGCCGAGCCCAGCAGGACAATTCGCCACCTCGTGAGCCCTCATCCCTGCCCTTCACTGTGCCGCTTCTCTTGTTGCTTCCAGGGCACGGGCCGGCGGGCCTCAGCTTCCTTTTGGACAGACCGCCGGGGAAAGGACGCTCTGGATGATGGCGCCTTTTTCGGACGGACGGAGGCCAACGCTGCCATCATGGTGAGGTGCCTGAAGCACCTCTACCAGCTCCGCCTGCAACAGCTTGGGCTGCCACATCGGAGGAAGAAGGCACAAAACAAGCACGGGAAAAGAACAGCCCTCGTGTGCCCCCTCCGCAAATTCATCTAGAGCGTGCATCCCGTGCACCGGTGACAGGAAAGGGAGCGCGGCGAGTGAGTGCTGCTGGCCATGGGTTTGGGGAGGCTGATGCTCCAGGAGAAGGGGGGAGAGGAGCTCGGAACCCGTGGCTGGGGGTTGCCCCATAGGAGGAGCCCATGACCCAGGGAAAGGGGCGCGTGGCCCGGCCACCACCCACGGCCCTGTAAGATGGCAGTGGCCAGGGAATGCCCACGACCTGTTGGGGTAGCCCTTGGGCTTAGGACCTTCAGGCCCCTGAGAGGGTAGGCATCGCACTGGGAAAAGGGGCAGGTGGAAGGAAGTGCCTGGCTAATAATTGTGGCACAGCATTTTCAGCCACCTGACAGTCAATTCTCTTCAGATTGACAGCGAGCCATTCATCTCATGAGGACCTCTGAGGAGGAGTCTCCTTTTCCATCCTCCCTGAGGTGCCGCTGGGACCGCTGGCATCCCAAAGGACGTGGCTCTGCTTTGTTGCTCCACAGAGGACAGCAGGAGCACGCGTGTGCAGCAGAGCTAGCTGGGAGACTCCGGAAAATTTCTGTTGGTAGCAGACCACTTCTCCCAGCTCAATAAAGATCATCCCTACAGAACCTGCGTCCGTCCTTTTGGTACCAAGGGGCTTGGGGCAGCAGTCACGTGGGAGGCAGTGGGGCAAGTGAGGGCTGCTGTGTGTGGGGTGTAGAGACCACACCTGCAGAGGAATGAGGGAGCTGGGCAGGGAGAGAAGAGCTGCGAGGTGCCGCCCAGGCGCCCATGCCCCAGAAGGAGAGACCACATCCTGGCAGGGTGCCCGTGTCCCACTGAGGTTTCCTGGGGGTGTCCATGGCCCTGGGAGGTGGCAGTGGCTGGTGAGTGCCCAGGACCCTGAGAATCATGTCCCTGGGGACTAGTTCCATACTAACTCCACTCCTACTTCACAACACTTTACATTTGGAGGCTCTGCATAGGGACCTGGTCAGTTTGGATCAATGGCAGAGGCCAAGGGGATGAGTGCTCTTTTCAGCTTTCGGCCCCTCACTACAAGAAGGACATCGAGGCCCTGGAGCGTGTCCAGAGAAGGGCTACGAAGCTGGTGAAGGGCCTGGGACACAAGTCCTGTGAGGAGCGGCTGAGAGAGCTGGGGGTGTTTAGTGTGAAGAGGAGGCTCAGGGCAGACCTCATTGCTCTCTGCAACTGCCTGAAGGGAAGGTGTGAGGAGCTGGGGACCGGCCTCTTCTCACAGATAACTAGTGACAGGACTAGAGGGAATGGCCTCAAGTTGTGCCAGGGGAGGTTCAGATTGGAAGTGAGGAGACATTTCTGCTCAGAAAGAGCAGTCAGGCACTGGGACGGGTTGCCCAGGGAAGTGGTGGTGTCACGAACCCTCTGGGGGTGTTCAAGGAGAGGTTAGACGTGGTGCTTGGGGACATGGTTTAGTGGGTGACATTGGTGGTTAGGGGGGTGGTTGGAAGAGGTGATGTTGGAGGGATTTTCCAACCCTAATGATTCTCCAGTCATAGCCACCACCTCAGCTCAAAGAAGGGCACTTGCAGAAGGCTGTGTACGTGTGGGCCGACCTTCTCCTGCCACTGGTCCTCCAGCCTCTCCTGAGCTAATCCCACTCCCCTGGGCCTACACATTGGCTGCCATGCTCAGAGTACCAAAGTCACAGAAACGATCCCTATTTCCATTTTAATCAGCGCACAGCTGTGCACTGCCAGAACGGAAATCTGTGTACAGCAGCTTTCTGAAATGCTGCCACAGTCAGAAGAATCATTAGACAACGTGAACCTACAGACAAACTGTCAGCAAAGAGCAAATGGTTTCCGCCATTTTAGAGTATTCCCTGTGTCCAAAGCTAATTCTGATAAATATAAAGGCAAAGATATTATTGGAGAATTTGATCAGGTAAAAATTCACTAGCAAATTGACTCAAAAGACCAATCTCCATATCAAGAAAAGCATCTGAACAAATGTTTCATAATCAAATAGACTGTCCGAGGAACACTGCTACCACCACTCAGTGCTTCTTGGTCCAGCTCAAGAAAAACAACAACAAACTTATTTAGATCAGAAAAGAAAATACTACGTATAACAGCAGTGCAGAACTCAAAAATTAAAGTTAATTAAAAAATTAACTTAATTAACCAACCGTTGGAAGGGTCTAACATTAAAGTCAGAGCGATGGAAGAAAGGATGTAATTACCAGAAGACCACAGTTACAGCATTTAATAAAGAGACAAATCTACCACAGAAGAAATCTTAATTAAAGGCAATGCCTTGCTTCATTTCCTTCTACAGGAAAATCATGAACACATTCATTTAGGCAGCAATTTACTTATGTCAAATCTCCAGGCTGATGTAGCACAGGTAAACTCCAATTTTTTTGTAAGCTTATTCACACAAGCACTGGACAAGCACAAACAAAAGATTTTTCTTCAACACAGCGTGTGTTGTAAAGGTTAAGGATGAAGGATATCCTCCATGCCCACAAATTCATTATGCTCTCCAATCTTCCTAGAACTGAACGTTTTTACACCAGGGCCCAAAACCTTTCTGGGAGGAATAAAGAACCATTTTTGCAAATGAAGGGGTCCTGGCCAAACACCCATCAAAACCCCTACAGCTAAAAGCTACTGAAAAGTTTTAACTGATGGCTGAGAAGCATTTTAGATAATTAAAATATATCAGACCAATCCTCCAGGCAAAACAAAACATCTAGAAATTCTACCACAGGCATACAGGGAGACTGCCACAAATACACAAGTAGCAGCATTAGGCATGAGGGGCTTCTCCTCCAGAGCTTCTGGCTGCCACAACCAAACAAATCTTCTGCAGCTGTAAGGATGATGCTTAATTCAATATTTCAACATACCACCACCAAACATTTAAGAATCCTATTTCCCTTGTGTTATTTTAATGGCAAAAAGAAAATCTGACATATCACAAAACCCAGCCACTTTCAAGGACATTTCACACAAAGACAGGAACATATATAAATGTCTGGCTGTCTTCTTGAGTTAGACCAGCATCCTATTCTTAATATACTCAATTTCTATTTGAGTATTAACCATATAAAGGAAAAGCCTTTTTGCTTATCCGGCCATTGACCAAAGTGAGTTTTTGGGAGATTCAGGGACTTGTGAGATCTTCGAAGCATTGCACTGAACACTTGTATGTGTGCTGACACAGACTTACCAGACAAAATGAAGACATTTCTTGTATAACGAGGACATTCAAGAATAAGTAAGACCTCCAAAATCCAATTTTCTCTGTGCCTGACTTTGCTTTTGCTTTTTTTTTTTTCTTCTTCCCCTTTTCCCGCTGTAATACTAAAACATCTACCACTAACCTTAAACACCTAGCAAGGAAACTCGTGACTAGAGCCTGACTTCAGCAAAATCAATGCAAGCAAAGGTTAATGCAGTTCAAGTGCATGTATGTTTATCTTGACAGCTTTAGCTAGGTAAAATGATGTAACTTCATGAACATCGATAATCCCTAGCTCTTCTGCAGCAGATCAGCAGGAGCAGCTCAGCTATGCAGAACTGGTGGCAGGCCTCCTTCTAAGATTTCAGCCAGGCTGCTCAGAGTGAGCTAAAATACTGGTGCTCATGTCTAATTCCCGCTGTACAGCTATAGACAACAGCCCATTCAGCATCACCGGTGAAGTACATCTTTAACAAAACCGAGCTTTTTCAGCTTTCTTTTGTCTTTCTCAAATAAACGAATAATTTATTACAACCAGATCTAAACCTACTGAAAGGAGTATCTGGATTTCTGCATGTTTTTAAAACAGTTTCTAATTTGTTCCTTAAACATGCAATTGACGTCATAAACAGGACATAACCGGTGTATTTTCTTGAAAAAATAGATGACTTGGATTACAAGCTATTTTCAGGTTATGCTGCAGAAGAGACAGGTCAAATGAGCCACCGTTAATTTCACTTACAGATTTTCTTCTAAATTGCTACGTTTCAGTTTATAGGAACGCTTGATACTAACACACTCAAGTCCCATAAATACTTCTATCCTCTAAAAAATGCTATTTTGAATGTATTTCAGTATTCCAATGAATTAAAATGAATATTAATTTATGAATTATTGACAGTATTTGAGTATGTTTGTCTGTTACTTCAAAAAACAAATTTCTACTCTATGATAACTAGGCACATTTTTAAATGAAAGTATTTTATTTTAAAAAAGACATCTTTAAGATGCAAGCCTCTTCAAACACCAGTACAACCACGTTCTTCAGTTAAGCTTACAAGATGCTTTCTGATCAAAACAATCAGAAAAAAGATCAGAAAAGCAATATGTATTTTAACAGCAAGTTTTATTAAATAAGAATAAAGTACTAAAATGCTAATTATTACTGCATTTTTACCAGCCTTTTATAAAATTCTGTTCAAAAGGTGTACCTATTCTTTATTCATCAGAGATATGCAGCTGTGAACACAGTCCACAGATTTATGCAAAATAAATGATGGCGTATAAATATTTGGGGAAGTACCTACTGTCACCAAAGGGCTAAGTTCCTAAAGTATATGAACATACATTTTTAGAGTGCTCTCTCCAACATTAAAATATACTGGATTTTTAAGTAAAAGCACTTGAGAATGGGGCTGGGAGAAGGGAAAAGCATTCTTCTTGACGAGAAGTCTAGAGTGTACTACAGAAAATAAATAAAATAAATGTATTGAATAACCAGGCTCCATCCTAAATTAAAAACAACATGAATACTACACCACAGCACGAATATATTTGCAAATCTGTGGATAATAGGAATAGCAGTGCAACAGTTTCGTTTTAGTATTGCTTTTTCTAGTGTTTAGAGTTTGGCAAAATGAAGCTACAATTTTTTGCTGGTCTACCCTTAGAGCAAATCTTACCATTTCCATGGGTTCAACATGAACACAAGTTCAGTTACATAGGTTCAGAGGGCAAAATAACATGCAGCCATTATTTTGAGAGATTACCCTTAACCCCAGCAGCACCCTTAAACAATAAAACGTAATCAGCCGTGCTGCTTTCAGGAATGGGTTCTTTATGAAGGATGCAGCTATATTAACATGCCAAAAAATAAAACAGTTCAGTTTGAAATGCTCTCCGTTTCACAAAATTAAAATTAAATATATTTTTATAATATTTTTCCTAAATGAAACACATTGCAGCAGTGAGTTGCTCTGCAGATTGAGTTATGTAAATGCAGTACTTTATTTTCCAGGATGATGTTTTTACTCTTGGGAGATTCTTCACCTTACCACACAAATGCTTTGCATTCAGAGCATTTATAGTCTCTCTGCCTTGCTGCAATAAAAGAGCTTTTCAATTATTTTTTAATTGCAGAAAAGCTAAATGAAGTGTGCCCTGCTCAGGCAATTTGGCTTTCTTATTACAAAACACAAGGGGGATCCTGGCTGAACACTATGCATTGCAATGGATAATTTATTTTCCTTTGTTAGGGTCTGAAGCTATTAACAATTTTGAAACTCTTTTTAAACAAAAAAGTGATTTAAAATCAAATACAAAAAAAAAAGAGCTTTTCCTTCTGCTTTTGAATCAATCAAGTTCACTAATTCCCTTTTATATTCTTTCCACTTCAACTGCAGAATTTATCTGAGGTTAGCCCAATTGTATTTTTTTTTTGTCCTATAGCATTAATACTATAATGGCTATGTTATCAGAACAGTACTTTTGTTACTGCTGTTAACAGCTGGTTCAGAATATATGAACTGAATATTTTGCTATGTTACTTACACATCATTTCAGTGCTAAGGATTTGAGTGTTAAAAATCATTTCTATAACGAAACACCTACACTTACTTTGACCATCACTTCTGGGTAAAAATAGGGAAAATGTCAGCATGCTTACAGTGCAGGACTCACACCGGACTGATGAGTGAGACACAGCAGCCACCAAACCTTACCTTCACTGGAGGCAATTCTCACACATCCACCCCGTCTGCCCCCCTAATTATCACACTGAATCAAAAAACCACACTGAACAGGTTCTTGCTGAGGAGGTGAATTTCCTCAAAAAATTACTATCCACTTATAAATACCTGCAAGTCCTTTTTAAGGAGCAACAGCCCACCTATTCTTTGTAATGACATTTCCACAGCAAAATCCATGCACGATGAGAAAAAGGTTCATTCACTAAATACAAATCTCAAGAATGAATGCACCGTCTCAGAGGTCTGGGGTTGGCTTCTGCTGAAACTAATACCAATTAAACAGATTTAAGAAAAAAAAAAGTTAGAATTTGAAAAATTTGTAGCAGTTGGCCACCCCACAGGACATTTAACAAAAGACATGACTCCTCCATCCCAAATTTCATGGCACTAAGTGGAATTTTATGTTTGATAAAGGAAGAACATTTCCTTAAGTTTTGCAGTAGCCTTTGCAAAATTATTTCCAGAGTACATATTAACACCTGTGAGGTCTGCTTGTCTGCATCAGAATTACACCACGGAACTCTAAGAAACTTATTTTTTGTAAGAGCAATAGAAACGATTACTGGAACTAAGCTGAAGCAGTGCCGTATTAGATCAAATTTCCTAAACTGCACTCTAATATTGTGGGCTGGAAACAGATGAGCTCTAGTGGAAGCTTTTAGTATTTGCCTCTGGAAAAAAAAATAATCCATTCTTCTCTCGAGCATTAAACTATGGAATACAGAATCGTGGTATTTTGTGTGCACATACAAATTCAAGTCTTCTACCTGAATATTAGTCCCAGATCATGTTAAACACATCCTAAAAATAAATGTAGGGCTACATGGAAGATCCTGTTTGGAGAACTCAACTTCTTCAACCTCAAGATGATGTTCCAAATGGTGCTGCATGACAGGACCATTCTGACAATGGCAAAGACCTTCTAGGTGCTGATTTATTAGCTCATCAAGGAGCACTTTAAAATAGGATTGGAGCAAGTTCATAGGGTCAATATAGAATAGCGAGAGCTGTGACAATGTTCTACATGCTCCTAATTTTCTGGAGATAAAAACTAAGTAGATGAGCCTATTACACTTCATATTATTTTAATATGAAACAAATAGTTTGTATTTTCCTTTACGTGTCACTATTTCAAGGACTACTTGAAAATGGGAATGAGATACAAGTATCCCACTGCTATTTAACAAAAAAAAAATATTTGGATAACATCCGTTGTTTTCACTTTGAGTATGATTATGCAGTCTTTTCCAGGTAGGTATTCTTCATTTTTTTCTTCTTTATGCCATAAAGGACTAGCAGTCTAACTCCATGCTCTGATTTCACAAAGGATGTTCTCAGGTCAAGTGAATACGCCTTCTGGTCTCACCTTAGTCCTCCAAATTTTCTGAAATGCATTCAGATTTTCATGACAGTTCCCACTGTAATTTAGGGTCTACATTCCAAGCTATATAAATGCCTGATCTAAATGATATTTCATTCTGGTAAGCAGGATCTTTGCATTTTTTGAAGTGCAGAAAATTCTACTGATTACAATTTTCAGGTTAATGACAAACTCACTCTAACACTGCTCTTGAATTTCGTGAAGGGTATCAAGTGACATTCTGTGCTTGGATAGTTCTTGTCAACAGCACGATGCTGAATGTTACTGCGGTGACAAGAACATTCTTCCAGATTAAAGGGCAGAAATGAAACAAGAATTGCCCTGTTATTTTTATAATTGCCATGAGTTCTTGATAGCTGAAGATGACAACAGTGCTTTCCTGCAATACGTACATAAAGCTGAATTTAGATCAGCTCACTTCAAGGAGCCTTTTGATCTTAACAATTTTCTAACATTCTGATCTCCACTTGATAAACTGTGAAGTGACGTGCTTCTTACCGCCTGGTCCTCCTCTCAGCCCGTCGTGGGGGGCCAGAAATGGAGAGAAAGGATTAGAGATTATGTGATAACACCAAGTAAGGGCCACTAGGACTAAGACAAATCAAACCATGACAACCCACAACATAGCTGCAGGAAAATGATTGACAGGAATAAGAGAAGAATGCTACACATCTGGACCTGTATGGAGAAAGGCAGACTCAACTCCAATTCATTAGGACAGTGTGGTTCATTTATTCTTTCTTTTACACCGTTCTTTGTTCTTTCAAACAGTTCTGCATTTGTGATGAACACGGCAACGGCGACTTTTGACTCTGACCTTAATGGGATGTCAGAGCTCCAAGAGAACAGGGTTCTCTGTCATCAAATGGTTAAATGCTAAGAGGAGCGAGTGCCATCTACTGGATCCCGGTTTCCCTGAGAGATTATCACAGCCAAATAAAAACTGTAATTGATAACACGGGTTCACAAGACGTACTAAGTCTCATGGGATATGGCTGCAGGCATAAACATTACACTTGTCCCTTCGCATCCAACTTGTTCTTGATTTCAAAGACGAGTTTGAAGCTCCACAGTAAACTAACGATTGATATATAATATTAATGCTAAGAAGTGACTAAAAATCTGTCTTTCCCTGCAGCATACAAGCCTACAGCCAGCAGAAGCCAATTTCTATTACCTAATTTGTCTTCCACCTGAGAAAAACTGTTGCTCTCTCCAGTTTTTGAGAAATCCGTAGAGATTTTTGTGTAAGTTTTTAGCTATTTTATGTTCTACAGTAACAACCCATTTTAACATTTTGATCTTTTACTATCTATCCAGATACAAACCAGCCACAGATCTCTATGAACTGACTGCTGAACTCTCTATTTCTGATTCAAGAAACGCTTGAATGACCCCAAATTTTACAGGCGTACAGGAATTTCAGCACAAACCTGGCCACAGCCTGGCAGTTAGCCAACTCACCCAACTTCTTGCAGCGTTCTCTGAGTGCCAAGGGCAGCGTAAGCAGGTGAGGCGAACACAAACGAGGCCTGAACAGCACACAACTAATTTAAGCTTTACTAGATGGTACTAGGTGATGTGTAAATGTGCAAGGTTCCCTGAGTTTATAAGGAGAAGTATAGCATATTGTGAAAAATGCGGATAATTGGCTTAGTGAAGATGTATATTGATAAATCCCTCTGTGACAGATCTTCTCCCACACGCTAAAATATAGGGTGCTAGGTCGCTCAGCTTTTCCACATGTTACCAAAAAAGAAAAAAAAAAAGGAAAAAAAATTAAAGAATATTAAAAAAAAAAAAAAAAAGGAAAAAAATAAAGGAAAAAAAGGGGGAAAAAAGGAAAAAAAGGAAAAAAATGGAAAAGAAAAAAGAAAAAAAAAAAAAGGAAAAAAAAAAAGGAAAAAAACACCCCAAAACCCAAACCACCTCAGAACTAATCCCTGAAGGAGGTACCCAAATGGCACCAAACCTTGACAGGAGTAACTCAGAAAGGTCCGAAAGCCCCGGTTAAAACACCAAGAGCTTGTTTATGACTTCCCCGCGCAGTCTCCACGGGAAGATAAGGCGACAAAGCCGGGACGAGGCGGCTGAGCCCCCCCCCGGCCGTTACTCACGCAGAGGGCGATGCGGAGCACCCCGCGCTGGTAGTCCCGGTACAGCTCCTCCGCGCCGCCGCTGCACTCCACGCAGCGGTACGCGCCCGGCTCCGCCATGGCGCCCGCACCTTCCCTTCCGCCTTCGGAGGCGGCGCGGGGACCGGCCCGCCTCGCGGGGCATGCCGGGAGTTGTAGTTCTCCGCTCCTCCCTCCGGGGAGACCAGCGCGGGGGCCGGACTCCGTATCCCAGGAGGCGCCGCGGCGGCGCCCTCCTCCCTGCCCGTCCCTCGGCGTCCCCCCCTGCGAACATGGCACCTGCCGGCGGCGGCGGCCGCGGGGCCGCCCGGGGGCTGCGGGCGGCGCTGGCGGTGGCGGCGGCGCTGGTGCGGGCCGCGCTGTCGCTGAGCGAGCGCTACCCGGCCGTGTCCCTGCTCAAGCAGGAGCTGCACCGGCAGCGCCAGGGCCCGGCGGCAGAGTGGGCAGAGCAGTACGCGGCCGAGTGCGGTGAGACGGGGTGGGGATGGGGGTGGGCACGGGGATGGGGCTGGGACCGGCAGCGGGGCCGGGAGGGGGAGCCCCGGGGTCCCTCAGGGTCCCTCAGGGCCAGGGGGGGATCGGGGGGTTCACAAAGCCGTGAGCCGCGGCTGGCCGCGAGGGCCGGGCAGACTTTCACCCGGCGCCGAGATCAATAAAAGCTGCGCAATGTGGTGGGGAGGGCTGGCAGCGAGCCCTGTGGCTGGGGGGGGTACGGGGTGCTGTAAGGCAGCCTTTAATTTAATATATATATACACACACGCTTACCCTGCTTGCCCTAAAACAGCAGCACAGCACTCCGCTCCTTGCTATTTAAATCTTGTGGCCAAGTGAATCGCCCGCTGGAAGCGTCCCTGAAGCTCCCAGCTCCTTGGGCAGCTCTCCCAGGAGCCGTGGCTCTCGCTGTCCCGAGGCCTTCCTCTTGCCACGAGGTCCAGGAGTGTCTCTGCTGATCCCACGGAAAGCTGCTAACAAAGCAGGGCGATACAAGCCTGACTGTATCTAACCTGTAGACAAAGACAGCTCTTCTCCTCCTGTATGTACAGCATCGTCATTGCCCCGAGAATTGCGAAGGTGAAAGGGTGCTTTGCCCCCTCTGCCTTGCACCAGGTAGGCTGTTACCGTGCCCTGCCACCTTGTTCAAAAACTTGTTCATTAAGTTTTCACTGCTGTACAGAAAAGGATTCTGGAGTTAGCAGGTCGTGCCGGCATCTCCTTATTTTGACACGTGAAGCCAAACATGCTCAGTGAGCCTACGCTGAATTCCCCATCACTGACTTAAGAGCACTAGCACAGAACTAATAACCTATTGATGATGCTGCCCATGGCAAGGGAGAGAAACATTTTGGCCAGCATAAAGAACAGGGCGGTGCTGAAACCTCTCCCCAGCAATGATTTTTCTGGGAGCTGTGGGTGGTGAGCCACTGTTCTTACAGGACTTTGTGACTTCAGACTTTCACCTTCTGCTTTTCACTAGCCCTGCTTCTGTTGTAAAACTTCTCCCACCCAGTTATCGTTTATGGCTCAGCTTAGTTCCAAGTTTCTGCTTACAGCAAATGGTTTTAGATACTCTTTGACTTCCTTATAAGAAGGTTGTTTCATTTTGTTTTTCCCCTGCACTTGAGAGAAATGGGGAGTTAGCTAACTGCAGGCCTTATGTCATCAAACTACAAGAATAGCACTGCCTGCCAAACTTAATGAGAATGCACATACACCCTCTTCCCCCCTTTCAAATTTAGTATCAGTCTAGGGGCTTTTTGTTTGTTTGTTTGTGGTGTTTATTTACTTTGTTAATCTTTGCTGTCCCAACAAGCTGTGTATCATTCCTAGATTTCAGTGTAGTATTATCCTTAGTAATATACCTGTGACAGTCCTGCATATGTTTAGTCAGTTATGATTTGCCATGTTCTCTCTACTTTCTGCAGTCTTTGTTAGCTCTGTGTCCTGGACTTCCAGCAGCAACTCTTTGCCCACCTCCATGTGATCCCTTCCATTAATTTTCTTCCACAGGTTTGGAATGATGATTTGGTCTTCTATTTGTTGGGCAAGAAAACAGGATCACAGTGCTAGCTGGGGACAGACCTACCCCATTTTTTTTCCCTTTCTTGATTCCAGTTTCCCTCCCCGTTTTATTACTCCCCTGCTCTATTTTTGGGGGAAGCTAAGATAAACATGAGGAAGTGTGGGATGTGTTGGCAGAGCATGTGTGTGACTTCTTGAATTCCTAAAGGTATTAATTTTCTCTTTTTTTTCCCCTAGACTCATCATTTTTGCACTTCCGTGAATCAGATTGTGACATAAGAGGGACTTCATCTTGCGAGTCTGTGCTTTCTCTCAACACAGAAAAAATTCTGGTAAGCTGTTAAGAATATAATGTACAAAAGTTTTTAGTAGATTGAAGTGACACTGTGTTAATTCCAACCGGTTATGCAGTTAATTTTCAGCAAATAACTATAATTAGAATCTATTAATTAGCAGGCACAGGTCCCCAAAGGGCTTAAGTACAAATGAACTAAAGTTGCTCATGAAGGAATGGCTTTGTAGTACTCCAGCATGAGTTTTTAGGGCTGTCAGCAGTATAAACCATTGAAGCTTTCTTTTCATTATAGGAACAGAGCAAAAAGTGTATAATGGGTTTGGGAAGGTTACTGTTACACTCGTAGGTGGTTGAAATATCTTTGTCATGGGTGCAAGTGATGGGACTTCTTTTGACTGAACAAGACAAAAATAAAAACCAAAACCAGAAGGCAGGAAGACAAAGCACAGTCCTCTCAGTAGAGGAAATGAAGTTAAAAATGTCATCTGAAGCTTAAAGTGTTAAGCTGTTTTCTGCAAAGTTAAAGATGTACAGATGTGCAGCTCAAAGGAAGAGAACTGAGCAGTGAGAGAAGTTAGTTTTTCCATTCTTACTTCCAGTTTGAAAGGTCTACTGAATGAGAGTTTTGCATTTTTCTAATGTGTGGTGCTCTGCTAGGCTTACAGCTATCTTTGGAAAAAAATTATGAAAACGAACAGGGTAGAGTATGTCAGTAAATGGGGGGCTGTCTCAGGCAAAATCAGTTTGTGCAGATAAGATTTGTGTTCCCAAAATAGTTTAGGCTTTGCTAAGCCTGTTGTAGTCTCAGCTGTAACCAATTGAAAGTTCTTAGGACAGCCTTTTTTTTTTCTTTAGCATGGCACTACTAAGTTAAACTTGTCTTTATTGCTGGAGCTATGCTTTTTTGGTATTTCATTTTGTGTTTTACTCTTCTGTAGTACTCTTCCCTTTGTAGGAGACAAAGGAATAGTTGATGAGGTAAAAACTGAAACTTTCCTATGAAGTAACACATGTGTTAAACTTCTAAAACTTCACGTTAGATAGGTGTAATGTATAAACAGCAACCACTCCCTGGAATACTGTCAATGTTCTTTCATTTGAAACCTTTAGTTAACCTTTTGTTAGAGAGGATAGCGGCAGTGTCTGATTGAAAACCAATTTTTTCTCCCTGTGGAAGACTAGGATTGAATTTCTTTTCAATTAGATCAATCACAGTAGTCTTCACACTTTGTCTTCACACACAATCACACTTTGATTTAAAACATTCTCTGTTAAAGTTCTGTTAAATTCTTTGTCGTTGTTTGCTAAACACTACAAACCATGATGTTTTACAGAGTCAAGCGAAGTCACTTGCAGAGCAAAAAAGATTTCCATTTGCTACTGATAATGACAGCACAAATGAAGAACTGGGTAAGGTGTCTTATATGAGGTTTGTTTGTGCAGGTGAAGTACATGCTGAGTAGTAGTACTGAATGCTTTGAAACTGAACTATTGATTCCTATGTGATACATTAATTTTAAAACTATCCTAAAAAGCTCAGTGCATTTTCTCTGGTTACACAAAGAGAAAACAGATATGTTTTCCTAAAAATCCTCTCTGCTATGCTCACTGGAATTCTTCCCTGAGTCTGCTTAAGCAGGTGTTCAGAAATCATTCTGATTAAATCCTGTTAAACAGTCTCAACTACTTTCTGCTTCCCTTTTCTGTCACTATTGATGGCTAAAACTATTCAGGCATCCAGAAAAATCTCAGTGGGATGTGCTTTCTGAAAAGTATAGGTCTTGGACCTGTTTTGTGCTTTCCACACACTCTTTTCATCAGTGCTTACAGGCAGCAAGAAGGCTTTCTGTATTTCTGTCCTTCTGTAGTCTGCTACTTGTTGATGTTTTTTCAAAGCACTTTTGGGGCAGAAGATGGAGGCATTTCAAATAAAGCAACGAGAAATCCTTTTCTCAAAAGCTTTGAGGAAGAAGTTACTTGCACTGCTTCTCCAAAATGGTATCCTATGAAGGAAGCAGTGGGCACTACGAGGCAGCAAAGAGATTGGTGAGAATGTGTTTCAAGGAAGACAGCAAAGGGTCTTTTGTATAAGAGCAAAGGGAGTCTTTCCTCATAATTTGTGTAACAAAGTAAAAACAATTGGGTAGTTATTTGTTGATGTAACTTCTGCCTTCAAGGATTTATCCAGCAAAAGTTATGGATTTAATCTTTCATATTGCTAGCATACCTAACTAGGTTTCCAGAATCTTTTAGGGAATGCTGAACTTCCAACCAGCAGAAAATATTTGATGCTTTAATATCTGCACTGTAGACTCTGAAGAGTATGCCAGAGGGTCCCTATTATCATGTTTTGCCTGTAGGCTGACATCTAGCTACTCACTTTATTTCAAGTATGTCCTGCTGTGAGGAGCCTGGGTCCCTCTTGTTTCTGTGCTACTGCTTGTAACTGTTCTGAGGAAAAGTAGTGTGGAATGTATCTTGCATTCTGAAGAAACTTAGTATGCAGATACTTGGACAAATGGATCATTGTTAACCCTTGTATGTCATTATGAAAAATCTACTTGTAATGTTTCTAGTACTTGAAGATTAGTTGAAAAGCTGGAATTTAAAAAGCTGATATTCTGTCAGCTACTGTCAATCAGTTGCCATAGCTTTACAGACATAGTCTACAGCCTCGTGTGTTTTGCCAAGAGTCTTGAGTAAAGATAAAAACTGAAACTCATTATCAGCAAGACAAGTAGTTTCCATTTTCTTGCTTCCTCAGCTTTTTTGTTTAATGATAGCATGCTTGAATTCATCTTCTTTTTATTTGCTGGTTGTTCTGTGTGCGGGGATTGGAACCATAAAGATGATACCAAGAAACCTGTAGGCTTGGAGGATAGTGAAATGACAAAAACTCAACAGCTCTTCAAACTGTCCTTGATTCTTCCTGTTTTCTTTCAGTTGGTGGCTATGCTATGTGTCTGCACAGAGTGAAGCTTTTTATGTATTGAGGAAAAAGTTTATATTGCACATGCACTTCCTTCTGTGTAAAATAAATGCTCCAAGAATTTAGGAGTCTCTGGGTTAAACACATTTCTCACTTCTTTCACTTATCTTTTTTCTTCCTTTAATGAACAGAGTTTAGTGACACTGCCTAAAGATTGTGGCCTGCCTGAAAAATCTCTGTGTCTTATAAAAATATTTCTGTTCTAATTGGCTTTATTTGTCTGTTTATGTTTGAGTAAATAATTAAGCTGATAGACCTCATCCATTCTGCTTGGATGACTGCTAAAACTCAGTATAAGAGTGAGGAAAAGTAAAATTCCAGTGCCCAGTTCTGCTCTCAGCTGTTCATGTGAACTGCTGGGGGAAATGTTTTTCTTTACCTTTCATAGCTCTAGTTTTCAAGATGCTTGCTTTTTGTGGGCAGATCTTAGTCCAGAGCTAAGACCAGTGAAAGATTGTTTCATTAAGGGTGTTGTAGGTATTCAGCTGTCAAAACTGAACTTCAGTCACATAAGCACAACCACAGCTTTTCAGTCTTGTGACTTGACTATTTTTGTATCCTGTGAAGATTACAGGAACATGTTACTAAAAACAGTGGTCTGTTTCTTTTTCAAATACTTAGCTTCTGCTCCAAAGGCAGGGTACAAGAACTTTAAAACTTTTTGTGTTTTAAAATGGGTAAGGATTCTGTGTTTTTCAATCTCAGTTTTATAAACAACAGAGTCACTTTTGTTTTTCTAGGTACTTCAAGTGAATGAAAAAAAATGCGAGCTATTAAAGTTTAGCAAAATGTACGCAAAGAAATAAAATCAGATGCTTTCTAATAGGAGTATCAAAAAACTATCAGTGTTAGCCAAGCTCCCTTACAGTTGACAGTTCACATAGGGCTACCAAATAGGGTCGTGGTACCTTTCTAACATGAACTCTTTCTTAAACTGCTTGCAAAAAAAGAGAGGGGTGAGGGACAAAACCCAAATTCAGGTGAGCATAATCCAAACTGAAATAATTAACAAAGGGTAGGTAATGGTTGAAGAAGGCAATTTCAGTGGCAGTTTAGAAAACAATTGACCAACTAGTATAAGTTCCCAGTATGTACATTATGTATATTCCTGTAAATGCAACCAAATTGTAAAATGTATGTGTGAAGGAAGCCAGCTGTTTTTTGATGTTTTACTTACACTTGAATTTCTTGTTAGCAATTGCTTACGTGTTGATTGGCAATGGCCTGTATGATGAAGCCATACGACAATTTTCAACAATGCTTCAGGTAAGCTTTCTTTTTGGACTCCTCAAGCTAAATGTAGTAGTTAAGGGAAAAAACAAACAAACAAACACACATCACTTTATGAAATTATCTGATCTAACCTATGGCTTTTACTAAACCATATTGAATTAAGGGTTTAAAAATGAGAATAACAGCTCTGATATTTATTTTTTGTCCAAGCATAAGCATGCTTTTAAAGTCAGGTGATTCACATCTTGGTTAGTTGGTGAGTATTTTTCTCATCTATACGAATAATATTTTTATGATGTTTCGATTTAAAAAAGCATCTTCAGAAACAGATTTGTGCAAGATTAAGTTCCTTTAATTCCTGTCTTAGTGTGTAGACTGAGATCATTTAATTTTGCTGTGTATGGGAGGAGATGGGCTGCAGTTAGGATGCTCCTAGTAACATCAGGAGAAAACAGAGCGAGATCGCTTACTGCTAGTGTCAAGTTCCACTTTGCATTCTTAGTGATAATACTTTTGTATGATGGATTTATCCTTCTTCAGTGGTAAACATGTGATGAGGTTGTAAGTAAAACTTAACTAATACTTCAGGATATTTGTTTCTGATCAAGGTAGAAAATTCAGAATCTTCTATGAACCTGGGTAACCACTTTTGAAACAACAACAACAAAAACAAACAAACACAACAACAACAAAAACAACAAATAAACAAACAAAAAAAACAATACCTAAAGCTGATATCAAAATACTGTGTTTATATGGCCAAGAACCTGTGACTATGAGAAGTATGTGCCTTCTGTTTTTTTCTAAACTGGTTGTAGTGCACAAATGGAAGTGGTAAAGTAGTACTGCAAGTATCATGCATGTTTTGACTCAGGTAGCATATGGCTCATACTTTGAGTGAAAGTATAATAACAAAACTATTATAAATAAGAGTTTTTATTAAAAATAACAATTATTATAGGGAACTTATCAGAGGACAAACAAGCTACGAATCAGAACTTTTTCCAATTATTTAGAGATATGTCATTGGTATGCTTCTAATGTAAGGAATGATTTAACTTTTCTAATGAAAAATCCTGCTTCTAAAAATTAAGTTATAAAGCTCTTCCTGCCTACTCTTCAGTAAGAAGGTAAAATAGAAAGTGAAGATAAGCGAGATATATCAACTGTAGAAAGTTACTGTGAAAAGTGTGTGTGTAATAGAGCAGATTTGTAATGCACACACTTCAGCTGAAATCATGATATCATGATTAGATGCCTCAAAGAATGTAGAGTCATTAAGATCATTCACTCTGTCTTCCATAAAACAATTTTAAATACACTTATTAAAATGATTATTGGAACATTTAACAGAACAAAACATTCATGCTTAGTCATTATATTAAAAGTAGGGAAGTTACCTGAACTTGACATTGGCACGTGTACAGTTGGGATCAGTTGAAGTCTGGCAAACTGTCAGCATTGGTTACACCACTTATCTGTTGTTTAGTCAATGCAGTAATTTGTTTCCTGGCAGTTGTCCCAGGTAAATGAGCACAGCTATGTACCTGGTTGCAGGTATTTAAATTGGCAATTCCTGACTGGTTTCAGGGAACCCCTAACTGCCTAGGCCTAGTTGTGCCAAGAAAACCAGCTCTGCAGTTGTAGTTCTTCATATTTAGGTGGGAAGCCATGGCTGGATTACATTTTATTGCACAAGATGTTGTTTAACTAATAGAACCTTTCAGAGTCTAAACTCCTTCCCTCTTGTGTTATAAAAATCATAAATACAACCAGAAGAAAGGAATAAAAAGTATACATGAAACTTGTCTGTATCTCACTATTGAGTGCTTTTGCTATAAAATAGTGTTAAAAATGCTGTGTGTAGCATTTCTCATATGAAGTCTCTTCTCTCCCATCAGATTTGTTGGAGATGTTTAGCTCTTTTTCCAGACAAATCCTGCCCACTAATTCCAGTATACTAAACTGGAAGGTTGTGACCATATGAAAGTATAGGGTGTAATACAATCCATGTGATATCTTTGCCTGGCAGCTGTGGTTGTTCATTGCTTGCTAGTTGATAGCAACAAGAATTAAACATTTATTGAAGAAAGATGCTTATTTTTTAAGCGATTACTACATTTGTTTCTAATCTAACAGGAAGAACCGGAGCTGGTTAGCGCAATCTATGGACGAGGGATAGCATATGGAAAAAAGGGACTCCATGTAAGTAGATGATTATTTAAAGTTATAGGTGACTGAATTATTTGAAACTAACCTATAATAAGGCCTTTTCCAGGAGGAGCTTAAATTGATCGGTATGTACCTATCAAGTTGTAAACTCGTGCTCTCCTGCCATAGGCGATGCAGAAGTGTCCCATGTCCTTCCCTTGGTAGGTGCTCTGTAACCTAGTGATCTAGTGGACCATGCTACTCAGCCCATGGGTGTGTTCTTTGTGGGACTGTGAAAGTAAAGCAACATGAAGCAAGGATGCCAAAGGAGAATATAGGAACAGTTGCAAGTGGTGAATTGTAATGCTCAGAGCTGGGATCTACAGCTACTTGAAAGAGTTATCAGATAAGATAATGAGCAGTGTCTTCTAAAATGCAGGTTTCTGAAGCCCCACAGAATTTATCTTTGTATCTGGTCTGTATTTGGAAATGAAAAATCTTTTATTGCAGCATGGAAAATCATCAGCTCTTGCAGTCCAGTAGGCTTTATATTGCTTCTTGATAGACACGGTTCTTCAAATCTTATTGAACAAATTAATACATTTCAAGTTATGTTACTTAGAGCTGACTGCTCAAAATTTTCCTGAGCAAAAATAAGTTTTAAAATAGATGGAGTTTATATAGCCTGTTAACTCATGATTGAGTGGTCTCTCGGTATTCTAGAGGGAAGAAGAATTGAATAACTTCTAGAAAAATTCTCTTGTGCAGGATCTTTAATTCTTTAGTGGTGCTGACAGGAGCTTAAAGTCCCTCGTATTTGCATGTTTTTAACACCAGCCTGATTTTTTTTCTGTGTTTTGTTAGATGTTACTACACTTTTGCTTCATAAAAATGAGGTTTCTGTCAACAACTCTTTTGAGACACTAAGATGGTGTTTAGCATGTTAAAACTGGTTATATAGCAGCTTGCTATGTAGCCATTTTTTTGTAGATGAAGTATGTGCTCCCATCCTACAGCTTATTGAGGAAAATCTAAAAACTTAGACAAGACACTGACGCCATCAGCTGATTGCCAGAACTCCTCAGATCGGGTTATAAATGGTATTGATGATAGCACTGGTGTGTGCGTGCGTGCATGTGTGTTGGAGTTCATGTGCAAGCTTGAGCCAGCTTTGCTGCCAAGAATACATTATTAGAGCTGCAACACAAAATTGATGTTTACAAGCAGAGTTCATTTTCTTATAGCAAATAGGTGTTTTTCAGCTATTTGTAGCATGCCGCATCTTAATCTTGTTAGCAAAGGTGTGAAGGGCATTTAATGTAAATCAATGCACTTTCAGAGTCTTAGCCAAATGAATTGTTCTTCATCGCTCAGAATGTATTACTGTAAGTACGCACAGTTGTTTACCTTGCTTATTTCTCTCCTTTTCAGGATGTGAAAAATGCTGAACTTGCTCTTTTTGAGCTCAGTAGGGTAATTAGTCTAGAACCAGATCATCCTGAAGTATTTGAACAACGAGCAGAAGTGAGTATTTTTTTCTGTCTTTTCAGATATTTGGAGGTTGTTGCAATTGCACAGTGTTTTCAAGTATAATTTTCCATGTAATTTCTGGAATGTTTACTTTTAAAATTAAACATACATGGAATGTAATTACTATAGACAATAGTATAGCATATATTATGTTTAAGTGTACAATTATTTATAAAATATAAAATATTTATAAATATGTTTTTTTTTAGTAATCTTGATCTAAAAATATGAAAGGCATTCATATAATTGGGAAATAGGCAAATTTTGGTTGGGGGGAATACTTTGCCTAAACTGAAAAGGTTTGAGAAGGTTTTAATTACGTTTTCTGTTGAGTACGTTGGAATTACTTTGAAATACAGTATTTTGCTTTGGTTGTCTTGTTTCTGTTCAAAATATTAAGTTCCTAAAAATGATGATGGTTGAAGGTACACTGGTATTTCAAGGGAAAGATGCTTTCAGATTTTCTATTTCATAAGAGCTTAGAAAAAGGAGAATTTTCTGGCCTGTTCTAAAAAATATATTCTGTTACAGCTGAACATGAAAAAGAATAGTTCTCATATTTCTAAAACTAATCCGTTCAGCCTGCATGCCCTAAACTGATGTTTTCGTTGGGTCTCTTAGATACTGTCCCCTCTAGGACGAATCAGTGAAGCATTATCTGACCTCACCAAAGCTATTCAGCTACAGCCATCGGCACGGCTTTACAGGCATAGAGGCACCCTGTACTTCATATCTGAGGTTAGTGGATTTGGGTGGTTCTCTTTGGTTCTGGTTGTGTGGGTGTTGCTGGGTTTTTGTTTGGCATTTTCTTGTGCGTTTTTTATACTAATTGCTACTTTTGTTCAATACCATCTTTACTATTTAAGCAGAGAGGGGGAAGCCTTGTTTTTAACGTATTTTACTTTCCAGCAGTTCAAAGATATTATTCAAGGATTTCATCTGCATTTCTATTTAATGCAGAGAAGCAGAGGGCAACTACATGGTTTACCTTGCGTGCTTGTCTCCAATTATTGTGTGTGTTTGAGGAATAGGATATGGATAAAGAATTTGATTCATAACCTCCAATTGCATTTAAGGAGTATTATTAAATACTAGTCTAAAAAGGAAAAGTTATGGCCACCACAGTAACTACTATATATGCTTAAAAAAACCCTAATACCCTGTTTTGTTATGTAATCAGTTTATGTTGATTTTCTTACACTTTGAAGATAAGTTACTCATTTTATATTAAAGATTGTCTGAATTCTAGTAGCTGACAGCTCACTTTGCTCTGATCTGTCTCTGTGTCTAGTCTTTTTTTCCGTTTACTTTGTTTTATTACAGCACTCACTGAAAAAGTTGAAAGTGCATTATTCATTCCTTATTTGTTGATACTCTGAGTGGCAGTTTACAATCATTGCTGTTTGGCCCTGAGGGTAACTTCATATATCAAAGAAAATTCTGTAGTTTAACTTTATGAAAATACAAATATATATTACTCTTTATTTGTATAGTGTTTCTTCTGTCATCTAAAATCTGCTTTATCACAGGATTATGCAACAGCCCACGAAGATTTTCAGCACTCGCTGGAACTGAACAAAAATCAGCCTATAGCTATGCTTTATAAAGGCTTAACCTTTTTTCACAGAGGACTCTTGAAGGTAAAGTTATGTTAAATAACAATTCTCTATTTGAGGTTATTTCCAAAAAATAGCTGTAGAAATCTCATTTGGTGTTGGCATACATATTTCTCTCACATAAAAACTTTAAGGCAAAAGGAGTAAAAGCAAAATGAAAATGCTTTTAGTCCAATTCTAACAATGTAATGCTTCATAATATGACATGTAAGTACTGCTGGTCTTGATGGATGTTGGTAAATCAGTCATAACTGATGATGTGTTTATGTAGTGCTTTCAAAGATGTTTGTGTTTTGCATCTCTGCTAAGATCTGCATAGTTGTATTAAACTTTTTTTTTCATGAAATGGAGACTCCTTAGAGGAGCCTGTGAATGGGAAAGGGATGAAGAGGAAAATAATATTAGATTCTTTCTTGAATGAGCTAGAATCAAGCTATTATTCAAAGAAACCAGGAATAGAGAACCCTACATCAGTGCCTGTGATATAAGTTGATTCTGAAGCGCTCATAGATAAATAGGGGGGACATAATTGTTCCCTCAGATTCTAAAATGAGCAGAGAAGTTGTTTCCTTTTTCAATCAGCTGAAACCAATTTGAGATGCAAAGATAAAACTGTGATTCTTAAATTTCAAGAGAGTGGATTGTTTTTTGCCTTTACTAACAGCTTGGAATTCAGTAGAGGTTGTATGAAGAAAGCCTGACAGAACCAGGAGACAACCCAGAACTCCTGGGTTTCAGCCCAGTGTTTTTCATAGTTTATCACTACCCTTTTTGTATCCACGCTGGTATTTTCCCCTCACACACACACTCACTGTACAAGGTGAGAACTCCAGGATGTCACTGAACTTACTGTCTGAATCTTATCTCAGTCAAGTGAGGTACTTGCAAATAATAGTTGGATTGAATTTCTGATTTCTGATGTAGACAGCCAAAAGCCTAGAAAGTGAACGTGGAAATATAACTGACAAGAGTAAATAATGCCTCGATCTTCAAGATAGGAACAATGCTTTCTTTTTTCAGATTTACAAAGTGACACAATTCTATGCTTTCCTCCACCCCATTTTTTTTTCCTGGAGGAAGTATCTTACCCATCACTGCCCTTTCATCCCTCTCTAATATTCTGTTTCTGAGAGATTGTTACTGAGTGGCTCTGCATTTCCAAGCATACCTCTACTCCTGTTTATCCTCTAATAAATTACTGTCAGGAGTGGTTCTTAAAGCAAGGCTGTTCAGGTCACCTCTTAGGTTTTACTAGGCTTGCTGGAAACTGAGCTTTGGCTCAGTTCAAGAGGGTATTAATTTTGGAGGGGTGTTAATTTTTGAGTGAAAAGACATTGCTTTTGGGGATAATCTTCCGGCATCTAAAACTTATCTAGAGTATACAAGATGGTCAGTAATGGTAGATGACTATCTTATATTTTTGTTCATTAAGTATTTTGGTGCTTCTAGTAGATAATACTCAGAATATATTTGATGTCTATTCTAAGAATTTGGACAGGGTTTATACTAACTGTACAAGTAACTTAAATTTCTTACAAAGTTTTGATGAAAAACTAAATCCATGGCAAGTAACTATTGACGATGCTAAAATGGTATGGAGGTAATAAGTGACAAAACTTTTTTGCTGTTATCTCTCTATAGGAAGCCATTGAATCTTTCAAAGAAGCTCTGAAGCAGAAAGCAGACTTCATAGATGCATATAAAAGTCTGGGACAAGCCTACAGGTAAAGACATTCAGAAATAGTTTTAAACTTCTTCTATATGATTGTCTTCTTTAAAATACACTCTTAAGTTTCACATATTTGTTACAAAACCATGCAGAATCATATGTGTCCTTGATAGCTCCTGTGGCCAGTATGGCTACATGAGCATGTGTTCAAGACAAATAATTTTCAGGTTTGCTCTGTAGTTTTAATTCAGTCCCCAGCAGCTGTGGATCAAAGGTTAGGTGAATGGCAGGTATCAGTAAGATGGGAAGTAACATAGTCATCAACTGAGTATCTCTGCACATTGTAGTTCTTTTCCCAACTTGCTGTGTCTTGTCAACTTTCTATTTCATATTTTACATTACTGTTTTTGGAAAGTATTGATCTGTGGCAGAAATGCTGTTGCAGCATAAGCATATTCTGTTTATCAAGGGTTAAATGGGGTAGGGATGGTACACAAGCGTTTCATACAGATTTTAGTTATGTGGTCATGTTCTCTTCAGGCTGTATGCTTCCTTCAGCATACAGAACATGCAATATTTACTGAAAGCAGTGAATTACATTTACTACATTAATTTTTTATTGTTAGCTTTGTGGACTTGTGCCTTATTACAGTCTCTGCGTTCTGAACTCAATATAATGGTTAGTTTCCTCATGAGTTTTTCTGTGGTATTTGTTACTGTGGTGTGTGAATACTTTTCAGGTGCTAATGAATTGTCAGTAATTTAGCCTGGAATGTGGGTAGGTGCCTTTTTACATTTCCAATAAATCCTTTAACTCTATTGTTTTGTGTTTGGATGTGAGACTTTCTCTCTCTCATCTTTTCTATCCTGTGTCCAAGAAACTTCAGTCTGAAGAAATTTTATTTTGAGGGATGGGGATGAGGGGGAAACAAGCTTTTTAAAGTTTCATTTTGCAGTGGATTGTTGTCTTACAAAGCAAAAGTCACTAAATCAGAGCATTCCAATCAGCTGAAGTATGTTGCTTTTCTTCCCTCTCACTGTCCACCACACTCAAAGTTCTCTGGTCCTCAGGAAATAATGGCAGAAGGAATGTAAAAGAAACTTCATTTCTTGTTTTGCTTGTTTTTTGTTTTATTACACTTAATATGCAAAGCACAATTACTGTTGGCTCATCTAAAACGCTCAACAGTTAGATAAGGAATCTCAGCCAACAACCAGAAGATAATTGGAATATTGTTTAATAACAGAGGGGGCTATAACTAGTGGCCAACTATGAAAGTCTGAAATACTTTCCCATAAACACACAGGTGTTATGAGAGGCAGAAATAATATCTAAGTTCTCCAGGACAGCCCTTGGTTAACTTCAGCTGACAGATGCTTCTTTCTTTCTAAAATTACATATTTTAAGTTCACACCTTCTTTCTTCTACATTTCAAATATGGTGCTTAAAAAAAATCTTTTAAAGATTTTTTTTTATAGTGGAAGTAGACAATTCTGAGTCTCTGATTTGTCCTTCTGCACAACATCAATTATGGCATTTTATTTAATTTCTGCTTTGAGTCTAGTGACTTCTGTGTTCGTGCATGTGCTTGAAACAGAAGAGCTGTGGTTAATCACTGATCTGTCTAAAAATTCTTTTTGGCAAATGTACTTAAAACTAGTTAATGTTGTTAGTCTTTTCTGGCATTGCTAGTTTGGATTAATTTCAGGTAATGTAACTTGACCTAGAAAGAACTTCAAGATCTTAAATTTTAAAAATCAGTCTCCTGGACAAATATTTGAGGAAAAAATTACTTGTGTACTATTTCTATTTTTATTTATTCTGGACAGTAAAAACAGACACAGAGAAACTAAAAGCTGTCCTGACCATGGAGTAAGTCACTATGTTTGTTAGTATGTTTTTAGTTTCATCTTTCAAACACCACGCGCTTTCTTATTCAACATTTTAAGTATTTTGTATATTAAATAAATATTAAAGTATATAAAAAGTTAAAAGACCTGTCAGAGATTGCATTCTCTAAGAATGCATTTTTTGGAAATTTTGGTTCTGTTAGGTTCTGAAACCCATACTTAAATTATTTTTTTTTAATGGTTTATGTCCATATAGAATTGTGGAAAATTTTTGTGGTCTTGTGGCATTGCATATTAGAGTACACATTTCAGCTAGTAAAAAACTTCGTGCAGCTGTTAATACCACCAAAGAACAGTTAGAGAATTACTGCTTTTGCTGAAGAAATTTCCTATTAGTATTGCATTCCATTTTGATGATATCCCCTGTGGGCACATGAAAACAACTTTTAACAAGTAAATTTGCTGTCACCATTAACTTCTGTATTTTTCACTTTATACTTTATGGAATTCCCTAGGGAACTTGGCAACTTCGATGCTGCTACAGAGAGCTTCCAGAAGGCTTTGCTGCTAAATCAAAATCATGTTCAGACATTACAGCTCAAAGGAATGATGCTTTATCATCATGGTAGCTTAGATGAAGCACTGAAGAATTTTAAGGTATGTAGTGTAAGACCCACTTTAAATAAGAAATCAAAATATTTTAACAAAAGTGAGTATACAAGAAGTGTTAAAAAAAAAAAAAAAAACAAATTCCAAGATTTACAATCTGAATGCAAATAAGAATGTGCATTTGAATTAAAATGCAGTTTAAGTCTGTCATAAAAGATTTATTAAAACCTTGGAGTTTAGAATTAAAAATGAAATTTGGCTAAAACTAAGATACTTCTTCTAACTACTTTATGAATTCCTAAAATCCTGCTCTGGTTGAAATGTTTTATCTGTTTTTTAAAACTTGTAATTGTGTTCTAACTAATAACTTTGGGTTGAAACTTTAAATGTTTATTTGTACCTGGGGGAAGAAAGGATTTAGTCATCTTTGTAATTTTAAGCTTAAAAACAAAATTTTACAAAGTTCCATTTTTGCAATAATAATTTCTGAGGCATTTTCCGTGTTTTGAAACAACTCACACTATGTAGTTATTCACTGACCTTGGGGAAAAAAAAGTACATAATTCCATAGGTAAATAAAATCTTGCCTCTTTCCATGGACATTAAGTAACAGCCTCATTTTGCAGGCAGAACAATAATGATATAGATACGTGGTTAACATTCGCTTTTAAAACAATAATTGAAATGAGATGTGGACATGACTATATTCCCTTTGAATGCGACTGTGCTTATTCTAAGGAGAACACTTCCTTAGTCATTATGTATTCCTCTTGTAGAACACAATTTGTAGATACTGGTATAATTGAAAAGATGGTTTAACTTTTAAGACAGAGATGTTCCTCTAAAGAGATGTAATTGTTAGAAAAAGAATCAGAGCATTGTTTAAATGAATGAGTATCAGTTTGCTATGTGTTTAACATACAGTAAATATTTGACTAAAATAATGAAGTGTACTAATGCATGAACTAATGAAGATATCACACCATTTCTTCAATCCATATGTTGAACTAGTCAAGAAAACCATATTAATATAATGACTGTTTTTTTTCTAGTTTCATTCAACTAATGAAACTAGACCTGTTATCATTAGTGCAAACACAGTCTACTTTCATAACAATTAGTGTGATCAAAAGCATATTTGCACTGGCAATTCCTTTTCTTTAGTAAAGCTGGAAGTATTTTTCTTTGCTAGCAATCTAAGTACCTGGAAGAATTTGAAAGAAAACTTTGGTGGGAAGTGCTTCTTAATAATCAGTAAATCTTGTCAGTAGGGAAGGCCTTCTGACAAAACAGGTTAGCTTATTTGAAGATTCTCATTCTCTGTTTCTTGATTTGTGAATGCTTTATTCCTTTAACCTTTTAGAGGTGTCTACAGCTAGAACCATACAATGAAGTATGCCAGTATATGAAAGGACTCAGCCATGTTGCAATGGGACAGTTTTATGAAGGCATAAAAGCTCAGACTAAAGTTATGTTAAATGATCCACTACCAGGCCAGAAAGCCAGTCCAGAATATCTGAAAGTGAAATATCTCCGAGGTGAGTTGATTTTTTTCGCTTTAAATCCTGTAAGAACCCTGAAAGTGCAAGTGTGGTTATAATTATGTCAATTTTAAGGAAACATTGTACATCCTGAGGAGCACAATAGAGTGTGTCATCCAGAAAATGTACACACTTGTTTGTTCATACAGCTAAAAGTCGGCACCGTAAACCTGATGCATGTTTCTGTGAAATGGTAAAGTGGTACTTAGCTGAAGTAGGTTTATGTCTGTCTTGGAAATTAGCTAATAACAAAACTTGATTATTGAAGAGTAATACCTTATTTAAGTTATGTTGGATAACCGACAAATATATAATCTGTTTTCTGATCTTATATAATTACAGAAGTAGAATGATCATGCGAACAGTATTTAATTTTATTTCTTTCCTCCAGAGTATTCTAGATACTTGCATGCACATTTGGATACCCCTCTTACAGAGTATAATATTGATATAGATCTTCCTGGAAATTTCAAGGACCACTGGGCCAAAAATCTTCCTTTTCTTATAGAAAATTATGAAGAACAGCCAGGGTTACAGCCACATATAAAGTGAGCAATTTTATTTTTTTTAAGCCTACTCACAATGCTTTTTCTTCTGCTTGACTTTTAAAAATGTTATTCTGAGGCACTTATACTGTGGAAATCCAGTGAGTGTAGGTTCTTTCGAAAACTGTAGCAACTGGAGTTGATTCAGTTCATAAAAGAGGAAGAATGATACTTACAATGACTTTTTTTCAATTTGATTTTCACATAAGCAATATTGTTTCACATCATACAGCTTTAATGATTTACTATTCTATTTTGTTTTCTTTGCAATCAACGTTAAGGCATTGAAAAGTTTGAGAAGCTGAGTGCAATGCTATGTAGCACCCTTACTAGTTTCTTGCTATGTGTTAAGTTTTATTTATTTTATTTTATTTTATTTTTGTTAGAGGTGTAATTTCTCAACTATTAAGTAGATTTGTTTATAACAGATGGGTTTCACTAGGAAAAATATTCTCCAGAATAATTTAGATAACCAATATTTTAGGGGCAGCATAATATCAGCTAACAGAGCAGGGGATTTATTAGACTAGTCCTCAGAAATATGCACTTGAAGGATAGCAGTTTCTCCTGATGTAAATGAATTTCTAGATATATTCTCACTTAATCCCTCTATGTAAAAATAATGCTGAGTTAAAAATATATGGCTTTTGTGTTAAAAAGATGGATTCTATTCCATATATGCAAGAAGCTTTTACAGAATTAAGGGATAATTTGCAGAATAAGACTTCCAGTTTCTATATGTATTCTTTCCTTACTTAGTATTGAGGTTCCTCAGGTAAGCATGGCATTTAAAGAAGGTGTGTTATTGGTTAACTTTTAGTGCCAATTACTATGAGAAAGTCTGAAGATGAAATAGTTTTTGATAATAATAAGATGAGTAGAATGAGGATTTGATTTGAGATAGTGTAACTGCCATATATTGTGTATATTTAGTGAGGTGGGAAAAGAAACGAGTGTCAAAAAGTCAGTTTTTGAGTATTTCCCACATGAACAGTATGGATTACCAGACGAACAAATTGTGTTTTATAACTTCTAAGACCTATGTTGCCAAGTTATGTCTGATGTATGTTTTTCTCCTCTGTAAGAGATGTGTTATTTCAGAATTTTGAAAGCTATAAGACTGATGTGCAAGAACTCATATGTGTAGCTGATCATCTGGGTTCCATGATGCAGTATGAGACACCAGGATTTCTTCCAAATAAAAGAATACATAGAGGTATACTGAAAAAGCTCTGAACTTGAGAATTAAAAAATTAATGTGGTTACAATTTAATGCCATGCCTTTGCTACCTGCAAATTGGTCTTAAGCTCTACTCATTTCAAATACTTATATAAAATTTAAAATGAAAATAATAATTATATCAGCAAATTTCCTGGAAAAGATGATCTCCCAGTTCTTATTGATATGGGCATTTTTTTCTGTAAATACATCACTTCCCTGCTTCAGTTTTCCTGTCTGTACAAAAAGAAGTGTGTGGTTCTGATTGCTTTTCTGTTTTTGTTGTTTGTCCTTTTCTCCTCCTCCTCCTCCCAGCGATGGGATTGGCTACTTTAGAAGTAATGCAAGCTGTGCAGCGGACATGGGCAAACTCAAAAGTTCGGATGAATGGGAAAACCAGACTGATGCAGTGGAGGGATATGTTTGACATTGCTGTGAAGTGGCGAAGGTAATGATAAGACAGAAAACAAGCCTTAAGTTGTAATAATGGTGCATGCTTCAGTTAACCAAAGGGTTGTAGTCCAAACAGGTAGAACAATTGTTATTTCTTTGCTAGAAACAGGTAAATAAACTAAAGGAAGTCGGTCTTAACCTATATACTTGAATGTATCTTTGTGCATATCTTGATCCAGTCTGAAGAACCCAATGCATTCCATAAAGGGCTGTGTAACAATAAGTAATCTAAACGAGCTCAGACTGATGCATTTTGGGGTTAGAGGGATTCTTTACTTGGTGTGCTGTTTTCATTTTGTGGTGTTTTTTTTTGTTTGTTTGTTTTTTTGTTTTATTTTTTAATTCTTCATGGAAAAAAGGTAGACTAAAACAAAAGTGTGTTGCTAATGTGGAGAGGATGGATGAGTGTTTTGGTAGGTAAACACAAATAGATCATTCAAAGGTAATTAAGACCAAACCAAATAATGTGTGTTTTTTGAATACCTTATTATATCTTCTATTAATTCTCAATTACTTTCACATTAAACTGTTCTCAGATGTAGAAATACTTAATTAAAAAAAAAAGTTCTACAGAATATATTTTAAGTAGTCTTGAAAACTTTTTTTATTGTTTACTTGGTTCTTCTACCCCATCTCTGTGGAAAAATTGCACAAACTGATTGCAGGAGACCTGAATCTGATTATCTCTTGCCATTGTAAATACCAATGATGCTTTTTGCATTAGTGTACAACTAACAAGAACATTTTTTACATAAATAATTATTTATTTGAATAAATTCATTTTTTGTTACATTTTTAATCTATGAAGTTATTAGAAAAATACTCCTTTGCCTTTCTGAACAGCCTTTTGGAACGTCTTGCTTTCCCATTTGGAGATTGATAGGTTTGGCGAAAGGATTGTATTGCTCTAGGTTTGTTTCAAATGCAGTCCACTTGATTGAGCAGAAATTATCATAGTATTGTTTCTGAAGCTTCTGGGCTTGAAGACAACAGATGTTTAACAGCAGTCTGTGACAGTCTTGTCAGCTGAAATACTCAACATTTGAACTTTTTATTTTTTGTGTGATTAATTCACATGAAATAATTCACTAAAATTGCAGTAATACAGCCATGTCACGATGATCAGATTGGTCTCATCTCATCAGGTTCCTCAGTAAGAAAAGTTACTATCTTGGACTCTATAGCTAAGACCAGTGGTCAATATAACTTTGCATCCTGTCAACAGCAAGAGCTAGTTGAAGGTTCATAAGAAAAAGTGTAAGAGTAAAACAAGTGCAAAGCAATCATCCAGAATAGTTTCCCAGTCTGTCATGGTTTTCTGTGGCTTGTGCATTTTATTGAGTCAGAGGTGACCAATAACGTACTCAGAGTTGTAGAATCATAGAATGAGGCAGCATTTTTCTGCTGTTATTCTGGCAGTAACATCTGTGAAGAGCAAGAAGGAATTGAGGCGTTTGATTTTTTTTTTTTTTTTTTGAGTCCAGAAAGACAAAATACAGCAGTCACCTCACTTATATTGGTTTAATTCTTTATAGGTTTTTGGTTCTTAAAAATCTCTCCTTAGTTAACACCTGTGCATTATAAACTAACATACTGTGCAATGTCAAGCTCCCTGCTGCAGACACAGTATTCAATTTTGACATGAAAATTCCCGCAACCTTCCAAGCAGTTAAGGCAGAGGTGATTCAGAGGACCTGGTACTAGACTTGCCCACATTTTTAGGTCTTATGCTTTGTGGGGATTTATTTTTCTTAATGCATCACTGATACTGAACTTATTAATACTTAAGGTGAGCAATTCTGATGCAAAAAATTCTTCCCTAGAGCAAGTGAAGGCTGTCATAGGAGGAATCATGTATACCTTTATCAGCAGGAAGACATATGTGTTTGTGGATTTAATGGGTTCTGTTGGCAATGAGAATCAGATTTTTCTTTTGTTTTATGTACCCTAAAATGGAATAATTGTAGGCACGTTTGACTGAAGAATCCCAATTACTGTAGGGTAACTAATTTTCTTTGTTTATATGATAGTAGCAGCTAGGGGTCTCAGTGGAGTCCCTATTATATTTACTTTTGTAAAGTAAAAAACAGTTGTGCAGCAAAAGAGTCTATGTTCTAATAAAAGGCTAAACCAGGTAGGTGAAACAAACAAGAGGGTGAGGGAGAAATAAAGTAATGCTAGTGTTAATAGTTCTTATGCAGATCAGTGAGATATAATGAGCCAATTATTAGTAGCAATCAGACTGATAGCCACTCCTTAAAAATAGATCTGCCAAAAAGGTGTTTGAAGTATATCAACAGCACTAGGAAAACCTCTGTTTTCACTGCCTGTGCTGCTGTTATTAGTTTATTAAATGGAAGACACAAGAAGCAAGCAGCCTCATTTTTGCACTATGGAATTTAAAACGAGGCGAAAATTAATACTAGCTACCATTCTGTAAGTAAGTATTCTGCTAAAAATAAGAGGATGCTTTAGGTACAAGGAGTGCACTTCTGAAAATAGTCTGCATTCCCCCTTTAAAAAGAAGGGAAGGGTTGGGAATTACATTTTCTGGTTGATGCAAAGCTTTGAAAGACCATAGGACATATTGCAACTTTGTTTGAAACCCTTACTTTTTGTGAGCCAACCTCTAGCTACATAAAATGCTTATAAATTCTTTTCTTATGAAAACCCTATGTACATTTCTTTAAAATCACAAAAAGCATTTTTTGTGACTTCTGAATTCTAGCTTTTGCGAAAAATTGTGTGAGAGAACAAAGTTCAATTAGAAATTTTACATGGAGTGAAATGTGCCAATGTTAACGTCCTTTGTCTTTGTAGGATAGCAGACCCTGACCAGCCTGTGCTTTGGTTGGACCAAATGCCTGCCCGAAGCCTTAGCAGAGGTTTTAATAATCACATTAATTTAATCAGGTATGAGAGTTTTGCCAAACAGCTTTTTCACACACACTAAGGCACTGTACCAAAACTTACTGGTTGTTCATGAAACAGCATGCACGTTAAGGACATATGTGTCCAATACTATATTATTTACTTTAATGTGTATTTTTTATTTTCTATTGGAATATTTATTTATTGTGCACTCTTATTTTTCACTGATGACATTTTCTCTTCCTCCTGGATTTCAACTGTACAACTGTTTACAGCAAGATAAAAAGTAGTACCTGGAAGGTGCATATTTTTACATACTGTTTTTAATTCCCAAATGATCTTTTTTTTTTTTTTTTTTACATTTAAGGTAAAGTTGATCACAGCTGTTACTACTGCAGATGATATTTCTTGAAGACAGTGGCAATTATAATGAAACAGAGCTGTCTTATTGCCTTTATTCCCAATTTATAATAGGGAGAAAACAGTTTCTTTAGTTGTTCTCAAAGTAGGCTGAATTAAAGCAAAGGTGACAAAATAAGTAACCCATCAAAGGTAATAGGTGCCTTTTCAAACAAAGCTCAAACTAAAGATTGAACCACTGTTGTACGTTCCATCTTCTCCCAATCTGCAAGACTCAGTATTGCACTCAAGGTAGTGCTACCTCCCACAAAGTGGTAGAAGTGTGAGAGACTCAATGTGGCAACATCACTGTCAATCACAGGAGCAGAGTGTTTGTAACTAAATATGTAGCCAGATAACATCTTTTTTTTTTTTTCTCCCCTACTATGGGAAGTATTGAATCTTTGATCTGTCATTCTGCTTTCATATCTACTTCTTCCTTTTTTGAGAATGTGCTTGGAAAAAGCAAGACAAGGAAGCAAAGCCTTCTCAAGAATTTTAAAGTAAAAAAATGATATTCTGATGTTCACAAATGATGATCACTACTGATAATTCCTCCACGCTCGTCCTACCATTCTACAAGGCTCCCCTTTACTTTAAGGAGCGATGGCAATGTAGTTTTAAACTCCAAATTGCAATTGGTGGTTGCCCTTCAGGGATGTATTCATTATTGGACAGTTTTAGGCTTCTGTCTTCCCTCAAGTCAAGTGTTACATTTGGACTCCAAACTCTGTCCATCTTTACTGCATTCCTCTCTACACACGTAGGCTTCAGCTGAAATCACAACAATCTATTCTTTGAGACAAGGGTGTCTTCCATACTTCATCTGTTTCTGTCTGTTTTTATTTTAAAATAGGAGAGGGGAAAACTTAATTCTTAGGTAGTCTAAGGTGGCAGAATGCAAGGACATTAATATAACAACACTTGATTACTATGCTGAAAGCATATTCTGAAGAGTGCACCCTTGTTCAAGATCTCTGTCAGCAACTGTTTTTCACTGAGCAAAGTACAGTAATTGCTTTGCTCATTGCATTTAATAATTGGATTTAATTGCTCTACTGATAGGAAAACAAAACTGACAATTTACTGTTCCAGTTATTGTGGTGGTTCTGTAGAAATTTAAAATAAGCATTATGAACTTCGAGAATGATAGGCCTGCAGTTTTAATCTTTTGGTTTTGGATCAGCCTTGACTTTTGGAGATCTCATCAGCATTTTGGTTGTGCATATTTTGACAGCAAATTAATGATTATCAGGGAGTTACCATTTAGGGGCTTTTTTAGAGGGAACACTAGATCTGAAGCAGCCTTAAGAGTTGATCATGGTTCAGTACTGGCTGCTGACTGCATCCTTTTTGATTCTAGAAAGCAATACTTGTTTGATGATTCTGCACCCCGAGTAATAGCTGTTTTCCTTGGTTAGCTTCCCATAGTGGTTTGTTTCTGCTTTTGGATTCCCTCCTGATGACTTCACATGGGGCTTACCCCCATCTGGAGTACTGCTTTCAGCTCTAGGGCCCCCAGCACAAGAAAGACATGAAAGTATTAGAACAAGTCTAATAAAAATGATTTTCTCTAATAAAACGATTTTATCTAACAATAGAACACTAGCCTTTTGTTCTTTGTTCCAAGGGAATAGGATAGTTAACGGTTCCTGACTTTCTAATTTGTTATGGGCCCTACTGACAGAAGCTCAAATAATACTTAGTAGAATATGAACTTAGTAATATTTTGACATTCTGGCTAATGGCATACATTGTCTTGGAAGCATGTAAGAAATATAACTGCAAGTACTGGGTGTAGTTCATACCGGTAACTACCATTTCTTCAGTTGTTCTGATTCAGTGTCTTACTGCACATAACATTCAGTATTCCTATTTTGCATCTGTGTAGTTTATTTGGCAAAAATTAGGGCTCGGTAGCTCTAGGAGGGATAGTGGAGAGCGTAGAGGAGTAATGTTTTAAACTAGCTAGCCACTGAACGATTTGAAAAGTGGAACTTCCTTTCATTGTTTTAGTATTCACGACAGATGTAGTCAGGCTGAGCTCATGCTGTCTCTAGCTTGTTATAAGTTGTACACCAGTAATTTCTGTGTGCAAAAATACTTGGATTGGGTACTTGTCAACATAGGCTTTTTCTTTGCCTCAGAAATTGCATTTACAGTCCACCGTTGAATGATTTCTGAAAAAAAAAAAATGTTTACATGTGGAGGCACTAGCATTCAGTGAGTTCTGAATTCAAAATTATTTTCCGGAATGGTATAGTGATTGAAGAGTGTCAGGAAACAATTTTGTTTTCATTTGGAGAGCTTTTAAAAGAGGGTATAAGAGAAGTCTTGTACTTCACTGTGTTTAATGGGCTTCCAGATCTTAACAGTCTCAAGATACTGGATATTGCTGCTACTTTGTGGGTCTATACACAAGCACAACTCTGGCTGATCTCTTTTCTGGCAAATGATCAAAGTTACCAAGTTTTATTTAAATTAGAGTGAAAGTTTGAGTTATTTCCGTAGGCAAAACAAGGATTTGGGATCAGCTAAACATTAATGATACACTCAGTGTTCTTACCAAAAAAAAAAAAAAAGAAAAAGTAAAGACGCTCTCTAGAAGAGTGCTGCTTTTGAAGTTTTGGTAGTAGTGCTTGTTCAACAAGAAGAAAGTGGTAATATACAGAAATTAAAGCTGACCACCCACTAAAAGTCTTTTCTCAGTACTGCTGCTTCTAGGTGGTAGCCTTACGGAATGATAGGTCTGGTTTGGATGCATTTTCCAAGATGCCACTTAAGGAAAATCCAGTTCCTTATTCTGACATGCTTCTGCCTGTTGTACAGATTTTTTTATACAGATGGAAAATGATGGGACGTACAACAAGGGCAAATTATGCACAGAAATTTATCTTCATCCTTTCTCTTTCTATCTCTCCCTCCCTTTCCTTTG
This sequence comes from Anas acuta, assembly GCF_963932015.1. Classification (NCBI taxonomy): domain Eukaryota; kingdom Metazoa; phylum Chordata; class Aves; order Anseriformes; family Anatidae; genus Anas; species Anas acuta. The sequence goes on along the minus strand of NC_088981.1, from coordinate 43,002,676 downwards.
TGCAGATTATGTATGTGTTCTAATTCTGTTCAGGTTTTTAAAGACCGATTCTGCAATTACTCTGAGACCAGGCCTACTAAAGTGTGAGGTGGTGGAGTGAGACATTAGGGAGTTAAGCTGACAAAATCACTTACTCAGAGTGAATAAAAGCTAGGTGTGTACACCTTCCTGTGATTGACAGTGGTTTTGCTTCCTCAGAGAGCGATAACATTTGCTTTATAAAATCTTGTTTTGTAGACTGGGAGAAGAGGAAGGACTCCTACAAATGCAATAATGGTATGTAATTTTTCCTCTCGGAGTGGTTATAATACTAGCAGGTTTTTATCAGGTTTTTATTTATATTTTTTCTTAGTGTTCTATGGGGGCAAAAAAACTTGTTTCCTTATTCAACAGTTAGTACTCCTGTTAGGAGTCAAAGCAAAATTACTTCAGTAAGTAGGTGCTCAGGTGAGTAAAGAAAACTGTACCTGGAAATGTGAAAACTGTACATGGAAAACTATGTTAGAGCATATTAGCACATCTGTTCACAAATAAGTAAAATGGGGAATGTTGGTTCTCAAAGTAAATCAGTGTGCACATATAATTCTCTCAGCTCTGCAATTTCTACTAGTCTAAACAACTGTCTGAGAAAATTCTATCCTATTACAATAGATAATTATCATATAGATAATGGATATACAAAAAATGGGAGAATACCCATGAAATGCAGTTTATCTGAGAACAACTGTACCAGTACATGAATTTTTGCAAGTTCAATTGGGAATCTATGTCCAAAGTTGGGGATGGGCAATTTGCCATTTCAGAAAAAAACTCTAATTCTTTACTTCAATCTAAGAGCATCTGTGGATAAAATATTGTCAAATTTTAATGAACAACGTTTGCCTTAGCCCTGGAATGTTGGGTTGAAAAACAGGACTTTAAAGAGAAACTTTTCTTTTGTTTTGTAGGGGCCAGGTCATTAACATGCGGTACCTGGAGTACTTCGAGAAAATTCTGCATTTTATCAAAGACAGGATCCTTGTTTATCATGGGTAAGCTTTTGATTTTTTTTTCATTTCTCCCTGCCTGCTGCTTCACTCCCCTGGTAATACTGATCTGAAATTTACATAGTGATTAATTTCGGAAAGTCCAAGTGACATTTCCGTAATTCTATGTTCTAGTTTTCTTAGTGTCTATAGCTGTTATACTTCCTAATAGAAATGCAAAATCCTATTATTTGCCACTTAACCTAATCAGAAAAATATTGTCAATTATAGTATACTTCTAATTAAATAATGGTATTAAATTTCTACCCACAGTTTTTGCATGAGTGGGTCTTAATTCTTTCTATAAAATATGACTCATTAAAGATGTCTTCCCCCCTGGTAGAACGGAGTACAGTTCCTGGTAAAATAGACTATAATTTCCTCTGGATATTAAGATTAATTTTTTTAATAGAGTGATAAATCCCACCTTTTGGAGTGAGGAGAAGGAAAAATAGAAGATAGGGAAAGCAATTTTATATAAAACTGGTGTTTGGCAAGTAGTTTTATCAGAACAGAAATTCTTTACTATCTGTTACATAGATGGGTTTGTAGACTGTGCTCAAGCAGAAGATGGTAGTAGATCCTTAAACAGAAGAATGTGGATAATCTTAAAATTGGCGTTTATATCAATTTCAAACTTTGATCACTCTCTTATGAGTAAAATATCTTCCCAACCTGTGGCTTATTTGTGACAGCAATATTCTGACAAAGTTAATAAATAAATAAATAAATAAATAAAATAAAATAAAAAAATTAAGAAACTCTTAAGTCTTCTAATTTTTCTTTGGCCTGGCAACTTCTATTAAATATTACATTCTATTATTCTTTGTGCTATGTGAATACCAAAAATAAAAGTACAGAAAAGCTTTATAACAATTGAAAACATTAAAGTTTTAGAACATATTTGATAGCTGATGATTCATAAGCTTTGTAGTAACTGGAAAGTCTGTCTTCCATTGAAAACTTTTCCAGGCTGAGCCAGTAGCCTTTGACCTTGAACCAGAGCAATTTGTGCAGTGGTTTTAAAATATACTTCAATTCTTAAAATCTGTGTACAGTCATAAATTTTAGAGAGCTGGTTCAATAGGTTTCTTCACTATCCATCTGTGCCTGCACCTGTAATATATATGTTACATTTGAGGCTGCACAAATGCACACATTTTGGGAAGAGCATTTCTAACAAAACTATTTTTTTTCTGTCTTCTCTCATTAACAACCCCTGCCCACACATAAACACAAGCACTGTTCAATGTTTCAGAGTGGCCAACCACAAATAAGATAAATTTGAACTTTGAAGTTGAGGATTGAAACTGAAAAAATAAGCTGAGATGATCTAGGGTGGAAAATTCTTTTTGAAGAAAGTGACTCTCTTGTGCTAGAATAGGTGACCATATGGTCAAGTATGAAGAAACTCCTTTTCAGAAAAGAAGTAAATACCTTTCAATAACTCATTGTACTAACCATTGATATGGCTAATTAAGTTAAAGCTAGATGGATTTCCAGAATTGTTACATGTTCAACCATTGTGACTCCATATTTGATCATTTCTTTTTCTAGTGCTAATAATCCAAAAGGACTATTGGAGGTTCGAGAAGCTTTGGAAAAGGTACATAAAGTAGAAGATCTTCTTCCCATAATGAAGGTAAATCAAAGTAAACATTTCAAAATATGCTGAAAATAATACAGCATATTATGGGACATATCCAGTTCCCCAGAATGTAACAACCATGAAAATGGTTAGAAATGACAAACTGGAAACACTAATTAAAGGTATTTCTGCCTTACCAGCCAGAAAGGTTTGTGGTCAGATCTTTTGTAATGGTTTGACAGCATGTGTGTACAGTATGAAGGAAAAAATTGAAGATATGTCTGAAAGATCAAGAACAACATGGAAGGAACAAGTTCATTTGGTGAATCTAATGTGAAACTATTGCAACTAATGTTGCCTGTAGTCACTGATAGCCAACCTGAAACTGTGTTTTACATTCTTGTGCTCTGGAAAAGGAGTGAGGGAAACCTGCATTTTTACTACTTGCTGGTGACGGTATCTGCAGAAAGACAGTGGATCATAAGGCGTGCCAAATGAGTTATATTATGATCTCAACTTAAGCAATGAGACTTAAGCTGGATTTAAGTAACGGGTTTTCCCCTCTCCCTTCAATCCTTTCAAATTACTCTAGGATGACCCTTATGTAAGTATTTGGGTTTGGGGAAACACCGTTACAAAGTATTTATTGCTAAAAGATTGAACAGAACTTCATTTAGAATAGAATAAAATTTGGGAAGGAATATGTACTCCAAATAGAGACCAACTCCTAACTTTCTGTTGGTATGTCTGCATTGTGGTTTCATGGACAGATACCAAGCTGTTGCTGATCAGTCACTCTGACTGATTGCCACAGAACAGTTCCTCAGAAGATTTGTTTACCTTGCTGCTACTGCTGATACACTGGTTTTGAATTTCCTCACTTGTGCACTATAGGTATCTTCATAGAAGCCACATGGCTCAAGCACTGAATTTTTCTGTGGCATTTTTAATAGGTTTTACAAATATAAGGGTCTACAAAATTCAGAGTTTTGGAAGTCTGTCCTTTTTAGATTCCTGTCTTGTCCTTGGCCTTTGAAGAGGAATCCACACGAATACCAGCTGAACCTAAACAAACTTGTGATGAAGAGACTGTAGATATTGGGGTGGTTAGGAGATTGTGTTGCATACTGCCACATGAAAGTGCAAATAACAGCCCTGTAGAACACTTCTTATGGCTACTATAGAATCATAAGCCAGAAAAAAAGAGAAAAGAAATCCTATTACTGGAGTTAAAAATACAGGTTATTCCAAGACAATGATGAAAATGTATAAACATAGTGGACTATACATAACCTAGTTTGTTATAAATGTTTCTAAGAACTGGCAGCAAATGTTTTTCTTGGTTTTCATAACCTGTACGTTTTGCTCTGGTTTGAATCAACTGTATCCTATTCTGAACTGCATCTAAGTGGAATGCTATTTCTCATTAGAGGCTTTTAGATTTGTTTCTTTAAAAATAAATGCGGATTCTCTTTAAACATAACATTCTGGATCACAAGTTCTATCTTAAAATAAATAATTGTCCTAGTAATTCATTCAACACTATTGCACAATAGTCATTAATAGTGCCTGTATAAAATAGCTGCCTGCTAATATTGACGCAGTTTGGTTATTCAGATAGCTGAGGAATGTTGTATGTCAAAAGCTGGGCTTTTGGCTTTACTTAAATACAGTTTTGCCTAGTTTATACAATTCTTTGGCTACAGTGCTACATTTAGATAATGTAGCTTTGTAAAATTCTTAAACTCTGTGATATTTTTCCTTCTGATGAGGATAAACATTAATTGAAATTGGATCACAGTTAACAAAGTGTTGCTATGAGATTGTATTCTGGAATCCACAGTTAAACTAATACAGCTACTTCTTAGTGTAAACATAAAAAGCAGACTTTCAGATTCCTGCTTTTGCATTTACATTGTTACACCAAATGGTTACTGTCAATGTGCAACTTGGGGAGAAATCTGTACAGTTCAAATTACAGTTGCTTTTCACACGAGGCAGTTTTATATTCACTATATAGTTAAAGTTGAATGGCAAAATGCCTCATTCGGTACTTAAGATTTCCATCCAGTAGCAAATGAAGAATGAATGAAATAATGTAGTTGACAGTAACTCTTTGTACTGCTCACCCAGCTTGTCCACTTTCATTTCTTCTCCAGTTTTAAGTGATTCAAAACAATAGAGGCAAATGTCTTTTTGCATTTACTCTAATATTACTTTTCTTTTTCTCTTGAAAGCAGTTTAACAGTAAAACAAGAGATGGGTTTACTGTGAACACAAAAGTCCCCAGCCTTAAGGATCAAGGAAAAGAATATGATGGATTCACGATTACCATAACAGGAGATAAGTATGTTTTCAGGGGCTCAAATACCTTAAGTAATGATGAAGTATTGGCAATTTATCTTCGCAAATGCCATTTCTACTTGCATCAAGTGGTTTTTGTTTTTCATTGGTGACGTTCTTGCCACCATATTTTTAAATTTTATTTCAGCACTTCTGATTCCTCTTGTGTCCCCTGACAGAGAGGGAATATGGACAGTAATTGTGGAATTCAGTTGAGATGATTCTCTAACATAAGTGAAGAGACACCTTGTTATTCATTTTAAAATATAAAAAGCCTAAAGGAGGAAAAATGCCATTCTTTATCCATATCAAAATACATTTCTTGTTGTGAGACCTTGTCTTTTATCGAGGCTGAGAAGTCATGAATGGAAATTTCTTTTATCAAAGCATGGAAAAGACTCTTCTATTTGGATTTTGGCCTTTTAATTTTCTGTAGTTTTGAGATGTTTGCAGACCTGTTTCTGCCAGTTTAGACTATGTTATTTTTCTATGAGGATATGCTCAGGTGGGACCTCGGGCTTATCTCATTGAGTGAGATAGCAAATTTCTCACTGTATAGATGCTGACTACTTGTCTTCTCAAAGAGCGTTAATCTGAATCTAATTAGAACTAATCAGAAACCCCTTCCAACTACCAGCTGAAAGATTAACTAGACAGCTTGTGCTGTTGGTTTATTATGGGATTTTAAATTCTGTGCATTGGATTTTTTCCCAGAACTTGAGTGCTTGTAACGCTGGGACATGGAAGTTGAACTTCTATTCTAAAGTGTTAACATATTTCCTAACTTCTAATTTTACATTCTAAATCGTAAGCCTGTATACACTGAAATGAAACAAAACATGCCTTCACTATTTTAGAAAGATATTTTGGTATTAGTAAAATGGTATACTATTTACTTCTTACAAATATTCTTCTATATTAATCTGTTTTAATCTGTAGTTTGAAGTCATGCTTTTATACCAAAACAATTCCATTTTGGTAGATTTAAGTTTGTAAAGCTGTATTTTGCATTCTATACAGGAGTCTCAAAGCCAAGAATATGTTTTAAAATTGGATAGCATCTTGATGTATTCTTTCAGATAAACTTACAACATGGCAAAATGTTTCTAATTTCAGTGTTTGTGTTTATTTAAACTAAAATGGGGGCAATGCACATAATATAAAGAAAAATATAGGAAAAAGTTATGATGTAGTATTTAACTGTTACACATTTGTTACTTAGCCTGTATACATGCAAACAAAATAATAAATTATCTATGTTCTTGTTTAATCTGTTTGATAGAGTTGGAAACATATTATTTTCAGTAGAAACTCAGACAACAGAAGAAAGAACACAGCTGTATCATGCAGAAATAGATGCTCTATATAAGGATCTAACAGCTAAAGGAAAAATTTTAATTCTGTCTGCAGAGCTGGGGGTAAGGCTGTTTTAATGGAAACTATGAGTTCCTTGATAAAATTCTATTATGTTTTTATACCTTGTGTTTAACAGTCAATGTCTTAATACTTTTTGACAGAGATCTTAAGTAATAAAATAGACTGCTTGTTTAAATCCAGTTATGTCAAATATTATAAGAAATTACCATCATTCTGTCTGCTACTTAAATTTGCTCTGCTTTGCTGCAGTAATTGGAGAGAGTCCAGACAAGGTCTTGATATCACAATGTGTTCTGCTACAGAAGTAGTGGATATTTTTTTCTCCTTTGTTTGCACGGGTCTGTCATCACTGTTTCATTGTTCTGATAAGCACTACTTAAGATCATATGCAGATTTGGTTTATAGTGGCTGGATGTAAGATGAGAAGTAACGTGGAGTCATGGAAAAAAAAAAACACACTAAAATTGTGTTCATGTTGATTTCTGTTATAATGAGAATTTGACCAGATTTAAGCCTTCACTTCCCACTTTTCATCCTTCAACACAGTATAGGTAAACAGTTTCACCTAAATTTGAAAGGTATAATAAAATAAGTTGCTTATATATGTTAATCAAGCTTCAGCTTATATTTTTCACATTTGAAATGGTTATTCTAAAAGTAAGTGCTACAAGATTTTTCCAAATATATGTTCATATGTATAGTAACATCTGGATATTAGACAATCTTTAATTCTCTTTTTGTCTTTGTTTAGGAAGCAGATGCTGTGTGCAACTTGATCCTGTCATTAGTGTATTATTTCTATAATTTAATGCCACTTTCAAGAGGATCTAGGTTAGTGATTGGTTTTTATCACATCTGTTGTCTTGGATGCACACTGTAAAATGTTCATGTATTACAGTATCCTAATATATTTTTAATATGAAAAAAATAGAAGTTGGACTGTCTGTCCTGTACAGTTTCTTATTTTAGCTGCCATGATGATGAACACTGATTTTGTAATGTTTTAAAAGCTAGCACGTAACTGCTGATAGTAACTATTCATAGCTGCATGTATATTTAAAATGACGAGTAGTCTGTATTTACAGACTTCAGCTCAGGGATTGAAAAGTGTCTTTTTAAAATTGTAACATTTGGGTTCTTAGTCCACATTGTTAGGCCACTGTAATTTAATTCAAAGCTTTACTGAACCATGTATTTTATATTAATTATACTTTGGTATACCTTAGGATAATACTTACTTTGCATTTTATTAAAATATTTTTTTCAGCTGTTAGGGTCGCCAAATGAAACATTAGAATAAAGTTTTCCATATTTATTTGATCTCTTCAACTGAAATTCTAGTTTAAGTCATACACGTAGCCAGGTTTGAATGTTACTAATCTCTTTTCCACAGAGCACTTATGAGTTTTAAGCTTATTGATAAACACAGTTCAGTAGAATATAAACAAATAATCAAGAGACTTTCGTATCTTTAATCAGCCTTTTACTTTATCTTGCAGAATGAAAAGATTAAAGAAATTGTTTGAATTTCACAATTAAAAAAAAAAAAAAGTTGAACAGATGGGGTAGGGGAATCCCTTTACTGCAACAGAGCTAGAGGCACTGTAGGACTGAAAGTTTATAAACTTTTCTGGGCTACAGTAAAGCTTCTTGGAAACAGGAGTTTGCTCTGTATTCAGCTGTGTAGATTTTTAAGAACTCACAGTTCTGAAATTATAATTCTGACTACTGTAGAAACTGTTCTGCAGTAATTAAACTTCATAGGATCTTTATTTCAATGGTTTTGGAAAGGAAGTGATTTCGCTTTTTAAGTGTGTTGCACTTTATTTCTAAATTTATTTCTCTGTAACTCTTGCTAGCCTTCTGTGAAACAGCAATATACACAATTTTTTTTTTGTAGTCTAAAGGAATGCTTTTTAAAGCTATTATTTAGTATAACGCTTTGGAAAGACTTTGACTTTTTTTTTTTTTTTTTTTAGTGTAATAGCTTATTCAGTGATCATGGGAGCACTAATGGCAAGTGGAAAAGAAGTATCAGGAAAAATTCCTAAAGGAAAGGCAAGTATCAAAACGCACTGCTTCAGCCTTGGTGGAGGAAGTAATGCATGTAAACTTGAGGAAGGAGCTGTAAAATGAACAGAAGTTACACATTTATTTACTGGAGATGAGGTAGCCTGGGTGAGTTTTAAAGATTCCGCTGCTGAACTGAGAGTAGGTGAGACTTAGAAATAGTATATACAGTAACTCTGCTTAGTCAAATGGTAGCAGCTTGCGTCCCACAGCAATTACACCTTTGGAAGGGAAGCAGTTCTTGTATGCTGAGCTGCATTTTCCAGCTTTCTTTGAAAAGGATTCTGAGAATACTTAGGCAGAATTAGCAGCTCTTCTGGACACACAGCAGAAATTCTTTCTTTACTCTCAATGTATTCTTAAGTACTTAGGGCTTAGCAATCAAAAAATGTATTTGCAGTTCCTCGTAATATCTCTTCCTCTTCTGAAATCAGTTTAAAATGTAGTCAGTTGAAAGGTCGGATTTCATTTAAATATTATAACACCTTGCTCCACATCCATTTCTTTATTCAACTAATGGTCTATTAGCTGTATCACCTCCTCAGCATAAAAGGAGCGAGAGCACCTCAGTTTCTTTAATGTATTGTCAAAAGAATCAGCAAAATTTCAGTGAGACTCATTGTTGAAGGAAATACCCTGTGCGGATAACTGAAGAAAGGGCAACATTCCCATCTATTCTAGAAAGTCCTGAAAACAAAGTCTGTCCTTTTAGTACTGAGTTTAGAAGGCTGATAACATTAAAAACAACAGCAAAAATATAAACATGGACATGAAAATAATATACACTGTACTCCTAGCTGCTTTTAAGAGGAGATAGCAAAAAAACCTTCAATTTCAGTGGGCTGCTAAGCTGATATCTGCAGTGTTTTGTAGGAGCCCAAACTAAGATTGAATATTTACTTATGTGGAGTGTTTTTTGTTGTTGATATTTTATTTTAAAGCATATTCTTAGGACTTAATAAGGTAGTGCATTTTGCTGACCAATTTTATGTGGTCAAGCGATGTTTCAGGTTTACTAAAAAACAGGATTTCTGTCTTACGGGAAACTTCAAGGCAATTCTTATGTGTGAGGCTTTTTAAAATTATTTTTTTCCTGAAATAGAACCTGAATTGAAACAAAACCATTTTTAGGAAGGTTTTCACTAGCTGCAAGAAATTGTTTTTTTCTAGTTGAATGAAACCTGGAGTTCTTGACAGATCTCTTAGAGCTGGTCCCAAGCTCTAAGATGCAATATCAGACTGCTCTGAAGCCAAAGATGTGTAGTTGTCAAGCGTCCTGTTGCTGCCTTGGAAGGTCTGGCAGTAGCCATGGACCGCGTATTATTTATTGTGGACAGGAATGCAAACCCACAGTCAGATTCAGTGCTTGGCATGCATGCTGCTTTTCCAAATTGTTTGGTGATGAGGGAGAAAATAGCCTGAGCACAGATTAGTTAGCAAGCTTACTTCTGTTCCACCAGGAACAGAGGAAACATTTGATTGGAACCCTTCCTTAAATTCAACCAGAGTTCACTAAGCAGTTTTAACGAAGCAGTGTCTTCGAGCACTGCTTTGCTGAAAACTTTCTGTGAGCTGTAGATATGAAGTTTCCAGAGTTCTTCGCTGTTTGTAATTAAACTCTAAAAACTTGTTGTAGAAAGAAATAATACAGAATGCCTGGAAAATCCAGTATAAGTCTACTATTCCTATGGTATGATATTTTGCAGATACAGTGTGTGAAAATGTGAAATATCCCAGTTTTATTTGTTAATTGGACATTATAATAATTTTGAAGATGGTCCATATTTTCTGTCACCGAGTAGTATAGACATCTTGCTTAGAGGGAAAAACTGTGTTATGTCACAAAAGGAAAGATACATTTTTAAAATTGAAGTTATCTATTAGGAATATTCAGGGATTAACTTCCTGGAATTACAGAACTTGAAACTTCTCTCATTTCTTAAGATCTCTTCAATTTTGTTGCATTTTCAGCTTGTTGATTTTGAAGCAATGACAGCACCAGGATCTGAGGCTTTTAGCAAAATAGCAAGGAGCTGGATGAACCTAAAAAGGTAAATCTTTTTTGTTCTGATGGTGGAAGAGGATGGGTGTGGGGTAGCAGAATATGAAAGACTTTAAGTCAAATTTAAGCCTATGCTGAAGAAGTGACTTAGGCATGATGAATTTAGCAAATGATCCAGTCTATTTTTAACTTTCAAATCGTGTCTTAACAAATCCTAATTTGTAAACAGTTTCCTAGGCTAACAGAACATTTGTCTACACATCCAGTCATCATGTGTTACCACTGAGAAAATTCCTTGAATTAATATTTTCTTCATTTTGTCCTATGGTATAATTTGCCTTTTTTTCCTGTAGTTGTTATTAATGAATCTTGAGATTGAGTGGAAAAAGGGGGGAGGATTCAACTTGGTGGTTCTTTCCATTCTTATGGATCTCTGACCTATACACTGAAAGTGATGTACTTATCTGTTGGTGCTATTTTAATTTGAAGAATAAGTATTTTCAAAGTAAATGGAAGTTTTGAATATGCAGTATTATATTAATATAACTGTATGACTTGTGTATTATGCCAAAAAAAAAAAGTTTGATGTTTCTTAGAGTGGTTTTTGACTACTGAACATACTAATTCCTTGTCAGTGTTACAGAACTGTTGCATTTGATTTGTCCCTTAGTGGATATTCCCCATACAAAATCTAAAAATGGGGCTAGAGACAAAAAAAAAAAAAAAAAAAAAAAAAATTTTAGTATCTTTCAGGACAGGGTCAAGTCACTTAAAGGGTGCTGAGAGAACTGACCAATGTCCTTACAAGGCCAGCTTTAATCTCTGAGAGGTCATGTGGATCTGGGGATGTTACTGGTGACTTCAGGAAAGGAAATATTGCATCTGCCTTCAAAAGGCCTGAAGGACAACCCAAGGAAACTAGAGGCTGGTCAGCCACGCTTTGGTCCTAGGAAAGTTATGGAGTCCTCTAAAACACTTTAGTCCCTAGGAAAAGTTACAGAGTCTCAACTTTGTGTAAAGGGACCTGTAAGTCCTGATAAATTGCAAACCAAATGTGAGCTGGCAGTAGGGAAGGCCAGCAGCATCCTGGGCTGCTCTAAATAGATTATGAGGATGATTTTGCTCCATTCAGCACTTTAGATCACACCTGCATCCAGTTTTGGGGCTGCTGGTACAGTAAAGAAGGATAAACTGGAGCAACTTGATGAGAGGACCACCAGGATGGTAAAGGGGGCTGAAGCACATGCCCCAACAGGAGGGAATTGGGCTTACTTAGCCTGGAGAAGAGAAGGCTTTGACCTAACAGGAACTTCCCAGTTCCTGACACTACCTTTACCACACAAAAGTTATCTTTTCTCGTTGGAGCAAAGTCAGCTTAAGCTATTCCAACCCTACCTATGTGTATCTGACCCTCTCAGTTGTACTGCTGAAATTATGTGTGGGGATCCCAAAGCAAACCAGATCAGGAAACTAAATTTTGGTTTTGACAAGGTTATTTTTAACTGAGTCTGTTTCACAGCATAGGATTTGTTGGCTCAACTGAGAGATGGGTGAGGAATGAGCCAGAGTGGAGAAAATGCTAAAGCTGGCTTTGCTTGATACTGAGAAAAGTATCTGTGGAACCACAGCCCAAAGAGCTGGAAGTAATTATGTGATGATAATTAACCTGGGGAGCTAATTTGTCTGTGGTATAGAAATTATAGTGCGTAAGGTAAGTAAGGTTTCAAGATTTAGAGCAATAAAACTCTGCTTTAAGTTCTGCCATTTCAGAAGGCTCTTATTTAGTGATTGTTTTCATTCTGTATAGTGAGGGCAGCTCCTGAAGTGAGGAGTCATGAGAAGCAAGAACTGGTGGTGATCAACAGGTTTTTGGCTTCGAGTCCCAAATGTGTTGAAGCGTTTGAACAGAAATACAAGCTAATATGTTAACTTTCAGGGAAATTATTTTTAATGCAGCAAAAGATTAATATATATTTTTTTCCTTTTTCAGTATTTCACCTTCTTACAAGAGTCTACCATCAGTATCAGAGACTTTTCCTACCCTGAGAACGATGATTGAAGTACTAAATACAGACTCGTCTTATTGTCTAAAAAAAACTATAGCTGTTGTGTAATTTATACAAATAAAAGACCAAGATATGCTGCTCCCTAAATTATTTTGAAGGGGAAAATATGGTCAAACTGGGTTTATTGTTTGTTTTTTCAATAAACAGAGTACACAAACTTATTTGAGTAATGATCACTAGGAAAGGGAATCTTTGTGACCAGCAATATTAAAAAGGGAAAAAAAAAAAAAAAAAGGAGAACAGTTAACTTCTTGTATCTTGACATACTCTAACAAGAAATACAGCTGTTTGGGGGGGGGGAAATGAAGAGCAAAAAGAAATTTCCATCTCACTTATGTTCTGAATGCTCTGCAAGTGAAGATTTACTTTAAAAAAAAGTGCATAGAAAATACCACCGTGCAACTTCCCTTTTAATTTTTTTTTCCAAAGCCTCTGTCTTCTGCATGGAAAACCTCGAGAAAATGTGTGAGTAATTGGTAAATACACAGGCATTTCATGTAATGTAATCCAGTGAAGGAACAGATGTCAGCTTAAAGGAACGGATTTTAGGAGAACATAATTTGGAAACAAAAACAAACAAATGACATTCGGGGGTTAGCTTCTCGGTGAGTAAATGTCAAAAACACAGCAGCAGTGCATTAGTTTCTCTTTCCATATACCCATTGGTGGCGGTATCTGGCAAAAGATATCAACAAACTTGAGAGCATATTGGGAGAACAATCTAGGGCTCCCTGGGTTGTTTTTGTTGGAAGGGGACTGATGGAAAGACAGACTTCCTGTAGGGTAGAGCTAATTCAGTTCAGACAACATGGACAATACCATGAACCAATTTCTCATTGTCATAGTCGTATTACTTCCAGTGAGTCTTAACTGTATCGTACTCGTTTTAGGTTAAGCTCTGTGACTTTACGTCTATTCCTCAGGTTAAATGAACTCAGAAAGGGCAAGCAATGTTGGGACAAATACCTAGTTTCCTCAGTGACTTCAGTTTTTTTTCTGCGTTGATATTCAACACTTCTGAAAATGTGCAGAACTTTTCCGTTTTAGATATAGATTTCAACTTGTTTAATATTGATAATCTAATCTGTTCTAATTCTTTTACTGTCATCTTTCACACAAATACTCTATATACTTTCTTCCAATTTTCCAGAGTTTAGGACTTTGTGCAATAGCAACTATCTGTCCCAATCATGCAGCACGAGATAGTGTAAAGAACAAGTTATTTTCCAAGGGAGAGGTGAAAATATCCTGCATACACCTTTTTTTTTCTGGCTACAGCATGATGCATTCCAAATTGCCTCTTTAATGGAAAAAAAAAAAAAAAAAAAAAAAAAGTAATGCAGCAAAGCCTCAAGGATGTTGATATATGTGAACTACTTTAATAGTGGGGCTGAAAATAGGGTAGATTATTGAAGGGAAAGTGCTTGTTGATTATTCCACACAATGTTATTCTGTATTGGATTCAAAGTGGGCTCTGTGTGTGTATGTATGCTCAGATGTGTGTAAGTCCTGGAGCAAGAAGGAGAAAAAAAAAAAAAAAAAGGCAAAGCCACAAGAGGTACTCTGAGTACTGACATCCAACTGGAGGACTCGATTTAAATTCAGTATTTGTTAACTTGATCACTGGCAGCATAGGACAACCATGGGTAGCTAGAGTCTTGAATGTTCATGTGGGTTTTCCTAGAGCTATTTCTAAATGAAACCTGAAAAGTGAATGTGTACTATGTCTACATTAGGAAGCAGCACATCCCACCCAGTATAAGTAGAACACTTCCCACACTATTAATTTCAGAGGTCTTTTTCTATGCTTGTCTATTTTGTGAACTGACTGCTCACTACATTTGGAATGCATGTTAGCAATGCATCTTCTGGTTTGGACTTCTTGGATGAAACAACACGTATTCTGAGACCTTCCTGTGGTGGGAAAAAAAATGTGGTTAAGTGGAGAAGATGAGGAGATCCACTTCAAAAGTGTGCTCCTGATCAAACTAAAATGGTGATGCGTATCTATCCACAGGAACTTTTTTCATTAAGTCTTGTATTCTAAGATTACATACTGAAAATATTAGAGTAGGGAAAGAATGTGCTTTTCTTCCACTTAGCGCCTCTACCATCTGTTGCCAGAACGTTTTGCTGCCCATGTAGTAAGTATGTCTCTAAGAACAAGTGCTATTATAGTATTAACTTCTAGTTAACAAACTAGAACTACTAGTTCAGTTGGAAGGAACCTACAAAGGTCAAGTCCAACTGCTTGGCTACTTCAGGGCTAAAGCATACTGATGAGGGCATTATCCAAATGCTTCTTGAACACTTACAAGCATGGGATATCAACTGCCTCATTAGGGGAGCCTGTTCCAGTGTTCGTCCACCCCCTTTCTGCAGGGCTGCTCTCAGCCACTCATCTCCCAATCTGTACCTGTGTCCAGTGTTACTCTCTGCTAGCTTATGGTATTGTTACTATACATGTAAGCAAAAGTTAAGTGTGAAGGCAGGAGGAAGGAATAAGTAGCATTAAAGATGTTTTTTAACCCTAACTTGGGTCTGTCTGAGTCGGTAGGTCTAGGATCTGTTTCAGTCTTTGCATGGAGCTTTGTGCTGGAGCTACAGAAATGTCAAGGTTAAATTTGATGGAAAAACTGACCCACCTCCCACCTAAGGGAAGAATCCAGTGTGCAGTATCCTGAAGCCAACATCTGTTCCTCAAGTATCAGAAGGCAAGTAGGCTGCCCATATCTGAGCACAGTTTGCTTAAAGCCTAGGATTCTCTGCTCCTGCTTGTTTGTGGGTAAAGTATTAAATATATTCTAGTACACATATTTGATCAATGGGGTACAAAATGTGTATATCCAAAAAGCAAATCTAGGAAAAAAAGAAAATGGCTAGAATCCACGTTAGTAGCCATTAGTGCGCTTCATTGTATTGCTAAACACCGGGAAGGCTTGGTATAACTTTGAGAAAGGAAGTGAAACTCATCAAAAAAAAAAAAAAAAAAAAAAAAGGAAGAAGAATTTCATATGCTGACCTAAAATTCATCAGCAAAGCTATAATAAAGGCAAATTTGACCATCTGTCTGGTGGGTACTAATGGGAATGCATTTTAAACTTTCTTGGTCAGAATTTACATTAAGGCCTAACTTAGGTGTTTCTTTCTAAGTAAGGGTAAAGTGAAAGGTAAAACTTGTGAAGTGAAGGGTAAAGTTTGTGAGCTTTTATTGAAAGAATTGAGTTATTTCACCAAACTTTTCCTTGAGTACCTTTCCCTGCCCCGTTATAAATAAGCACTGTTTGCTTCTATGATGCCTTCTATTTAAAGGTCTAAAAGCTTCAGAAATATCTATTAGATATCATTTTGGGGGAAAAGAATCATTTTATTTCTACACAATGGGGAAAGGTTCAGTAAAAAGGGAAAGATTCCTAAATTGATGCCTTGATTGTATTCAAACACTGGTCTTTCCTTTAGACCTGTACGTTTTATTATAATTCACTGATAAGGGGGAAATCTGTTTTGGTATTGACCAGGAAGTTCTTGGAACTGTAAAATAAGAGCTGTTTTGTTTTATGGCTCTGCTTTATGGCTTTGATAAGAGGGAGTAGAGAATTGATGGTGGGGAAGAGGAAAAATCACCTGGACAAACAAGCTGTGTACAGCTGTCCAGGTTTCCTGCTCCTTATTCATTTTTACCCCTGTGCCTGACTTCATACCCATCCCCCTGCTGACAGCCAAAAAGATTGTTAGTGGCAGATGAAGGCAAAGGTAGGCAAAGCGTGTGTTGCATCCGCGCGTGTGTGCATAGGTGCTTCAAAGGCTTGTTTCTCTGGGCGATACATATGACTAAGAAAGTGAGCTGGAGTCAAATAATGCTCTCAAACAAGTTTAACAAACAGAACAAGATTATATAACTGGACTGGTATGTGAGGACGTGGAGAACTGTAATTATCTCCTTAGAAGTAGATATGTGGAGAAATCTAATTATCATTTTTCATCTTCTCCTGTGTCATCTTAGACAACTGGTCTAGCTATCGTTTGAGCTTTAAAATGGGAACACAGATGCACTGCAGGCCCAACCCAACCACTTATCTATTAATATTACAGAACGTATGAGGAGAAGAAATAGGTTAAGCAATGGAAACCCATTAATCTGAACCTCAGCATTTGTGAGACTTCATAATATATTTTGAAGATCATAAAATTTCTTGTGCAACTACCCAGCACAAAAGGTGAAACAGATTTAGTCTCAATGTATTTACTTGTCTTTGGTAAGCCTCCTTTTCGTGTATGCTACCACACACAGTTAGGACTTGATACAGAGTACACTTGTACAGAGGATGAAGAGATCTCTGAAAGGGAGAAATAAGGTGGTGGTAGGCAAGCAGGTTTGTAGTCTAAACTTGCAGGTTATATGGATGGGTTAACAAAATAAGGCTCAGAATAGCAGATAGGGAGAACTCCATGTCTGAAAGTACCTGAAACGGGTTGGAAATCATAATTGACAAAAATCAAGTCTCTTATAATTTCAAGCTTTATTAGTTGCAACCTAACTACAATTTGCAGCTATCATCTGGCTGCGGGAAAGGCATATGAAATTCTTGATTATGTCAGGAATATTTTGAAGATGTTATATTACAGTGATGTTATATTACAGTGATGGGCTCCCCTCTGGGATACCGATATACTGGGGAATGCTGGTGTACAGCTCCAGCCAGCTGGGGCCGACGACAGACTTCAGCGGACAGCACACAGTGAGGCTAACACTAAACAGGGTGCTGGAGTGAAGGCTGGTTTCACACAGGCTCTCCCTGTAAATACAGTAGTAGAAAACAGGTTTGGAGAGAAGAACGGAGGTTAGAAAGAACCATGCTCTTGGCACAAGCTGGTCATAAGGCAAGATTTCAGAAAAGGGGGGCAGTTTGGTAATTTTTTTAAAGATGATGGTTTTGTACTGCGCTCCTGCTCTAGATAATAAACTCATGAGCAGACTCGTGCTGTGGCTGTCAGAAATCCCTTATAATTTATGGAAGAGGCCGGTGCCACGTGGAAACTCGGCAGTGCACAATTGTCTTCCTTAATCTCAGTGACAGAGGCAGTAGGAACAGGAGTGCTGTGACACAGTGAACATGCGCTACTGCCACTGTTCTGGCCTGACTTTCCACCCCACACTTATCCTAATTCATCGATCTTTTGAGAGCATTCTTCTTTACCGGGCAGCACACCTAAGGCAAAACAAAAAGCCACCACAGCTTCAGTCCATGGGCGATGCATTTATTCGGGCGTTTGGGGCACATCCTCCAAGCTCAGCCCCGCCACGCTCCCTGTTCCTACCGGATGAAGCCCTTACACTTGGGCAGCGACTTTTTGGGGTTTATTTCACCACATAACACGGTTGTTTTCCAGCGGCTACCTGCCGAGCCTGTTGGGTCGGGCGAAAGGGGCAGTCCGGCTCCGCCAGGGGGCCGGTGCGTGTGGGGGAGCAGGGGACAGGAGGGGGGTCTCCGGGGGCTGAGGGGGCGGGTGGGCTCCGCAGGGGCTCTGCCGGGAGCGCTTCTCCTGCCCGGGTCCTGCCCAGGTCCCGCAGGAGCCCCGCGGCGCCCGGGCAGCGGCGCTGGGCGTGCGGGAGGCGGGCAGGGGGGCGGTGGCCGGCGTTTATAGGGAGCGAGGGGAGGCGGCGTCTGCAGGAGCGGAGCCGGGAAGGGAAGGGAGGAGAAGGGAGGAGGAGAAGGGAGGGAGGGAGAAAGGAGGCGGCTCCCGCTCCCGCCGTGCGAGCGCGGCCGGCTCGGTGCTGTGCGGGGCTGGCGGCGGGGTGGCCATGGCCTCGATGGCGGCGGCGATCGCCGCCTCCCGCACGGCGGTGATGAACGGCAACCGGCCGCTGGACGAGCGGGAGCGCAAGCGCTTCAGCTACTTCTCCTCGCTCAGCCCCATGGCGCGCAAGATCATGGCGGAGAAGGAGCGGATCCGCGAGCGCTACGGGCCCGAGTGGGAGCGGCTGCCGCCCCGCCAGCAGGACGAGATCATCGACCGCTGCCTGGTGGAGCCGCACGTCCAGGCCCGCTACGCCGCGCACCGCGGAGCCACCCGCCCGCCGCAGCCGCCCTCCTCCTACCCCAGCCTCCGCCTCAACACGGGCCAGAAGCTGGTGCGCTTCGGAGACGAGGTAGCCGAGGGGGACGAGCCCCGAGGGGATCCGCCATGCAGGGGCTGTGTGTGAGGGGACGGGGCGCGGGGGCGGGGTGCGGTGCTCGCTGGAAGCTGGGGGGGGGGGGGTTGGAGGCGGCCCCGCGGAGTTGGTCCGAGAGAAGCAGGAGCCATCCCGGAGGGGATTTTATTAAAAATAAATAAATAAACCGAGAGAGGAGGCCTTCCCGAAGCTGTCCGGCCGCTCTGGGTGTGATCCCCGGCTGGATAAGGGAGCGCAGGGAGTGTTTGCCCCGAGTTGAGTCCTTTCCTCTTTGCGCCTGATTTTAGACGCGGTTAAAAATGCAGCGCTGAAAACATTCCGGCTCCTGGGGTTTGTGACACCTCAGAAAGTGTGGCCTTTTCCGCGTGACGTGCCAGGAAAAACCGGGGTGTGGAAAGACAGGCGACAAAAAATGTGGGTTTTGCAGCTCCTGAGAGCCACCTGCCTCATGGCAAAGTGTGGCGGAGAGCGCAGGTACAGGGTGCCCGGTCTGCTCCCCGTACGGAGAGTGCTGCCGTGAAGAAGGACTAACAATCATCTCTTCACACCCTGTATCCCTCTTACTCCTTGTGTGAGGTTTCCTTTGTTTTGCTTTGCTTTGTTTTGAAGTCTTGGTGTGATTACAGAGCCCATATCTTCCCTCCTGCTCATTTGATTTCTTCAAGTGACCTATTGTTCATCAACTTGCGTGACTGCTGCCAGAACAAGGCAGTGTGCTCCTGCACTTGTAATCATACAGTTTAAATTGAGCAGCGCTTCTTTTAGCTACCTCACCGGTATCTTGTGCACTAAGGTTTGGAAGAAGTGATTGAGGCATCGTGGTTCCTCGCTGGCTTTGTGGTGCCTCGTGTGTCGGGAAGGTAGGACAACGTGCAGCACACACATCACATCTAGAGCCAACGTATGCTCATGTTTAATTTATATAGCCAGCGATACCAGAAATTCTGGGTACATATTTTCTGGTAATAAACCATCTTTTTTGGTGAAAAAGAGTGTACAGAAGGGCACGGACAAATTTGCTTGCACAAGCAGTCTTTGCAAGGAAACCTAAACTTGAAGTTACTTGTGAAAGGACTGAGGTTAATGGCTGTGGAAACTGAATGCGTTCAGCTTTCCCGGTCTCAGACAGCTCCGCTGTGATTTCTGCTTTGAATTATGTGGATCCAGAAGGAAAGCAAGCATGTAGTAGGTTGTTGTGCTGCACCATATGGAAATAATCATTTCTTGCTCTACAAAAGTACAACTAGAGAGTCCATCTGAAATTTGGCAAGTCGTTTTCTTTCTCTTCTTCCCCCAAAATACAGCTATGAAGTAAACAATGTTGTTCTTAGCCCTTTTGTAACCATTAACTAAAGAAATCGTGGCTCATCAAAATACTCGATGTGAAGTGTTTAATTTTGGAAGCATCTGCCTCAGCTGACTTCCCCCTTGACTTCCAAGCTGAAGTTAATATAAATTGCTTTTCTGAAGAAAGAGATTCCACTTGTTTTGGCATCCTCCATTTCCATTTTAGTTCTTCCAATAGCACTATTGAGCCTCGGAGCTTTTCCTGGCTCCTCATCTGATAGCTTCCTCTCCCCCCGCTCCCCTTCTGGCATCCGACCTGAGTTTTGGACATTTGCCCTGGCTCAGTAATTGCTCCTCCGCGTCCTACTGTTACAGAGCCACCACAGCCAGTCCCTTGCCATTCCAGGTCAACTTTCCAGGCTTGCAAACGATTTGCCTATGGAGCTCTGTTACCCTGCTGCCTTCTGAGCTGACAGCATACCGAATGTGCTGCTGCTGTCCGTAAGATGTAGCTGCTGAAAATACTGCGGTCACCTCGCACTTGCTCAGAGGGCAGTTAGGTTGGTGCTGGCTCCTGCCCCTGTCTCTTGGTGTAGGGAGTCCTGAGGCAAAGAAGCAGAGAGTAGCCTGCATACCCCAAAATTGTTAATTGATATTGCAGCCCTTACAGCGTGAGCGTGCTGGTCCAACAATGTCCTTGGTGACGCCCTCTCCACATGTGTCACATTTGGCCACAGAAGTATTGCTCTTCTTCCCTGGTGACCAGTGCTGAAATCTGTAGAGATCTATCTGTGCTTGCTCAAGCATGAAATATTAATCTCCTTCTCCTCGTGTTCTTTGGAGGACTTGGGAGAAAGCAAAACAAGGATGAATGCTGAAAATGCTGATTTACCCATCCAGAACCCCCAGCATTTCCTTCCCACTTTAATTCACGTGGCCACTTGGATAAGCTGGTACGGAGGATATATTTAGTGGTATATATTATATTTCTGGACGGTTTGTTCCCTCTTTCTCCTCCCACCTCTTCCCATAGATCTTTTCTAACACCTAACCGATTTCCTGAACCTCTAGTGCAGGACTGCAAGCTCTCAAAGTATAAGCATTTCCATTTCTTACATTTTCAAAACATCTTTCAGTACATTGCCCGCGTGGGAAGGCTGTGACAGAAAATAGATGCGCAGTAGCAGGACCACAGCAACCTGTAGCCACGATCCAGTTGTGTCGTAGTGCCAGAGTGCTGCAGCACCATGTGTGACTGCTGGCAAATGCCTGGAACTGCCTGAGTCCCACGGCTCCTTCCCTTTCGTTACCTCACCCTCCCTGCAGCACTGCCAGACCCCGACCTAATGCCTGAAGATGTGCGTGCTCTGTGAATCTCAAGTGCTGCTTTTTAATCTGCCATCCCGCTGTCAAAGAACTGAGTGTACTTTAAAAAGTTACAAAAAGCTCAATGGAAGGAATGGAAGGACAGGAACCAGATTCTCTAACTCTACTGGTTCACTACCACAGAGTTTGGCTGGGTGGCACCCAGCACGATTGATGTCTGCCTACATGCTCCACACTCATGGTGAGGATGCACATAACCAAAAACGCCAGCCACTGACATGTCCGCTGTCAGCTTTGCGATGTCAAGTAAGACTTGCAAGTTGAAACAGGCTCCAGAGTACACCAGCTTCGCATCCTTGATGGGGTCTCAGACCTTGCTGTTTTCCAACACCCGCTCTTCGCAAAAAGCATCTCTTGCCCCTCAGGTTTTGTTTTCTAGAGTCATGCGCTCCAGGTCAGGCATATATTTTTATCTCTTCCAGGCTAACAGGGTCATTTACACCCCCATGAAAGATTTTTTGTCCTATTTGCTGAAGATTTAGTGACTTGTTATCTGCATGTGGGCACAACAGGAAATTGTTTGTCACTTCACCATCATTGCCTGTGTCCAGGCAGTCTATGTCTTTTGGCCAAGAGCTTTTGGATGGTGCAACCTTCAAGCAGAGCTTCGTCTTCCCTAAGAAGGCTCCAATTTCTGGTGTTTCCCCAGCTGGCAGAAAATAGGGTTAACTGAGCAGAGAAAAATCTGGAAGTGGAATTTGGGATTTAATGTAAATGTAATATAAAGGGGGTATTTTTATTTATACATCATAAATTGTGTTAAGCATCTGACATGATGATAGTTGATGCCACTGGATCCTCCCCCTTGAGTTTAGTGAAGGACAGTTTAGATATTTAGCTTACAGCAAGTTCTGCCATCTCTCCATACAGTTCCTGTTTATCCACAAGTGTGACATGCACATAGATTCAAGGCCTGATTATTTTTATCTTTAATTCTTTTTTTTTTTAAGGCATATTGAATACTCAGAGGTACTGAGCAATTCAAAGAATTGGACAAATGATAAATAAACTTTTTGTTGAAGAACATGCCATGTGATTTAGAAAATGTTAAATAGTTTATGCGGAGGAAAGACAGGTAAGAGAGTTTTGTTAGTTTCATCCCATCTTTTAAAAGGGAAGCTTGACTTACCTACCTGAAGGTGGGTGCTGTATTCATGTTACTTAGCCTTAAGAGGTTTGAAACCAAGCCAAAGGATCAACCCTTTTATCTCCTACTTAAAAATGCTTTAAAGCAGCAAGAATTCAAGACAGCAATAGCTCTAATGTAATGTCTGTTATAGATCTGTGCTTTTTCTTTTTAAATAAAAAACACAGTGCAATTTTTGAGCGCAGTTAAACCACAAGAACCAGCAAGTCCTGTTCCGATAATGCTTCTGAGATGCATCTGCCAGCACAGGAACGCATTTCATGGTAGTTTTGGGATGGCATGGTCATTGTCAGCTGCTCTGAGCAATGCTTATGTCAGACAGCCTGGCATCTTTCTCCCAGTGTCTTCCATTTCGAAATTCTCATGCTGTTTGGCAACGCAGTGCCTACATGTAGCCAGCATAGTACATGAATCTTTTAATATATTCTGCAGCTGGTTGTTGAAATCAAGTGTATGACCAGATTTTTGTCTCTCTTTCTCTACTTCCCCCCCCCCTCTTTTTTTTTTTTTTAAGCTATGAAATATGTTGCATGAGGTCCTCTTTCTTACAAATGGTTTCTTTAACACTGGTGAACAAAAGTTTATTTATTTGGCTTCTTTCTGGAAGAGAGCTTTGTGTGCTGAAAACAAAAGCTGATCAGATATGGATCTCTTCTAATCTGTGCTGATGCTAAATAGCCTCAAAGATAATTTTTTTTTTGAAAAAAATCTCCATTTACTTTTGTGAATATTAAAATTGTTTATGGTTTTGCTCCCGTTTTCTTCAAGCATGAGAGAACTTGTTTATTGCACAGAAAGCAAAATTCGTTCTGGGATTGAGTTGGTGCCGGACGTGCATCAGGCGCATCAGAGAGGAAGCGGCAGAACTGCGCTGTTCTCCTGCTGCTCACTCGGGCCTCTGTGTGTCCTATGAGGCACGAGAGATGGAGGCCACAAACTTCCTTCCCTTCTGTGACAGTGGACAGAACTGGTAACTATTTATCCTAGCTACAGGTACACTTCAGGTAACCACAGACATCAACTCCTTGAAGCTTCGAACCATGTGTTATGAAATAGATTGCTAGATCCAGTGGGAGACCTCTTCAATAAGGGCAAAGCTCTTCAGATTTACTGGCTGGGAAGTGCAAGTGTGCTGGGAAGCGGAGCCTGAAATACAATGAACCATATGTGGAAGAAAGAAATTCTGCTTTTCTTTCAGGAAGCTCCTCCAGCCTAACAGGTGTCTACTACTTATATCTTTAGAAATTACCCAGTGAAGTCTTAGGTCTTGTCTCTGATAAGAACCTTTTAACAACAGCATCAAGGTACAGTTATTTCATTTCAGGAGTGTTTTGTCTACCGAAGCTGGAGATCGAGGTTATATGCCCACAAGTTCAGTGGTTGTTGAAGACAATAATTTCTAGTAAGTGGAAAGCTGACTCACTCCGTTCTGTAGGGATTGATCTGTCCTGGTGTATGACAATGTCATATGTTCACTCAGTCTTCCCCATGCTGCTTTCCTGTCCCTCTTCAGGCAGTGTTTTGTCAGCAGGGCCTGCTGGCAGCACCAGCATCTTCTCTGAGTTGCGGATGTGCAGAGAACTTCGGGTGAAGAGGTGTCTCCTTCAGCGCTGCCTATGCTTGTCCCAAATAAAGGAAATGAAAGAACTGTCTGTCTTGGATCCAGGACGATATGGTCCTGCCTTGCTGCCAGTTTTGTTGCCAGCTGGTTTGTGGCTGCTTTGCATGTTGTGTAAATGGACCTGTATCACAGTCCATTACAAGGTCTATTTTGACTTAATGTGCCCTCTTTGTTACTAACACTAGATTTCCTTTTGTTATTTTCTGCTGGAAATGTCTGACAGTTAATAGGAGTTCATTTAAGCCACCCATACGTGTACAGCTGGCTGACCTACAATCTGTCCCAGTTTATTATTGGGATCAGTCTCATATTAAGTTATTTTCCCCTGCTCTCCAGCTTGTGCTCATGAACTGTGAGCCTTCTGACAAGAAGACGAAGCTTCCTTTAAAATCCTGAGGTAAAATACACCGGCAGCTCTGTTAACATCTGGAGCTTTGAGGCTCCACGGCAGCATGTGGGAGTTTGGACTTTGTTCCTGTCCTCTAGTGCTGTGGTTAAAGGCCAGAACTAATTTGCCCAGACCCCACGTGGGCACAGGGATTGTAGTCCTACCTCCAGTGCATGAGCTGTAATCCAGCAGCTGGGCTCACTGAATGGTCTTTCCAACATGTGTTCCCCCTTGGGCCGTGATTCCTGTCGGGCATCCTTCAGAGATGGGGTTACCACTCTGACAGTTTCAGATGCGAAAGATCCCGTTCTGAAAGGGTTTTGAAAGAATTTGACAGCTCACCTGCTGCAAGGCATCCCCACTAAGTGGTGTGGCATTCCCATGCGGTCGGCAGCATTGCACAGGGCAAATTCTGATAGAACGGACTATAAAAACAGACTTCTACTTGCTTTGTTTCCCTTAAACAGTAATAAGTAAGAGTATCCGCTTCCTAGAATGAGAGTACCTAGTGTTACACCCGTGTTCGTGGCAATTTCCTGTGTTGAACTTCCTTTCTGGTCAGAATGCCTGGTCCAGCAGAGCCCAGGCTTTCCCTTTCAGGTGGGCTCTGATCAGCCCCATTCTTTAGATTTCGGAAGTATTTTCATCCATCCTCACCTAAGATCTTGGCCAGTAAAGAATTAGGCAGGTGAATCTTGCTTTTATATCCTCACAAAGGAGTGAGGGGTTACTGTCATACACCACAAACACTTTGCTGCTAGAAACCCTGTGCTTCACAAGCGAGGAAGAATTGGAGAGCGCCACGTTTTCATGTTTAGATGGGGGATTCCTGAGCAGTAGTTAGCTTAAAACACTGTCTAGTTCTATTTAGAAGTGTGAAACAAGCTTCCCAGGTCTTGTCCTGTCCTCTCCTTCCTTATGCATGGTTACTCCAGGCCTTTTTCCATCCATCCATCCACCTGTCCGTCCATCCTTCTGACCCCTGTGCCTCCCCTGTGGTAGCAAAGCAGTGTTACACTTGGTGTGGAGGCTGCAACTCATTACCTCTGCCAGCGTGAGCATCCAATGTACAAATAAGTCTCATCCATGACTAGAACTAAAAGTGCAACCATTTTATTGCACGTTATGAAAAAATGTGCACAACGTGTGTTTATTTATTTATTTTTCACCCCTTCTTTCTTGATGTGGGTTGTGTGTCTTTCTGGAGGGCGTGCTATGTGTGAAGAGATTACCTGAATTTGTCAAACTGGGATTATTTTCATAATAATAGCTTCCTAAATTTTATCCCATTACTCATTCTGGCCCTAGTAATAAAGCTGGAATACGGTGATGATCAAAACCAGCAGAGCTCACTCAGAGCTCTTAAGGAATTCCCCACCCCTCTCCTGCAGCATTGCACATGACCAGAGTCTCCCATACTCATGAAACCTCACTGTACATTCCCAGAGAGGCACTTCTTGGATTCAGATTGGGATTTTACTCTCGCTTAATCAGCACCAACCACTTTGAACCAATTGTTCTTAACGTGCATAAAGCTGTATCTTGCCGGGGCCGGACCCAGCTGTGGCTTGGAGGGATGGATGTGCAGCTCTTGTGCTGCCACGAGGCTGCCCGCTTGCACATGCGCCATCCATCTGTGGAGCGGGGGAATTGGGACTTTATTTCCCTAAGGCCCCCGTTCTTTTGCTTAATTCTATCCCTGCGTGTTGCTAGTAGCTACCGAGGAGCATGTAGAGTAGAAAATTGGAGCTCTAATACATTTCAAAGCGATTTATAGAGAAATCATTTCCAGAAGTTTAGACCACATTAAATCTTCATATACTTGGGTTAAATTGTCAGGTTAAATTGGAATACTAATTGGTAGTCCTTCCCTCTGAGAACTCAGTCAGTTTTAATAAGTGATCAGTGACATCTAGAAGCAGTGCTCTCACTTTTGAGCTAGTTCTGCCGTGGTGGTGATGCTTCCAGCAGCGCAACATGGTGTTACCTGTGTGATTCTCTGAGCAGGTAAAGCTCTTCTGATTTTTACATTCTTGAATTTTATTTCAGGACATAACTTGGCAAGATGAACACTCGGCTCCATTCTCCTGGGAAACGAAGGTGAATATGCAGCACTTTTATTTTTAAATGGTTTGTCATTTGATGCTGGTCCTTCTGCTTTTGTATTATCTTCATTTCGATACTTGATAGGCCAATGTCTCCTCGATTCTATGGGAGCTGTATGTAAAGTGACCATACTCAAATGGGACAGGGCTGGTGTACTTTGATTTATGGCAACAAAACCACAAAATGTACTTTCTACACGGATGTTCTGACTTCAGGTGCAGGTGTAGAACTGATTCATTCCAAATTATTTGATTTTTTTTTTCACTGCGAACTTTCAAAAGCATTTTCCATGTTTTGTGAGGACAGGAAATTTAATCTTGAAAACGTGTGTCAGTTATTGGGAAAGCATAACAGCATTTCAGTTTTGAAGGCAGGAATGAAGTAGTTAGGGAATGGGGTGAGAAAGGTACATATATCTAGTAACTCCATTAGAAGTTCATTTTTTGTTTTCTTGTAGACTTTCTTATGCTTTGTCTTTTTGTTATTTAGTAGAGTGTAATGAAACTGGTTAACCTGGGGCTGTGCTGAAAGCATTGTGTTCTTTCCAAAAGGCAGCTCCTTCAAAATTTATTTATTTTTTTTCCCTGTAGTGGTTTTATATGTATATATATTTATACATTTTTTTTTACTTTACTCTGCCCCCAATATTTTGTTAAAGCATCATTTACAATGGGATTCTCATCAGGCTAAAATAGAGCCAGATTTCCCCATGTTTGGTATCTTGCAGTGTGAGGAAGCAAACACAGTTGTACCATGTTTCCAGTGGGAAAACACAGTGCACCCTTTCTCAGCTGGGAATGGTGGCCGTATTAATTTAATCACAGGTTTCAGACCTTTCGTTTTCTGGATTTATCTGCCAGAGAAAGCTGCTTTTCCCCCACCTTCATTTTTTTGCCCTTGAAATACATCGTTATCATGTATGAGCTTATGTATATAATCTTCGGCTAATTCAGGGTAATTACCTGGAAACGCCAGTGAACACTAAATTAATCCAGTTGACCCAGCCCTAAAATTGTTGTCAGCCTTCCTGCTCAAGGTCACTGCCTCTGGCTAGCACCCCATCTGTCTTATCAGCTGGGTCAGGAGGGTTTCTGGTGGTGGGAGCCTGCTAGCTCAGTGAAACCCTCCTGTCTTTTCAGGACTCGTAGAAGAAGTAATGAAGGGCTTTTAGGAGAATACTGTAGAGGCTTGTAATGTGCGTGTGCTTGGGTGAATCTCTCAAGAATAGTGGTGAGAAGAGTGTGGAACTCATTGACAGTAAGGAGAAATAAATGGTATGCTGGAGACAGTTACGTTGTCTCTCCCATACTTTTTGATGCAAACCCCAGAACTCTGTCTTGGGAACATGGCAGGTGTAATCATATTTCTAGGCTCTGTCTTGTTGTTGACTCTTTCTTCTGTCCTCCTGGTGTCTCAGAGGAAAGGATGATGCTCCAGTTTCGTGCCTTGCTGTAACAAACGGAGGATCACAGAATGACATGCAAGCCCTCGTGTGACTGCTGAAGAAAAGTGAAGTGGGGGGAGGCTGCTTTAGGAATAATTATTTGTCTCAGCTAATCAAAATGTGCTTCTGGCTTTCCCCTTCCCTCCTTGCTGACCGGAGGGAGATAAAAGCTGTGCTTTGGCTGCAGGGTGAGAAGCTGAATAACCTTTCCCTTGAGCAAAGCTCCAGAGAATCCATTTTGTCCTGCCTCGTGGCGTGTGGGTTGGTTGCTTTGTGTGGGTTCCTCCTTTTGTTTTCTTCCCAGTGCCTCATCGTGCTGTGGCAGTCTCTCAGCCCAACCCTTCAGCTTCTCCTGCTTCTAAAGGCTGATGTCTTGCTTCATGCTTACTCTTTGATCTCGTCCCTAACCAGTACTTTAACAGGGCAATGCTGGAACACAATTTCTCCGTGAGGTAGTGCCTGAGTAGAAAATATTCCTGCCCAGTCAGTCTAGCATGGGGAAACAGAAAAAAGCCTGAATGAGCCTGAATAATGTTGCTGTGTTGTGATGCATGTTCAGAGTCTTGCTAGCCAGATCTCCCACTGCTATTTTAGCCTTTCAGACTCTTCCCATTTCATTAGCTCTACCTCAGGACGGGCTGTTCTCTCCATAATATTCTTTTCCCTGATCTCCTGCTCATGAGGAGTTGTTCTGTTTTATTTTGTTTTGTTTTTCCACACTATTTCCATGCTGACAGAATGCCTTCATTCTCTTGCAGCTTTGTACGATGTGCTTTGGGTTACCTACAGAAGGGAACATGACATTTAATGTCTACTTTTGCAGAGGAGGAGAAAACAGAGATTTAAATCAGTAAAGCCAATAGGCTCGATTTTTATTTTTAACACTGAGACTGTATGAAAAATATAAAGTAGCGAAATCAGTAGTTGCCTGTAGAACAACTATTTTAGGACAGCTGAGAGGGTAGTGAGAACTGTAGGGAAGAGGGGAGGGGATGGTTTCTGCAGGTTGGAGCCGCTCTCAGCTGTTGCAGTGATGACAGTGCTGCTTCCAGCTGATTAGGCATGGGCACATTTTTCTTACAGTAGCTAGTGCAGCGAATTCCCTGATTTTGTGGCTGTTCCACTTGCCATGAGAACAGTGAGCTAGATTGCTTTCGTTTGGGACAGAATGCAGTTGGAGGGCTCAATAACCTCTCTTCTGTCAAAAGTAAATGTTCTGTGCTCTCATTTTAAACCCAAATGTGAGATAAAGATTAAGTTGTTCATAACATATCAAATACTCCTGTGAGTGTCTCTAGCATTTGAAGCTGTTTGAAGCGATTTGAAGTTCTTGTCTTACCTCTTTGCTTTGTTTGCAGGTTAAAAAATAGAAACAATAAATTTCTGAGCTAGCTGTCAGGCAGCTATTTGAAGGATCTAATATTTTTAATAGAAAACTGCAGCACTTCTCAAAAGGAAAATCACTTAGGAAGCAACATGTTCTCATGGCACTGCAAATAAGCTGACATTTTACAGCTAGGGACAGAGTTGGACAGAGTGATTTGGTTCATGGGTGGAGTCCTCCTCGTGAATATAACACATCATGAAATGTGGGCTACATTTTTTTAACTGAAGCTAAAGCCAGGTTTGTGAATTTAGGTCATTCTATTTATGGCTTCAGGTTTAAGTGAGATGAAAGCTGACATTCTGGCTGAGTTTAGGTTTTGAGGTTTCTTGGTCTGTTTGATGTAAAAATTCAGTGAAACTCGGCATGGACCTCAAGACAGAAATGGAAAACAAGAATCACGCCTGGTTTTGGAAACAAAATTTGTGAAACTTTTCCTGAACTCAGAACTTTCTGTGTTGTTTGCTGTTGTTGTTTTTCAATGAATTTAGTAGTGGGCAGAAAAAATAATTTCAGTCTGCTGCCTCAGCTAACACATCGAACACATAGAGCAGCATGGGAATAAGTTGGAATCTATTTCTAATTCATGCTGTTAACTAAAATAGGTTTCATTCCAGATGTTTAAAACAGAAACATGCTCATCAAAAAAAAATGTTGGTCTTGCTACAGCTAGAATAGTTGTGGAGGTAGCTTTAGAGAGTCCTTTCTATAGGTGTGGAGTTTTCGTTTGTTTTATTTTGTTTTCATTATTTTTTTGTTGCTTTTTTTGTGTGTTTGTTTGTTTAAAAAGCTCCTGACTTTTCCTCCTTCAGCTCTCTTTTACTTATGACTTATGACAGCCCCTCAGATGTTAGTTGAAAAGAAAAGCCTTCAAGGTGTGATATTTTTTAAAAAAAAAAAAAGACAAAGAAAAAAAGCATCAAGCTTCAATCCCTTCCAGTAATCTGTTTGCTATCTCAGTGTCTGAATTCACATTTTTATGTCTTTATGGAAGTGATCTAATTCCAGCAATGATTTAGAAAGAAAATAAAAATGTACTACTTATAAATCAAATACATGGTATTATACAAATTGTGTTTCCTGTATCTAAGGGCTAAAACTAAAAAGCAGTCTTCAATATCCTGACTTGTACAACTCCTAGCTGTTGTTTTTTTTTTATATTTATTTAAATAGGAAGAAAGTAGAAAATATTTTTTCCCTCCTTGCTTAGTAGCCTGATATTAGATTAATTTTTCAACCTATAATTTGGTGCAATTATTTTTATCTAACTGGCATAAATGGCAATACTTTCTTGGAAGGTAAGAAGTGTGATGCCTGAGATTTTGGGTTTTCGCTTCCCCTTTTTTATCTAGACTACAGATATTTAAAAAAAACAGCGCTGCTAGACTACTGTTGAGTTTGAATTCTTGAGCAAAAGAAATAAACTGTGATAATAGTAGCTGTGTTCAAAGTTTATTTTAATCTGCATGGCCAGTTGGTCTTGGCTAAGGATTCAGGCACCTGCATCAATCTTTGGACAGCTGTTTTTGAGCATAAAACCTTGCACATACCAGGTACTGATACTCTGAGTTTGCTCAGGCTCACCAGTAAGAGTGACAAACTTGAGCCCAGATCAGGAAATTTCCCCTGAAGCTACGTGCTGTGCCTCTTCCACATTATCTCTTGGTATGGACTAAAATTACTCAGATTGTTTTTGCTCTATTTTTGCCCTTGCCATCAGTCTCTGCTGACCTAAGGATTTCTTTCTGAAAAGCTCCTGAAAACACCCACTGTGCATACAGGAAACAAAGCAAAAACTGCAACTACGTCGTGTCCATGTTTATTCTGGTTTTGTCCATTCAGCAAACCAAAGTCATCTTCTAAATCATTTTTATCTTGGCTTTCTTACCTCTGCATATATCAGGCTGTGCTTAAAACAAGTTGCTTTTGACAGCATTTCTGCAGTCTTTGTCCCAACGATTGAGATTTTTCAGGCTGCCAAGCAAAACTATTTGCTTTGGCTGTGTTTGCGTGTCTGTTTAGTAAAATACTACACATTCCTGATGAGTGAATAAGTTGCTTAAAAACAAAACAAAAAGCTCCTGGGTTCTTTGTGGTCATCTTGTTTATAATACAGACTTAGGAATGAGACGTGATTCTATACGGTGTTATTAAATCATCATTAGGTTCCTGAAGTGTGGGGTTCCTCCCTTTCAGGCTGCATTGTTTCGCAGGAGCATACACAGATGGTTTTACGATTTGGTGGATCGTCCCTCCCCCCTGTGGGATGCTGAAGTTAGGTCTCAATGTTTTTATTCCAATAAATAACATTGATAGATACCTTTCCATGGTCTTTTGAAGGAAAGGTGGATACACAGATTCCTAAAAGCTACAGTTTTGAATATTTCTTCTTCTTAGTCTATTGGACAGAGAGATGATCCAAGACCTAAGCATCCTTTACTTTAACCCTTTCCTTGCAGGTGTTTGGGACCAGAGGGGTAAGATTTATAACACAAAAACAATAACAACAGATTTCTACGTTTATTCTTCCTCAAAATACTACTTTGTGTGTTTGTGTCTGCTCTCTCTCTCTCTCTCTCTCTCTCTCCCTGTCTCATGCACTGAGAACTGCTCGCTCTTGCAGGCAATCCTGAAAATACTACTGCTGCTGATAGCTTTTATTTGAATTTGATAACACATAGAAATTGCAGTTGGGACTGTATTAGCCTGTCTGTAAACTACTGAGATACTTTCTGAGCTGAACAGTTTCCAGGACTATAATTTGGGCAAATGGTAGGAAAGGAAGTGTTTTTATCTTATTCCTTAGATGGGAAATTAAAGTCCAAAAATTGTAGCTTATTCAAAATCATACAAAGCCTATGAAAGAGACTGAAAACCAATCTCTAGAATTCCAAATTGTGCCTCAATGTCAATTTTCTCTTGATTATCTAATCTTACCAAAATGTTTTGGGTTTGTTTCCCCAAAAAGACTGTCAGTAGACCACCACAAGTGCAGTTCTGCTGCTAAATGTTCAACTGCCCAGCTTCAGCTGACAGCAGCACCATCAGCCTCGTGAGAGCAAACGCACAGCACGGCTCTCTTCGGAACAGCTGCTGCCACGAGTCTGGCTGGGTCAATATTACCAATTTTGTGACTTGAAAGATACTACGTATTAGTCATTTTCTTTCATCACCAGCATTTCTCAGGGGTTCAGACATCTTAAATAACGTATAAAGTCCAATGGAAATGTCGTATGTTTCAAGGAAAATAGGAAACTTGTGACTGACCCCCAGAAGTTCCTGGGAAGGAACTATTTGATCTCCAAACCAGGCTGTAACACAAATATGTGATCTTAAATGTTGTGTGGGCCTTTCCTGTGAAGATGGAAGGTACGGTCACCCGTAGCTGTGCACTGAATGTGGTATTAGAGACTGACCAATAAAGGGGAGGTTAGCTCTTTTTTATTTCAAAGGTAGATAAAGTAGATTTAGTTTAAATTAGACAGAACATCTACACAGAAAACCGATTTAATGAATATTCAAAAAGTTCCTTCACCACATGAAAGATGAAAATCTCCAAGAATTGAGAGCAAAATTACAGAAGCTGTGTCCAAACCGAGAAGCAGATATTTTTCTTTCTCAAACCAAGCTTCTATTTTTTGTTAGATTTAATCTCACACTTCAGCTACTCAAACTGTGGTCCTATTTTGGTACATTATTCCCCGGAATCAGTTTTGGGTTGGGATGACTGCTTCATCCACAGTCCTGTGAAAATACAAAGATGCGTGCGACTCCATGCCACTGCAAGGTCTTCCATCTATAAGACAAAAGCATATCTTCTCCCAGACACACATCGACGAGTGGGTTGGAAAGGGTAAAACTGCCCGAGGCTCTCCTGTGGTGCCACGCTCTCCTCTTCACCAGAAGCAGCCCGCTGCTTCCAAACCAGGGCTCTCAGCTGACGTTTGGGCCCTTATGAAAGAAAACACGACATGACCACAGGAAGTGGCTTCTGCTCCACAACACAGAGATTTTCCAGGAGACCTGATGTTATTTGTGTATCCTGCTACTGCTGAAGGGCAAAGCCATCTTGGTGGTTTTGGTTTTTTTTTTCTTATTTTTGATCCAGCAGGCCCCCGCTGCCCTTCTGTCAGTGTTCTGCCCTGATTTTGGTTCCAACACCAATCCGGTAGGTGTGGGGCTGGGATGGCCCCTCTCTGCTCTTGGCACTTGGCTGTTTTACTGAAACTGCTGCTGTGATGGCCCTCAGCTAGTGTCAGCTCCTGTGTAAGCCTTGGGACAGGCTGCTCACAAGAAGGAAAAGGCTACTGCTGAAGGACAAAAAGTAGCATTGTTTTAAGTACATTGTCACGTAGGAATCAAGTCTTCCAAGGTGCAATAAAAACAAACCCCAAAAATTACATTTTTCTTTTGATATGGGGGAAATGCAGGTCTACTTTATATTGTGTTGTGGGGTTTTGTTTGTTTTGTATTGTTTTGAACTTGGATTTTGTCAGCTGTGACTCTTAATGCATCTTAATTTCAGGGTGGTAAATCTCAATTCAACAGTATTGCCAAGTGACCTCGGGGAAATGAATCCCTATGATTTAATACAGGGAATGGCAGTCACTGCAAATCATCTTCAGCATCATTGCACTCCTAGGTGGTTTAACACAGAATTTCTCTCCTGTTCTTGTCTTTAAGTCATGACTTTGAGTTTGAAAAGACAAATAAAAAATAAAGCATTGTGGTTTCCCTCTCCGTTTTTTGAGGGTGGAGCAGAGAGTTGAGCTCTTAGGTAAGGACTCGCACCTGAATCCAGCCGAGCTGTAATTGCTCACAGCATTTATGTTCTGCCTCATTTGATGACACAGTATATTCCTAATGGAAGCATGCAACCTGCTGCTTCCTTGCCCATAACCTTGGAAAAACACCCAAGGTATCGAATTCTTTAGAAACTTCAGAAATTAATTCATGATTCATTTACAAGTAGCTGGCTGCTGACAGTTTGAAACAAATTTGGTTTATAAATAATGAGTTGCAGGGTTAACATTTGGACTTTGTTGAGAAGTTTCTGATTATTAAATGCTAGGTGTGCAAGTCCCAGATCTAGAGTCCATCTGAACTTAACGTGTTCAATAACAGAGGTCTGAAACACTTCTAGTAAAACTGATAAGCAGTTTGGACTTGTTTTAAACCTAGATCCACGGACACTATTGCAATTTTATTCAGGAGGGGACAAGAAAGAGAGAGAATTGGGAAAACTTTACAAATTTGTAATGAACTTCAAAAGTATCAGCAGGTAATAACCAAATCTAGTATCTGAAACGTCCTCTAGGCTTTTTGAAAACTAGTCAAGCCCATAATGACAACAGTGCAGCTCTAACTGTAAATTTTCTGGCACTTGCTGTGGTGTACTATTTGTACATACAGGAACACTTGGGGGTTCCTCAGAGTGAAATAAGGTTTAACTTTTCTTAGCCTAAACAGTGCCAAATGACATCAAGAGTATTGGAGTGGCGGTAAGCAAAATGAACATTTTGTTCACTTTGAGGTGGCTCTTGCAAGCTCTGTTTCATGCCTCAGCTCTGGTCACTGTTTTCCCTGACCCAGTGTAACTTCCCAGAAATGAGTACAGCCATCCTCGTTGCGAGTAAAAGCAAAACAGCTCTGGAGTAAGTGTTGAACTGGTCCTGCTGGAGGTGTTTCTCTTATTTCAGAGATGTACTTTAGGCATTAGAATCATAAAAGCTGCTTATTACACATACCCATTGCATCTAATTCTCGATCTTGGAAGTAGATGGAGTTGTAACATGTTGCCAACCGTATTGAAGACCTTACTGGAAGACGGCCTTTTCAGCTGCTCAGTAAAGCATGTGCGTTTTTGCTTAATCTTCTCATGTAAAACATCTGTAGCTTTCAAGACGCATCCCCACCTATTCTGATGTTTCAGAGCTGTGCAAACTATACACTCCTACCTTGGATGGCACTGAGTAATGCAAGCATGATTGTTTCCTCTCTGCCTGACTCCTCTACAGCAGGTCTAGGACTCCTACCTTTGCTTGCATTTCAGTCTTTTGTTAGTTGCTATAATGTAGCTAGGAAGATAGACATTTATGGAAAAAATGAGTTAGCTTTGCTGTGTGGGAGTTGCCTGGCTGTTGGTGAAGGTGTTATCTGTATGCATCAAGATCAGAAGTTCAAAACTGACGTTATGAAGGGCTTTGAAATACTCTTTTTTCTTTCCTTTAACCTTGAACAGAGTCAGATGGAGTTCAGCGTTGCATCTCTGTCCATACAAGAGCAAGGTGGCGCCCAGCTGCAAAACGAACAGAGGCAGCCACTTAAAGCAGCACCTGGTGTCCAAGTCCCTAAACCTTCTCAGGCTGCCAAGACCCCCGGCTCTGATGGGTTGATAGCACCCAGAAAGGATGAGGAGTCTTCCTTCTGGAAGATAAATGCAGAGCGCTCCAAGTTTGAAGGAGACAAGTCTGAGTTCCAGTCCCTGACCCCCAGCCAGATCAAGTCCATGGAGAAAGGAGAGAAACCCCTGCCCTCCTTCTGCAGACAGGAGTCTGCTCCAAAGGAGGTGGTGAAAGTCGAGAAGCCCAGCGTCACTAAACCAGAGAAGTCTGTAGCCCCCAGTCTACCTTCTGTATCTCTCGAATGGGAGAAACCTCGACCCTCTCAGCTCCCTGCTAGTTCTCTAGATGATTTCTTTCTTCCTGACCCACCACAGTACCTGGCATCTTCTAGGACAAACAAGGAAGATAACGATGGTACTATACTTTCAGATCCACAAACGCCTGGACAGGTAAGGACTGCTGTATCCACGATCCTTACATTTAAAAACAAATACAGCACATTAAAATATGATAAGGTCATTCTGGAAGATCACAATTCCATAAGCATTAAGCCATAACTAAGCTTACTGTTTTTTAACCTGCAACTTTAGGGAAGTCAATATAACCAACCTGTTAACTGCTCTTGTTTGTTTCAGTCAAGTGTTTTTTAATATAGTAAAATTCATAGGATGAGGGCATCATCTGGATATAATAACAGAAACACTGACATGGCATCCGTTGGCTGACTGACAGCAAGCTACCTAACGCTTTAGGGTAAAGAGCTTACTATATCAAATAAATAAATAAATAAAACTTTTTTTTTTCTTAAAACAGCAGAACACTTAGTGGAAAAAGCTCAACTTGAATAGTGGATCAGCTAGAGTCTAGCCTATTTTCTTGGTACACGCAGCTTAGCAGTGAATGGTGAGCTCGTTTCTCAGCTGTTTTAAGCAGTAGCCCGACAGCCACTTCCCAGTGTTTTGTCCCAAGCAGCTGGGCGGCTTTCAAAAGTATTTTCTCTTAAAGTCCAAAATGGAAATGGAATGAGCTCCCAAAATTAGCCTTCTGAATGTGTTTTTCTTTTTCTTAAAGAAAAACAAATAGCTCAACAACAAAAAATATCCTCAAGCAGCTCAATAGCCCGTTGGAGCTATTTAAAAAGCAGATGCTGACCTGTGAGAAAAGAGAGGGAACAACAGGATATGACATGGTGAGGGAAAGAAAAGAAAGAGATGTGAAGCCTAAAAACTGAAGCCGAGAAGGAGAGTCGTGGTTGAAACAAAGCCGTGCAGTTCTGTTTGGGGTAGCACTGCACTCAGGCATACGCCTGACATATTGCTGTACACCTCAAGCATGTCACGTAGCTTTTCATACCATATCTTCACACTGGTGATTGTTTAAATTCCAAACAAGATCATGTAAGGTCAGAAAGATGCAGGCTGAGGTACATACTTGAAAGCAAAGTGAGTGGCAGCACTTATGAGAGAACATTACTTAAGCCACTTCAGCATTTGGAGCCCTATGTTTAGCCATTATTTTTTTTCCTGGAGCTAAGGCATTACTCTTCTGAAGCTGTTTTGCCACAAATTGTGACTGCAGTAGTTATTTAATTTTAGATAAGGACTTTGCCATGATTTTGTACAAATTAATGATTTGTTCAGCGTTAATTCCTCTGTGAGTGTTTTCTAGCCAACTGGAATAGTTTGAAAAGCCTGGTTTTCCTCTCCGTGCAGAAACAATCCTCCCATGTCAAAATGTGAGCAGAGTAGCAG
The DNA here is from genome assembly GCF_963932015.1 of Anas acuta. NCBI lineage: Eukaryota > Metazoa > Chordata > Aves > Anseriformes > Anatidae > Anas > Anas acuta. The sequence continues at coordinate 42,965,172 of NC_088981.1, read as the reverse complement.
AGAAAGATCCGTGAAAGAATTCTCATTTCCTTTCTGGATTCTTTCCCCAAAAAAGGGAAGTGATTCCAGAAAGAGGAAATGAAGATAGGTCGTGCTCTAGGAAGAGACTCCAGAGACCCAGACGTGTCCCCGGAGCAGTCTTCCTAAAGGTGAAATCGCCTCAAATGTCATGGCTGGCAGCGCAGTGCTGCAGGAGCAAGCACATTCTTGAAAGCCTGGTAACTTCTCAGCAGGGTTTAAAACATGCAGTTTTTTGGAAGCAGCTGTCTGTCACTGTAACAGACAATCCATTTGAATTAGTAATGCCTATGTTCTCTGGTGCTTTTTTTTTTTGTTTCATTCTCTGCAATGCCCACTCTAGTCTGAACATTGATCTTCATGAGTAAAATAGCATTTTGCTTGCAGACCACTACAAGGATTTTTTTCATATCTGGAGTTGCCTCTTTGGCCGTTGTGAGTGTATCTTCATGTCTAACGTTTTCTGGCATAGGTTCTTAGGCATGCTAGAGCAAGGTGAAGGACTTGAAATAGTGGCAGACAACATTTTAAGCTTTCTTTTGCAGATAAACAGTCAAGTACTGAGTTTGTAATACCATAATTAACAACCACATCTCATTTCATTTTTTTTCTCTTCTCTTGCAGACTAGTACAAGCAATGTTATCTTGAAGACTGGCTTTGATTTTCTAGACAACTGGTAAAAGATGCATCAAAATAGTTCAAACCAATTTTGGGAAGGAGTGGAATATCTTTCTCCTTGTGTGTTAATTTACTAGTATTTGTGTCTTTTTCTAGAAGTAACTTTCAAACTCTTAAATGTTGCCTTTGTATAAACTTTTGTAATACCAGATGCATTTTTGTTTTTTTAAACAGTGATAGATGTGTGGTTTCATTTGGACTTATTTTTTAAAATCTGTCAATTTTTTTTTAGTAGCCACTGTATTGAGAAGGTGGGAGAAGTTACCAAATACTCGTTAAAGAGAAATAAACGAGAGTCTCCACATCCAAGAAGTGGAACCTACAGAAACAGGTTGCTATTTTCATGTGAAACTTTGCTAGCATGGCCTGTAAGTAATGGCATAGCATAGCATATGCAATGGTTCCAAATAAGCAAAGAACTCCGTACTTCAGATAACTAGCAAAAACAGTACAAAAAATACACTTACAGAAGAATTGTATTGATTTCTCTATCTCATTTAGTTTGAAAGTAACTTTTATACCACTTTTTTGAAAATACTTTTCTTTTGAAGAGGGCAAAGGCATTGCCAAAATGATGGATCCAAAGAAGCACTGTGTCTGTACCCTACAAATCTGCTAAGTTAACCAGAAGAGTGTTAGAAAAATGACCTGGGAAAATGACGGGTGTTTCTGGTCTTTGGATTAAAGACTTGGGGGCGGAAGGGAAATGAGACAACACCTTATGATTGGGAGAAACTGTCTTCAGGGAACACAAGCCTAATGATTTCACTGCCTCCTTGCTAGAGCATAACTCGTAGCAGTAGTGCTGGATGCACAGCATTGGTGATTGCTGGAGTGTGGATTACCTTTGTGTCAGGAAACCACTATGTTTATGGGAGGTCATAGCTGTATGAGGCTTCTTTGTTTTTTTTAAGCAGCTTATCGTCTCAAGGACTTATCAACTTTGGTGCTTTTTCCTCCTGGTGGGTAGCATTCGACATCTGGGTTACATTTGTTCCCGAGGTGCAAAGAGGCATCTCAAGGTGGCCCTCAGCAGTTGTGCTTTCGGATGATCTTCGTGTGGTGTTTTAAATGTAGAGAACAAGGTTAGCTGTCATGTGAGTCCGTTGTCTCTGAAATGCAGCATGGTTTACACACTGACTCTCACTGTGTTTACCTCACCTCGAAGCCTTAACTTCCCCTACGCACAACCAGTGGGTGGTCTGCTCCGATGCCAAAGGTCTGACCTTCCCTTTACCTCAGCAATAGTCCCGTAGCATTTGTTTGGGGTAGAAGGCAAAACACGGGGCTCTAATGGCTCGAGCGGGTCCCCGCCAAAGCCCTAAGAAGGTCGCTATCTACTAGACCGTACCAGTGCTAGGCTTCTCCTGGGTTAGTGCTCGGCATTTGGTTGGACGCCTGTGGCAGCTGCATGTGCAGAACCGGCTGCTGCAGGGCTCCCTTCTGCCTGCTGTGAGGCTGTTACAGGAAGGGTTGGAAATGTACTGGAAGAGTCCTCGCCTCTAATTGCTGTACCGCCTACTCCGAACAAGCATTGTGTACTGATAGAGCATTAAAAACTTGCTTGGTGATCAAGGAAGATGCCGTAAGCTGCCCTCCTACCCCCTGAAAAATAGAAGCCCCAAACCTCCAGTTTTTCTAGTAAGTGTTTTCTTAAAAGGTTTCGTAGCTAAGGGGGCAGATTGCCAGAATATAAGCCATTGCACAGACTTATTTATAGAATTCTGAAAGCTTCTTTACATCCTTCTTGAGATGTACAAATTCCTGTAATTCGGGATATTGTCTCTGCATTCAGCAGTTCACAAAATACTTTCATTGTTTTTATTGGTCTAGGCTTTACAGCTGGCTTTTTCTTAGCTGCCCTTTTTTTAGGATTCCTTACAAGCATCCGGCATTAATACAGCTTAGAACACCTTCAGCAAAACCTCCTCAGGTGTATAATTAGTATTGACTTGCACCTTCTTTTCAAAGCTGACAAATGCTAACCCTGGATATTACCTTTGCCATTGAACCTAATTTTCTATGCATTCAGCTGCTGAACAGTTTTAAATCCAGTGTAAAGATGTGCATTCTAATCTTACTTTGATAGGGGCAGATCTTAAAGCAAAGCCTCCTACTGTTGAGGAGCGTTACATTAAATCTCTGCTGACTACATTGAAGCTTCTTAAAGAAGAACCTGGGCTGTCTGTCTCTTCCATTGGCTAACTCTACCCTAATACACATTGGGACCAGCTGGTAGAACATGCTGCAGAACTTTTTACTTATCCTGGTAGGTTTTTCCTGTGCTTTGACAAGAGTTGATGCTCCTTCTTTCTTTCATATGTTTTTATTAAACATTCTTACAAAAAAAAAATTGTACTTGGTCACATTTTATATTAACAATGTTTTAATAAAGTCACTTTAAATAGAACATACAAGGCTTTTGTACTGCTTTGTGTTCTGTTGCTTGCACCCTGCTCTCCTCAGTGCCATTGGAGTTGTTTGGTACATGTTGAATTTCCCTAAGAGGCAGTCAAGAACAATCTGGTTTAGAATTTAGAAACCAAGTTTTTCATATAATAAATAAATAAATAAATAAATCTCTACACTACAGCCATTTTTCAAACTTCTAAGTGAGACTGTCTGGGGAAATAATTTGCTTTATCATTTTACCTGACAGCTGGGGACAGGAGATTTGGGACTTCTTTGAAGACTGTAATTTATTTTAACTTTGCTATAATGGACTTTAAACTTAACACACAAACCCCATATCTTCAGGTAGTCCAAATCAGTATCTGGAGCAATACTGTAGGAGGAGTCTGAAAACTATACTTGGTGGATATGACCAGAAATACCATTGACTGTTTCATGCAGTTGTGCTGTCAGTGGGTGGTTACCTACAGGTTTTAAAGTACGGCACAAAAAGATGCTGGCAGAGGCCACTGGGTAGCCTCACTTGCTGCCTTCTGTCTTACCCTTAGAGAACCTGCTGCATAAGAGATTCAAACACTTAGCTACAAGGCTGGTTCTTCTTCTGCATGCCCACCTCCACTTTTCACAGAAGTGTATTTTGAAAAGCAGCTCAATTTGTTTTATGCTTGAGCTAAATTTCTATCAACAACTAAAAAGGCATGTGAAGAAGAATTTGGTTTGGAGAGACTCGACAGCCAATTAAGGGGTGGTGTTCCAACTATATTTAGGATCTGGCTTACACATAGCTCTCCTCAGCCTTGTTTGAGCTCTATCTTAACTTTAAAAAATCCATTCTAAAGGGCAAATCCGCAGCCTCTGGGGGTTGTCTGGGTGATTGGAGTCAGCAGGTCTCATAACTGAATAAAGACAGCGCAGAAAAGGCTGTGGCCATCTGCCTGAGACCAGCAGGTTGTAGATCAGGTTAGCTACTGGTGACTCCTGCTGTAGTTGCTGAGGGTCAATGAGGACCCTGGTGGCACCCTTGCTTCAGGCAGCACAGAGCTGGCTTCCAGGTCACGGCTGTGGGTACCGTAGCAGCACCCAGCAGTGAGTCCTGTTCACTGCTCAGCAGCAGCACCCCCAGAGGGCTGGCAAGTCACGCGCAGGAGATGCAAAACCCAGCTCTGCAGGCGTTGTTCACAGACAGGCCCCTGGACTTCGCTGCCCAAGTTTGCTCATGACCTACTTGTAGCAGTATGTGCTTGTTACCATGAGGTACAAATGCAGCAGAAGTGAGAAAGAATTATGACTGCGTATCTGAGACAAGCCCATAACTTGCTGTCCTACATTTATGGGTTAGTGCCAGTGAAAGCCTCTACAGAGCAGGTGAGCCTGGCATGCCTGATTCTTTGCAACAGGACTGTAGATTTATCATTAAAATCTGTTACTGTCCTGTTTTTGCAAGTAGGCTTTACATCTCAGTACTTAATATAACCTTGTAGTTCATAGCGAGGATCTGGCATTTGCATCTGACCTCCCACCATTAGGGGAGCCTTGGCAGCACCCTCTGGAGTCAGAGTGAGGTGAGAGATGACCACGAGATCTGTTTGCAGCTTGGATCCAGCAGTTCCTTTCAGCACTGAACAGCATCCAAGAGATGCTGATCTGAGGTCGAATTTATTGTGAGAAGAAAATCTCAGTTACCTCATCCCTCTCCTTCAGTCCTTTGTCCCTAAGATCCCCTTCCCAGGGGCATTGGTCCTTGCCATCTTCATACCTTCTGTCCAAGGTGAAGACACCAGGGGAGAGGCCACAGTTCATCCTGCTCCTTTCCGGCACCCTGAACTTCTTGCTAGGACGAGCGCCCACGTCCCACACAGTACGGGTACCCACTCTTAGGGCAGCAGGCTGTGGGCTGGCCAGCCACCCATTATCCCTAGGGCCGGCCTGGTTGAAAGCCTGGCAGCCCTGTCTCTGCTCACCTCCAGCCCAGCACACTGCTTTGAAAGCTTACTGTTTGGCCTTAAGCATCACTCCAGGTTTTACTCCAAATGTCTTCTGGGGCAAAAGATTCCATTAAGCAACTTCTAAATCACAGCATTTATCGGCTCTGCTGCCTAATGGCTGTGAAACTTGGACCTCATTTTGGAGCCAAGATACAGGGATAAATGCCCTTGGCAGGTCGGTGCTTTACTGGGATGCCAACGAGTCAAAAAACATGTAGCAGCTCTGAAAATAGCATGCTGCAATTTTCCTTTAATGCTTGTCTCCAGAAAGAATGAGGGAATGAAAAAAAATAAGGGGGGAGGGAGAAGGGAGTCGTCTGTGTATTTTGGATGGCTCAACATTTCAGTAACCAACCAGAGGTTTACACAGGGGCCTGCCCTCAGCCTTGACTTCCCTTCTTACCAAAAGTGGCAAGAGTGCCGGTGACCCCGAAGTCAAGCTGGCCATCTGCCTCCTGGGTTTGTGCTCTGAAGTCAGAGAGGCAGAGTGAGGGCAGCCTTTGAAAATTTCCCCCATCAGCCAGGCACAAAGTGTTCTGTAGGGATTGCTGTTGCTGCTGCGAGGTGCCAGCTGCTATGGAAAGGTGCAGTGGCACACAGCATCGTCGTGAAGGACCAGATGAAAAAGATGAGAGAAGAAGGAGCAAAGTCCGAATGGAAGTAGAAAATTCACCACTTTGCTCCTCTCCACCATGACGTTTTCCAGCTACACGAGCTGAAGCATTGGCTACAGCTAACTTGGTGGCAAAATTTATTTTGACTTGCAGGAAGCCCGGATTTTATTACAGCTGTTTGTTATTAAAGGGCTGACTGAACATCCTGCTCTCCTTGCCACATTTTTCAGGGTCTGTATCTGCCAAGAAGGAAACTTCTGGTGTGTGCCTATAAGCCTATGTTTAAGAAACTGCTCGGGCCTCTGCGTTGTGCTGAACCCTTTGGCTTCCACTCTCGCTTGGCTGCAGCCCAGTTCCTCTGCAGCAGAGAAGGACGGCAAATACTTGTGGCCACTAATTACAGCTTATTTTCACTACTCCATCCTGGATTCTGGAGAAACTGAGCTGCTGCTGGCGATCCAGAGCCCCAGGAGGAACCGAGCTCCTGCCCACCTAGGTGAGCTGCTGCCGAGGCCTCGCAGCGGCCCCTGAGCCCTTCACCCGCAGCCTGATGCACGCTCAGCTGGCCCCACAAACTGCATCTGGCTAAAGTCACAGAAATCCCACAGGGAGATGAGAGGTTCTTGGCCCTCAGCCCTGCCAGCACAGGAGTGTATTTTATTGTGTGTCCTCCGTTTTGTCTGCTCTGGCTCTCGCCTCACCAAGGGAATGGTCTTGCTGTCACTGACAGTCGTGCAGTGTCTTATTATCAGCGTATCAGGTGCTTGCTTTCCCTGAGGCACACCTGATGTTAAATTTCACACAGACCCCTGTATATTTCCTCACAGATCAAACCATTTTGAGTGCCCATTTCCTGGCCAAGTTGTACCACATCTGTACCACCAGCCTGGACCCAAGCTTTAGGATGGCAGGATAAATTTGATATCAGCTGAGCTGATGGTGTCAAAGTCCTGCAAGGCAAGCTCCTGGCCACTGAGATATCAGCAGTAATGTTTCAGGAGCACAGATGACTAAGAACAATTTTGGCAAAGTGTGCTCCTGTACGGTCTTTCCACCAGCCACTTCATATCCAGTCCTGCCTAGGAGCACGTGAAGCTTCTTACGACTTGCACGAACAAACAAGGGCCCTGTAGCCCCCTGTCACTGGCACAAGTGGCACCGCTCAGTGAGGAACAGAAGTTTGCTCCCCACCAGATCCCTGCGTGGCAGAAACTTGCCCAAGCTCAGGACAGGGAGCCAGTGCCCAAAGAGTCACTGAGCCAGGTCTCAGGCCTACAGCTGTGCTCTGGTGACCAAGACCTGTCTCCCAGGCCCAGCATCCCCTGGCCTAGGTCACTGCTAGCAGCCAGCAGTCCATTTGGGTTACGTGGGCTCTCCTGGGCTGTAGGGGTTTTGGCACTGATGGATGGAGTGGGAACTGGGAACTGGCAAGGTGGGTCCTGGCTCGGTGCCCCCGGCCTCACAGACTGCATCCAGCAGTCGGTGACTGCACTCCCAGAGAACTTCAGCTGGCATGAGAAAAATCGCAATCTCGACTCCTTTCAACTGTACAGATTCAGCTAAAATCTGCAACAGCAACAGCACCGAGTCCTTCCGAGTTCCTTCCCAACTAGTCCTCCAGGGCATTTCTTTTTGCTAGAAATTCCATTAGCTTTTACTGTTAAGTTCACTGCAAGGCACTTCTGGTTTTAATTATATAGCCTTTATAATGCTTCCTCTGGCACTACCTCAGTATGGAAAAAATGAGCATAGGATGTAGACAGATAAAAAAAAAAAAGCATAACTATTAATTCCAGCACTAACAATGCCAGATCATTATAGTTACAAACAGATTTGTCTCTGTAACCCAGCGCAAACAGCTGGCTTTCAGTGTTTTTATAGGAATGTACTAAATATGACAAAAATGCCTTTATCTGGGGGAGCTAATTTTAGATACCATTTTTAGCCAGGCAGTGGAAACACTTAGGGAAGAAATGATGGAACCTCCAATTAAGAAACATACTGCAGGACGCATTGCATCTATCCTTCCAGATGCGCTCCCCTCAGTGTGTCCATCGTGTGGGAGCCTCTGCCCATCCAGCATTGCCCATCTACCCTCTCGTCAGTGGAGCTTGTCCCGGTCTCCATAAGGCCACCAACCTCCAGACCCCCCGGCCACAGCTGTGCCCACCCCACCATCCTCCTTCTGTCCAGGCGTGGGTAAAACCCAAACCACGCATTTTTCCCAGCCCCAGCCCTTCCTGCCCATGACGAAGCAGCCTCCCATGCTGAGCCAGGGGAGCCAGGCCTCTTGCCTGCCTCAGGGGAGGCCCCTTCTCATCCGAGAAGGCTCCCAGTGGCTGGTTCGCCTCCAGGAGAGCAGGCGAGATGTGCACACGTATTCGCCATGCACAGCAATGTAAACAGAGTAATTACAATCTAATTAAAGAGAGGAAAAGCGTGCGGCACGCAAATAACTTGTAACTGGAGAGGTGCGGGAAAAGATTTTTGAGTTATGCAGAGCTCTGCTCTTCAAAAATTCATAGGCTTCGAGTTATTTCTGCCACGTTTGAAATCCCTTTTGACTTCAACAGCCTCAGCACTCGCAACCAGATACCTACAAAATGTTCTCATTTCGAAACTGCTTCCCCAGCATCCATCTCCTTTTTGCATAGCGTGGGTCTTTGTTCCCTGCGCAGTCCTTGCAAGAGGCAGCAGGACCCTGCACTGGTGGTGGCTGTGGGGATGGGGTGTTTGTAAGTCCTCAAGGACACAAAGTGTCCTTGTGTATATACACATATATTTTTAAATTCAAGAAATTGGGGCTGAAAACTGCAGGCTCTTGCTAACAGAAATCGAAACCCTGAAGATCTGCCAGCGTTTCCCCTTTTAGGGATGCCCTGAGGGCCAGCTCCATCCGTCACACTTTTTTCGGAGCAGACTGTGGCACAGCCCACTCTTTGCTGGCCTTTTCGACAGCAGAACCTCCTCCAGCTCCGCAGCCGTGGTGGATGCCCTCTAGTGAGGGCATCATTGCCTGATGGCAAACTTTGTGTGACCTCAGGTACCGCATGCCACTTTGAGATGCCCTCATGAGACTTCCTGAGGGGGTGCAGGTCCCATGTATGTCAGCAAAGGTGTTGTTATCTTTCAAGGACTGGTGAAACAAAGACTATGGGGGCCTGTGCATCGGCTCAGTGCTTCAGTTTGTTATAAATAAAATTGCAACTTCCTTGCAAAAGTGGTTGCAAATAACAACGGTGAAGACCATGTGCTCATGCCACTTGTGGCATTTCTTTGCCTCGGCGAGACTCTCGGCTACAGAATTTCCTCTTACAAATTGCTCATGGTGCACAGTTCTTCACTGTTAAGAGCCAAAGAAGACGCCCTTTCAGCTTTTTGTACTGCATGAACTGTAGCCCAATGAATGAAGCTGCAAGTTTCATAATTACAGGACATCGTTTTGTTCCAGCTTTGAAATTATTCTAAAGAGGTTTTCTACACTGAACTCTTTCAGATTTTCACTGGATATCAGAAAGTATGCTGAGACTCCTCTTTGGAGACTTTGAATGAAAGCCATTGACTGATCTTAATATCAAATGGCAATGCTCGCCCCTAGGCTGAATGCCTGCACACAGCTCGAAGCGTCATCTTAACCTCCTTAAAAGCAAAAAGCATCAGCTGAAGTCACGTGGAAGCAATCTCACGGTGGGAAGTGCAAGGAACAGACATTTGTAAGGCACTTGAGATGATGGGAAAGATGCCTTTGTGAGCACTAGCTGAAAGCATGGGCTAGCTGAGGAATAAATGTCCCCATGCTCTGACAGGCTTCATGCTGGGTCCTGCACAGAAATGCCACAGTACTACAACGGGACAGGAAATCAAATTTCTGGAAATACCTGAACAGATTCCTGCAAATTCCCCCAAATTCCTGCAAAATCCTGGACCACGGGAGAAGCTAGGCACACAGCAGATCCAATGCACAAAGCAACCTCAGAGCTTCGGCCCCAAGGCCAGACGTGGAGCTGGGGATGTCCCTCTGACGTGTAGTTTTGCAGCTTCCCAAGCAGCCTTCAGTGTAGATGCCCTTGAGATCCAGATCACCACTCAAAACTGAGTTTTGAGTGATCTGGATCACTCTGATCTGGATCACTTGATCTTTCACTCAAAACTGAGTTTTGAGTGAAGCTGAATTCATTGGAGAACCTGCATTTGCCCTTTTTTTTTTTTTTTTTTTTTTTTTTTTTTTTGTCCAGCTAGTTTTAAAACTGGACAATCCATGTGTGGTGAGTCCGAAGTTGGCTGTCAGTTAGTGTAGGGGACCAGCCACTCCCCTGCTGGGGATTATTGCTGAAGACTTTTACACAAACTGGCCCACATGTATATAAAATAAATTTATATATATTATATATGTTACAGATTTTATTTGTTGTATATAAACATAAGTTGATGTAAATATTAATATGCATCTGAAATGATGGTGTTCCACTTCTGCCTTCATTTATGCATCTGAGTGATGCACAGGGGCAACAGGACTGCAGGGAGGAACGTGGTTCTGCTTAGTGCAGAACTGCAGCGTTATAAAACTAATGTTACATCTCCAAAGGTCTTTAAATCACTAATTCCTGTTTGGTGTTAATGTTTTTAAAGAGTTGGTTGTTAGTAATCAGGGAAACTACAAAATTAACAGCTCTGGAGACTTAATTGTCAGAACATTTTCAATCATTTATTAGGGAAGGAAATCCCTGCCTGTAAACAAAGCCAGCACAGGGTTATTTTATACCGGCAGCAGTAACAGCACATCAAAGCATTCATGAGTCATGAGTTAAGGCCACTAAAATTATCAACATGGTCTGAACTTCAAAAAGTAATAAAATAGGCTTGATCTTTGTTTATATTCAGTTTCTGAACATTTAACCTGCTCAAGTACCATTTTAGATTTTAGCTGTTGCCATAAAAGCCAAACCTTATGGCAGAATTCTCACTTTCTCATGCAACATCTGGAGCTGAAGCTTTATGGAGAACACAAAATCTAGTGACACTGGCACTTGTCTCGTGCCTTCTGGGATGTCCTAGCTCCAGGTGTTAGGTGATAATGGCACCTCGCTGGAGAAATTTGCTCTAGTCTATGGAGGGAAATAAGGACAGTGACACATTTGCCTTAAACATGTGCATTGTCCTGGTGCTGTGGGTATTCTGGATACACCTCTTCATCTACCCACAGCAGAGTCATCCAGTCATTGCCCTCCCAGATCCTTGCTCCCTCAGTCAAGCCATCCTTACTGGGGTGGCTGGAGTAAAAGGCCACTTCACAGAATGATTGAGGCTGGAAGGGACTTCTGGAGGTCATCTGGTCCAACCCCCTGCTCAAGCAGGTTGCCCAGGAGCATGGGACCATGCCCAGGACCCATGGACACAGGTTGTTGCATCCCAGCAGCAAAACTACTCTTCCAATGGGTTGTCACTTAAGGGACACCTTGTTTCTTAAACAGAAAAACCTGGCAGGAGAATGGACCTTGGGTGCACCAACCCAGGCAAATGGGGGTCCCCGAGTGCCAAGTGCTGGCTCTGCCACGGTGCTCTCAGAGAAGCAGTTGTGGGACACGATTCTGCAGGGAGGTCAGTGCCAGCAGGACAAGCTGCAGGCTACAGGAAGGAGGGGAGGGTGTGAAGGGTGCTCGTGCGTTTCCCATGTCTGAAGTTTTGCCATGTTGGCCTGCAGATTTGGTGGTCACCTACAGGAATTTGTTTTCCCAAGGCTAAAAGAAATAGGCTTTCATAATTACGTTGAAGTGTTGAAGACTGCTCATGCTGCCCCTACTTTCTCTCCCTTTCTCTTCCTTCCTTTGCTCCCCCAGCACTTTTTTGCATGATGAGAGTCTACTTTACTCCCAAAGAGGCATCTGCTTTCAGGCAATGCAAAAGTTAGACAGCTGCCCTCTAGGATGTGCCTGGAAGAGCACAATGGTCAGACACTGACTGTTGTCTTTCCTCCCAAGGAACTGGCCAAATTCTCAGACTCGTGGGACCAACGTGGGGATTTAAATACCTGCATATGGTCAGACTTGTCTTCCCAGAAGAGCTTGCCCTGCAAATCACTCTTTGACGTCATTACAAGGGCCCTCTGCTGAACAGGCCTCTGCTCTTCAGGTGCTTGAAATGAAATGTGTGTGGGCCACGGTGCAGGCTGCTGAGGGAGCCGTCGCTCCCTGGCCCCTTGCTGGCTTCCCCTGCCAAACCAAACCCAGTGCCAATGTTTTTTTCATCACCTTGAATGCATGCCTTTCCCCCAGAGCTTTTGCAAACTTCACCATGACTCCTTTTGCGGCTGGACAGCCAGCCATGCACCTGTTTTCAATCAAAATTTCTTACTGTAGCTCTTGTTGGCTCGGAAATGTGCTTCGGCAAGCTTGAGGTTTCCTGCCCCTGGAAGGAACAACATGTCTCTCAGTGCAGTGGGTTCTCCTGGAGAGATGTTACCCTTCACTGCAGAGGAAGTTGGACTTGCTAAAAGGTTCAGAAACTGAAACAGCCATTGTGGTGCTAAAGATGTCCCAGAACTCTTGGCCTTAAGAGGGATTTTGGCACCAGCGCAGGACATGACTTGGGTCACTGCCATTGCGGCGCACTCATGAAGGCACTTCTCAACCTCTGCTTCTTGTGCCCAAATGTCTGCCTTCGCCCGTTCAAAAGATAGCGTATATAACATCCTTGTTAGGGATAAAGTCAGGCTCTTCAGCTGAGTCTGGGGGGGCCACAAAGCTGAGCTGAGAGCATCACTGTTGCTACCCACCCACTTGCCTCTCACCATTGCCATAAAAAGCCCTCACCGAAACTGGAGGAACACTTACGCACGTTTTCATGTTGGAGGAGAAATCTGCGGGGACAGCAGTTTCTGTACAACAGCCCCTCAATTTCTCAGGGACCCAGACCACTTCTGTCTCCCTTCTGCTTGAACCGTGTTCTGCTAAATCTCCCAGCGAGTTATTTACCAGGTAAATATGCAAACCAGACGTTCATCGTAACATACGGTGACAGTGACTGAGAGCTACCCTGTTAATTGCTGACCCCATTTCTATTTCGGTCACTCAGCACATCCTCTAGGAAACGGATGGGATCAGTCATGATAAATCCATTCTCTGCAGCACCAGATAATCTGTTTCCAAGCTGGGGCAGGCGCTGAGCTGCCCGCCCCGGCAGCAGGCTGCAGGATGGCCACAGGGGCTGCAGTGCAATGTGGCTGCTGCTCAGGCTTAGCCATCAAGAGGAGCAGAGACAGCATCCCAGCTGCTCCATCTCCAGGCTGGGTGCCCAGGGCCAGGCTGTGGAGCTGGGCACGGCTCTGCTCTCCAGCACGGCTGCAGATTAATGGGCACGGCCAGAGCTGGAGGGGCCGGGGGAGCCAGGCCTGTGCCCCCTGGCAGAGAAGGGAGCTCAGGAGGGGAGAGGAGGCCTGGCGCCCTCCAGAACAATGCAGCAGTTTTCCCTCTGGGCAGTTTGTTTCCACTGTATTTGTGTCCCCAGCTGCTTAGCAACTGGATAAAATTGTCACAAGACGCTGGCGGTGCCCTCCCCGACAGGGCAGGGGCAGGGCCGTGTCCCGCGGGGCCGTCTGCCAGGCAGTGTGGCCATGACTGGGAGCCCTGTCCCCGTCCCCGCCCTGTCCCCATCCCCACCACGCCTTGCTTTTGGACATTTTAAATAAACACAAAGACAAAATGGTGACAGGGAGCTGTGGCTCTATGTTCAGCGGGACAGAAGAATGGGAAGTAAGGGGACTGGTGCCTGTGGCCAGCCTGCCCCGTCTCCCTCTGTGGTGTCTAACACCCTCGTTGGGCCCAGGCTTTCTCTCTCCCCCGGAGGCCGAGTCCTCCTCAGCGACATGGACCTCCCTTCGAGGGCCACTCAAAGGGCAGAGGATGAAAACTGGAGTTGTTGGGAGGGCAGTTTATAACAGACTTTCCCTCACAAGTGGCTGACGTGCAGAAGATAGCTGTTTGCGACATTTGACAGCTTTAGTTTACCTCAATCAGCAAGTATTTGTAATTTATTTAAAAAATATTGAAGTTCCAGACATAACTGGGAACATTATAAACTACCCTCAGCGCTCTGATGTGCTTCCAAAAGATGCGCTGCCATTAGCTGAAAAGCACAAAGACTCAAATATTTCCAGGGAGAGGCAGGGAGATGATGCAGCTGAAATGAAAATGATTTAGATAACTCAGCTATCTCTTCACAAATATTTAATTTTGATGATTGGAAGCAACCACAACCGCTATAAATTGGGAGAACAGCCTTGTCGTTTCAAGCATCTCTCCTGCCTGATGCCACAGCACTACAAGAAGGAGGCTTTGCCGGCAGTACGACTGCGCTTCACTTTTTTTTCTCTCCCTCACCTCCTGACCCTTGTAATGCCTCAGGCACCCCCTGCGTTGACACATCAAGTGTTTTGGGACCAGCGTTAAGTCTTGTGGGGATTAAAATAGGCCTGTGACAGAAATGCGATTTTTCTGAGGGAGGTGTCGCTGCCAAAGACTCACCATTGCTGAGCCCAGCCAACATCTGGCCTGAGATTTCAGTAGCAGGCTTTAGAGAGGCATTTTTGATTCTGAGAGGGAGTGGAAGAGCATGCTCAAATTGCAGCCCTGTAGCTAAGTGATTTTTTTCCCCAGTAACATAATTATGAAAAATGCATCTCATGTTCCCCATTAATGTAGCCATTAGCAGAGAGGCAGGGCTCACAGCATGAGCTGGTACTCGCTGAGAAGATCTGTGTGCACAATAGGGAACGTACAGCTCTCATGGCTTTCAGACCACCCTAAGTGATTAGCCCCAGCTCCTGTACAGAACCAAATGCATCCACATCTCATGTCAGAGAAAGCAGCAAGGTCTGTCTTTAAACTGAAGATTCTTGATTACAAGAAAAGAAAACCAGCAAGCCCAGATCCCTGATTCTGGACTGCAGGTTGCCCTCCTGTTCAGGCACCACATGGGCACAGCGCTGAGAAGGGCTATCATGTTCTGATGGGGCTTTGAAGTCAAACATCTCTCACTCGCCCACTCGTTCACTCATGCAAACAGTATAATAATAATAATAATAAAACTTACAGGGGATTATGTAATCCTCCACCTTCAGATGCACTTATTCCTAAGATTACTTTTTCTTTTTGAAGCTGGGTCTTACTCTAATTTGTAAAGGATTTGGACGTTAACTCTAAGATTCTTTGGCATACAGTCAGCAGGAGACTGCTCTGAGTGGGAAGAAAACACTTTGGGGTGTTTTTTACTTAAATGCATGAATTTTCTCTTCAATGCAGAAATTTTTACTTGTGCCCCATTGCTTATATCAAACCAGATTTCTCCAAGGCATCCCCAGCTCTGTGTGAAGACACAGAAAGCTACAGTGGAGGTGCCAGGCATGGAGACGTCTCTTTTCTTCTGCATACCTTGTGAGTATCATTACAGAAAGAAAATATATTACAACAAATTTATATCAACATTCAAGCTTACGCAGTGAACCAGATAAGAATCTATAAATTTACTCTCAAGTATGTGGCCAAATAGTTATAGAATGGTCTAGATTTTAACTCAAACTTTCACAAACTTGGACAGCTGCCTCCAGTGCTGTTGAAAGGGCATACAACCATCACATCTGAAAATCAATACACCTGATGGGGCTGAGTACCTCAGTTCATGAAATACTGCATTAGCTTTCTCTCAGCTTCCAGTTAGCTCCAGAGCATTTTCTATATAGCTACAAGACTGTAATTGTTAGGGAAAAGAAATGGGCATTTTAAACATTGTGACCCTTGGTGTAATTTTTTTGTTGTTGTTTCTTTTTTTGTTTCTTTTTTTGTTCTTTGAACTTAATCTTTACTACGGTTTGATTTTCGTTCCAGAATTGCTCATTAGGTCTAAATGTAGAGAAAATAAATCCCTGTCTGCCTCAGTGATCCTGGACGGTAGGGAATGCAAAGCTCTTCTAGGGCCATCTGTTTCGCTGCAAAAGTTTTAGAAAACAAATCGAGACAGTTGATTCATTATAAAATAGGCACAAGTTATGAAGATAAACATAGAAACAAATCCAGTGAAGACTTCTTAAGTTCCTGGCTGCTATTACTGTTATTTTTTAAGTCAGCGCTGACTATCAATGTCACATGAATAATACAATGCAAGAGACAAATGCAAAACAGCAATAGCTGCAGAGATCAGGGCCTTACCAATGGTTGCATTTAGTTCACCTAAAATGATTATAGTTGGTCTTCTCAAGGCATGGTTGGTATGGGATACAAGCACTGACTCCATGAGGGAAAGGTAGCCCCACGCAAGAGCTCACTGTCTCCAGAGGCACATTTCTCTGAAGATACAGGCAAGCTGTATGCAACTCTGCAGGCTTTTGCTTGTGGGGCATACTTTGGACAGGTTGACAGCCAAGGAAGGACTGAAGGGAGGTGAGATGCAACAATTTATCCCTAAATTAAATCTGTGATGAACATCAAATCTTAGCTTAAACATCCTTCTAAGGAAACCTGGACCAGGGACCTCTGTTACAAATATTTGAGGATGGATTTTCATCCATACATACCCTGGTCTTCCTTTGTTTATAGTCTAGCTGACTGCAATTCATGTGGCTGTGACAAGAGACTTGTTATGTAGCCACACAGAATGCCTCAAAATAAATTCCAAATTGAAAAGTTTTACACAACCTTGTATTTTTAAAAGCACCTCACAGTAATTTGTAACCAAGCAGCAATAAAAATTTTTAATCATTGTAGGCTGTGCTGTGCTGAAACTAAATGCAATCTTATTTTATAAAAGACTGTGTTAACTTAGGGGCATTAATTTCAGTCTACTTGAGAGGCATGTGTGCCCCATCCAAATACCTCTTCCAGTAACAAATCCATTAGAAGGTTTTATCAAAATTAAAAACAAAATGTGATCTGACTGTGGAGCTCCCGAACACAACAGGGCTGGAGACCAGAAAGGGTGGGCGGCACGTGTCTTCCTCCACACAAAAGCTCTGGTTAAGTCTACATCAGAAGGGGACCACAGTTGTCAGGGCAGCAGCCATGGTAGTGATGTCCCAAGAAACTCCTGGCATCCAAGTCAAACTTCTTCAAATGTTCATTGCCAGGTTAATGAACTAATATCAGAAGAAAGATCAAATTTACAGTAAATACTTTAAGGCCCTTCATTTGCATCCCCACAGTCCACATCAGCTCCCACATTTGCTGTTCCAGAGAATTCATTGTGCCTTGCCCCAGGAGACTTTGGGTAAGTATAAAATGCGAGACAGCCCACATGTGTAACAGGGAGACAAAGAGAGCACAAGAAAGTAACAAACCCATGCTGAGAAGCAGAGGATGGACGTGCACAGGAGAAGCTGATGTGAGAGTGAAAGACCTCCCCATCCCAGGCTGGCTGCCTCCCCTTTTCCCCACAGCGAGCTGGCACCCAAGGAAGGAAAAAGCAGAGAAGCCAGAAAGGGGGATGGGAAGCTGTCAGCATGCAACAGGGCAAGGAAGGAAATAGCAAGGAGAAGATGTAATCAGTGTGTGCACTGTAAAATCACAGCCCTGCTGACATCTACGGCAGATGCCCTCTGTGCTCTCATGGCCATGGATTTCACCTGAAGTGTCACACAGAAATATCCCAGTTCTAATGTGAAGAAAAAGCTGTAGAGAAGCCCCATAATTCTGCTAGTGTTTATAAAGCTGTGCACATACCTCTCCTATATTCAGGTTAATGAACTCCTTATTTTTCACACTCAGTGCTTGGAATACTCCTGAAATGAAAAACAGGACACAGGAGCCATAAATACACCTCATTCATATTCATATATAAGTTCCCCATCCCACAATGACAGTGGCTGTGCCTATGAGAGGGGGGGGCTGGCGCAAAGTCTGGTCGCTTGGGGTTGCTTAGAGGTGGTAAC
This sequence comes from Anas acuta, assembly GCF_963932015.1. Taxonomy (NCBI): domain Eukaryota; kingdom Metazoa; phylum Chordata; class Aves; order Anseriformes; family Anatidae; genus Anas; species Anas acuta. The sequence continues at coordinate 42,947,550 of NC_088981.1, read as the reverse complement.
TACTTTGAAAAATGAACATGCAGGAGGAAAAGTCTTGCTGACTTCAGGCCTTTGTGCAAGTCTCTCTTCAGGACTCAACTGGAAGCGGGTGTCTAAGCACTCAGATTCGGATGCTTTGAAATGAAGCCAAGCAATTTGCATCTCTTTATATATCTGACTGAACTTTTCTCTCTCAGTAGTTTAACACTTCTATTGCCCCAGACTGAACCAGGAAATAAAGAGAAGAAAAAAAAAAAAGAAAAAGAAAAAGAAAAATATCACACAGGAAAGTTGATTGTGATTTTCATCGAGTTGAGTTGAGTTTGAGGTTGAAGCCACACTGATGATCTCTTCAGACATTTTACCTGTCTCTACTACTTCTGCTCTGCAACAAGGGAGACCCTGCGTGCAAATGAACTGATCCTAGGGTGCCTTGATGGGAACCAGAAGGGATACAGGGAACCATATCTTCAGCTAGTTCAGCAGGAATTGAGGGAAATGGTGATAGTGAGTGTGAGTACTGGGGAGTCTAGGGGCTCGACCCAGTAGGACACACAACAGCTCCACATTTTTACAAATGAGATTTAGCTACAAGCTGTCTGGGCACCATTGCTCTGATGGGTGAGCCACAAGAAAGGCTACAACAAGGACCTTGCCAACATTCTTCACATGCCTTCTGCATCACTGTGGAGTTTTTGAAGCAGGCTTTATTCACATGGGGAAATTTTCCGTCAGTAACAGAACATTTTTCATTTACAGGGGAAAAGCTATTCTAAAAGCAAATGCTAAACACAATTCCATTCTGTTAGCCTTTCAATCTACACACCTGATCTCAGATGTTATGCAATATGCTTGGTGACAGCAGAAATTGGATTTATATTTTTTTTTCCAAAAAGGAAGAAATCCCAGAGGAAGAAGATACTCACGACTTGCATTCTCTAAGCGAATCAAGCAGTTCAGAAAATCATCAAATTCAATCTGGAACTGTTCATCAGAGTACCGTAGGACAATCAGCTGCAACAGGTAGTTGTTGAGTTGATATCCTTCCAAAACACACACACATAGGAAAATTGAGCAGCCTCATAGGCCAGGATGGAATCTGCAAATCTCTACTAACTAATCTTGAAAATCAGTTAATGGGAGAATGTGCTATGGCACACATCCACACAGAAAGTGATCTGACTGCAAAGTTTTTAAAGCTTCGAATGAATAAGTATATATGAACCACAAATTTTGCGGTCACTGCATATGAGAGACTCCTTAAAATGTGAAGGGATTTCTGCAAAACTACGCGCTTTAATAAAAATACTTTGTGATGAAATAGAAACCCACTGATTACTCTTTGTAACAAACAGGTTACCTGCAGCTCCTCAAATCCTCAAGTGGACCTGGGCTCTGAAATGTTTTGTTTTAGGGTCCAATCCTGCATGTGTTGCGATAATTAGATGAAAGGGCCAGTGGCAGCCCACACAGACACACTCCCAAAAGTAATTCCTAAAAATAACCCACTTCCTCTCCAAGACAGCCTAAGGAACAGAAATCACTGTTGCCACTTCTCCTTGGAAGTGCCATGGCCCAAGGACCATGGGGTGCTCTGCATTGGGATGGTGAGCCCCACCAGGATGACTGGGCAAGACTCTTCGCCCATCAGCCCCTCACTTGCTGCTCCCAGCCCCAGGTTGGCCATGCTGCTTCAAACCCTTGTGGGCACAAAGAAAGCTAAGGTTGGCTGAGAAAGTGTTTTAACCAAAGGGAAACCTGGTCCTACCTACACCTCTCTGCACCTTTGGAAAGAGGCTTTGCCAGAAGTCCTTTCAATTTTCCCTCTAGGTCCCAAGGTCCTCTCTGTGGTGTATCCCTCCTCCCAGTTAGGGCGCACCCAGATGGTGTAATTGCTTGCATACTTCTTTGCCTACAGCAGATCTGTCCAACAGGTTTCCCAAAATAAAAAAGTAGGGCTTGTCTTACCTGCAGCTTTGAGAGCACTGCGGAGCTCATAGGAGGACATGGAGCCAGATTTATCAGAGTCAAACAGGAGAAAGATATTCTGTTATGAAAAGAGCAGATGGAAAGTTCAGTATTTCCACATGAAAGGAGCACAGATATGACACACAAAAGCAAGGTGTTTATCTCTAACAGTGTGGCACAAAGCACTTAAGAAAGCCGACAAGATCCATGGTCTAGATCCATTCTGATTTTGTAACTGAGGAGCAATTTGGGTCCCAATTCTCTGTCATATGAATAGGCTGTTGTGAAATTGAAACAAGTACTGCCAAACCCAATCTTTCTGATATAACGAGTTGCTCTTCATAAAAAATTCCATGATTTTTTAAAAAGTAATTTTATTTGGGAAGGATATACTTTTATTTGTCTTCTAGCTTCTCTCTCCTGAGGCATTCTCTTAATCTCTTTTCATGTTTTTCTGTATGATCCTGAAGGCTAGAAAAAAATTGTGTAAGATGAAGTCGAGATTGTCCCTTACTCATTTGCTTCTAGGTATAAAGGATCTAAACATTCATTCTGCAGCTGAGAGGTCTGGTACAACTGGTTTGAATTTTGACCTAATATTAAATAATTATTAAACTGGAGTTAAATTCCTTTGTTTTAATGAGATGACAAACACGATTCGCCCTTGGAATATGGGTTAAATTGAGCTGTTGTCACATCCAGCTTAAATTTTTCCATCAGATATATGTGCAAATCTTCTTACAGAAGACAAGGATTTCTCAAGTCTCCTTGTTCAAGAACAATGCATCTTTTGATAAAAGAGATATGACATTAGGACCCAGAAAAAGTATATGTCATTTCTGATGGGATAGACAAGAAGCAGAGAACTGCATATTTTAAATGCTTGGGTGAAGCATGAATTCAGAAAAAAACTATTAATGACCATGAGGAAACAATTATGATGTCTTTATTTGAATATTCAGTCTGTGCCCTGATTCTGAAAGTCTGCTTGTTTTTACTGCCATATACAGTGGCAGGGAAATGTGTTTAAAATTAGAATCAACTTTCCCAGACTTCAGTACTGTTGTCTACTGAGAGATCGATAACGGCAATGCAGTGACTTATGAAATGATTGTTTCCTACTAGTCATGAATCATCATTTCTTCTTCTGTGCAACAGTAACAGAAACTCCTTAAGTTTCATTTTTATTGGCTTCCTTGTTAGTGTCCATTACATTCTTTGTCCCAAACGTAGTTGATTTCCTTACAAAAATCTCTGTTATTTCCAGAAAACCATTAAGGTTTAGCATCATGGAAAGCTAAGAATGCCTTTGAAGATCCAAAACAAGCCCCCATACTTTTAAAACTTTTGTTTTAAGTAAAAAATTGTGGCTTGCAAACACTCCTGTCTCTATTTTTGTCTGCATAAACATAATAAACTACACAAGATATAGCTAGTAAAATGGAGAACCAAATTGAATGCATAATGTCACCTACTATCCATTTCTTCAGTTTTTCCCAGAAAACTTTGAACTCACTGAATTCCAGAGTCCCATTGCCGCTGGTCTAGTAATTTGAATTAAGGAAAATGACTTGTTACATAAAGAGCCAAATTCTGAGTGAATTTAACATTGCTATCCCTTTAAACATATAACATTACGTTGGCCGGCAGGCCTACGGTGCTGTTGAGCATGATATTGGGATTTCTCATGAGGTGCAGCTCATGACTGTGGCTGTGATACTTGGGGAACATTATGTGACACAAAAACACAGCTGAGCTCCATGCAAGTAAGAAAGACAGATTGTTCTAAGGCGAGAACAGCTTTAGATGTAAATAGCACATAAATGATTCAGAGAATTAAATTACCTGATTAAAACAAATTGCTACTGTACTCGAATGAGTTAGTCAACCAATGTGTTATTCAGTATTGTTTTCTAGAGACCAGGCTCTACTGCAATGTCTCTACCAAAGATTAATGGGAGTTGTGTGGTAAGGCTAGCAAAATCTGGGCTTTAAAGTCTGCAATAATCATCTGTATAGTAGTGTTGAGAGGTGGTGATTAGATGTGCCTGAACTTCCCTCTTCCTGATGTGTGAGGGTCTTAATACTTATTGTGCTGAGCTACTGATGTCCCCCAAGTTTGCATTCTCCTTCCCCTTTACATCTTACTTTTCAAGACAAAGCCCTCTCTCCCATGGACACTAGCTCAGCAATTGTTCACAAAGGCCAACACGTGCCCACCATTATTTAATAGCCCACCATTTTTTAATAGCATGCTGTTATTTAAGCACCTATACTGGCGATATTACTGAGGGCACTCACAGATTCCAAGGACATGACCATTCCTACAAGAAGTCTGTCTTTATAGCCAGACAGGTTCTTCTTTCTGGTTCTCATGTCAATACTTCACCCCAATCCCCACCGCCACATGGTGACTACAACCAGGGAATTTGGTGGCATGTGACGTGGAGGTGACTTGCCAGCATCAGCTCAGGCTTCCATTTGTGTCATTTTGCTCCTCCATTGTGCTCTAAATGCCACATTCAGAGTGGGATGGTTCTGTCTGCATTCCTCATGCTTCCAAAGCAGATGAAGAGATGTCTCCCCACTAATTCAAAACTATGCAGAGATTTCCCTGAAAGCATTGCAAATCATGGAAACTATTTGGTTATATCCTAAATAGTAAACCTAGGATTGCTGTTATGCTCCGGGGTCAAGTGTAGACCCTGGCCCTGTTCCAATACCATGTAAGGATGAGATGTGAACATGGACCAGCTCCCTACTGAAGCTTGGTTGCTGAGGGAGAAAATATGGGACCAGTCCTCTGTTTCTCATTGGATATGGACAGTGACCGATTTGCACTGAATTTTAACATTACAGACATGGCTTTACCAGAATACAGTTTTGTCTTTTTGTCTGTTTTAGTTTTGTGTTAGAAGTTGTTTGAGAGCATGATACCTTTGCCATGGACTGGAACAACAAAAGGATAAGATAAAAACTTCTTAGCTTAACAAGCTTAGCTTGTTTCAAGCAAAACAAGAAACAAGTGTTAGATACTTGTCTTGTCAGGATTGATACAGTCTTTGTTTTGTTTCACGTGTGGAAAAAAAAAAAGCTATCAGAAAAGCATACTGCCAAAACCAGCTCTACCTGAAGAGAAGCCATACTAAATTCAACACCAGAACATTGCAAAGGATGAGTCTGGTGGAGAAGTACCAGGGCTGTGGTTCATCTCACCTAGTGTCTGGGCCATCATTTAGCTTCCCTCACAGTTAGGCACATTGAGAACAAGCATAATTACACCATCCTTTTCATTATCTACAAAGGAAGTCTAGAAAGCTAGCTTAGATGTATACACCTACACCACAAATGCCTAAATTTGGACAGACAAATCTCACCCACATGTCTGCTTCCTGGGGTTCCAGGATCTAGATGAAAGACCAGATTTTCCAGATTTTTGTCTGGCTGTAAAAAAACCCACAGGTTTGATACCAGTAATTTTCACCAATCTGTTCATTCTTAATTTTCTGACCCAAAACTTGAATGCACCCCTCTCTCTGGTGAAGTCTACTCTTCAGACAACAGTTTGGGGTTCTCTCTTCCAGATCTTTTTCAAATAAATCACAGCTTGAAAAATGCACTGTCCTATATGTAAATAATTGAGATTTACAAGTGCTTAGATTAAAGCATCTCCCTCTGAAGTCTGCAGTAGAAAATTGTCTGTCTTGAAGCTCCTAACACTAAATTTCTTAAGTAAAAATAAGGATACAACTTTCACACTTTTTTTTCCTGTGGACAGTGTTCTTCCAGGACATAACCCCACCCATTTCCAATATACATAATGTTCTGCTATGAACAATTATATTCAGTATCTGTTTAGCTTCACAAGTACTTATTTGAAAGGATACATCCATAAGAGAAATGATGTTTCGGCATGAGATGAGACTTAACTTCTTGAATTTGATGTCCTTTTCTGCAAAAGGACAACAATAAGACAGAAGTCATTGGGCAAATCTGCTGTTTGTAAATCCATAGCAGAAAATAGGACTTTATAAGTATAGATAGCAGACTCGTAGACCTCATTGTGGGAGGACCTGTAGTGAGCAGAGCCGTGAGCCACATCCGGATCTAATTAGTCCCACTCCCTGTTTCACCAGAGCAGAGCAGTAGTGCAATGTAGAATCGGCTTCATTGAACTGACATGGATCATGCTGGAGGCAGGACACAGTTGAAGTTAGATCATGGACAATATGCCTACCCAGCTCTGCCCTGGCTGGCTGGAGGCCACCAGGTAAGATTTTTAACACAGCCTTTACTTTCACATTTGTAAGTGAGCTTAATGGCAGCTTTTATAAAGTTCTTCACAGCCCTTTGCTGCATGCCACTGAAACAGTACAGACGTTATCAGCACTTACTGTTTTTTAATACTGCATTCAGAACATATTCAAGTTCTTCTGCGGATACCTCCATGTCCTAAATTAAAAAAAAGAAAAAAAAAAAAAGAAGAAGAAAAAAAGAGCAGCATCTGTTACTTGAGTGTTTCTGGAATCAGACATACCAAAAACCTCAGAAAACACAAACATCACCCATCTGTACGTTGCTGCATCTCAGGAAAAGAGAATCATACAGAACCCAGAAAAGGATAAAAAGCAAACAGCTAGCAAAATATTGGAGTGCTGCTGTGCCGAAGGCTGTCTGAAAGCAATCTCAAGATGGAACCATTGATTTGAAGAAAAATATAAATGCAGCTGGACACAGAACTAGGTCGGCTCCCTCAGGCTTGAATTCTAGCTTTGGTCCTCTGGTTTGCTCAGTTGGGACTGTGCCCTTTTCCATCTAGATATAAGGCATGGTGACATCTGTTGCCTAAACAGCACACTGCAACTAAGCTTACTGCCCCCCAAAATACAGCATTTTTGCTCTACCTGGCCCCAAGTAGGAGTAGAATTCTCTCCTACTGTCTACGTGTTATGACCTACGAGGGTTTTGCGCTCACCTCTCCTGAGATCTTCTCAAACAGTGCCCGGAACTGTTTTTCTTCCTCAGTTTCTTCAGTTGCTTGTGGACTTGGGTTTGGAGGCTGCAACATCAACCATAGGAAGACATTTATAAGAATTGTAAAACATGATTCTCCTGCACACAGCTCCACTTTGCATTAGGGGAGCACAGTATACCTTACAATAGTATTGTACCTCTGGAACATTGTTATGCTTTGACTGCAGACCTCAGGCCTCCCAAGCACCAAGCTTCCTGAGGGGATTCTCACCCTTCATTTCCTTTGCCTGGGGAATTGCACAGTGTACCACTGCTTTGGCTATCTCAAAAATAAGGGCACCTGTCCTGGAAAATGCCTCTCCTCTCACTTCACCCCTGAACCACTCTGCTTCCAAAGTCCTTGAACAACCCAGCCCAATGAAGCTCTTCCCAGAAGCATCATCCAGGGGCCTCTGGCCTCTCTTGATGGCAGCAGCTGGAACTGGCTGTGATTTGGTGCTCTCCACAGAGTCAACCCATGCCTGGGAGCACTTTGAGCCAGCTGAGAGCCTCAGTGCTGGTGCAGGGGTGTGGAGCCCAGGCCTCAGTCTACACTGATGAGAGATGCCACCACGTAGGGCCATTGCTATAGCTGGGGTGACCATGCAAACAGAGAGCAGTTCTTGTGCCAGAAAACTGGGGAAAAGAAGGCAACTAACAGAACAGCACAGAATGCAAAGAATTAAGCTTTGTTTTCTCTACCAACAGAAGATGTAATACAGGTGACATTTAGTGTACTGTCACCCTGGTGACACTGCTTGGCCATTTACACTTATTTTTTGACCATATCCATGTTCATCTCTTTCTACTAGTCAAGTTCAGATGCAGTCCCTTAATGACACCATACAGATTTACTTTGACCCTGAACATGGCCCTGAGATCCTAGAAATGGAGATGTTCAGTTGCTAGCTGGTCCCTGGAGAAGGATTTTAATAAAGAGGGACTCATGGGATTATGATTTAGCTTGTTTCCATGGGAATTCACACTACAATCAACAGATTATGTGCAGGAATACATTTAAATGGGAGCTGACTCAGATTCAGCTGCAATTAGTACTCAGCAGGCAGGCCAGGTCATCCAGGAACAAAAAGAATTTCACTAGGTACACACGTATCAAGCCTTCCTTCCCAAACCATGAGGATATTTCTAGGTTTGTATGTAAGACAAATGCAAGCCTGTGGAAATACTCTTGCTCCTTATTTTTTCACAATAAATGGAATTTTAATAGCTACGAAAGGCCATCTGCCTCCCCAGTGCTAAGTGGGGTACTTTCGGTGCACCTGTGGTGGCTGAGACCAGCTTCTGGTGCTGTCTGACTCTGACTGCCTTGAAGCAGCTGCAGAAGCATAACGATTGTGATTTTGATTGTTACAGCTCTTTTACCATATTCAGCAGAACTGAATGTTTCAGTCACTCACACAAAGCTGGCAATTGTGGAGCATTCCTGTGAAATGAACATGTTTTAGCCAAAGACAGTAAAAGCAGTGTGTGCTGGCTTCTGCTGAGCTCTCCTCTTGCTATTTTAACTCTGTAGACTTACCTCAGGGAGATCAATGGCAACGTTTTCATCTAGATCCCTGGGGAAAACAAAACCACATTCAATATCTGAAGATGTTCAATATCTGCTTGGTGTGGAAAGGGCACCAAGTTGCTCATTAACATTTTCCAGAGGCGAAAGATAAAACTGCATTTTTTTACTGAACTGATTACATTTGGGTGAAATTCATCAAACAGATTTTTGCTTTATTTAAATTTTGGCATAAGCCATTAAAACATACTTTAAGCAGGACTCTGTGAGGGCACAGTCCCTCTGTGTGCTGTCTGCTAAAGAATTAATCTCATTCTGTATTCGTTATGCACACTTCTTCCTCAATTTTTAATACAAAATTGATATGTGAACAGACTTTGTAAGGAAGCACTGTTGCACTCACAGATTACTGAACAAGCTGAGTAGCAGGCAGCTAGCAATTCTTCCCTGTAAGCTTCCAGTGGATTCACCAGGGCCCCGATTTCTCTACCTCCTAAACTCCTCTCCAAAAAAAGCCAGATTTAGCAAAAACGGGCAAATGCATCTGCAGACAGATTTTTTTTCTAACCACTATGAAGGCAAACAAGCCTTCACCCAACTCAACCTCACACAGGAGGTGTGAGGCACAGGAGGGCACACTGCAAACCAAAATCTCATTTTCAGACATTTCCTTTTTCTCCTTACTAAGCACATAAAAATTCCAGAGAGGGAAAAAAGCAGGATCTTCCCACCCCAAGACTCTGCTGTAGGGCTGGACAGCTGGCAGCCAGACCCTTTCCAGGATTTGGCAGCCCCATGCAGAGGAGAGCACCAGAGGGTCCTGTGCTTGCTGCTGACTTACTCAGTGATGGCCTTCTTCTCTGAGAAGATCCTCAGGCAGAAGTCTGCCTCCTGGTGTGGCTCAAATGTGGTTGGAACAAGGATGTAGTCACCTGGCGGCAGCTTGAACCTGTTGGATACTTCCCTTAAATTGATGTAGGTTTTGCTCCTGGCCTTGGAGGCGTGGTACCTGAAGAAGTCTTTGTTCAGGTGTCCATCTCCACCGGGGCTCTAGAGGGGATCGAAGGCAGCATTGCACTGGCTGTGGTGTACTGAGGCCTACCCCTGCCCTCTTTCCAGTCACAGACCCAAACTCTCCCTGGCACAAGCCTGACATCCAGCTGCAGTGCTGACTGTCACACCCTCACCCAAGCACTTGCAGCAATCTAGCTCCTGCTTTACAGCAAGAACCTGTTACCAGGGTTTCTCTCTCACCCTGAAGACAGTCTAAGAGGACACTCTAAGAGGACACTAGGACACTTCCTTCCTGCTTAAACATTCTCTGCTATTAAATATCACAATCCTAGGTGGCATGTCACAGAGTGATGAGACCTCACAGTTGACTTCTGCATGGAGAAAGCGCCTCAGAAGATTTTCCAATTCCAACCTCACACAGGGACAGGAACCACTCTGTGTGATGAGCCCCACGAGACTCATAAGAAGCAACATTCCCTCTCTGCAATCCAGGCAGGGGACAACACAGTCATGGGGCTGAGGAGTTTGTCCTGGTTACCCATGGGACTCCTAAATCCTCCTATGAAAGGACTCCATCCTAACCAAGTCAAAATTCTCCGTGGGGCTTGATGTAACTCAGAAGAGCATTTTAAGAGCAAGGGCCCTAAAAATATCTGATGACTGGCAGTACTACAAATCCAGAGAAAGATGGTAATATTGATGGGGTGGCTACTGCACACATTGCAAGAGCAATAGAGTACCTCGTAAATAGAGTAGCCGATACTTAGCATTTCAGCTCCAAACTTCCTGAGTTTGCGGCGATCCTTTTGCATCAGCGCTGCAATGAATGTGCAATCATCTTGCCCATCATCTGTCTCTGTCAAATGCATCTTGATTTGTGGATTTGTCCAGAAAGTGTCTGCCAATGTAAAGAACACCAGAGCATTTCTTGCCTCATAATAATACCACCACTACTACTACTAAAAAAAAAAAAAAAGTAGACAAAAAGGACAATTAAGCTGAGGTTTTGCTCAAATTTATTTTTTCCATTAGTTGTCATGCTTCTTTCCACTCAGCTCTGCAGAAAATTAGCTGAATCCCAAAGTTCTTCATGGTGTTAGGTGTAGAAAAGATTTTGGGCCCGATATTTTATTAAGTTACCATGGTTTTAATAAAGCTGTCAGATGGAATTTTGTTCAAAATACATAGCTACAATGATTCCATAGTGCTGGTGCCAATGTGGAGTAACACAATTCAGATCCTTGATGCTACTTCAGAGCCACATAAACATGCTGTCTGAGCTGGGTTTTTGTCTCATTTTACACTTACTGCTGCATTTTAAGTGGTTTATTTGGAGCCAGTCCTGCTCATGCAAATGTAAGTGAGAGACAAATCAGATCCAACAGACTTGTGGAAGAAGAAAGCCTCAAGTTGGACTGTATTTGTACCTTTGGCTGGTTCCTACTAGCTGAGACTCAGCTGGCCTGACCTGCATCCACAATCCTGGCTATGGGTTAATAGGAGAGGTGCCTGAGGGTGGGTAAGGACTTCTGTGCCTGCTTCTCACTTTCAAAGCTGCATCTACTTACCTATAAAGTTTCTGCATCCTCCTGCAGTAGACCCCCGGACCCAGCTCCCCTCATGGATGGTCACCTCCCACTTGTGGGCAGTGCTGTCTTCCAGGGCATCTGGAGTCAGGTTGCAGATCTCAACTTTATCAAAATGCACTTTGAAGTCTTCAAATTTCATCCTGGATGAAAGACATGGAAAGGAACAGGCAATCATTAACTTCAGTGAAGGATACCCAGGGCCAGACCGCCCTATGTGGATCTAAATACCTTCAGTGACTGTGGAGATATGGTGATGTACACTGGGGGAGAAGTTGCTTTCATTCATTGTGGTGTGAAGCATAAGCAACCCTACTGTCTCAGTCTGATTTTGACATTTCTTACACCTTTCTTTTTACTGTAACTCCACTAATTTTATTCAGGTACAGTTGAGTGTAGGACACAATGAAGTGACACTGGAAGAAAACCTACTGTGGAAAAAGATACTTGACCATCCCCTTCCCCCAGGCTACTATATCCTAGTCCTAAGATCTGCATCCACATTGATGGAGAGCCAACCAAAGGATCCAGGACTCTGTATGGCAGGAGCCAAGTCTGCCTACAAATCATCTGTGCATTCAACATCAGCCCAGGACAGCACTACAGGGGACATGTGGCAATGGATTAGTCAGGCCATGGTATGACTAGCCTGTCCACAATGCAGCTAAAGTCACGTTTGGCCTTCTGGTAAGGTGCCTAGGCTCAAGTTGCTCACCCTCCTCTCAATTATGGGTGCATGGGACCTTGTCCTAGCAAAACCATATGCCAAACAGAGGGACAAAAGGTACATTTGGGCTTAAGTAAAGGCTCCAGCCAGCCCTTGATGGTGATAGACACTGCTTCCTGCTACTGTGTCATACATATTGCAGCATAATTATTTAAAACCCAAGGTGGATACATATACATGGCCATGGAAAGGAGGAAGCAAATGCCAAATTACAGTTATTTCTGAGTTTCTATGCTGGGCTGGTTGAACCTAGCCTACTCAGCATGCTGAGAAGCTGATAAGCCATGTGATTTTAAGCTAGCAAGTAAACTGGCAAAGAGATACTGACAGACCTGCTGGCTGAGGAGCCTGGTATTCAGGACTGAGCAAACAGCCAGGAAAAGGGACAGCTGGAGCCAGGCACCCAGCTGGGCATGGTATGCAGCCATGGGCTATGGGAACAGAGCAGAGAAACTGCTCTTCCCTGACATGAACTTCTGTAGCTATCCTTTTTCTCTGGTGACTGATGCATAACAGCAAAATGGAGTAGCAGGAAAGAAAAAGTTCTCCACGACCACATGTGTATCTGTGGCAGAGGAAGATAGGACTCAGCTAGCCCTTAGCACAGCTTACTGGACAAAGCTAGTTCCATTTTTATGCTGTATAAGGAAGAGGTGTCCATGGCAGCATTAATGTACACCTGCTCTGGGACGTTTTACAACTTGTTTTTAGGGTGGGAAGAAACAGCAGGACTTGTTTTCCTGGGATTTGTCCTCTTTCTCATCAGCTGTTCTCATATAATGCTAGCCTTGCATGCCACAAACACTGCTAATTCTCACTGCGATGCTCACTACACTATAGCAGGGGCAGTATAGCAAAATCTCTGTCTCTTGAGTGGTTCAGTTTCCTGGCCACACTATGTGATTTTGGGCTCTTTGGAAGCATGCTGCAAAGCAGATGAAGTCCTTGCACTTTATGGGTCAGATTTGGAACCTAAGAGATAAAACACCTGCTTTGACTTCTGTGCAGCTGTCCTGAATTTGCACTGGTAAAGGCAAGAGAAGACTCTGACCCTGTGATTTTAGCAGAGAAGAGACTAGGGTGAGTGAGAAGCTGATTTCTTAGTCAACAGCAGGATGCCTCCTTCCTATTCAGTAGAAGCACCATGTCATCTGCCCAGGACAGATCTGAACTGCAAAAACACAGCTAAAATATCTTCGGGATAGATAATGAGGTCAGCAGTCCCTGAGTATGTTACCATGAAGATTTTCTTTAGTCCTCCCAAATCCAAAGAACAGAAGGGAAAAAAGGTCTTATCAAGCCACTTTTTCCACCTTGGCTGCCTTACCCCATGTATTTCTCCAAAGCCGTGGTGCCTATCGGCACTGAGTGAAGCCACTCTGATGACATGACACTTATCCTGCTTTAAATGTCCCATACCTTTCAGTCAAATTTCCCTCCCTGCACTGCCTTTCCTCCTGGCCTTCCTGTTCTACCTAGGATGAAACCAAACACAATACATGAGAATAAACAGGTGCATTTCCTCTTCCATTTCTTCTGTTTCAATTAACAGAAGTGAGCCTGTGTAGGAGAAATGAACATAGCATTGTATGCACTCAGCACATGGAATAAGCCGGGTCCCAAACTTGTAGCACAGCTACAGAAATTGTTCATGAATGCACAGCAGGTCTCCTGAGCTTCCTGTCACCCTGCAGACACCTGAAGAAATGATGTACCAAGGGAACATCATTTGGTGAGTTTGCTGAGGGTGAAACCTGCCATTAGGTCTACTTCAGTACAAACTGGTTGTGACCAGCAAGAAGAGCCCTGTTGTATCTGATGTTATATGCTAAGCACAAAGATAAAATGTGTGTCATGGAGAACACCTTTTGAACTCTTGAAGACCTAATTACTTTGCTACTCACTGCTTCTAACAGCAGGTTTCAAAACACCTCACAGAGATCACCCCAGCTTTCTAGGGAGGCAAGCAAAGTCACCACCAGGAGTGGTGAACAGACTAGCTGGAAGTCCCCTGCTGCAGAAGGAGGAATATAGCTCATTCTCCAGCTCCTCAGGTAAACTGCATCAGCAGGAGGAGCAAACTGAAAGCTGGAGAGAAGCAGCTCTGTTCATCTCATTCCTCACCTGACCACTTTAATGTCTTTAGGGGCACACTACATTCACTGCTCATGCAAAGTCTGTCCATGCAGCCTGATGGGGGAACCACCAAGGTGTGTCTCGTGTCTTAGAAGGAGCTTAGAAAGGGCAAAGGGGCAAACACTCCTGAGAGAAATACACACAAGTCAAAAGACATTAGGACAAATAAGTCTGATGGACTGGGTGGAGGGTTTAGCTGGTATCAGACTTGCCTGACTAGTTCTGGAAGCATTTCTTAGCTTCTGCATATGATTTTTGTCCGCTTAACCCCTTCAGGGAAAACTTCAGTCCTGATGGCTTTTGTTTCTGCTCTCAATGTCTGAGACGCTGTACAAGGAAGGCCAACATTTGCCTGGGTGTGCTCATATTTCTTCATTTTTACTGACCTTTTGAGGACTTATTTAACTATGAGCTTAGCTCTGTTGGACAGACAACTTTCTGATGAATTTCATTGCTCATTTGATGCCTATTTACACACCTGTATCTCCAGTACAAAGCCAGGCTTTAAGCCACACCCTGTACAGATAGATGTGCTGGAGGAACTGGAGTTGCAGGTAAGGTCTTTGCCTCTTTTTTATTCATCTCTGAAAACCAAAAAGCTCAAAACCAAACAAAAACCCACTCAAACTTTTTGAAAAAATGGAAATGCCCTGCTGCCTTTTGCTGTTAGTAGCAAAATAACTAAAAGATATACTATGTAAAAATGCTTAAGTAATGGATCAGTCACTGGACCTACTTCCTTCCAGAGCTATCAGAGTGTGAGATAAACCATTTTATGTGATGTAATGCTCCGCATCATCTGTATTAGATCTCTTTCCAGACCAAAGGGTGAACTTTGGTTTAACTTAAGATCTGGAATCATCTTGCTGAATACCTCTCTGGATTTACCTCTGTGTAAACGAGATTAGCATCTGGCCCTGGAAAATACGACCAGACACACTGTCAGTAGTGCACAGCGTGGCTGATACGGGGTGGGGTGGGGGAATCATGTGCAAGTCAGCCATCTGCTCTGTCTGAGATAGTGAATTTGGCACGAAGAACACTTCACACTTCTAAAGCAATTGCTACTTCTTTTTTTTTTCATCTTTTCTTAAATCTTTCCATCATTTCACACATATCCTGGTGTTCTTGTACTTTCTGTAACAAGCAGCAATGCTTCTAAGCGCTCCTTCCCTACCAGTGTATGACTAACATCAACCCTGAAGGCATTTCATAGGCGCTACAGTGCAGTACAATGCTCCCTTCTGTAGTGTGCGTATGTTCCTGGTAAGGATTTAAAGGCTGTTACAACCACGGGAGACACACAGTATTTGAAATATGCTAATGCCATTAACTAAACTGACCTTCAAAAGACTTTTTGTTATTAAAATACACACGTACACACACAAAACATGCAGAACCTGCTTCCTCCTACAAGGAAACCAAGCATTTGCTCACTCAGAGATTTCTTCCTTGTCACCCATTTTGGCCACCAGCACCTCAATTTCTTACAGGAGTCACGCTCTAAAACCCTGTGGCTTACCAGAACTCTCCATCATCCAGTGCTGTCTGAGACAAGCGTTTCTGCTCTGATGGGCTGACCAAACGCCACTCCAGAGAGCTGCAAGAAAACAAAGCCAAGCTTTACTATGGGTCTATGGCATTTAATTTTCCCTGGCCCAGAACAACCACCTGGACAGATCAGTAGGCTGCTCTTCATCCAGAAGTGTTTTATTTGAGCAGCACACATAAACACAAAGGCCTTTAAGAGGTTTCCTGAACCCTGCTGCCAGTCCACACAGAGGCAGAGACCCAACTAATGTATCTGGAAGCAGGACTGGGACAAAGATCCTAAAGCTGCCTTAGAAGAGTCCTGCCTGAGTTATTCCCTGCACTCAGCACTGGGACTGCTGTCAGGTGGTGGGATTGAGTAAAATATGGTTATCATTAAACCACAAGATTTTTGTAAGTCACACTCCTCCTTAAATCTGTTTGCCATCTGTAGCACCATCTCCTCTTTTAGGTTTCTCAGTAATTTAGGGACAGATGTTTCTACAAACTTGACTCAGTGGGAACCGAATAGGCTCTTTGCCCTGTACAGAGAGAATTGCTGGAGTAACTGGGACTGCAGATATAATCTTTGCCTCTTTTTTACTCACCTCTACAGATCCAGCTGTAGCAGGTCAAAACTAAACAAAAAACCACCAAGACTTTTTGGAAAAAAATGGAAATGCCCTACTGCATTTCCAATTTGATAGGATACACAGGGCATTTTGTGTTAGGTTTTCAATTCCAGCAACCATTGCAAAATGTTATTACAGATTCCTCTAGCCACCTGGGAGCCCCTCTGCTTTAGCAGGGCTTTGTACTGGCATTCAGAGCTCCAGAAAACCTCCCAAGTGCAGTCAGAGCTCCACTTTGCAGATACAGCATTTTCAATAAACGACCTGAACTGTCAGATGCCTGTCCTGATCTTAACCTCTTTTTTTTTTTTTTTTTTTTGAGATATAATCATAAACACAACAAAGTATTTGAGCTGATGTGAAAATATTTCATTTATTTACATTCAAAGGCATGCTAGAGATGACTATGTGTCTCAGCAATTTTAAAGGCCCAGCCAGGTTATGGTTCTCCTCTACATCTGTGTGAATAAGAAAAAACTCAGTAGAGGAAAGTGGAACAAAAAGGAAGTGATTTATACGTGTAAAAATGTATCAGAAAGTGTATGTTTGGGATGGGAGGGGGGAATATAGTGTTATTTTTTAATGCATACATTTTTTTTCTTTTGTATTATTTATACTTCATTTAACTTAGTAGTAAAAGCAGACTGGTTTTCAGACCAATCCTATTGTGTTTCTGTGTCCTTCCATAACTTTAGCAGGTACCACATAGAGGGTATCACCTGTCTTACACATCTATAATATAACTTGCAAAGTTTTTGCCTATTCCTAATATGTTTAGAAACACAGAACAGTAAATGCAATGACAAACTCGTAAGACAGAGGGGGTAATACAAAATTGGTTTATAGATTACCTGTAGTAGGACTAAATACAGATGTTATGTTACAAGTACTACAGGAACTAGGTTGCAAAAAAATAGAGAAAATCACACCAAACATATAATATTTACTATTGGAAGTGTCTTAGAATGAACATATCCAATTTATATTAATGTATATTTTTGCTAATACTGGGTTTTGGGGGTTAAACATCCTTGACAGTGTCAACTGAGCAGCCTTGAAAATATTGAGAGTGACACACCAGTATGGCAGTAATACCATTAAGCACATGCAAATTCTTGATTTAATTTTTTTGTGAAATAACTGTGCCTGCAGAAAGCTAGATGTGGAGCAGCAGCTTGATTTTTGCATGGCCTGTATGGCACAGCGCACGCACTTGTCACTCCAAGGGCCATTCCACTCCACCTGTCCCCAGGGGTTCCTTATCCTTATAAGCCGCACTTTCTGGCCCCGATAGCTCACCTGAGGAAGAAAGAAAAAGAGAAAATGCTGCATGTCATTAAGCTGGGCTAAAAGTGCACTGCTACAGAAGGTGTGGCAGGGAAAGATGGATGAGAATTTGGATAATTCCCCCAGGATAACGCCTCCCATTGCCTAAGGTTGGGGGACAGTCCCTTGCCTTTTGACCAAGTTTCTCCTTGCCCCGTGCTGCTGACACAAACCACAGGAAACGTACCTCATCGATGCCAGTCACGGAGTAAGCGTGGCCCTTTATAAGGCCAAAGGGGGTTTTGGCTTCTGACTCGGCAGCACTGCTGGTCTGTAATATGGAAAAAAAAACGTGAATACCTCTTTTCATAGTGAGATCTGAAGCGGTGTAACTTGGTCCCTTCCAGCCATTATGTGGGAGGTCAGTGGCTAACCAGAACGGGGAAATGTGAATAGGGAAATTGTCTTTCTGCTCCATGCAGGCAGTGATGGTGCAATGGTGCCCTTTGAAAGGGAGCTCCCTAGAGCTGTGGGGATTTCTCTTTTGGAGCACTATACAGAGGGAAAATAAGGTGGTTCCTGGCTCAGATCCCTTCTATGTCCCTATGATTTTGTATCAACACCATGCACAGTTCCAGGATATCGACCTAAACTGCTATTCAAATGTAGATTGAGTCAGGTAAGGGATGGGGTCAGGTGTCGATATTTCAGAGATTTCAGTACCTGGAGGGATAAATCTGATGCATTCTAAGCTCCAGCCCCTGTTTACAAACTGACTGACCCTGAAAACTTTCTTGAATCTCACAAGACCAAATAGATGTTGTTGCAGAATCCAGGAATGAAGCAAATCAATTTTTAGTCTGTAGAGCCTTTAAGTCCTCACAAAGCTATGGCTGGTTTTAATGTCAAGGGGCCAAGTAAGACAGGAAATTCACCTTCCCCAAGTGCTCATACTAACATCATTATTGTTTTAAATCCAGTGGCTGTCACCTGCTGAAATGTGATGAATCTTCTTTTGTTTTTGACAGCTGCACTAAGGACCACATCGATATCACATATCTATCAGTTCACAGCTATTATTTAGAGAGTTAAATGTATATCCATCTAATTGTTAATGATTTAACCACCCTTTAAAAAGTAGTTTTTTTTTTTAATGCAGAACCACAAAACTAAGCTGAGAAAATCAGACCCCATTTGTTACTTACATCGATAGAGCAGCCCACCATTGAGCATCTTTTCAGAGCTTTCTCTAGGATTTCATAGAAATTGTCAGGAGCCGTTTTAACCTCATACATTTCTCCTACTCCCCCAGTGAAATCCTCCATGGCTTCTATTGTGCTTCCTCCTTTCAGAGCCTCGTAGCTGCCATTCAGCCTGGAAAACACATGCTAACCGTGAGACAGGCTTTCAAAGCACAGAAGGGCACTGAAGAGTTGTGCCCCAGAATGTACTCAGGAGATATATGATGTATATTGGGATACTTCTGCTTTCCTTGCTAATTACACTTTTAATGAAATTGTTCCTCGATATTCTTAAAGCCTGGGGCTTTTCTTTTATTAGTGTCAGTGACCAGGTTGGCAAGGACTGGATATCTTCGCATATCAGTGGCTTGTTGCCTGCCAAATCAGTTAAAAATCTAGAGTTGGCCGGAACCATCATCTGAGGTCTCAGCGGGGACACAAATGGTAGGATTCAGGCTTTGATCCAACTCCATTGCTAACAGCTAGGGTTGTATCTAATGCTGTGATGGGAGCTGGATGAGCTCACAAGCTCTTTAGATTAGGGCAGCAGTAAGTGCAAAAAAAATGAAAAATAGCTTAAAAAAATATTAGATAGAAGCTGTTAACTTGAATTGTGTATAATATATGTACAAATTATAAATCATTTATGTATAGTGTGGTACACTAGACTTACTTGGCATAGGCTTTCTCTAGTAAAGCACTCCAAAATTCGTTGTGTTCAGCTGAGTGCAGGAAAACCAACCGGCCCTTGAAGGTGGGTAATCGATCATCAATCACGACATCCAGCCACTCGTTGTGCTGCCAAAACTATTTAGAAAAGATGGAGCATGAGTTGGTTGACAGCATGACATTTCCTGAGTGTAGAAGATTCGTGTCCCAATGCTTCTAAGTGTCAGCTAGTGACAAGGATAGGCTTGCTCAGAAATCGTATGTAAACCATTCCTTCCCACTCTACCATGCTAGACTGCTCTGAAGGAAAGTCAATCTGTCTGAAAAAAAGTCTAACAGAGTAAATCTGCACCACAGCTCCTTAGCTGGATAATGGCACTCATATGGTCCCCAGTGAGTCACATACAAGTGGTCAGTAGGTGATTCAAACCATCTTCAAGATACGTATTACAGACCACAGACAAAATCTTGTTTCATCTTTAAGGCTTTACATCCTAAGAGGAGTTTGTGTGGAAAATGTGAAATGATTTCTAAAGCCATATTTCTCTTCATGGAACAGAAGTGCCTATGCTTGTGCATGTGGGAGGTTGACATAGCCCTCAAGATTGTTCCTCAAAACATGAACAACAGATTAAGTTCAGCAATCCCCCCGTCTTTTTTTTTTTTTTTTAATGTTTCCTCTGGAATAAACCCACAACCCCGCCACAAACCAGACCACAACACGCAATGACCAGCTGCCCAGAAATGTGGTCATGCTGTGCCAGATTTTCATCTTACCTGGAAGTGAAATATTCCAGCATAATCTGGCCCAAAATTTTGATCCAGTGGTACCACTCTTGCTAGTGTTTTTTCATTCAATGTGAGA